>NC_141051.1:13330394-14002894 GCF_041138505.1 Cibotium barometz
ACAATGACTAAGTCTTCAAATACCTTGGCTACCCACAATATGGACTTGATAGACTAGATAATAGATAAGGGCCACGAATAAGGACTTCAAACACCTTGGCTACCCACCAATAAGGATGAAGGTCATTGATGAGGATTTGCCTTTTCATTCTAGAATTATTATATTGAATACCATCTTAATGGATTACGTCCACGTCTATACTCCATAATTGTACTTTAAAAGAAGACACTAGACTTAAATTCTCAAGTTAATGAAGACCTTTATATGGCAAGGAGTGAAAGGGAGAAGACGTTATGCAATGCTAGCTTGGACCAAGCTAGGTAGACCTAAGTAGATCGGTGGGTTAGGGAAAATGGATATTAAATCTCATAATAAAGCTGAGATTTCTCATACTCTCATCGCGTGGTGACAAGTACAATCTTGGATACTAATGCTAAAAGAGCTTTCTGTGTTTATGGAGGTTAGGTTGCAAGGAAAATGAAAGAGCTAGAATTGGATTGCTAAAAAAGCTTTCTGTGTTTATGGAGGGGTTAGGTAATAAGGTAAATGACAGACCTAGAATTGGATCGATAAAACTTCTCCCAAGCCCCATTGGTTATAAAAGGCATGCGTTTTGCAAAATTAGTAATTAAATAACGAATAGGTTTTTTGCAATTGGTGGAATGGATGAGAAGTACCGTGCTAACTAGTAACTCACTTATGATGTATGGTATATAGCAATCTCATCCATCCATCTTTCCCTCTTGATTGACTTAGGACTTGAAATAGAGTTAATAATGCTAATATGTGTCATCTTGCAAATGTTTGGGATGGCCCCCCTCCTTGCATGGATGGAAGCTGACCACGCTACAATCATTTACAAGATCTAAAGATTTGATGTTGAGTGCCCTTGAGCTTGAGAAAAAAAAATAGCAAGAAAATTAACCAAACATAGCAAACGAACAATGAACGGTTTTAAAGAGACCCTTCAAACTCATGTATACACAATAGTAAGCTTTACGCAAGACACATTGTGATTGAACAACATGAAGTTTTTATTATTGATGATAAATATAATGTTATAGAGCTCGAAGGCTAAAGGAGGGCTATGAAAGTCATTATTTATTTATGAGTACAAACTCTTTTTTTTAAATGTTTGTGAAATCTCATTTTGATGCATGATTGGGGAATGGAGAGTCCATTGAGGCTAGAATTGCATAAAGAGGCCATTAATTTAATAATCAGTAGTTTTAATAAATGTATAAAGGAGCATGTTAGCAAGGGCTTAGCTAAGTTAATTGACACAAAGTTTTCATTAAGGTTTGAAAACAAAGGTTATAACAAATTGTCTTTAACTTCATTTATGTTGGTTCGAATTGCAAAGACCGTCGATGGTGATTTTTGACAATTTTTGCTAGGGCTTCGTCATTGAATACTAGTGTTGCATAAGTTGTAGGTATGTTGATAATGTGATGGTTTAGAGATGCTCTTTGATCTTCTCCTAATCGTTTGAGAGACGACCTTGAGGGAGGTAGTGCTTTAATGAAAAATGTGACGTCCGATACACCTCTGCTCAAAAATGACAATCTAAAGATGTGAAGATGAACAATTGTTTTCTTTTTTGAGAGGGAGGATGAGGATCCATTCTTCATGTTGTCAGGTATTGGTTATAGAGCATTGATAATGGATAGATCTTGCAACCACCCGACGATACACCTCTGCTCAAAAATGACAATCTAAAGATTTGAAGACGAACAATTGTTTTCTTTATATGCATTGATAATGGATAGATCTTTTCAATGCCCTGACGAATGGCGAACTGCACCCATGAGAGCTTGATAATGGCACTTTTAGCGTTCTTCAAAAGTAAACGTCGTATGTTGTGGAAAGATGGTTGAATGCACGAAATATTGAGTGGACAGTGGGTGGGCGATCGAAAGTGGCTTGGCTTGTCGATTTGCCAAGATCATGGCTTTGGAGCTTTAAAAGCTCTCATACCATGAAAGGTTTTAAAGAGACCCTTCAAACTCATGTATACATGAGTAAGCTTTACCATAAAAGTTGTTATTATACTATTTGATGAGTACCATGTTATAAAGCTCGTAGGCTAGAGTAATTGCACCTTTGAAGGGGTTACATCCATTCATTAGCATTAATCATGATTAGTTGTTGTTAATTATGATATAATGTGAACACTTTATTATGTTATTCTCACAAAAGAGAGAGAGAGAGTGGAGTAGTGAGCTTAAAAACAAGGAGGTGAAGAGAGAGAACGAGAGATGTGAGGAGAGGGAGAGAACAAGACAATAAATAATGCATGAAACAAGTGTTTAAAATGGATGATTTGGTACTAAAATAAAAGCAAGGCCAAAAACCTTAGTGATGATTCTTTTTGGGAGAATACACTCGGGAGATCGTATCCCTATATATTGATGGAAGAAGATAGTCCATAAATAGTACTAGTTGAAAACCTGTGTTTTGCACGTTTTTTGAAGCTTTCAAAATCAAATTCTACCTAGACCTCCTCAAACCTCCTTCTTCCCTTCCGGAACCTCCAAATTCTTGCCACACGGCAGTTTTGTAAAACTCTTCCTTATGATAATATAGAGAAGAGAAGAAAAGAAACGAGACTAGACCACATGGTTGAGGCACCAAACAAACCACCACAACAATCAAAACAAACAAAATAAAAGACAGAGACGGACACAAACATTAAAAGAAAGCGGCAGAAGGTCCTCTCTACACTCAATAATAAAAGCAGAGATTGGAGAGAGGGGGGGGAGGGCCGGTGTGGCGGCCTACCTGGGGCTACCGAATTCGGAGACCCGGCCGGTAGGGGAGAAGACGATGACCGCCAGCTGGACGTCACACAGCACTGAGAGCTCGTAAGCCTTCCTGAGGAGGCCTGTGCGACGCCTGGAGAAGGTCACCTGCCGGTCGGCGGGGTTCTCGATGCGCTGGCGGATAGCCATGGCGCCTGCTTCTTGGCGCTCCATCATCACTCAGCAAAACAACAAAACAAGCGGAAGCTACAGCCTCTCTCTGGTGCGCGCAGAATATATATTTATTTTTAATAATGGGCTGGCTTTCCACTATCTTATTTCTTTGCCATTTTATTTTACTTTTTAAAAGTGAGCTAGTGAGTGATGCTCCAACAAAGTCCTTCCCAAACATTTATTCTTCTGCTTCACAGATTACTGCAGTAAAAAAGAAAGCACTACCATGAGCACCACTACATTTGTGCTTTTCCTGTTGGAGATAATACTCACGTCACATAATGATGCTTTCCTTTTGCAATGTAAAGGCTTGCATCTATAAATAGAAACACTTCTATACCACAATCTTTTTAATAAGGCTACATGTCTCAAGGTTGAACACTTTCATATCTAACAAGCTCGAGGCAAGCTCATTTTGTTGAGTAAGTAGGGGGTAGTGGAAGGAAGAGGCAAGTATTGAGAGCCGCCCCTGCATCGCCAACAACAGGGAAGGCGCATGCAGGAGGTGCTTCGCGAGGTGAGGAAGAGAGATGGAGGCCTAACGTTGGGCATGAAGGAAGCAAGACTGAAAAAAAAGGCTGGAAAAGGCATTAAGGGCTGTATGAGAACCAACTGGGCCCCGAGGGTAGAGAAAACTTAGTATCTCCCAAATAACTACTTTATTTCTCTGTTCAATTCAGCTGACATTGCGCTCAATGCAATAGGGGACGGGTCAAAGGATGCTCAGGAACTCTCCTCTGGGGTGCTATTCAAACGGTCGCCCAAGTTCTCACCACCACAAGGCCCGAAGCCAATGTTGTGCCCTGTGTGGGTCAAACTCCCCATCCTACCTATGCACTTGCATCCCTTGGTGGCACACATCACCCAACCTCTGGGCAAACTTTCAGGAACCCGTCTTGTTCAAGAGTTCAACCCGGAATGGCATCTACAAGCCCTTATCAAACTCGACATCTCTATGGATCTCCCTGAGATTATTCACATAGATGTAGGAGGGGGGAAAATTGTTAGCCAACTTGTGCACTACAAGAACCTCCCTAATGTGTGCTTCCCAGTGTGGGGCGAAGGACCATTACATTAGATACTCTCCTATCAAATACCCAAAACTACGGCCCTCGAGAGCGAAGTAAAAGGCACGAAGGTTGAGGAATATGTCTTTCAGCAAGTTAAGAAGGGAAAGAATGTGGGGGGAAACCACCTGGCCGCGAGAGAGTAAAGAAAAAGATGCCTGCATGAATATATAAGTGTAGGTGGATTGGTGATTATTCCTCCTGTATAAATCTAGAATTATAGAAACTGGGAAGATGAATGTTCTCAAAAAATGGCCTAAAATGTTCAAAATTGGGCGAATATTTTCTAAAACCCTTCAAAATGGCCAAAATTTAGGCGAAAAAACAGTTTTAAGATACGAGCGATTTTTATATTGAAAAACCCCGCCAATTGGCGAAGATTAGCCCGTATTTTTTTTCTTGCTGGCTGCTGTTCTAAAAAATTGGAACAACACTGATGTCCTCTGTAGCATGCGTTTCTTCTTGAAATTTTGATGATAAGGAAAAGATATGTGTGAAACTCTCTACTATGAGAGAGAGATCCACAAACAACAACTATAGACAGTCACTTGTAAGGCTGAGAGATATGTGCCAACTCTCTACTATGAGAGAGAGATCCTCTCTACTATGAGAGAGAGATCCACAAACAACAACTATAGACAGTCACTTGTAAGGCTGAGAGATATGTGCCAAGAAGATGGCCGACGATACCACAATGAGAATCATCAAGTGCTTCCCCAATCAAAGCTTCAATCTCTGATAGGAGGCCTAATTCAAAAAACCCTTACACAAGAACCTCCAAGCCTTCAATGCTTCTCTTCTAGTACTGCAACCACAACAGATGTAAGGGCAAGACAAAAGCTTCAACACAATAAAAAGCTCGAAAGAAAACACGATGAAGCCAAACACACAACCCAATCTTCTCTGGATCACCTCTCAACATTCATGTAGAGCCTTCATAGAATTTATACAAAGACAGCCAGCCCCTCTATAACTTGGTCTTCTTCAGAGAAAAAAAACTAAATCATATTCTGCGCAAATCGGCGCCCTCAGAAGCATACGAGAGAAGCTCTCTCAATAATATATATTTTCTGAAAAAATAAAAGGTGGCCAACAACCCTACACACCCATCAGTTGTCAGAAAATTTCAGTGATTTCTGTCCAAAAAAAACTTCTATGGGAGTAGTTGCACCCTCTCTACACTTGTTGATCAGAATTAAAAGGCGGCCATAAAAGAAGTCTATGCACACGGTGGCTTCTCAGAACATACATGTGAAGTGTTCTTCTCGGCTGTTGTTCTCCTTTGGTTTCAGCCTCGCAATGCTTCAGCTCCCTTCCTTTATCACCTTACCATGCAAGCGACTGTCCTTCTCCAATTCTTTTGGCTAGTTGTTGTGCTTCGATGATCTCCTCCTTCCTTTTAGCGTGCTTTTTTGGCATTCGTTGCGTCTCTATTTGTATCATTTTTTTTTTCTTTTCTAAAGGTTAGTGCTAAGGCTTATTGAAGCCTTCCTTATTTTAAAATAAATAATTGCCCATATGCTCCTTCAAAAGGTGCTACACATTTCTCATTTTCATTATGATAAGGTGCCAAGATAAATTTCACAAGTGCTTCATCCATGAAATGACTAGTAATTTTTGGCTTCCTTTCTTCCAAAGGCTATGAAGGCACTCTCTTGCCTGCTTTGAATTTATCCGTCAACAATAAAAAACTCATGCTGCCAGCCCTTAATAAATTCACAGCTTGTCAGAAGCACGTCCATGATGAATCCTGTGTGCCTTGTGTCCATGACTTCATATATGAGAAGAGGAAAAAAATGTCTACCAAGAGTTTGTATCCTGTGATTTAGTGTCCTTCACAATGAACATCCTCAACATATATTAACTACCAGTCTAGGAGAAACCATTGGCATTAGTGTGTCACCATGATATCAACTCCATTAGTGTGCATTAAGTTATTGCAAGCCATCCTTCCCCAAGAGATATTGATCAAAGAGATATCACCCTATTCTCATCATGCATTCAGATCATGCTATATGTACAATGATGATATCATAGCTAAAGAATGCATTCTAGCTAAGGCCTCGTAGCAATCCCAGTATTTTTTTGTGCATATTAGAGTCTCAGGAGGTTCACTATATGTAAACCCATTGTATCACGTGCGTTCAGGCCTACTTTAAAAATCCCTTATTTGTGATTTTTTCATGAATAAAATACACCTTTTTTCTATTTAACCTGTGAATACCCCCTTTAAATGTACCCTTCTGTATGTAAAAAATGTGTAAAAAGGGGATTTTAAAAATCCCTTATGTTGAACCCATGTGTTATGCTTACATATTTATGAGTGACCCCCCTGAGTTTAGAGTTCACAAAATCCACTTAACACCACACTCCCCAATGCAACAACCATAACAATCACTTTGCAGCCTTCCAAACTCAGACCTTCCAAGCAATGAGGAGGACATACCTTACACGTAACTGGAGGAAGATGATGAGGAGGACATACCTAGCACCTAACTAGAGGAAGATGATGAGGTCCTAAGAAGAGAGGTAAATGCTATGGACTACGGTGAGCCCTCCCAAGCAGAAGAAGAAGCACTCTCTGGGTTCAACGGTACCGTAGGCCCTGTCAATCTACAAGTACCCTAGGCTTCAATGGTAACCTCCCCTAGGGTCATGGATACTTAGGTGGTAAAATGCCCCAGACCTTCCAAGCAATGAGGAGGACATACCTAACATGTAACTGGAGGAAGATGATGAGGAGGACATACCTAGCACCTAACTAGAGGAAGATGATGAGGTCCTAAGAAGAGAGGTAAATGCTATGGACTACGGTGAGCCCTCCCAAGCAGAAGAAGAAGCACTCTCTGGGTTCAACGGTACCGTAGGCCCTGTCAATCTACAAGTACCCTAGGCTTCAATGGTAACCTCCCCTAGGGTCACCCCCATGGATACTTAGGTGGTAAAATGCCCCAACACAATAGACCCGTCATCACAACATTCCACGGAGAAAGCGGCAAGCCAAAGGGGACATGCAAGAAAACTTAGATGGATAGTCTCCACATTTTGTCTTATAACATGAAGGACCTCACGCGAAAAAATAGGCCCTGGCATGGCTCTCTCAAATGGGCCTTCGACCTGATGTGATCTGTCTTCAAGAAGTCAAAGCTTCAGGACTGGCCGTGGTAACCAACCTCAGCAACATAGCCTTGGATTATGAATGGCACTTCACGTCCCATGTTCATGGAGGTGGAGGGACGGAAATACTAGTCCACTTGATTGTTAAAGCCTCAATCACTGAAGTCAAGATTGACATAGGAAACGGGTGGGTCTCATTTCTCCTAGCATATCAAAAAGACAAATGGGAGGTGGTGCCAGTCTATGCCTTGGGTCCGTACTCCTCCAAACTAGCCCTTTTGAGTTTCTCTTGGCAATCCCCTACTCTGTGATATTAGTAGGTGACTTCAATATGGTGGAAAACATCACACATAGATACAAAGAATGGGGTAAAGTCGTTAGGGTGCTCAAAAGGATGCCTAGATGAGTTCCATGCTCTCCAGGAGATCCCTCTTTACATGGGACAATCCCTATTTACATGGAGCAACCAACAGGTAGGCTATGACTTAAAAAATCCAGACTCGATAGAGTTTATGTGGCATCATCCATCAACTTAGCCTTTCTCAAATCTGAGCTGAAAGTCCACACCACCATCTAAATGTCGGATCACCTCTCGATCAACCTTCAACTGCACAAAACCAATGTGAGGGTGAGAGTTGGATGGTTCCATGTAGAACCCAAAATATTTGAACTCCAATCCGTCTCAAAGAAAAGGTGGAATCTATCTGGAGGAGAGATTTTTGCTCCCAACCCACACCTGTTTTGCGACTTGGAGCGTAGGTGTTTGCCTAACTCAGGAGATCTTGGTCAGTACCATGTGGAAAGTCACAGAAATTTGAAGAGAAAGAAGACAGAAGAAGTATAACAAGCTATCAGAGATCGAAGAGAAGATCAATGAGGGGGACTCGTCTCTACAAAGTGAGGCCATCCACATACGGGAAGACTTGAGAAAGGAAGAATAGATGGACTACTCAGATCTCATCATCTTTCAGAGAGAATGGTGGGCAGGCAAAGGAGATAGACCATCAAAGGATACTTTCAACAAACTGAGGAAACTGAGGAAAAAAATGGACATAGACAAGACGCCTCTTCTGTAAAACATCTTGGGTACCACAGTGTCCACGGAGGAGGAGAACCTGGAACTAGTGAGAACCCATTTCAAGAATATCTTTATCTCACTTGTATCAAACTCTAGAGAGAGAGTTGAATCATAGTCACAAATAAAGGAATGCAAACAAGCTCCATTACCAGACTCTCTGAAAGTCATGCTGGATACAGAATTAGATGAGGAAGATCTGAGCAGCCATTGATGAGATGAAGGATGGTAAGAGCCCTTGGCTCAGCCGCCTCCCTGTTGAATTCTTTAAGTATTTCAAACATGTGATGGTAGGCCTGCTATTGTAGATATGCAAGGAATCCTTTGAAATATTCAGCCCTCCCCATGGAGGAGTCATCAAACTCATTCACAAGAGAGGAGATAAAGAGGACATTTCCAACTAGCATCCGATCACCATGCTCACACCGTCGCTATCACTCTTCTAAGTATAGATGGAGCGAATTTTCCAGAGTAACTATCGAGAACTCGTGGTTGTTTATCCTGAGGTGCTCATGCATGACACAAGTACAAAGGAATAAGAGGAAGACACTCAAGACAAGATAAAAGAGATGCAGGCCAAGAAGGAGAAGGGCATGGTTTCTCTCAAGCACGAAGAAGACCAACTAAAGAGATGTAATATCAAGGTTCAGGAATATGAGCTTGAAGAGGTAAACCTAGGAGATGATCAAGCGCCCATAATAGTCAGAGTCAACACAAAGCTGAGTTAAGAATTCAAAGGAAAACTCTTTGAGCAGTTGAGATCCTACAAGGATGTTTTTTGCATGGAACTACTCTAACATGAAAGGAATTGATCCCAACTATTATCAGCACAAGATCAGTTTGAAGGAGGATGCAATTCCTATTAGACATAGTAGGTATAGAATGAATCCCAACTACGCCAAGCCGGTCAAAGAGGAGATCTACAAGCTATTGAGAGTGGGATTCATCTATCCAATTGCCAGAGCACAATGGCTATCACCCATAGTCATTGTCCCCAAGAAGAATGGAAATCTTTGAGTATGTATAGACTTCCAAAAATTAAATGCGTCCATCATATTGGATCCATTTCCTCTACCATTCATAGATTCTCTATTGTATGTTGTAGCAGGATAAGAGACATACTCATTTATGGATGGATTTAGTGGGGTACAACTAGGTGTGCATGGCTGCGGAGGATAAGGAAAAAATGGCCTTTGTAATAGAATGGGGGGCTTTTTCCTCCAATGTGATGACCTTTGGGCCGAAGAATTCTCCAGCGACATTCTAAACAATGGTGCAAGAGATTTTGTATCAATATTTAACCACCTTCATGAGGGTCTTCGTGGATGACTTCAGTGTATTTGGAAGAAAAGAAGACCACATAAAGCCCCTAATGATGTGTTTGGAGAAATGAGAAATGGCCAAAATGAGCCTCAATCTAGCCAAGTGTGCCTTTGCCAGGCAGTCTCACGAGAAAATCTCTATTGGGGCATAGTGTGTGCAGAAGGAATGACAATAGATCTGGTAAATTGCAGCCACCCAAGAATACCAAGGAGCTAGCCAGATTCTTGGGATTGATCAAATGGCATAACAAATTCATGATGTTCTTGGAGAAAGCAGCAATACTCCTGTACATTATGACTATCAAGGATGTAGAATATGTATGACTAGGATCTTATCAGGAGGCATTCGGGAATCTGAAACGGATACTATCATCAGCACCAATTCTTCAACAACCAAAGTTTGATCTGGTATTCCATGTATTCATGGATGCTTCATACTTTGCCATAAGAAGTGCTTTGATGCATGATTCACATGGAGGCTAGTTCTGATCAGTCTATTATGCAAGCAGAAGACTGTCAAGGCCAGAAAGAAACTGTTCCACCACAAAAAATGAATCACTGGGGATGATCTATTCAATCAAAAAATTCAAGCATTATCTATTAGGTAATGTTTTTGAATTTCATGTGGATCACAAAGCACTCTTATATCTAGTGAACAAGATAGATTTAGCAGGAATGTTAGCCAGATGGATGCTATTTTGCTGCAAGAGTTTGAGTTCACCATCAAGCACACCCCAGGAAACAAACATGCAGTGCCAGATTTCTTGTCCAGACTGGAGTCAGGAGAAACTCCAGATGTGGTGGAGTATGACTTCCCATATGCCCACCTCTTCATCATAGATAGAGAGAGACAAGTTGGTATGATGAGATGCAGTTCCTTTCTGACTTGTCCTTTTTGGAGTACATGTCTAGAGATTAGCGAAAAACACTGACTCTCCAGAGCAAGTCGTTCGTGATGGTTGGTAGGGAAATTGTACAAGATGGGGATAGACCAAATCTTGAGAAGGTGCATCCCGGAGCATGACCACAAAAGCTGTGCTGGCAGAGGCACATCAAGGGATTAATGGAGCCCCCTTTTCCGGAGAGATCACGGGATGAAAAGTGTCACCTAGAGCTTTCCTCTTTTCTACACTATCTCGGTTATCCACAAGCTATGAGCACACTATGCAGTCTCTTTTCATATAGTTGAAGGAGTTTCTCAATTCTGTGCACTTGTGACTCTTTCTTCGGAGAGAGTCTTTACACCATGGCTATCCTAAGGTTTTGTGTGAGGAACTCCATGGGTACTACTGCTTCCAGTCCATACACCATGCTGAATGGCATGTCTCGTTGCATTCTTGTAGGCTATTCTGAATGCTCATAATGCACAATGCAACTTTGTGTCCCATTCTGTCATGTTTTCATTTACCATCTTGACCATAATGTGTTTCTTGAAGAAGGACTGTGGTGGCCAACGTCATTGAAAGATGAAAACAAGTCATCACATCACACCCATTCACATCTATCCCAATTCACATCACATCCATTCACATCTATCCCGATTCACATCACATCCATTCACATCACATCTCATCCATTCATATCTATCCTGATTCACATCACATCACATCCATTCACATCACATCTCATCTATTCAAATCACATCAATTCACATCACATCTCCTCCATTCACATCTATCTTGATTCACATCACATCCATTCACATCACATCTCATCCATTCACATCTATCCTGATTCACATCACATCACATATATCCTAACTCACATCACATCACATCTATCCTGACTCACATCACATCACTCACATCCATTTCACATCACATCATATCCATTCACATCACATCAAATCCATTCACATCATATCTCATCCATTCACATCTATGTCGATTCACATCACATCCATTCACATCTCATCCATTCACATCTATGTCGATTCACATCACATCCATTCACATCTATTTACATCATGTCACATCCTTTCACATATCCTCACATCTCATTCTCATCTCTTCATTCACATCCACATCCATTTACATCACATCACATCCTTTCACATATCCTCACATCTCATTCACATCTATTCACATTTAGTAACATTTTCTATTTTCGATACTGATGGGACTTTTCTAAATTTCTGTCAATTGCTTGGCCTAGGTTAAGGTACTTTTTCTCAACAAATATTTTCATATTCTTTCTCAAATTTCTCAAGTGAAATATATTCAATATTATTCTTTTGAGTAAAAAAATTGTGGGATTTACAAAAATCAATTCTATCCATATTTTTCAATAATGCTCAAAATTTCTCTTTTGATAAATACTGATAATTTGAATTATTCTTAAAAATCTTCTTTTTTCATTTAATTTCTTGGATCTCAATTATCATGGAAATTTCTCTTTTTGCATTTAAATGATTGAATTCCAAAGGTCATGGGAATTCCTCTTTTATCATAAAATAAATTTATCTAAATTTTTTTTTCTTTAATAAAAACATCAATTATTTCAAATATGCCAAGAATTTCACTTTTACCATTTAAATGATTGAATTCCAATTGTCATGGGAATTCCTCCTTTATCATTTAAATTTTCTCATGCATAAAATAAATTTATCTAAAATTCATGTTTAAATTTAATATTCATTATTTTAATATATCAAAATTTTTCTTTTTTCATTTAATTACATGGATCTCCATTATCATGGGAATTCCTCTTTTTGCATAAAAATAAAAATACCAAAAATTCTCTTTTCTTTAATTAATTATTTATGCATAAACAATAAAAAATAATTTTCCATGAATGTGATGAAAATCATTCTTTTAGCATAGGATGACCAATCCTAAAATATGGTAGGAAGTCCTCTTTTCACATTATGCATAAAAATGAGTTGTGTATTAGTTTCTAAAAAATTTGCCATAGCTTCGCTACTATTACTGAGATAATTTTTAATATTTCTAGAAAGAATAGACTTTGTAATACAATTAGGATAGAATAACTATCCTTAGACTTAAATCCAATTTATGGAATTAACTAGCACTTCACTCATAGGCCGCTTCCTTGGTCCCTCATCCACCGTACCGGAAGCTCACCATTTAAATCGAACCGAGGCTGGTCAAGACCTCGGCCGACCTTGCTATGCGAGACGTCCTTCGTTAACTCTCCATTAGCTGTTGCAACTTTATCACTTAGGTCTCCACGACCTCATTCACAAGATGGTCAAAATGCTTCCCCAGCATTCTTGACATAAAACAATCATTTAAAAACAGGTCATAAATACAGTTTCTAATGAACTCTCATCTTTCCACATTGTTCCACATCATTTCTCGTTATTTCACATTCTTCTACATCGATTCACATTGCTTAATCCACATCCAATTATATGTATTCCCATCGTCCTTCATCCATTCTCATCCAATCACATCATATTATATCTCATCACATCTATCCACATCTATCCTCATCACATCTCATTCATTCTCATCTACCCATATCCACATCACATCCATTCACATCTCATCCATTCACATCTACCCCGATCCACATCACATCACATCACACCCATTCACATCACATCCATTCATCACATCTCATCCATTCACATCTATCCTGATTCACATCACATCACATCCATTCACATCACATCTCATCCATTCACATCTATCCTGATTCACATCACATCACATCCATTCACATAACATCTCATCCATTCACATCTATCCCTGATTCACATCACATCCATTCACATCACATCTCCTCCATTCACATCTATCCTGATTCACATCACATCACATCACATCACATCCATTCACATCACATCACATCCATTCACATTGCATCACATCACATCAATTTCACATCACATCACATCCATTCACATCACATCTCATCCATTCACATCTATGCGGATTCACATCACATCCATTCACATCTATTTACATCATGTCATATCCTTTCACATATCCTCACATCTCATTCTTATCTCTTCATTCACGTCCACATCCATTTACATCACATCCACATCCGTTTACATCACATCACATCCTTTCACATATCCTCACATCTCATTCTCATCTCTTCATTCAAATCTATTCACATTTAGTAACATTTTCTATTTTCGATAATACTGATGGGACTTTTCTAAATTTATGCCAATTGCTTGGCCTAGGTAAAGGTACTTGTTCTCAACAGATATTTTCATATTCTTTCTCAAATATCTCAAGTGAAATATATTCAATATTCTTATTTTGAGTAAAAGATTCATGAGATTTACAAAAATCAATTCTACCCATATTTTCCAATAATGCTCAAAATTTCACTTTTGATTAAATACTCATAATTTGAATTATGCTAAAAATTTCTCTTTTCCATTTAATTTATTGGATCTCAATTATCATGGAAATTTCTCTTTTTGTATTTAAATGATTTAATTTCAAATGTCATGGGAATTCATCTTTTATTATAAAATAAATTTATCTAAAATTTCTCTTTTCTTTAATGAAATTATCCATTATTTCAAAAATACCAAGAATTCCACTTTTACCATTTAAATGATTGAACTCCAATTGTCATGGGAATTCCTCTTTTATCATTTAAATTTTCTCATGCATAAAATAAATTTATCTTAAATTCCTCTTTACATTAAATATTCATTATTTTATTTACCAAAATTTCTCTTTTTCCATTTAATTACATGGATCTCCATTACCATGGGAATTCCTCTTTTTGCATAAAAAATAAAAATACCAAAAATTTCTCTTTTCTTTAATTAATTATCTATGCATAAACAATAAAAATTAGTTTTCCATGAATGTGATGAAAATCATTCTTTTAGCATAGGATGACCAATCCTAAAATATGGTAGAAAGTCCTCTTTTCACATTATGCATAGAAATGAGTTATGTATTAATTTCTAAAAAAATTGCCATAGCTTCGCTTTGCTATTACTGATAATTTTTAATATTTCTCGAAAGAATAAGACTTTGTAATATAATCAGGATAGAATAACTATCCTTATACTTAAATCTAATTTATGGAATTAAATCATAAGTTTACCATAATTTTATTGGTATAAAAGCATAAAAAGCCATTTTCTTAACCCCTAGCTTAACAAGCTTAGAGATTGAATTTGAATTAAGAATTTATCAATGAGAAGCATTCATTTGCTTAAGAATTAGTCATAGGAATGACTATTCTTTTGGGAGAGAGAGATATACATAAAAAGCATCCTAATTAAGCATAAAAATTAACTTTTTTATGATTAAGCATTAAAACTCTTAGAGAAGCTTGATTTGCATTAAAAACAACTAAATAGAAACTTCTCAAGCTTGAGAAGTGAAATCATTGAGAATATTAATGAAAACCATGAAATTACTTCTTACCTCTTGATTTGGCTTGCTTCTTTATCTTAGAAAGAAGCCCCCAACCAATCAATTGGTTTAGTATGTTGAGAAGAAAGCTCCAAGGATTGTTGAAGAGAGAGAGAAGCTCCAATCTCTCCAAAAGTAGAAGATTTTTAAGGGATAATAGAAAATATCATTATTTTAATGTAATACTGGCATGGTATAGCTCAAAGATGAGAATACAATAGAATGAGGGTCTATTTATAGGTGAGGGAGGAGGACACTTACTCAGTCCAACTAAGCTCTAGAATTTTCCAGCTTCAGTTTGGCTAGATTTGGACAAGATTTGGATCACTTTGGCTCCCTTTTTTATTTTGATCCAAGAGAGAGGAGAGATAAAAATATCATAATTTTGGCTAGATTTGGACAAGATTTGGATCACTTTGGCTCCCTTTTTTATTTTGATCCAAGAGAGAGGAGAGATAAAAATATCATAATTTTTTTGAATTAAAAACTCATCCACATGTGTAAATCAGGCGCCTACCTCAAGAGTCTCCTCCTCATCATTTCTCCAAAATATCTCATTTTTTTAGTAATATCTCTTAATTTTTAACTAATAAACCTTGTACTGAGTCAACTCTTCATCTTATGTGAGCATTTTCTCATTTTAGGGTATTTTCTTTTATTCTTTGGATTTATCTCATCCAAACACTTGGATTAATTCTATTGGCCCATTGGAGCCTTAATTGGACCATAATCCAGAAATTTTTGAAAATCTAGACCCTTAGGCTAAGGTCCTTTATATCATTTTTAATTGGTTCCTAATGCACATTGGAAAGTTCATTTTGAGCTTCTGTTTCAGGGAAAACCATTTTAGACACTAGGAGGATTTTTATATCCAAAGATATTCAATTTTGGATTACCTCTCTCTAGATATTTTCTCTCTCTCTGTAGTCCAAAACAGGGTAAAAGAAGATCTTTCTTTTATTTCAAAGAGAGGAATAATTACAAGAATAGAAGGGGAGGTTCTTACACTTTTATATCTCCAAAGATGGAGGGAGGAATCTTACATTGTTTCACATATTCAGCTATCTTTAAAACAATCTTTTAATGAAACCATAGTATCACTGATCATAATCCTCCAAAATATCGAGCTTGAATTCTAATTTTCAATCATTCCTTCATCGATGTACCTATGACATCATTGGCAACCAGAACGCTCACCACCTGTTCACTCAGGGGCATTTTCAATAGTTCCTAGTACCCGGCAATATAATCACATAAGAAAATCCAGATGGACTCTATGTTGTTGAAGATCAAAAAGATCAACCAACAAATCCATATAAAAGAGCCATGGACTCATCCGTTGAGGACGAGCAAGGCTAATCAACACATCCATGCCCGAGTTCAGAAAACAACTCTAACACCTTGTTTCATTTTTCTTCCTCGACGCATGCGTGCGTATCTTTGGCGACCCCCAGAGCCCGAGCACCGTATGGTCAGCACCCTCTAGGCTCCTTTGCAGGTCACCTGGCGCTTCACTCATAGGCCACTTCCTTGGTCCCTCATCCACCATAGTAGAAGCTCACCATTTAAATCAAACTGAGGCTGGTCAAGACCTTGACCGACCTTGCTACACGAGACGTCCTATGTTGACTCTCCGTCAGCTGTTGCAACTTTATCACTTAGGTCTCCACGACCTCATTCACAAGATGGTCAAAATGCTTCTCGAGCATTCTTGACATAAAACAGTCATTTAAAAAGAGGTCATAAATAGAGTTTCTAACGAACTCTCATCTTTCCACATTGTTCCACATCATTTCTCGTCATTCCACATTCTTCTAAATCAATTCACTTTGCTTATTCCGCATCGAGTCATATCTATTCCCATCATCCTTCATCCATTCTCATCCAATCATACCTTATTACATCTCATCACATCTATCCACATCACATCTCAACACATTCATCCACATCACATCACATTCATCCACATCACATCTCAACACATCCAATGACATCTATTCAGATCCTCATCACATCAGTCACATCCATCCTCATCACATCTCATCCATTCACATCTACCCATATCCACATCACATCACATCTCATCCATTCACATCTATCCCGATCCACATCACATCACATCATATCCATCCACATCACATCTCATCCATTCACATCACATCTCATCTATTCACATCTACCCCGATCCACATCACATCTCATCCATTCACATCTACCTAGATCCACATCACATCTCATCCATTCACATCACATCAAATCATATCCATTCACATCACATCTCATCCATTCACATCTACCTAGATCCACATCACATCTATCCATTCACATTACATCACATCCATTCAGATATCATCATATCACATTCACATCCATTCACATCTCATCGCATCCATTCACATCTCATCACATCCCACTCACATCTCATCATATCCATTTATATCTCATCACACCTATTCACATCCATCACATTCATTGCATCCACATCACATATACATTCCATCCACATCTATCCTTATCACATCACATTCATTCCATCCATATCACATCATAATCATTCCATCAATATTACATCACATCAATTATATCTATCCATACTCACATCTCATCACATTCATCCACATCCATCCATTCATTCACATTCACATCTATTCACATCCATCCATTCATTCACATGCACAACTATCCACATTCATCCATCCATTCACATGCACATCTATCCACATCCATCCATTCATTCACATGCACATCTATCCACATCCATCCATTCATTCGCATTCACATCTATCAACATCCATACATTCATTCACATGCACATCTATCACTTCACATCTCGTTCTCATCCATTTACATCACATCACACCCATTCACATATCATCACATTCACATCCACATACATTTACATCACATCACATCTCATCCACATCCACTCACATATCATCACATCACATTCACATCTTATCACATCACATTCACATCCACATCCATTTACATCGCACCACACTCCACATCGCATCACATCCACTCACGTCTCCTCACATCACATTCACATCTTATCACATCACATTCACATCCACATCCATTTACATCACATCACATCTCATCCACATCTCATCACATCCACTCACATCTCCTCACATCGTATTCACATTTTATCACATCACAAAAATCTTATCACATCACAATCACATCTAATCACATCCACTATTAGTACGGTTTTCTACTTTCGAGATCGATGGGACTGCCAATTGCTTGGCCTAGTTAAAGGTACTTTTTCTCGATGGATATTTTCATATTCTTTCTCAAATTTCTCAAGTGAAATATATTCAATATTCTTCTTTTTGAGTAAAAGATTCATGGGATTTACAAAAATCAATTCTACCCATATTTTCCAAGAAAATTAATAATGCTCAAAATTTCACTTTTGATAAATACTCATAATTTGAATTATGCCAAAAATTTCTCTTTTACCATTTAATTTCTTGGATCTCAATTATCATGGGAATTCGTCTTTTTGCATAAAACAAATTTACCAAAAAATTCTCCTTTTCCATTTAATTACTTAGATCTCAAATATCATGGGAATTCCTCTTTTTGCATAAAAATAAATTTACCAAAAATTCCTCTTTCACCATTTAAATACTTGATTCTCAAATATCATGGGAATTACTCTTTTTGCATAAAAATAAATTTACCAAAAATTACTCTTTTCTCTTAATCAATTAATTAAGCATAATTATAAAAAAATTCTCTCTCATGAATATGATGAAAATCATTTTTTTGCATAGGATGTCCAATCCTAGAATATGGTAGGAAGTCCTCTTTTAGCATTATGCATAAAAATAAGATATGTATTAGTTTTTAAAAATTTTGCCATAGCTTCGCTGTGCTATTACTGATAATTCTTAATTTTTTGTAAAGAATAAAAACTTGTAATGGAAATATGATAAGAGTTTCTCTTTTATGCTTAAAATCAAATTATGAATTTAAATCATAATTTTAATCATAATCATAAACTTAATTATGATTATCCTACTAAATTAAGCTAATTTCATTATTTCTCTTTTCCCAAATTGATAGGATAATCTATTTCTCATTTAGAATCAATCAAAGTAGTTTTTAACTACTTATAAATAATCTAAAAGAAATAATTATTATTTTGGTAACACAAAATCATAAAAATACCATTTTCTTAATCTCTAGCTTATCAAGCCTAGAGTTTAGCTTTGAATTAAGAGACTATCATTGAGAAGCATCTTTTTCAAAGGATTTAGCCATAAAGATGGCTATTCTTTTAGAGAGAGAGATTTACTTGAAGAAAGCATTATAAATAAGCATAAAGATTAACTTTCTCTTAATTAAGCATTAAGACTTTAAGGAAAAGCTTGATTTGAATTAAAAAAATTATTTAGAAAGCTTCTTGAGAGGGGTTGAGAAGAAGAAAGTCATTGAGATAAATTGGAAAAAACCATAAAAACTGATTTTACCTCAAAGTTTGGCTTGATTCTCTATTATTAGCAGTGAAGCCCCCGACCAATCAATTGGTCCACCAAGAATAGAAGAGAAACTCCAAGAGTTGTTGTCGAGAGAGAGAGAGCTCCAAGCTCCCAAGAGAGAGGAAAATTTAAGGGATAATAGAAAATATGATTATTTTAATATAATACTGGCATGGTATGCTCCAATATTTTTTTACAAAAGACTGAGGGTTTATTTATAGGGGAGGTAGTAAGTCCAATTGGGTTTTAGAATTTTCCACGTTCAGTTTCACTCAATTTGGAAAAGATTTAGACCAGTTTAGCTCCCTTTTTGATTTCGTTTGATCTAGGAGAGAGGAGAGATAAAAATATCACAATTTTTTTGAATTAAAAAACCCTTCCACACATGTGAAATAGGCGCCTACCTCAAGAGTCCCCCTCTCCTTTTACCAAGGTGTCAAAAATGCATCATTATTCTAAAATATCTCATTTTTTTAGTAATATCTCATAATGTTTAACTAATAAACCTTGTACTCAGTCAACTCTTCATCTTATGTAAGCATTTACTCATTTTTGGGTATTTGCTTTTATTCTTTTGACTTTGTCTCATCCCAACACTTGGATTAATCTAATCCTAAAATTTTTGAAAATGTAGACCCTTAGGCTAAGGTCCCTTATACCATTTTCAACTAATTGACCCATTGGAACCTTAATTAGACCATAATCCTAAAATTTCTAAAAATGTAGACCATTAGGCTAAGGTCCCTTATACCATTTTCAATTAATTGCTAATGCACATTGGAAAGTTCATTTTGAACTTCTGTTTTAGGGGAATCCATTTTAGACACTAGGAGGATTTCTAAGTCCAAAGATATCTCATTTAGGATTATCTCTCTCTAGACATTTTCTCTCTCTAGGCCAAAACTGGGTAAATCAAGATCTTTCTTCTATTTTCGAGAGGGGAATAATTACAAGAATAGAAGGGGAGGTTCTTACACCTTTACACCTTAAAAGCTAGAGGGAGGAATCTTACACAATCTAGAAGAATTATCTTTTTTCTTGACGAACAAGATCAGGGTTACAAATGACGACACACTATCGTGTATGAAGCTAGATTGTGCAATAGGTCTTGGAGTTGGCGGTCCAACTCTGATTCCATTGCCTTGGACAGGCAAGTATGGAAACTTACTCAGAGGATCCGAGCCTGGGAGGAGGTTAATCTTGTGGTCCTCCAGTCTAGACAGGGGGAGCTGGGGAGAGAGATTTTCTTGAAAAATCTTTTGGAACTTGTCATGGAGGTCCTAGCACTTCTCGGACACACTAGCCAATCGTCTTGGTAGTATGGATATAGATAACTGCACATTGTGCACCTTTATGTATTTTTAGCCTGCAACAACAAGTGGCTTATAGAGGAAAGTGTGGGATCCGTGAATCACACTTAATGGTTATTGGAGCTTTGGACATGTTTTGGGTAATCCAAAAATTGTGCATTAATGTCTGGTTGGAACTTGTGAAACCATTGAATTTCCAAAATTATGTTTGCTCCTACAAGAGGGGAAACCATAAAGTCTCGCACAAACTTAATGCCCTGAATCACTAGCTTAGCACCTTGAGCTTCATACTTGATGCTCGTCATCATTAATGTGCTAAAATCCTCAACCCTCTTGTCTATCAAAGTCACGAGGAACAGGGCTCGCGGAGCAGCTTGTTCCATGACCACATCCTTCATGCTGCCCTCTCGCAAACTGTGAGACCCCTTCCCTGCGCATCAAACTTTGGAGTGTTAGCAGCAGAAGTAGCAACCTCACGCGTAGGGCAGAGCTTCCCACTCAGGGCCTCGCCCCCACGAATGTCCGGGCAAGGGAGGACTAGTTCGGCAGCTCTTCCAAAACCGAATTTGGGAAAAACTTTCCTCGCCCAGAAAGCATGGGCAATTCCTCCACAAAAAGCTTCGAACAAAAATTTATCTAATGGGGTCAAGAGTCTAGGCTCTCCTTCACTCGGATGACTGACTTGAAGGAGGAACAATCTTTATACTTGATTCATAGAAACCAACGCTTTTTTTCCCCACCGAGAACGAGGCACAGTCGTTGTGTCCTATTACTTGAATTATAGAGCTCAACGCTTTTTCCCCCCTCAAGTGAGGCATAGGTGTTGATATGATCTCTTAAAGCAGATTGTCCAGGTTTCTAAGCTAATGATCGCATCCTGAATGAACTCCTATCAAAATTACCCTTTTTTATTTAATTTATAAAACTTCCACCATTCCAGCCTAACCCATCCAATCCCACGGGTTAGCTGATCGCCCAACCACTGTACTTGGTGGAATATTCAGTTACTCACACACCCATAATTGAATTGAAGTTCTTAACTTTAGCTTTCGAATAAAATCACGCACGCACAGCTCGTACACACACACTCCTCTTTCAAAAACATGGAAAAGTAACCAAATATCACACCAATACATTGATTACAAAAGATCATAACTAAATAATAATCCAGTTTCATAGTTTCCAGTTTACTTAAATATATACATAGTACCCCGCTCCAACTCCTTGAAATCTCCCTCGAATACAACTGGGTGTCCTAGATAATCGCTCGTGAGCCCGGAATCGTCTGGTTAGACCCTCTAGGATCCTCCTTAGGTTTCCAGGCTCTTCACGTGGAGGTCACTTCGTTGATCCCTCACCTATTGCACCGGGAGCACACCATTTTTAACCATACCGAGGTTGGACAAGACCTTGGCAGGCTTTACCGTCGAGAGACGTCCTTCACTGACTACTTCACCGGCTGTTGCAACATAAACTCTCCTTAGGTCCATGACCTCATTTAAATAATAAACCAAATGCTTCCTCCAGCATTCTGGCGTAAGACAATCCTTTACAAAAAAACAAAGTTTTTATGCAAGTAGGACTTTTTCATTGAGTTTGTTTTTCATCTCTCGAGAAGCTATTTTACAAGAAAAATCTCTAGGGTGTTTTCACGAGGTCTTTCGTTCAAACCCATATTTCCTAAAGGTAGGCACGTATCCTATGTCTCGGTGGTCCATAATTTAGAATGAATTTCCTACTTGACTTTGGATGATCCAATTCCTAGGGGAAAATTTTCTCTAAATTAGGTGACTATCCTTTCTTCGTGTTTGAAGACAAGGAGATGATCACAAGGTCATTATCTTGATTTAATACTCGAGAATGGATAGGTGTCTTTTTCTAAGACCGTCATGGTCTAGCATCAAAATGCTTGATTTTATTCCTAAATTAATTCAATTTCCATTTTGCCATAACGGCTGCATTTAGGATAGTTTTTCAATTCGAAATTTAATATTTAAGGAAATTGAAAATAAGTATTTGTATTTATAGCTAATATAGAAAATAAGAACTTCTTTCTTTCCCTTTCTCAAGGAATTGAATAAACATAATTTCCTAGAAAATAAACATAAGAATAATTCTCCATTTATCTTCATAAAATAAATGAGAATGATATTCACATTGATAAACATCAAGAATATGATAATTTATTCCAACTTGGATATAAAGGAACTATAAATAATTATACTCATGAAAATTAAGCATAGATATTACTTTTCTAGATTATACTTCAATAAATATATAAGCATGAATTCATTTAAAGAATTTGCAAGAAAATATTCTTAACCTTCTCTTTTCCATTTAAAACCTAGGCATCTATATACCAAAAATATATATGCATTATAACAAGACATTCTCTTTAATACTACAAATATTTATGCATAATCATATTTAAAAATATGATGAAAATTCTTCTTTTGATAAACAAAAATATTCATGGTATATACATACTATGAATATACACATTAAAATAGATTCACACATCTACTTGTTGTAATATTCAAAATGTCTAGGCATAAGCATACCATGAATATACATAATAATATATTCACATAACCTCTTTTGTCATCTAAATAATCATGCATACACATGCATGAATATATTTATAAAAATATAATAAAAATTCCTCTTTTTGACATTTAAACATTTATGTATACACATACTAAGAATGTATACACAAAAATATAATGAAAATCCTTCTTTTAGCATTTAGAATATTTATGCATAGAAATATATAAATATTTACACACAAAAGTATCATGAAACTTTCTCTTTTAACATTAGAGTATTTATGCATAAAGTATTATGAAAATTTCTCTTTTAGCATTATAATATTTATGCATAACATACATAAATATTTATACATAAAAATATCATGAAACTTTCTCTTTTAGCATTATAAAATTTATGCATAGATATGCTTTGAATAATAAATTAAAAATATGATGGGACTTCATCTTTTAATATAAAAATTTATTTATACATACTTAAGTATAAATATAAACATAAATACATTTAAACATCGTTATAAACCTCAAAATAAGTACTAAGCAAGAGGTTTCACATCTTCACTAAATAATCATCTTCTTTGTTTTTAGAAAGCATGATTTAAAGAGATAACCATGAAAATAACATGCTACCAAAGCATGTGGAAGAGAAGAGAAGAAGGAGATTCATCCATCATGGATGCATAATAAAAAAAAAACATTAACTTTACTCTAAACATGCGTATTAAACATAAATCATGACCATAAGCATTAAAGATTAGTATAAAAGCCCACTCCACATGGTTTCAGAGAGAAGAACCATGGAGTAGAGAGCTTCTAAGGCATAAGGAGGAGAAAAGAAGAAAGAGAATAAAATTTACTTAATCCATAAAACAAGACTTAGAGAAGAGAATCATGCATTTCCATGCTTCTAAAGAATGTAGAGGAGAAGAAGATAGTATAAACATCATTGTTTAGGCTTACCCTTGATGTGAGCTTTGTTCTTGATCTTGTAAGGAGATGTGTAGCTCTCTAGGAAGAGGCTTGGCCACCAAGAGAAGAGGATAGTCTTCAAGAGAAGAAAGCTTTCCTTCAAGAGAGGGCTCACCTTCAAGAGAAGAGAGGCTTGGCCACCAAGAGAAGAGGATAGTCTTCAAGAGAAGAAAGCTTTCCTTCAAGAGAGGGCTCACCTTCAAGAGAAGAGAGGTTTAGAGAAGCACCAAAGCTTCACAATGGAGAGGCAAGAAAGATGGAAGAAGGAATTACACTAAAATGAAAATTACACTAAAGTTGAAATACACTAAGATGAAAATACAAAGGAATGGGGTTGTATTTATGGGTGAGGGAGGCCATCAACCAAGCCCAACTGGGATCTTTGGGCCAATAAGTTGGGAGTTTGATGGGAATTCTAGGCGCCTTCTTGAAGCTTTCTTCCCACTCCATATAGGTGTCAAAAGGCTCCCCCCCTAAGTCTTCTTTACATATCAGAAGCTCATGACTGCAATATCTTCACCTTATGTGAGTATTTCTTTAATATATTCTTGTGGATAATTCCAAATTTTTTCATTTTTTGTTTAATCCTATTTTCTAACCTTATTGGATAAGGATATCACATTTTTAATTTCAAAATAATTTAATAGGCTTAGAACTTTGAACTAGGGGTCTTCTTGGTCCACCCACCGTCCAAATCTAATGCAACTTAGAAATATCATACTAAAATTCTGTTTCAGGGGATCACTTCCTATTGGCTGGTGGAAGAAAATACTTATCCAAAAAAGATTTAAATTTTAATTACATCTCTCTAGAATATTTTCTCTCTCTAGGCCAAAAACAAGAGAAAACAATGCCTTTTTGCATTCTGGAAAGGGGATGATCACTGGGGATTGAAAGGAGAACTTACACATCTTTAGGAGATGTGGGGAGGAATCTTACACAAACAAGATGAATGTTTGGCCACCTATATAGTCAAAAGTCTTGAGTATTTTTTTACGCTCATACTTCTAATCTGGGGTGCCCTTCTACTGCTTATCTTTGAGCTACTAGGGCTAACGATTGCACCAACCAAAGAACTGGGGTCTGAAGAACTAGGGACAACTGTTGGGGTCTATGTGGGAGCGGGGCTCACCATGGAAGGCATGGAGGCTGGGATGGTAGTCTGCAGAGTGGTGTTCTTCTTTTGGAAATCCTTAGAAGTGTGTCCTTTTGTGTGACAAAATAAACACCTACCCTCCTTATCTCTACTGAGATAAGAAGGAGTTTGTCCTTTTGTACACTTCCATGTGTGGACTATTATCTCATAATTGCCTATACATGGAGTGTGGCTACAGGCTACACTTCTATGTGTGGATTGTTATCTAATAATGGTCTATACATAGATTGTTTAGAGATGGCTTCGATTAGATTTGGCATAATGACAAATAGGCTACATGCTACACTTCCATGTGGGGACTGATATCTCATAATGGTTTATACATGGAGTTACTCTTGGTGGACACGTTATTCTGATATTACGGGGCCAAAATGATGGCCATGGGAGGTAGGATAACTACTAAAATTTGTAGTACATTTATAGGGGCCAAGTCTACACCATGGAGGGTGGCACCGACTATGCCCATGGACCGATGTGGTCATCATGCCAGGACCACCCCACATATATATAGTCTATATAGATTATGGCCAACCCCTTCTCTATAAACATAGTTCATTAGTCATCACTGTCTAGCTTGTACTAGCATTAGGAAATTTTTGAGCTCATTTTGGGGCCCTATAAGGAAGTTTGACCGAAATATTCCCTCCAAAAAGGGGCACTGGATAAAATTTTTGCAAACGAACTCCAAATTTATCGGACCTCACATATTTAGATTCTACTCTTCAAAAGCTATCCATTGATATATAACACGATAGGGTTCGGAGAAGGGACAAGATAGATACCTAGAAGATTCCTTTTTGCCTAGGAAAGATTCACGTTATGTTGGTAAAAGCATAATGAGTGATAATGCAAGCTTAATGTGAGCAAGGGATGATAAATGAGCTATGGTGGCTCAAGATAAACCATGGTGGTCACATAAGCAAAAAGGTAATTAACTAGCACTTAATCAAGGATTAAGGGAACACAATGGCAGCATAATAAGGAGCTTCACATAGCATAGAAATTCGTATTTTTCTCATTAGGAGGGCCATTATTTTATAGCCAAAGTGTACAAGGTTGAGTGACATCATTGCTTACATATCATCAAGGACATCCAAGGCCATCTCCCCCCACATGGCTCCCTAGAATATAGCCTCCAGAGCATCTAATGAAACTCGCCTATTCCAAGTGGGGGTTTACCCTTCATTCACCTAGATTCTCTTCATATTACATGGTCCTTTTACATTTCATAGTGTGCCTTAACCTTAGGCCATGACATTGATCACATATTCCAACACCCTCCCTAGATCATGGCATGGTATATTGCCCTCCCTTGATCCAAACATTACATGAAAGAAAAGAAGCTTAACTCATAAGGAGTATAGCTCTACAGTACATAAAAGAAGTTAGCATAGCTCATAGGGAGCATGGATTCTACATTGCGAAAAGAAAATAGCATGACATGAAAACATTCCTACATGAAAACATTCCTCTCCCATACCCCATCATCATCATAGCATCATCATCATCATATCCATGGGCATCATCATCATTTGTTGGTCATGGAGACCCAACTCCCCATCAATCCCCCCTTGGGGGTACATGGCCTACTGAGAGATATTGTGGGTATCATAAAAATAACACATAACCTACATCATCGGTGGTTAGAGGTGTCCATACATAAACATTTGGGTAAGAGAGGGCATAAACATGGTTGGCTTTAGAAAGCCCAATCTGCATCTACCGCTTCATCAAAAGAGGTAGTAACATTGTTACATGCTTGAATTGCTTCTTCGGAATCATTCGAAGTGCTTGCCATATTTGCCTGGTTGGTGTAGCATTTGTCGGCGAGGTGACCTGGCTTTCCACATTCGCTTTGGCTTGTCTTTGTGGTAGCAATTCTTGAGAAGATGGCCTGTCCTTCCACAATGTGTACATTGGAGTGGTTTGTCGGCTTGCTTTTGAACAAGGTATGCCTGTGTTGAGACAAGATCAATGGCCCTACCTTTCAACTTCTTCTCTTCTTCCAAGAGAACACTCTCTATTCCCTCCAAAGTG
The DNA here is from genome assembly GCF_041138505.1 of Cibotium barometz. Classification (NCBI taxonomy): domain Eukaryota; kingdom Viridiplantae; phylum Streptophyta; class Polypodiopsida; order Cyatheales; family Cibotiaceae; genus Cibotium; species Cibotium barometz. The sequence continues at coordinate 13,357,822 of NC_141051.1, forward strand.
GGATCCTGCATGTACTTAAAGGTCGGCATGAGTGTATCATACTCAGATGGCATTGACTTTAGGAGGATGGCTATGGCATCACTCTCCTTGACTGGTTCATTGATGGCTTCGAGCTGGGCCATCAAGCTCTTCATGGTGTTGATGTGAGACGCAAGTGTCTCATCAACCTTGAACTCTAGATTGTAAAAGTCTACTTTGAGACTGATTTTGATGTGGAGGCCTTGAGCACCAAAGGATTTATCCAATGAATTCCAAGCAATTTGTGAAGATGTTCCATTACCAATGTAATGTATATAACTATCTTCAACTCCAAGGGCAATGAGAGCTAATGCTTTCTCATCCTTGGTTTGCCAAGAGACTTCTCCTTCTCGTGTGGCAGGTTTAGGTATAGTACCATTGACTATGCCCCAAACTCCTTTTTTCATTAGTAAGAACCTCATTTTGACTTGCCAAGTGTGGAAGTCATGACCGTTGAATTTCTTGATGAAAGAGGATGATATGTAAGTTGACTCCATGATTGAAATTAAACAATGCAAAGTATTAAAAGCTAGAATCCCCCTTCACCATATAGATGCATGATATTACTCAAGAATTTCCCAAACCCATAAGCCTTTGCATAGTAATAATAACTGGGCCTAGACTTGATTTTCATCCTAGGTTTTCTAATTTTGCTTTTGGGTTTCAATGATTTCTTGATATAAGCTTCATTAGATGATTCCGCATCTGAAGGCATGATTGCAAAGAGGTATTCAACTCAATATGCATATTAAAATGTCATCTCAATAGATAATTACTATTAAGTACATGATGATTAGTGGAGGTAATTAATTCAAAGAGGAAAAACTGCCCCAAAAAACAGAGTGAGCTTTGAGCAATTGAATGAAGCTCTTCCCAAATGAGAAACATAAAATGCTTTAAACCAAGTGAAAACCAAGGTGTTGGCTTTAAACTCAGCACTCAAACATGTCAAGATGCTGCTTCAATCTCTGGAAATCTTCTCTGCAACACAGCATGTACTGCTACTGATAAATTAGTTCAAACAGCAGCTACAGTGGACCATTGCTCATGAAAATCAACACGTGCTTCATAGCATCAACATTATGCTCACAAGAGGAATTAGCAAACCATTCACCGTACAGCGCGAATTAGACGAATTTCGCTAGAAAGCAGCGTGCTGTTGCAGAGTTGATTGCGCCACGTAGAGTGCGTGGGAGCTCACATGGAGCTAGGCGTCGATGGAGCCGGCTGCTAGCTTTCTTTTGAATCAAGAAGCTTGTGATTTGATGGATTATAGAGCCCGTATGAAGCAAAAAACCAGCAGGGGGTGAGTTGGAGCTTTAATGGAAAGCTTGCAAAAATGAGAAATATGATTAATGTGGTTAATTACTATGCCTAAGGATAACCAAGGCTCTGATACCATGTTGGTAAAAGCATAATGAGTGATAATGCAAGCTTAATGTGAGCAAGGGATGATAAATGAGCTATGGTGGTTCAAGATAAACCATGGTGGTCACATGAGCAAAAAGGTAATTAACTAGCACAAGGATTAAGGGAACACAATGGCAGCATAATAAGGAGCTTCACATAGCATAGAAATTCGTATTTTTCTCATTAGGAGGGCCATCATTTTATAGCCAAAGTGTACAAGGTTGAGTGACATCATTGCTTACATATCATCAAGGACATCCAAGGCCATCTCCCCCCACATGGCTCCCTAGAATATAGCCTCCAGAGCATCTTCTGAAACTCGCCTATTCAAACTGGGGGTTTACCCTTCATTCACCTAGATTCTCTTCATATTACATGGTCCTTTTACATTTCATTGTGTGCCTTAACCTTAGGCCATGACATTGATCACATATTCCAACAAGTTACGTGAATCTTTCCTAGGCAAAAAGGAATCTTCTAGGTATCTATCTTGTCCCTTCTCCGAACCCTATCGTGTTATATATCAATGGATAGCTTTTTAAGAGTAGAATCTAAATATGTGAGGTCCGACAAATTTGGAGTTCGTTTGCAAAAATTTTATCTAGTGCCCCTTTTTGGAGGGAATATTCCGGTCAAACTTCCTTACAGGGCCCCAAAATGAGCTCAAAAATTTCCTAATGCATACAGCCTCCATCCTGATAGTTCTAGATCAGCCATTGAAGATTTCTTCACATGATCACACGAGAGTGGGGATTTTCCATCTATTGTATCACTTCAGAAATATTGTATTCTTCTCTACCTTGGTTGTTGTGTAATTTGAGTTTTAAAGTTTTATGCTATGAAAGATCATACTTCTTGTGAGTATTCTCTTGTATACACCGCATGTTCTTGTATAGTATTAGAGCTCCAACTTGGTACAAAATTTATTTTCTAATTGCTAGTAGTCCCTTAGCAAAATGGCATCTTCCATCATAAGACCCCACCTATACCACCATTCAGTGCTCATGGAAATTTCAACAACACCAATTATCCTCTCAAGAAGTTCAATCTTAAGGCTATTCTTTCCTCCTCTAAACTTTGAAACACCATAATTGGTGTTGATGTTTACCAACCCCACCAACAAGGGATGCATGGGCAACCCTATACTACACATACTGAACTTTTCCAAACCTAGAGAGGAAGCCATCATCACAATAGTGTGCTAACCATGGTTCAACATGTCTCCATAGCTGCATAAGCATGGACATTATAGAGCTGATATGAGATCAAAAATCCCTCAAGGATTCAAAATCTCAAAACTTAGCTTCAATAAGAGAAGTTGAATGAAGGTGAAATGGTGGAGGTGCTTCTGTTAGCCTTCTACCTCTCAGAAGTTCGTGTAAATAAATCGAATCACGAGAACTTTTTACCCTCTGATGGCAAGGGTTTTTTCCCCACCATGAGAACACACCCTTAGTGTGTTAGCTGCCACATCAACCCTGCAAGGGCTACTAGTACATTGTGCTCCACTCAATCATTATTTATAGAGTACATTACAGCCATTGCTATCATCTCTATATCGCTCTCTAAGCTCGTGTGCATGTTTTCTTTGTGAGTCTTTGTAGCGCATCTCCTTTCACATTCAACATTGGTATCAGAGCCTTGTTGTCTTGAAGATAGTGCCTAGGGTTTAGAGTTTAGCTTCTCAGTTAATAGCTTTTCACCCCCCAATCACTATCTCATTGGCGTAAGTTTCAGAGCGAGCATTTCAGACCTCTCATTCTGTTGCCGCTCTCTCCCACACTCTGGTTGCTGTTGCACTCACCTTGACAATCGGCTATTGGCCTTAACGTTATTCATTTGTTAGTATTGGCTCTTGCTGGTCTTTATCTAATTTGTGCCGTTGTTCGTTGAGTTTGTGCTCTCACACTGAGCTCTCAAATCTAGGGTTTTTTGCCTTCTTTTATACATTGGTGTCATTTTTTGTTAATACTTCCATACATTCAAGGCTCACCCCTGCAATAGCTCTTCACTCAGCTTTCATCAAAGTTTTTTAGCTTACTACTCTTGATGTTGTTGTTCAGTCATTCAGCTTTCTTTTGACAGTGGAATTGTGTGTCCGTGCATCAGCTTTGATCTATCATCTTCTTAGCATTCATCTTGAACATTTGAGTTTTGTGTCAGTTGATTTCTCTTAGTCATGTTGAAATATGCAAGTGAATGGGTGTGTGCGGGAACAAGCCCTTAGCAAGATACTATAAAAGGGAGCCTGTAATTAAGTGGGTGGCAGTGAAAAGGTGAGAGGAATCTAATTGAGAGAATCAAGGGTAGCATGAGTGAATATAGGGGTGTGGAAAGATTCTAGGAAAACGTGCCCCCAGATGTAGGGGAGGCGGCACAAATCAAGGAGAAATCAGTGGGATTAAATGCTTGGCATCTTGTGGATGTACAACCTATAAATTGAGGCATTGGACTAATGAGAAATTTCTAGTTTTTGAGTATCCATGCCTATATTAAGCTATTAGATTAATTGCTCACTAATCTCGTAGACATGGCATCACGATCTGCATCAAATCTGCAAGTGACTTTGGTAAAACAAAGATTAAGCATTCAATGTTTGGTCAAATATTTTGTTTCTTGGCTTGATCCTCTACTAGACTAACTGCTATTGATTTCCTTGAAAGGATCTGAGCTCACTTGAACTCTAAGGCACCAAATCTAGCATCCTCGTACACTCTATTTTTTGCGCACAAAATAGGAGATTATTTCACTAATCAGCACTAATCACTAGCCTAGGGAACCCTGGCCTCGTAGAGTACCAAACGGATGTTCACAGAGATGCGGACCTTTGGATTAAGCCCAACTTTTGAGGATATATTTGCGACCAACTTACTTTGAGCTTGGGATCACCTCAAGCCGACCCTTCGGCAACTAGCTCTGATTGCCTCAAAGGAGCGTCTTTGACAGCCACTGATTTGGAACCCCCTGATCTATTTACCCAATGACCAAATGTTGGGGGCCGACCGCATGTATAATGGGGCACGTTAAACATAGGACCCTCAAGGTCCCTTGGAGGTTGGCTTGCACACAGGCAGCTACCCCTAGAGGTTTAAGAGAGGCCTAGCAAGGAGGAAGCTGAAATTTTATGTCTTACAGAATAACACGCCAATACCAGTGTTTCAAACCACGATACATTGGAAAGGTAAATACATAAACGCAAATAAGGAGAGGGCCACTATAATGTTTTGGTTGCGGTGGACCTCATCGAATAGCTGAATGTCCTAACAAGAATGTGGTTCATACACATCAAACTCAACAAGTAACTACACCACCTAACGACATGCCGAGCAAGGCCATTACTCTATTATGCTCATTGTGTAAAATTAGGGAATCATGACACCTCCATGTGCAGGTATCCAAGGTTCCAAACTGTAGCATAGAGCTGTCGACACCTAGAGCACCGCTGGCTTTACCAGCACCACTCGTGCAAATCACTGCAGCTCCAGGGCTACCAAACCCATCCTATTTACCTAGGGAGATGTTTCGAATACAAGACACTTCACCTCTTCTGCCACCACCGGTTCTACCACCACAAGCTAAAATCAACTAAGTGATGATTGAGGAGCCATTAGAGGACATTGAAATGGTGTGTGAGGTAGAAATCAATGGTGATAATATGACAGGAATTCCTCTTTTTACTTTATTAAAATCATGCATAAAAATAAGATTTATATTTTTTTGGATAATTTTACTATAGCTTTGCTACAATTACTGAGAATATTTAATTTTCTATTTTAAAATGAAAATGAAAATATGATAGGAACTCCTCTTTTAGACTAAAATAATATATGCATACATAGCATAATTATGATTATTTATCTTGATTAATTATCTTGATTAATCTAAAAAACCATTCCTCATTTCTTAAAATGTTAGCATATTCCTCTTTCAATTTAGAATGAGTTAATATGATTTTTCTATATCATAAATAAGTTTAAAAGAATTAATCATCCTTTTTTCTAGATTAAAAATCATAAAGTGGATAAATGCTATGTGCACCTTAAGGATAGAAGTTCTAAGGTCATAAGGTCTCCAATTACCATGGTTAACTAGAGTAGGCACGATAGGTAGCACCCTTCATTGTGGAGTCACTTTATGGTGAGTTTGGTGAGCCAATCAAGGGAAGGTGGAGGAATCCTAGGAAGCTTAAGCACTTTACTCTAGGAAATCTATATAAAGAGGTCTCTACACTCATTGTGTGTGATGAGAGGAGTCTTTGTATTTGCTTAGTGAAACTTACCATTTATTGGCAATATACTTGGTGGATCCTTTGTGGGCAAAAGGCTTTCTTCTCTTGAATTAATGTAATCATGGTATTCATTTCTTATCATTTCTATTCATGATGTCTATTGGTTAGTCTCTCATATGCTTGGTGCATCTATTCACTTCTCACAATAGTCAAGAGTTCAGTCCTCAGAAGTCTAGCAACAACATTTGGAGTGAAATAAAGAGAAGTCTAGGCAGTTGCACTACCATCACCAATATTCCTCACAAGTACACTTTCCATCCTCGAAAATGTGAATGCGGTTTGCATCTTTGACCTGAATTTTGCGCTGCTCCACTTTTGATATAAGTGATGTAGCAAAATGGCAGTCACCACAAACCCGCATGTTCTTCGTAACACATAGGTGTCCCTTCAGGTGTATTGATGAGGGCACATGCGATGGCCAACTTCTCACTATGCCTGCATAGCGCATCTTCCTTTGCATCATCTGAAATGTCTTGTGACACCCAATGCAAACCTGGGGAATAGCCTTCCTGCGATATTTTTTTACCAATGTCTTTTAGTTTCGTATAGATATTTTTGCCTTGGGGATGACTGTCATCCCCGACAATAAACGAATTAGCCCAAAGAGGAGACAACCAAGAATAAGAAGAGATGTAATTACTATTAGAAACATGGTCATGTTTTAGAGGACTGCCATAAGTCAAAGGAGAGAGAAGAAGAAGAAGTAGTAAGAACTTGCTGCCACTACACGTGACAATGCTGAGGAAGAAAATTTTGCACATGATGGCTATGCACTGACAGTAACATGATGGCTATGCACTGACAGTAACATGCAGTGATTTGCCTGCCTCTTGTCTATCCTTGTCAAATACTGACCGGTACTTCGATTTTGGTGCCACTAAGCACATGATGGCTATGCACTGACAGTAACATGCAGTGATCTGCCTGCCTCTTGTCTATCCTTGTCAAATACTTCGACCGGTACTTCGATTTTGGTGCCACTAAGCACATTACTTCATGCAAGCAGCTATTTACTACCTTGAGAGATTCTCCGTAAGTTGGAATAGTTTTGTGTGCTAACAATGCATCCTATGACATCAAAGGCATTGGCAATGTGGAATTGACTTCATGCTCTGGGGATCCTTACACCCTTGCTAACACCTTGTATGTACTCGAAATCCACAAGAATCTCATTTCTGGCTCATAATTACCAAAGTTGGCTTGTAGATTCAGTTTTCTAATCATTGATGTTCCATTCACAACAAAACTAATTTTGATGCTCTTCTCTTATCCGATACATTGCGTATTTAGTTAAAAGAAAAATTTTTATGATATTTAAGAAAAGAAAGATTTGAATGAATTTTAGATGTCAAAAGATGAATTTTCACCATAATTCTACCTAGGGAATTAAGTTGAGAAATTAAATGGTAGAAAGAATATCTTTAAATATTTTATGTGGCTAAATCACTAAAATGGTATTTACCCAAAAGTAGATGTTTAGCTGAAGAAAATCCTTGTTAGAACTAAACCGAATGATTAGACTACGAGAGGGACAGACAGTAAACCTACTTGTCCATCTCTCGATCTGAAACAAGCAAAAACTTCGTGACCATTTCCAGTTCCTAAATACAAAGAATAGACCACCATTGAATTAAACTATTTTTCCTTTGACCGAAATCACCAAGAATCTAGTTGGACAATCAGTCAAATGATGGGTAGATTACCCTGATGAGAGATCAAGGATTCTCATTATAAAATTGGGAAATTAAGAAAAAAGGGATTTTTGTGGAACCATCTCAAACTCAGAATTTTACTTGCATAGAACCTCTGTTTTCATTTAAATGACTGTTTTACGCCAAAATGCTAGAGGAAGCATTTGGCATGTGTTTTACTAAGAGGAGGTTCATTGCAATAGAACCTCTATTTTCATTTAAAGGACTGTTTTACGCCAATCTCAAACTAGGAATTTTACTTGCATAGAACCTCTGTTTTCATTTAAAGGACTGTTTTACACCAATCTCAAACTGGGAATTTTACTTGCATAGAACCTCTGTTTTCATTTAAAGGACTGTTTTACGCCAAAATGCTAGAGGAAGCATTTGGCATGTGTTTTACTAAGAGGAGGTTCATTGCAATAGCTAGCAGGGAGTCGTCGAGGGACGTCGCTCACGGCAAAGCCTGCCAAGGTCTTGACCAACCTTGGTACGGTTAAAATGGTGCGCTTCTGGTACGATGGGTGAATACCGACGAAGTGATCCCTGAGTGAAGTGTTAGGACACCTAAGGAGGATCCTAGAGGGTTATGACCAGGTGATGCACGGGCTTGCGGTTGCTAGGATACCCATACGTGCGTTGAGGAAGATTTGGATGGACTAAAAGGAAAGATTTTTGTGAATCAAATTTTGATACTGGATCTCGTTGGTTGGCCAGCTAGTCTTCAATGGAGAGTCCAGAGGACACATTTTGTAACACAATGGACTCAAAATTTTGGAGGATGATGATTAATAATATTATGATTTCTATTGAAGGATTGTTTTAAAGCCAACCGAATCTGTTATAAATGGCAATTTCATATTGGGTGTGTATGTGGTATGCCTACCTTAATTTTTGCATGAAATGCCGGCTAGGGGGCCTAGGAACTCTTTTCCTTGTACTCGGGCAAAACACAACCAAATAATTATAAAGGAATCCCATCAATATAGTGGTCGAGTGGTTGGCTAACCCATGGGCCAGGTAGGCTGGATCAAAGGATTCCTGCAAAACAATTAAGATGCGATTAGTTACATTAGTTAGATTAAGTCCTGAGAAAACCTTGTTCTGTGGGAGGGGATCAGCGGGCGGCGGCTATGCCTCGTTAAAGGAGGAAAAAAGTGGTGATTCCATGGACCAAGTGCAAGTCTCTTCTTGATCTGACCATGTGACTTCAGGTTCGGTCAGATCAGTTTAACTAATTAAGACTTCGACTCGTTAGATTGATTCCCTCGTTTTAGAAGATTTTCCCACGGCGGAATCGCCCGTGCCTTCCGAGCGAGGGGAGTTTTTCTGGGCTCGGTTTCAGAGAAGCCGCCCGAGCTAGTCTCTCATCCGAACATCTACGGGGCGAGGCCTCGAGTGTGGATCCCCGCCCTACGTGGGAGGCCGATGCTGCTTCCACCACGGAGGGAGGTGTCACAGTGAGGTAATGGATCTTTCATGTGAGGACCGAGTCTACAATTGGTTTGAGATGACAAATTGAACATAAGAAATAGAGGTTGGAATATGATGTGGTGGAGTTTAAGCATTAATACCACCACCACCACCACAACTACCACTAACATACCACAATGGTAGCTACAAAGCCTTTGCTACAAAGTGCCCTCATCACTATGCTCGCTAAAGTAGATTGGGAGCAAGAAGATGATGATAAACAAGACACCTCCATCTTTGCCAAACCCTACTATTCAAGGGAGAGAATAGATATAAAAGCTTGGATCTATCCTATGGCATGTAGTTTTGCATATGATCCGCCTAGGAGAGGCAGTGAGTTCTAAAAAGGAAACACAAAAGAAAAAGAACACACACACACACACACACACACACAAGATCCTTACATTAGGGAAATTTGGACTCAAATTATACTTTTTAAGGATTTTCACACATTCTCTCTCCATAAAAATGGGCTCATGGTAAAATTTTTACAAATTAGCTTAGAAGTGAGCGAAGTCTAAACATTTGGAATCTACTCTTCGAGACCTTTCCAATGATATATAGCATGAAGGAAAATTTTGCATATTCAAGAAGTCCCCAAATTTGTGATGATGTGACATGTAATGTGCCATGTCATCAACAAATTTGGGAACTTCTTGAATATGCAAAATTTCCCGTCATGCTATATATAATTAGAAATGTCTCAAAGAGTAGATTCCAAATGTTCAAACTCCGCTCACTTTTGAGTTGATTTACAAAAATTTCACCATGAGACCATTTTTGTAGAGAGAGAATGTGTACAAATCCTAAAGGGCCCAATTTGAGTCCAAATTTTCCCTAAAGTACATACACAGAAGAAGATATGCATAGAACCTTATATTCATACAGCTTAGGGCTATGCATGAAACCTTGCACATTATATGCATTGAGATTAACACTATGCGCATAAGGGCACATAAGCCTATATGAAAAGCTTTAAGATCTATGTATAAAAGGCTAGGCTCTATGTAGAACCTTAAACTATATGCATAAGGCCTTAAGGCTATGTGTATGTAAAAAATACCATGCAAGAAAAAAACCCAAAGTGCTAAAGGGCACTATGCGAAGAGAAAAACAAAAAAGAAATTGTACAAAAAATCCAAAACCCAAAGAAAAGAATAAGTTAAGGAAAAAAATTAATTAAAAAAGGAAAAAAAAAAGACTCACTCCACCGCTGTCATGAAAGCCCAAAAAATCACAAATCACAAAAAAGAAAAAGTAAATATAAGAGCATACAAAAAACATAAAAAAAAACAAGAGCTTACCTCTTCTTGTGGTTTTGTAGAGATGTAAAAGAGAGAGATAAAGATGCTCCCATAAACCCTAACCTACCAAGTGGCATGAACAACTTGTTGTTAGAAAATACAGTAAGAAAAAATTGATCACAAGATAAATACTTGAAGCAAAAGATATGGCGAATAACATTAGATCATCGTTTTGTAAACCAAAGTTATGCTTTGGCAAGGAGTTTTGATGGATATCTAGGTAGAATTTGGACAGAGGAGCACATACAAGGATGCACTACTGCAAATATCCAAGGTTAGTTGTATCATACTCATGAGACAAGTCCAAATGGACCAAAACCGACTACATCATCCATTGACTAGAACCATGTTAGACTATAATAAAGACCTATGATTTTTATGTATCTTCTAGACCCATCTTAGGTTAGCTAGGTGCTAAAAAATGGGCTCCATAACCCAAGCAAAAGGAGTCCCAAGAAGATCTTCTACCCAAGTGTATGGTCAATCGGCTTGTGCTAGCATGCATCCTACCTAGCATGGGGCCAAGTCTACATAAGCTGTATCCTAACCATCTGGCTTACATGATGTGTCTAAATTGGGGACTAGAGGGCTCAACACAACACACCTCCTTTATATAAGGGGTCTTACAAAATAGAGAAACCTATCACCAGCATAATGATAGTGATGAAGGTGGGGTATTGATTTCCACCCATGATAAAAAGAACTACGTGCTTGAGAAGCTTGATAGAGAGTTCCTATTGTCCATTAGGGACCCTAGGAGGTCCCCAACAAATGGGCATCTTAAGAAAATTTGAGAATGTTTTCTTGGGTACATGGAATTTCCAAATTAGTAAGGCAAGCCTAGAATGTAGAACAAGCCCTCATAAAAAAACCATAAAACATAGTTAGAGGATAAAAATTTATAGAATATCCTAGCTTTAGTTACTTGTATTCTCTCCTACAAGTCCAGTAATAATGCAATAGTGTTTCAATATAGAATTGTATTAAACACATATTTGAAAACAAAATATACAATTCTAAGAAAAAGATATGAAAAGAGCTACAATAAGTACAAAAAAGCACTTCAAGGTAAGAAAGAAGCTGACAGAGGAAAGGATCTCAGAATTACATAAAGATTAGAGGTAAATAAGCAAAGGATATATCGTCTTAAGAAGGAGTCAAAGGAGTTGAATACGTAGCATAATGCAGAGGCAATCATCATTGTGTGAGAGTGTGTGAGAGAGAGATGAAAAATTTATTGATCTTATCTTGTAAGGTATTCATCGTCCTTATGAGCCCATTTCCTTGTGGCTCTTCCCCAAATACTCTATCATCTTGGCTCCATAGCCGATGAATCTCTGGGTTAGATCTACTGAGAAATTAGTAAACAAGAGATTCTTGTATAAGACATCCTTCAACCATACTACCCTCTACACGAGCCTGTGCCGCACAAGTCCCTTTAATATTTTCATGAATCTCTCTAGAAAAAACATCCACTGACTATGGACATTCCTTGCAACTGCAACCTCATCAACGACATGAACTAAGATGTGCATTGGGCATAGTAGATGGTTTATTAAAAGATCGCTCCAATAAGGAAGTCTGTGAAAAATGGAGAGCCTCTTCATCCCTGGGGGTGCCAAATTTCCATTATCCCTTCATGCTTTCTTCCAGTCACTTGTCTTTAAACACGGAGGTGGTTTGCCTAGATTTACCTCTCGCAATTCGTGATTCTTAGGGAGACATCACACATGACCCTCTAGTACATTGTCTTTTGAAGTGTTGTAAAGTAACAAGCATCCAAATGAGGTCCACATAAGGGGAATGCATTGTATCCACATATAGTAAAACCTTCAAATCAACAAGAAAGGTGATTAGAGCAACCACACGGAACTTTATGTGCAAAACCTCACAAGTTTAATTAATTAAGTAACAATGCGAAGGAAATTTTTGAAGTATGTATCAAAACTTACCCAAGCATTCGTTGTAGCCTCTGGCCAATCATTGCATAGTCCACATTAGTAAACCTTACGTAGTTGTAACTCTTTACCCATAGCCCTTTGGACATATCGTGAACCTGAATGCCATCCCAAATTGTTTGAAGCTCCTTTACCAATGGGGCTAAGTATACATCCATGTTCTTTACTTTGTACTTCCCAGGAACTATCAATGATAGTAAGAGGTGTCCCTTATTTATTGCCAGCCATGGTGGTGGAAGGTTATAATTTACAAGGAAAATAGGCCATGTGCTTGATGATGAACTCCATAGACCAAATGGATTCACACCATCCATTACTAGGATCTAGACGAATGTTACAAGGCTCTTCCTTGAAAATAGGCCACTTCTCCTTAATGTGTCTCCATCATGCAAGTGAATAAGTTTGGGATGCCAATGACATTGTCCATGGATCTAGTAGACCGATGCCATGTCATTAAACTTGCTATAGATTTGCACCTTAACATATGTTTGATCCGAGGTATGATACAGAGAACTTTTGCAAGAACCTTTTACCCTTGAACATCTTGCCTGTACACCTAAGCACCGCACAACTTGGACATTCCTTGAGATGTGTTATTCTTATCGGTATAGGATACAATTGTTGGGAAAATCATGGATACAATTGTAGTCCATGCCCATCGCACTTAACAATCTTTTAGCCTTCGCATGAGAGTTTGGCATCTCATTATCCTCTGGTAAGATTTGGTCCTTTAATAACCTGCCCAATGAAATAGGTATGCTTAATCAACAATGTGTACATTATGCGTACAAGAAAATTAAATCATACTCATGTCATACATACTTGAATAACTCTATCATGCTTGCATAAGACGACCTAAACATTGATTGTAAGTTCAACATTAAGAGGAATGTGCTTAATTTGGATATCCGAGCTTGAGAATAAAGTGGTATATGTACAAGGTTACACAATTCCTCTTTTTCATGTGTTGTATCTCGAAGTCGTGTTGTAATATCGTTCTCCTCACCATGACTCTTTTGTACATGCATCTAACATCTCATCCATCGTAGCCTCCTCTAACATGTCCTCTCGTTGTTGATGTTGTTGGATAGGTTCGCAAGGAAAACTATCCTGTATATTTTGGTTTGTTTGGTTTCTTGTCCTAAAACTTATATCTAGTAGTATTCTGTTGGTCTTGATTTCTATGTGCTTAACATGATCACATAAATATTACTAGGATCTTTGTGAGAGTGAAAACATAGATTTTGTAGACGTTCCACTAGATATATACCATGGATGCTTACATGGTTATTACAAATTCTCCATTTTTTAGTGACTTGATACTTATAACATGTGCACGGGCACATGCATCTCTCTTTAAGACTGACAGAAGCCTCAATTAGATGCCATGTTAATGTTTGGAGGCTCCATGTGACGAGTTTATTGGGCACCACGTTGTCATTGTTTGCCATCTCCACCACATTGGGATGTTTTTAATTTGGGCTGATGGGGTCTCTTATATAGGGAAGACCAAATTTGTCGGTTAATGTAATGTGAAATGTCGGGCATAGCAAACCAAAAGGAAAAGATTCAAATTTAAAGTTTGTGAAAATTACGGGCGCAGGTATAATAGCCAAAAATTATTTTAATTATTACCAATGTTTATATCGACACTGATACCGGTGTCTATTGGGTGCAAACATTGGCGCCCATAAAAATTATAGAACTCTGTTGTACGACCATTTTTCTTCTTTCTTGAAGTATTGTGTAGGATTCAGAGCTGAGGACTCCTCACCCCCTGCTTTTTTTTCATGTTTCCCTCCTTATTGCCATGTATTTAATAATTTGTGTGTGTGTGTGTGTTTGCATGTGTTTGTTTTGTTTTGCAGGTCTTTTTCTTCTTCTCCTTCTCTCACTACTCAAGGTAATGGTGTCAAAAGCAAAGGCCTTTGTTTCCTTTGCCTTTCCCAGATCCATTATGGTCTGATTTGCGCTTGTTGGTTTGCTTGTGTTGTGTGTATTTGTAGGTCTAGTTTTTGACACAATCTCTTCACTTCCAAGTATGGACCGTAAACCCTTGCTGCTTATAATGTTTTTTTTTTCTCTCTTTTTACTTGTATACAAGAGGCTCCAAGATGGTGACGTCGGTAGATAAAGCTTATGTATAGGCTTTTTTCCTTGTCTAGAGTTTATGCAAGAAGCTCATGCATAGAGCTTGAATAGGTTTCTTGCAAGCTCTATGCATAGGCTTCTTATGCAAGCTTACATGAAGCTTATGCATAGAGCTTGCATAGCCTTGCATAGGCTTCTTGCAAGCTATATACATAGTCTTCTTGCAAGCTTGCCTTGCATAGGCTTCTTCATGAAGCTTATGATGCGTAGGATTCTTGCAAGCTTGCATGAAACTTTTGCATAGAGCTTGCATAGGCTTCTTGCAAGCTCTATGTATAGCCTTGCAAGCTCTTGCTTAGGTTTACCTCTATGCAAGATCTATGCATAGCCTTGCAAGCTCGTGCTTAGGTTTACTTGTATGCAAGATCTATGCATAGCCTTGCAAGCTCTTGGCACTTAGGTTTACCTCTATGGAAGCCTTCTATGCAAAGCTCTTGCTTAGGTTTACCTCTATGGAAGCCTTCTATGCAAAGCTCTATGCAAGCTTAGGTTTACCTCTATGAATGCTTCTTGCATTAAGCTAGATGCATAGAGCTTAATGCATGCTTCTTGCATACATACTTCATGCATCTAGCTCTTGCATGCATTAAGCTCTATGGAGGCTCTTGCATCTAGCTCTATGCTCAGGCTCTATGTGTCTATGCGTCCAGCTCTATGCTCAAGATCTATGCGTCTAGCTCTATGGAGGCTCTTGCATCTAGCTCAATGTATGCTTCTTAGATCTAGCTTTATGCATAGAGCTCTCTGCATCTAGCTCTTTGCATAGAGCTTAATGCATGCATACGGCTCTATGCATCTATCTTTATGCATAGAGCTCTTACATCTATGCATACAGCTCTTGTATAATGCATAGAGCTAGATTCATATAGATCTTGCATCTAGCTCTATGCATAGGGCTTAATGTATGCATGCTTCTTGCATTAAAGTCTATGCATGCATCTAGCTCTATGCATGCTTCTTGCATTAAAGTCTATGCATGCATCTAGCTCTTGCATCTAGCTCTATGTATGCTTCTTGCATACATGCTTAATACATCTAGCTCTATTCATGCTTCTTGCATTAAGCTTTATACATGCTTCTTGCATACATGCTTCATGCATCTAGCTCTATACAAGCATGATATACACAATCTGACAAACTCTAACTTTATGTATGTGTGAAGGATCATGGCCGATACCCCATTTGGTTATAGCCCCTTGGACATGCCATAGCACACCTCTGCCATATCTACACCACCACAGGCTCTTAGCCCAGAGCAGTTCTTTGAGTTCATCTCATAGGCTACCCCCAAACAGAGAACCATGGCACAATAGTGCTTTGGGGGGAGGGGGTAGGCCCTCCAATCTATCCACCACTATAGCAACACCAATCCCCACTCCCTCACTTACATCAGCATGCATCCCTAGCCGTCACTCAACTATGCATAGATGTAGAAGTGGTAGGGCGGTTGTGGTGGTTGTTCTGGGAGTGGTGGCACGGATATAGTGTCTTCTACACGTCAGTGCCCACCCATCTCCTCATCTAGTAAACCACGAACATCTAGGAGTCCTTATGCTCCTCACACGACATCCGCAAAGAAAGTGTATCATGTGTGCAATGGTGCCCTGGTTATGGATGACATATGGAAGGAGATGAAAGGGCACATCCGCCAGTTCTTAAAGATTCAATTTTCACATGCAGTAATGAAGAAGTGGGATGCCCTGGATGATAAAGATAAGAATAACTTCATCATTGAGGAAATCAAGAGTGAGTAACTCCCACAGATGATGTAGTGCCAAATCAATGGATCAACAGTGTCATGGTTAAAACCATGACATTGCATAGATCTGAGGTGCAGGATGCAATGATGGGGGGAAGACAAAACCTTCTTGGATCGATGAGAAGGAGTGGCGGATGGTGCATGCCAAGTATAGAGACATGCTTGATAGGTACAACCAGCAGGGCAGTCGCGCAGGGTTGGATGGAGAGTGTTGGCTCTTCACACCTTGGTAGTGGAGGCTACGAGTCCTTCCATGAGTACTTTGTGGGTTTTCTTTGCAAATCTCTTTCATTCGTTGTCTATGATGTGCATTGGTTGCATGCCCTAAACCTTGTGTTGGTTGGTTGATATAGGAGAGCATAGTAGGCCGTCCTTCATTTCCGTAGAGGAGGAGAGATATGGCTACAAGTTTGGCACACAGGTCTGTGTTGTTTGAGCAATTAGAGTCCGAGGGTACGCGTATCAATTGGGGAGCGGCAACGAATGTGGTAAGCATCATACTACTACTTGCATGCATCTACTCATTTGTATCGGCATGTTTGTATTGAATACTAATATCTTCTTATGCATGCATTGATATAGGATATGCCTCAGCCCTCACCTAGTGACACGAGTAGCTAGGTTTACATAAGGCTTGTACACATGATTTGGATCAACACTTTCATGTAAATGATATTACTTTGTTACACATATTTTAGGTTGCCATTTTTACATGTACATATGATGCTCTAGGACATACAAAGTGTTGTTACCCATGCCTTGGATCAACACCATCATCTAATTACGAATAATGTAATCATCTTTTTGAATTACTACAAAATGTAGGTTTTCTCTCAATTCTAAGTATAGTTGGAGAAGTACTCTTACCAACAAGCAGAATGGTGTAGCTTATTGCAATCTGCAATAGCTGGCTGCACTATTCTGCCCAAAAACATTTTCCTACATAGGACACTGGTATCTGCGTGAAATGATACTTTTATAGCAATGCCTATACAAACACCAGTACTACCAGTGCTTATGTACCAAGGGGTTTACCGGTATTCATGATATTTACCATGCCTTTTTCAGGTGCCGGTATGAGCACCGGTAAACCATCATTCCCTTGTAGTGAAAATCCACTATAGAGATAACTAAAACTTAAGGAAACTCTACCAGACATGCTTGGAACTATCAATCTTACCACTTGGTAGTATGTGTGTGTCATATGTATGGATAGACCTACTCTCTAAAAGTGTATGTAAATACTACACATGGTGTATGGAGTGGATGAAATCTTGAGGGCTATGAGGAAGTTGGGTAGGTCCACTAGGAGAACATAAGACTCTCATAAAAGTTCTCAAACTCCACATGGTAGTGATAACAACATGTGTCATGCTAATGTGAGTATCTCATGAACCACGGTTTACATGCCTCAAAGCAATCATGGCTTATATGCCTCAAATGATCACTTTCCAATCCTAATGTGTGGGAATGTAGCTATATCAAATTCTTAGGTTTGTATGTATCATTTTTAAATCTATCTCATTTCAATCCGGAACTCCCTCGAATCTAGCTACAAAAAGAGTATATAACTCCATGTGGATCATCACTAGAAAGTAAGCACTATTCTCAATGTAGTGCTTTCATGAAATAATTTCTAGCACCTGAAGGTGTAAAAAAATACAAAGATTTTGGTCAAGGGCTTACCTCTTATCCTTTTTAGAAGCTTGCACATGGTTGAGGGAGTTTGGAAAAGATTACCTTGACCAAGCCAAAGAAGAGGAGAACCTAGCCATTAAAAAAACTAATTAAAGTTTAAGCCATAAGGCTTAATATTTAATGCTTACACTTAATGCTTAATGAGACATGATTAATGTTTATGTATAAGCTTAATGCATTAATGCATTATGCATTAAGCTTAATTCAATAATACATAAGCTTAATGTATGAATGCATTATTGCATAAATCTTAATGCTTAATGCATTATTGCATAAGCTTATACTTAATGCATTATTAAATAAAGCTTATGCAATAATGCATTAAGCATAAGCTTAATGCATGAATGCATAAGCTTATGAATGTATAATGCATTAAGATTATGCCTAATGATTATGCATACGCTTAATGCATTATGCATTAAGCTTAACGCAATAATACATAAGCTTAATGCATGAATTCATAAGCATATGAATGCATTAAGCATTAAGATTATGAATATTAATGCATTATTTCATAAAGCTTATGCAATAATGTATTATAAATTAAGCTTAATGCATTAATACATTATGCAGTAAGCTTAATGCATTAATACATTATGCATTAAGCTTAATGCAACTGTAAGATTCCTCCCTCCGGCTTTTGAGGTGTGCAGGTGTAAGAACCTCCCCTTCTGATCTTATAATTATTTCCCCTCTCTAAAAAGAAAGATCCTGTTTTACCCTGTTTTGGCCTAGAGAGAGAAAGTATTATAGAGGGAGATTATTTAATTTTTTAGATATTTTGGATGGAAAAATATCTCTTCTTATTAAAATAAATTCCCCCGAAATAGAAGTTCAAAAAGATTTTCAAAAACTGCATTAGAAATCAATTATAATCTGTTCAAAAGGCCTTATCCTAAGGGTCCAGATTTTTGAGAAATTTTAAATTAAGGTTTTGAGGGGCCAGTCAGATTCATCCAAATGTAGGGAGGAGATAAATTGAAGAAATAAAGAAAATCCCCCCCCCTAGAATGCTTTAAACCATTTTGGGGCAGTAACTTAAGGATAGGAAAATTTGAAAAATGGTCAGCCATACAAAGGAGGTTATGGTAAAATTTTCTTAAATTTTGTGAAATGATTTTATCTTTTATTATTCAAAAAGTATAAGAGTGTTATTTCCATTAAAATTAATTTCTATGCATAGAAAGATGCATATTGAGAATATTTCGATTATAAAAGTGTTACTGTCATCAAAATTGATTTTTATGCATAAATAGATGCATAAAAGATTTTTATTATTATAAAAGTGTTACTTTTATTAAAATTGAATTTATGCATAAATAGATGCATAAAAGATTTTTTTATTATAAAAGCGTTACTTTCATAAATTTTGATTTTATGCATAGAAAGATGCATAAAGAAATTTATTTTCTAATTCAAAAGAGTTATTCTCATCAATTTTGATTTATGCATAGAAAGATGCATAAAGATATTTATTTTTATATCAAAAGAGTTATTCTCATCAATTTTGATTTTATGCATAGAAAGATGCATAAGAAAATTTATTTTTATTTCAAAAGAGTGATTCTCATCAACTTTGATTTTATGTATAGAAAGATGCATAAAGAAATTTATTTTTTAATTCAAAAGAGTTATTCTCATCAATTTTGATTTTATGCATAGAAAGATGCATAAAGAAATTTATTTTTATTTCAAAAGAGTTATTCTCATCAATTTTGATTTTATGCATAGAAAGATGCATAAAGAAATTTGTTTTTATTTCAAAAGAGTTATTCTCATCAATTTTGATTTTATGCATAGAAAGAGGCATAAAGAAATTTGTTTTTATTTCAAAAGAGTTATTCTCATCAATTTTGATTTTATGCATAGAAAGAGGCATAAAGAAATTTATTTTTATTTCAAAAGAGTTATTCTCATTAAAAATGAATTTATGCATAGAAAGATGCATAAAAGATTTATTTTTATTTCGAAAGTGTTATTCTCCTTAAATTTGAATTTATGCATAGTTAGATGCATAAACTGATTTTTATAAAAGTGTTATTTCCCACTGAATTTGTTCTTATTCATAAATAGATGTGTAAAGAATATTTATATCAAAAATAAAAATTCTCTTACATTCTATAAATGGATGTGATGAGAAAAGAAGTAATGAGAATGAGAGGTAAATAGATGTGATGATATGTGATATGAATCAGATTGATGGGAATGAATAGAGAATGGATGTGATGAGAATAGAAGTAATGAGAATAAGAGGTAAATAGATGTGATGATATGTGATATGAGTCAGATAGATGTGATGATATGTGATATGAGTCAGATAGATGTGATGATATGTGATATGAGTCAGATAGATGAGAATGAATAGAGAATGGATGTGATGGGAATAGAAGTGATGAGAATGAGAGGTAAATAGGTGTGATGAGATGGGATGCGAATCAGATAGATGGGAATGAATAGGGAATGGATGTTATGAGAATAGATGTGATGAGAGGATAAGAGGTAAATAGATGTGATGTGAATCAGATAAATGTGAATAAATGAATCGGGATGTGAATGAATGATATAAGATGTGAATGAATATGATAGCATGTGAATCGCGATGTGAATGAATGATATAGGATGTGAATGAATGTGATAGCAAGTGAATCGGGATGTAAATGAATGATAAGGGATGTGAATAGATGTGATGTGATGTGAATCGCAATGTGAATGAACGATAAGGGACGTAAATGAATGTGCTAGCTTGTGAATCGGGATGTGAATGAATGAGATGTGATGTGAAATGAATGTGATAAGTTGCGATATAAACTGGATAGATGTTAATGTATGTGAAGTGATGAGATATATGGGTAGATGCAAGTGGATGAGATCTGATGAGGATAAATGAGGAAATAAGTGATGAGATAGAAAAAGATGTGATTAGAAGAGAATGGGAATACTTAGAAGAGAATGGAAATACTTATGAAATGAATGTGGATTGATGTGTGGATAATGTGGATTGATGTAGATGGATGATGTAGAATGATGTGTCGATAATGTGGATTGATGTAGATGGATGTATGGATGATGTGGATCGATGTGTGGATAATGTGGATTGATGTAGATGGATATATGGATGATGTGGATTGATGTGTGGATAATGTGGATTGATGTAGATGGATGTATGGATGATGTGGATCGATGTGTGGATAATGTGGATTGATGTAGATGGATGAATGGATGATGTGGATTGATGTGTGGATAATGTGGATTGATGTGTGGATAATGTGGATTGATGTAGATGGATGTATGGATGATGTGGATTGATGAGTGGGTAATTTGGATTGATGTAGATGGATGTATGGATGATGCAGATTGATGTGGATGATGTGGATGGATGTATGGATGATGTGGATGATGTTGATGGATGTATGGATGATGTGGAATGATGCGTGGAGGATGCGATTGGATTTGATTTGATGTGGGAATGATGTGATGTGATAGGGATCGATGAAGAAAATAAAATTGAGGAAAGATGAGAAAAGATGGGGAAAGATGAAAATATTGTTGGAACTATATTTGTATGTGAAATCTGTTTTTAAATGACTATTTTATGTCAATAATGCTGGTGGGGGGAAGCATTTTGACCGTCTTGTGAATGAGGTCGTGGAGACCTATCTGTTAAAGTCTCAACTGCTACGGAGAGTCATCGGAGGACGTCTCGTGTAGCAAGGTTTTGACCAGCCTCGGTTTGATTTAAATGGTGAGCTTCCGGTATAGTGGATGAGGGACCAAGGAAGCGGCCTGAGTGAAGTGCTAGGTGACCTGCGAAGGATCCTAGAGGGTGCTGACCATACGGTGCTCGGGCTCTGGGTCCCCGAAGATACCCACACGTACATCGGGGAAGATTTTGGAACAAGGAGTAAGAGTTGCTTTCTGAATTCGGGCATGGATCTGGTTGGTTGACCTTGCTGGTCCTCAACGGATGAGTCCATGGCTCTTTTATATGGATTCGTTAGTTGATCTTGCTGATCTTCATCAATGGAGATTCTTCTAAGGAGAGTGCCAAGCGGCCGGTAAATGAATGAGAACCTGGCCGAGCTAGGCAAATCGGTGTTGTCCCCAGAGGCTGGAGTAGCAGCAGGAGGCCACCCCCATTGCAACCCTACAACTGGAGATGCAACATCCATAGCAAGAACTCTCGGTATCCATGTCGGCCGAGATGGTGCCAAGCTAGTCAAACTTTCTAGAAACAATGGGTGCAGGGAGCCTTAAATTATCTACAATGCTGCATGAATGATGGGCTCAAATAAATGAAAGTTGCAATCCATAATTAAGGAGAAGGATAATGTATGTGAGAGTACTAAAGCCTTGAAGAACTTAATGAGTCAACAAGAATCCTTGCAGGGGAGGAGCTGCACAGAAGGAGGGTAGAAGCTAGCTAGCTGGATGACTTGCGAAGGTAGCTTAAAGAGATCCAATAGGACAACACAAGTATGAAGAAGGAGATGGAGGAGATGAAGGAAAACATGGCCGGGAAGAACCAAGAAGCCATGCAAATGCATGATGATCTAAACAAGTGCAAGAAAGAGTGGAAGCACAGGTGGCCCTGATCCACAAAGACCACCTGAAAATCATACTAGGGATGTCCAGAATAGGGTCAAAGATAAAATAGAATTGGTGAAGGCAGAGATAAGACTAGTAGTACTGGATGAGGAGGAGTACTAGAAAGTATAAGAGCTAGATGTAGAAAAGATGGAGCAGCGGGAGAGTCATGTAGTTGAAGACCTTAAGGAGGTGTGGGGAGATTATTTGGATAAGCTGACAACAGTAATGGAAGAACCCATACCCTCCTCCAAACAGATAACTCCCCACTGGTTATTAGGAGATGAAAATCTGGATGCAGGATCTAGACATCCAGATCCGGCTCCAACCTTAGGCCCGAAACTAGCAAAGGCACTCGAGGCACCAGCCTCGAGTTGAGTTGAAAAAGAAGCAGGCAACAATAGAGATGGCGCTAGTAGGAAAACATGGCCGGGAAGAACCAAGAAGCCATGCAAATGCAGGATGATCTAAACAAGGCCATAGAAGTGCAAGAAAGAGTGGAAGCACAGGTGGCCCCCTAATCCACGAAGACCACCTGAAAATCATACTCTTTCCAAAATGTGCTATGTGTATTGCAATGGGTAATGGTCTCTACTACGGGTTGTCGCATTCACCTTCTTCAAGTCAACACACACACGAAGCTTTCCTTTTTATTCTAGGGGATACAATCACAATTGGTGATATCCAATCCGTGTGCTCAATTTCATAAATAAAATTTGCAGTAATGAGTTTATTGATTTCCTCCTTTACAATTGCCAAGTATTTTAGATTTATTTTGTCAGGGTGCTGCTTGACCGGCCTTGAACCTTCCATGGTAGGGATGGTGTGTTGTACCACTTCTGGCGGCACTCTCTTCATATCTTTATAGCTCCAAGCAGAGCCGTCCTTGACCTCTTTTAAAAGAGTTATCAATGCCTCTTCTTCTGGCAGAGGTCTGTGGTGGCAATGAAGACAGGTTTGGGGTCCTCACGCTAGGCTCTGAAATATCTACATCTTTCACCTCTATAGGTCCATGATATGATGTTCTTGCTTGATCACCCTTTGAACATTGTGCATGTAGGTGAACTACTTCTCTCTCATCAATATCACAGGATTTGAAATGGTTGGGAACCTTCCACAATTCTAGCTCCTCTTTCATTCTCTTCCTTTCCTACCAAATATCTTTTTGCTCCTTGTTTTGCATCAACCAAAGCTTTGTTTTTCTTCCTTCTTCTACTGACCTTATGAGCTTAGGGGGGTCTTGACTCATTACTAGCTCTTGCGAGGTCTGTAACATTAGTACTCGACTTAACACATCTCCCCAGTTCTTAGAAAATTCCTCATGAATTTTGTTGGCTTCGACGTATCGTAGCCATTGTGCATCTGTAGGTCCTCTTCTAATAAGAGGTTCTTTTCTAAGAGTCTCACTGCAATTAGCTATGTAACGTTTCTTATTTAACCATTTTTGAAATTTCATCTTTGCAGAGCTGAAAATGAGGCTTTCCCATCATCAGATGTAGACTTCTACCCTGATCAAGAGCTTTCCTCATACTTGTTTACCCACTGAGGGTCCCATGATCCGTATCAATTGGTGACTGGCCTCTCATCTTTCTCATTAGGTTTCACAAACTTTGTCCCAATCTTCCCCATGACATCTATCGCGGACAACATATGCATCCAATTCTTGCAAAAATAATCATTCATAAGGGGATCATCCAAGATGTTCTCTTCTTTTTGTGATTGGTTTAGCATAGTTGTACTAATGTGGTTCTAACTATGGTTTGCGAGTAATTTCCAAACAACCCCCCATCCATGGGGTGCTTCTTCCAAGTTCGCATGTCTACTTTTAGGATTTATGAATCCTTTTGTAGGTAAATGTGATTTGTGGCCCAATCATGAATTAGTTTGGCACTTCTCATAAAAAGTCTTCCTAGAATCACATCGTACCAATCCACGTGTCTCGTGAAATTCATGACTGCAAATGTATGGCAATAGTGGATAGAGAAGACATTCATATTCAAGTTCTACAAGACTCCCATAGGCCGTGACATGGGACCGACAACCATATTTACAATGAGGTTTGTTCACTCTAAGGCTGGGTTTCCTAAGTTTTTGAGGCATTTCTTTGTGATGCTGCTTACTCTAGCTCCATCATCAACAATTGCAAGAGCTTGATAACCCTTGTGCACCACTAGAAGTGTTGCATTTGTGTCATCACTCTCGTAATACTTTCCCATTTGGTTAACCAAAAATATGGACAAGTTTGGGTTAGTGATCTAGATTTCCTCCTCCATGTCTACATCCTTCTCAAGAGGAAAAGGTATTCCTTTGTCACTTGAAGGGTTGACCTGCATTATTCTACCTTCTATCCAATCTTTCAATTCAGTCCCACAATCTGGGATTTCCTGTTAGCAAGGTTGCAATTGGCATGTTGATCTCTACAAAGAGAAATGCAAATAGCCTAACCACATTCCTAGTTGCTCAATTTTGTCCAACCTCATTACTGCATGAGTCTAGGATAGGAATTGCTAAGACATAAAGAGGATATTCCCCTCCTTCATCAAACATCCATGAGAATAAGTCGTTACTTCATTCTTTTTTTGATTTAGTTTCACCCTTTGCATTCTAAAATAGTCTCTGGCACATTTAGACATTTGGTTTCCCTCATGATATTTTGCCTAGGATAGACTGTTTCAATAGCTTGGCTAGCCTATAGTCTTTATTGAATCAAATTATAACTTTCTCCGACCAAGGGTTGAGAAACCTCTAGATTTTTGATATCCTTCTGTACATTTGGGTATTTACCCACTCCAGTTTGGTTTTCTCTTCCATGTTACTTCCTCTTCTTTCTCTTCTTCTCCTTCCTATCATTCATGTAGAAGATTTAGCTAATGGTTCTCCCTTCACTTATGAGGTCTTTAATTCTTGCACATGAGTCCTGACATTGAGTGAAATTTTCACCACCCTAGATCGCACCCCAATCATTTGGAGTCTCATAGTTGGATTGGTGATTGTTGATGACTGTCCAGTGCCCTTCTAAGGATAGGATAGTCAATTATTCACTTTACACAACTCAGCCTAGGGTGTGTGTTGACTTGAGTAGTTTGCAGAATGCATGGAAACACTTGACATCATAGAGATGGTGGATGGTTATTTCAATGGGAAGGAGTAGAGTAATAGTATATAAAGCACTATTAACCGTTTACAAAGGGGGAGGCTTCATTTATAGGAAAAAGTGAGCCTCTAACGAAGCAAATTGATTCTAGAATTTTCTAGATCAGTTTGGTCAATTCTTGACCATTTTTAGGTCAGTTTACCTTACTTTTTGGATCTAGTTGAAGCAGGGGAGAGGAGAGATGAAAATATCTCATTATTTGTGAGTTTACATGTGAAATAGGCGCCTCCTTCATGAGAGGAATTTCCCCACACTGAGGTATCAAAAATGCATCATTTCTCTTAATATCTCTTCTTTTTTAACTAATATCCTTGTCCTTAGTCAACTCTTCATCTTATGTGAGTATTTACTTATTTTTTGGGGGAGATTTTCTTTATTTCTTCAATTTATCTCCTCCCTATATTTGGATGAATCTGATTGGCCCCTCAGAACCTTAATTTAAAAATTTTAACAGATTATAATTGATTTCTAATGCACCTTCTGAAAATCTTTTTGAAATTCTGTTTCGGGGGAATTTATTTTAATAAGAAGAGATATTTTTCCATCCAAAAATATCTAAAAATTGAATAACCTCTCTTTAGAACATTTTCTCTCTCTAGGCCAAAACAGGGTAAAAGAGGATCTTTCTTTTATTTCAGAGAGGGGAAATAATTATAAGATCAGAAGGGGAGGTTTTTACACCTGCACACCTCAAAAGCCAGAGGGAGGAATATTACATCCTAGCCCACTTAAAAAATGCGAGATGTCCTCATCTCGCAAAATTAGAGGAGAACTCTTTTCCTTTAAGATCCAACTAATTTTGCGAGATGTCCTCCTTCTGAAAATCTTTTTGAAATTCTGTTTTGGGGGAATTTATTTTAATAAGAATAGATATTTTTCCATCCAAAAATATCTAAAAATTGAATAACCTCTCTTTAGAACATTTTCTCTCTCTAGGCCAAAACAGGGTAAAAGAGGATCTTTCTTTTATTTCAGAGAGGGGAAATAATTATAAGATCAGAAGGGGAGGTTTTTACACCTGCACACCTCAAAAGCCAGAGGGAGGAATATTACATCCTAGCCCACTTAAAAAATGCGAGATGTCCTCATCTCGCAAAATTAGAGGAGAACTCTTTTCCTTTAAGATCCAACTAATTTTGCGAGATATCCTCATCTCGCAAAATTAGAGGAGAACTCTTTTCCTTTAAGATCCAACTAATTCTATGGTTCCTTATAGTCTGGTGAACCCAACAGAATCCTGGGATAAAGATCCCTTATATAAAATTCATCATCAGATAATAATTCCCTCAGATCGTAACATTCAAATCCTTATCACAATAATGGTCCATTAGACCGAAATTTTTATTTGAACAGTCCTTCATGAAAATTTTTAATTTTACAGATTTTTAATTTGACACCCCTTAACTTGATCCACTGGGTCAAGTGTTTACAGTAGCAATCTGCCCCCAGCACAATCCACTAATCTCATAGTGATTTGCTGAAGTCATTAACATCATTCCAGCTACGAACATTATCACAGGGACTCGTCCCATTCATTCCCTCATTGTGGTTTTGCTTAGTTTATTACATTGCAACCAAAATTCAGGAATCTTCATTTTTCAATCAGAATCCAATTCAACTCATCAGTTCTCAACCAAAATTTAAAATCATATCAACCACATTCGAATTCAACATCTGGATCGTATTAATGCTTATAATTTCAAGTCTTAGATTTACTCGTATATACTGCCAGTAAAGAGCTGCAATTATACCCTCGGTACATACAAGTACATACGGGTAGTCATGGTCCTTGGAACTTGATACATACGAGTAGTCACGGTCCTTGGAACTATAAGGTAAATACCATCATGTCTAGGCCTGAAGCAAGTCAAGGATTCCATAAAATTGTGGTACTTCCATCTGAAGACCCAATTACCAATTTACGAATTTCAGTTTGAATATCAATTTATATGAATTTTATCACACAATTACACCTTTTACTGCTTCTTCATAAATTTTTGACATTTTTGGCTTCTCGGTTGATCCTCATTAGCCAATTTGCTCTGATACCAGCTGTGAGATCCCTCTCCCCACCGCGCAACGAATTCAAGGGTGCTAGTAGTGGAAGTACCACTTCTTGTGCGGGGTAGGGTCCCACACTCGAGGCCTCGCCCACGGATATCCAGACAAGAGACTAATCCATCGGTTCTTCCAAATCCGAATCCGAAAAAACTTCCCTTGCCCGAAAAGCACGGGCGATTCCTCCAGGATAACTTTTCTCTAACGTAGTCAAAAGCCTGAACTAACTGAACTGGTCTGACCGAACCCATAAGTCCCATAGTCAGACTTGAGAAAACATTGTACTTGGATCATAGAGACCAAGGCTTTTTTTCTTATTGAGAGGCACATGCCATAGAATAATTTTTATCCAGGATTTAACTCATCTATCGTACTATACAGAAATTGAGTCTCGTTTTACGTATCCATCGGTCCAGCCTAACCCCATCCAGTCCCATGGGTTAGCCAACCGCCCAACCACTGTAGTGATGGGATCCAATTAGGAATTTGGTTAGGTTTTGTCCCGGGTACTAATATGAACTTGCCTTTTTCATAGATTCAACAATCTTTAAAACAATCATTTAATGAAACCATAGTGTCACTGATCATAAGCCTTTAATTATCCAGTTGAATCCTTATTTCCAAACATTCCTTCATCGGTGTACCTATGGCATCATTGGCAACCAGAACGCTCACCACTATTCACTTAGGGGCCTTTTCGATAGTTCCTAGCTCATAGTAACCGACAATATATTCACATATCAAAATGGAATCTCCATTGATGAAGATCAGCAAGATCAACTAACGGATCCATATAAAAGAGCCATGGACTCATCCGTTGAGGACCAGCAAGGTCAACCAACCATATCCATGCCCGATTTCAGAAAGCAACTCTTACTCCTTGTTCCAAAATATTCCTCGACGTACGTGTGGGTATCTTCGGGGACCCAGAGCCCGAGCACCATATGGTCAACACCCTCTAGGATCCTTCGTAGGTCACCTAGCGCTTCACTCATAGGCCGCTTCCTTGGTCCCTCATTCACTGTACCGGAAGCTCACCATTTAAATCAAACCGAGGCTGATCAAGACCTTGCTACACGAGACGTCCTTCGATGACTCTCCGTCCAGCAGTTGCAACTTTAACAGATAGGTCTCCACACGACCTCATGCACAAGACGGTCAAAATGCTTCCCCACCAGCATTCCTGACATAAAACAGTCATTTAAAAACAGATTTCACATACAAATATAGTTCCAACAATATTTCCATCTTTCCCCATCCTTTCTCGTCTTCCCACAATTTTATTTTCTTCATCGATCCCTATCACATCACATCATTTCCACATCAAATCACATCCAATCGCATCATCCACGCATCAGTCCACATCATCCATACATCTATCCACATCATCCACATCAATCCAAATCATCCATACATCCATCCACATCAATCCACACCATCCATACATCCATCTACATCAATCCACATTACCCACTCATCAATCCACATCATCCATACATCCATCTACATCAATCCACATTATCCACACATCAATCCACATCATCCATACATCCATCTACATCAATCCACATTATCCACACATCGATCCACATCATCCATACATCCATCTACATCAATCCACATTATCCACATATCAATCCACATCATCCATACATCCATCTACATCAATCCACATTATCCACACATCGATCCACATCATCCATACATCCATCTACATCATCAATCCACATTGTCCACACATCAATCCACATCATCCACATCATCCATACATCCATACGTCCATCTACATCAATCCACATTATCCACATATCAATCCACATCATCCATATCATCCATACATCCATCTATATCAATCTACATTATCCACACATCAATCCACATTC
This sequence comes from Cibotium barometz, assembly GCF_041138505.1. NCBI lineage: Eukaryota > Viridiplantae > Streptophyta > Polypodiopsida > Cyatheales > Cibotiaceae > Cibotium > Cibotium barometz. Next base: position 13,387,251 of record NC_141051.1, read on the forward strand.
ATTTCATAAGTATTCCCATTCTCTTCTAATCACATCTTTTTCTATCTCATCACTTATTTTCTCATTTATCCTCATCAGATCTCATCCACTTGCATCTACCCATATATCTCATCACTTCACATACATTAACATCTATCCAGTTTACATCGCATTTTATCACATTCATTTCACGTTACATCTCATTCATTCACATCACGATTCACAAGCTAACACATTCATTTACGTCCCTTATCGTTCATTCACAAGCTAACACATTCATTTATGTCCCTTATCATTCATTCACATCCCGATTTATGTCACGTCACATCTATTCACATCCCTTATCATTCATTCACATCCCGATTCACATGCTATCACATTCATTCACATCTTATATCATTTTTTCACATCCCGATTCACATGATATCACATTCATTCACATCCTATATCATTCACTCACATCCCGATTCATGCATTCACATTCATCAGATTCACATCACATCTCATCACATCTATTTACCTCTTATCCTCATCACATCTATTCTCGTCACATCCATTCTCTATTCATTCGTATCTATCTGATTCGCATCCCATCTCATCACACCTATTTACCTCTCATTCTCATCACATCCATTCTCTATGCATTCTCATCTATCTGATTCATATCACATATCATCACATCTATTTACCTCTCATTCTCATCACTTCTATTCTCATCACATCCATTCTCTATTCATTCTCATCTATCTGATTCATATCACATATCATCACATCTATTTACCTCTCATTCTCATCACTTCTATTCTCATCACATGCATTCTCTATTCATTCTCATCTATCTGATTCATATCACTTATCATCACATCTATTTACCTCTCATTCTCATTACTTCTATTCTCATCACATCCATTCTCTATTCATTCTCATCTATCTGATTCATATCACATATCATCACATCTATTTACCTCTCATTCTCATCACTTCTATTCTCATCACATCCATTCTCTATTCATTCCCATCTATCTGATTCATATCACATATCATCACATCTATTTACCTCTCATTCTCATCACTTCTATTCTCATCACATCCATTCTCTATTCATTCCCATCTATCTGATTCATATCACATATCATCACATCTATTTACCTCTCATTCTCATCACTTCTATTCTCATCACATCCATTCTCTATTCATTCCCATCTATCTGATTCATATCACATATCATCACATCTATTTACCTCTCATTCTCATTACTTCTATTCTCATCACATCCATTTATAGAATGTAAGAGAATTCTTATTTTTTATATAAAGATTCTTTACACATCTATTTATGCATAAGAACAACTTCAGTGGGAAATAGCACTTTTATAAAAATCCGTTTATACATGTAATTATGCATAAATTCAATTTTAAGGAGAATAACACTTTCGAAAGAAAAATAAATCTTTTATGCATCTTTCTATGCATAAATTCAATTTTAATGAGAATAACTCTTTTGAAATAAAAATAAATTTCTTTATGCATCTTTCTATGCATAAAATCAAAATTGATGTGAATAACTCTTTTGAAATAAAAATAAATTTCTTTATGCATCTTTCTATGCATAAAATCAAAATTGATGAGAATAACTCTTTTGAAATAAAAATAAATTTCTTTATACCTCTTTCTATGCATAAAATCAAAATTTATGAGAATAACTCTTTTGAAATAAAATAAATTTCTTTATGCATCTTTCTATGCATATAATCAAAATTGATGAGAATAACTCTTTTGAATTAAAAATTAAGTTCTTTATGCATCTTTCTATGCATAAAAGCAAAATTGATGAGAATAACTCTTTTGAAATAAAAATAAATTTCTTTATGCCTCTTTCTATGCATAAAATCAAAGTTGATGAGAATAACTATTTTGAAATAAAAATAAATTTCTTTATGCATCTTTCTATGCATAAAATCAAAATTGATGAGAATAACTCTTTTGAAATAAAAATAAATTTCTTTTTGCATCTTTCTATGCATAAAATCAAAATTGATGAGAATAACTCTTTTGAATTAAAAAATAAATTTCTTTATCCATTTTTCTATGCATAAAATTAAAATTTGATGAAAGTAACGCTTTTATAATAAAAAATTCTTTTATGCATCTATTTATGCATAAATTCAATTTGAATGAAAGTAACACTTTTATAATAATAAAAATCTTTTATGCACTTATTTATGCATAAAAATTAATTTTGATGAAAGTAACACTTTTATAATCGAAATATTCCCAATATGCATCTTTCTATGCATAGAAATTAATTTTAATGAAAATAACACTTTATAATAAAAATATTTCTACTATGCATTTTTTTATGCCTAGAATGAAAATAACACTTTTAGAATACACAAACGGTGGGGATTACTCTTTTTGAATAATAAAAGATAAAACTTTTTTCACAAAATTTAAGAAAATTTTGCCATAACCTCCTTTGTATGGCTGACCATTTTTCAAATTTTCCTATCCTTAAGTTACTTAAAAATTATCCCCAAATGGTTTAAAGCATTCTAAACTAATCAAATTCCACTTTTAAAAGAGAAATAATATGAAAAGTTTAATTCCAACAATTAGATTACTTATCTAAGATAAAGAAAGGTTAAATTTAAGAAAGAAGAGAGGGGGAAAGCCTTTCCAACAAGGCATAGCATCGTTTTACATTTTAAACAAAACAAAAATTAGAAAACCATTAAAAGAAATAAGAAAAAGTAGGATTTCTAGCTTACATGAATTTCTAGGAGCTTTCCTTTGGCTTGATGGTTTGAGGGATCTAAAGATGCCTTATAGTCTTTTAAAGCCTTTACTTCTACCCACTTCGTGCAGTAGTCTGTAGCCCCTAGTATATATTTTTTCCCCGTTCTCTAAGTTGCTAGCTTGAATGGGCCTACGAAGTCTATACCTCATTTTTGGAATGGCTCAAGTGGTAGAATCAGGATGTGAGTCATTTTGTCTATGTCATTTGGTTGCCCTAACCTTTGGTACATGTCACACTCCCTGTGATGTGGATCGGGGTAGATGTGAATGGATGAGATGTGATGTGATGTGATGTGGATATGGGTAGATGAGAATGGATGAGATGTGATGAGGATAGATGTGATGAGATATAATATGATGTGATTGGATGAGACTAGATGAAGGACGATGGGAATACATATGATTGGATGTAGATTAAGCAATGTGAATAGATGTAGAAGAATGTGGAATAATGAGAAATGATGTGGAATAATGTGGAAAGATGAGAGTTTGTTAGAAACTGTATTTTTGACCTGTTTTTAAATGATTGTTTTATGTCAAGAATGCTGGGGAAGCATTTTGACCATCTTGTGAATGAGGTCATGGAGACCTAAGCGATAAAGTTGTAACAGTTGACGGAGAGTCAACTGTTGACGGAGAGTCAACGGAGGACGTCTCGCATAGCAAGGTCGGTCGAGGTCTTGACCAGCCTCAGTTAATTTAAATGGTGAGCTTCCGGTACGGTGGATGAGGGACCAAGGAAGTGTTGAAATATACAAGTAAATAGGGTGTGTGCGGGAAAAAGCCCTTAGCAAGAGGCTGTAAAAGAGAATCTGTAAATGTGAGAGAACCTTTGAAAAGGTGAGAAGTATCTCCTCGGAGAGAATAAAGGATAGCATGAGGAGATTTAGGAGGTGTGGAGATATTTTGGGAAAGGTGGAAAGAATCAAGCAAAAGAGGTGGAGTGAATCAAGGAGACATTAGTGGGATTGGATGCTTGGATGTAAACTCTATAAATTGAGGCATTGGCCTAATGAGAATTTGTTGGTTTTTGATTATCCATGCCTACATTAAGCTATCAGTTCATTGCTTACTAATCACGTCTTAATTATCATCGAATCTCTTTGTTAGTAATGTTGATTCTAGCATTTGATCCACCATAGCTCATCACATTGCTGCAAATTTAACATGGTAGCCTAGAATCCATCAAATTTATGAGCCCATTATCTTGCTAATTAGAATTAGTAGATGATTAAGAAATAATCATTTTTAAGTTGTTTTCAACAAGCTCTTTGCACCCCCAGCTAGTGGAGGGGCTTGATCTCCCTCCAAGAGCAACATTAGGGCAAGTGCTTCTAGTCAAGCATAGCTAGCCTCCCCATAGTCCACAGCCCATCAAATCAGCACGTCGAACCAAGCGAAGCTCACAAAAATCACGATTTAGTAGGCACCATTTTTATGAGGGAAAAATGAAATGTCTTCTTCCCCAGATCAAATTGCTCTAATTCCTCTTGGACCTAGGTTTTCAAGGGTGATCTACAAGCTGGTGAAGACAGATTTTGATTTGATCAAGTCTACAATGAGATTCAAGCTCTTCATCAAATCTGCAGGTGACTTTGGTAGAATAGAGATTAAGCATTCAATGTTTGGTCAAATCTCGTGTTTCTTGGCTTAATCCTCTACTAGACTAATTGCTATTGATGGCCTTGAAAGGATTTGAGCTCATTTGAACTCTAAGGCCTCAGATCTGGACTCCCCACATACTCTGTTTTTTGCACACAAAACAGAGGATTAATTTATAAATCAATGATTAATTAGCACTAATCACTATATTTTGGTACAATTGAGGGTTCAAATTAACCATTAGGTATCTGATACAGATTCGTATAACTTCAGATTGCAATTCGGAGATGGTTTGACACTCCAACCATTCCGTACAGATTTGTTACCCTTGGTTTAAGTGGATCAAGGTAGATGTGAATGGATGAGATGTGATGTGATGTGGATATGGGTAGATACGAATGGATGAGATGTGATGAGGATGGATGTGACGTGATGTGATGAGGATCTGAATAGATGTGGATGAATGTGATGTGATGTGATGTGATGTGGATGAATGTGATGTGATGAGATGTAATATGATATGATTGGATGAGAATGGATGAAGGATGATGGAAATAGATATGACTGGATGTGGAATAAGCAAAGTGAATTGATTTAGAAGAATGTGGAATAACGAGAAATGATGTGGAACAATGTGGAAAGATGAGAGTTCATTAGAAACTCTATTTATGACCTCTTTTTAAATGACTGTTTTATGTCAAGAATGCCAAGAAAGCATTTTGACCATCTTGTGAATGAGGTCGTGGAGACCTAAGTGATAAAGTTGCAACAGCTATGACGGAGAGCCAACGGAGGACGTCTCGCGTAGAAAGGTCGGTCGAGGTCTTGACCAGCCTCAGTTCGATTTAAATGGTGAGCTTCCAGTACGGTGGATGAGGGACCAAGGAAACGGCCTATGGGTGAAGCGCTAGGTGACCTACGAAGGAGCCTAGAGGGTGCTAACCATATGATGCATGGGCTCTGGGTCGCTGAAGATACCCACGCGTACGTCGAGAAAGAAAAATGGAACAAGGTGAGTTATTTTCTGAACTCGGGCATGGATCTGGTGGATTGGCCTTGCTGGTCCTCAACGGACGAGTCCATGATTCTTTTATATGGATCTATTGGTTGATCTTGCTGATCTTCAATGGAGAGTCCACCTAGAATTTCTTATGTGATTATATTGTCGGGTACTATGAGCTAGGAACTATTGAAAAGGCCCCTGAATGAACAGGTGGTGAGCGTTCTGGTTGCCAATGATTCCATAGGTACATCGATGTGAAAATTAGAATTCAAGCTGGATATTATGGAGGATTATGATCAGTGATACTATGGTTTCATTAAAAGATTGTTTGAATCTGTGAAACAGGAAATTTCATATTGGGTGTGTAAGTGGTGTGACTATCTTGAAGTTTACTTGAAGCGCTGGCTAGGGGACTTGGGAACTCTTTTCCCTGGTACCCAGGACAAAACATAATCAAATTTCTAAATGGATCCTATCACTACAATTGTTCGGCGGTTGGCTAACCCATGGGATTGGATGGGGTTAGGCTAGACTGATGGATCCCTAAAATGAGACTCAATTCTGTTAAGTTACGATAGTTGAAGTAAATCCCGGATAACCATTGTTCTATGGAAAAGAATCAACGACTGTGCCTCTTGATGAGGAAAAAAGCGTTCGACTCTATGGTCCAAGTGCAAGTCTTTTCCTTAATCTGACCATGTATCTTACGGGCTCGGTCGGATCAGTTTGGTTAGTTAAGGCTCTTGAGTATGTTAGAATAAAAATATCCTGGAGGAATCGCCTATGTTTGCTGGGAGAGGGAAGTCTTTCCGGGTTCGGTTTTGGAAGAACCGAGGGATTAGTCTCTTCTCCGGATATCCATGGGAGAGGCCCCGAGTGAGAGACTCTGCCCTATGCAAGAAGTGCTACTTCCGCTGCTAGCACCCCGGAATTCGTTGCGCGGAGGGGGCAGGGATCTTTTAGATTGTGTGTTGATTATCGTACACTCAATAAGCTGACTATCAAGAGCAATTTCTGGATGCCTCAAATAGATTAAATTTGTGAGAGGCTGAATGGGGCCAAGGTGTTCTTTAAATTGGATTTGAAGAGTGGGTACCACTAGGTTAGGATTGTTGAGAGGTACATCCCCAAGATAGCCTTTTGTACAAAATGAGCTCACTATGAATTTGTGGTCATGCCTTTTGGCTTGAGGAACACCCCAGCCACATTCAGCTGCATGATGATGTGGATATTCAAGGACTTTATTGGAAAGTGTGTATTTAGATTTCTTGATGACATACTAGAATTTTCCGTTGTGGTTGAGCACAATGACATTTATGTGGAGAAATTTTTGAAGTTGCTGGAAAGCAATGAGATCTATGTCAATGAGAAGAAGTCAAAGTTTTATTTGTTTGAGGTTCACTACCTTGGATACATAATCAGTGCTGAGGGCATCTAATTGATTTGGGAAAGGTGGCCAAGATAGTCAATTGGGAGATACCACATACATCATACGATATTCGGTCATTTGTGAGCATATGTCAGGCATATTCCACCTACATTGACAAGTTCTGTGACCTCTCGGTGGATCTTATAGATCTGATTAAGGGTGTAAAGGCTAAAAGGAAACGGATCCAAATGACTTCACAAGATTTGGAGGCATTCAAGAAACTCAAGGTGGCTTTGTCAAGAGCTCCTTGTCTAGCACTTCCCTCATGGGATGAGCCATTCCAAGTAATCACCGATGCGAGTAACATCCTAATTATCGGCATGGGACTCGACCTTGTTTTGGTACGGGACTAGATGACACAAAGCACACATATGCAGATTCTGAGGAATTTGGTACATAGTGGGAACATGCATTGGATGCCATGGGACTATGCCACTTTTTGATATGAGATGTTTGGCTTTTTTATAAAGGTTGTCTTTGTGTCATGAAGTCGTTCACAGCAGCTCTTCTCCATGATGCCCATGACGCCATCACTGGTGGTCACAATAGCATAAATTCAACTCTAGAGAAGCTAGAAAGGCAATAATATTGGCCAAGAATGAGGGGAGATGTGTTTACTCATGTGAAACATTATGACATTTGTCAGAAAGTAAAATCTCCTCCTAGGAAGAAGATAGGCCAGCTACAGCCTTTACCCATTCCTGACCTTTCCAAGATATATCTATGGATTTCATCACAAATCTGCCTCCCAATCCAAGTAAGCGTAATACTTAGTTCTTAACTATTGTTAATAGATTTAGCAAATTTGTTATGCTTATTCCTTGCAAGGACAATATGACTACCGACGATGTTGCCCAATTGTCCATTTGGCATTGGTAACTGATTGGTGAGATTCCTAGGACCATAGTGTCAGACCGAGATGCCAAGTTTACGGGTCATTTCTAAAGGGCGTTGTTTGACAATTTTGGTACTAAATTGAACTTTTACAATGCAACCTGTCAAAAGCAACTAGTATTTTCAAGGAGACCATGGATCCCATTTGGATTTGTGTGGTGTTTCATCATTCCAAGCCCTCCACGCCAAAGAGTGGTGCGATGATCTTCTCCTTCCTCTTGAGTGTAGCCTCGGGGATGGATTGGGACACGAAGTCATTGATATCTGCCACCACCCAAGGGCATGCAGTTGAGCTCTCTCATCATCTACATGATCTACGCATCGCTGACATGCTCACCCATCTTTAGCCCTTGTCTTGAATGGAGCTGGGAGGCTCATGCAAGAGAGATCAAGACGGGGAGGTGGTGTCCTCTATTGAGAAATGTGGTGCCAAAGAGCACAAGGAAGAGATAGGGAGTGAGTTGAGTAAGCCAAGCAAGAGCAAAGCATAGCATGCAGCTATATGAGAAAAGGGAATTATCCCACATTGATGTACAAGCCCAAGGGTGTACCTCCTCATATAAAAGGGGGCCATTTCAAGCAATGAAATCATATCACTTGCACACATCTCAAGCCTCTTTACGAGTACAAGTCTTAATCTTGTAACCTAATCTTGTAACCTAATTATGCTTGAGTCTATTGCATATACTCATCATCATGAGTGTACTTAGGCATTATCCACCCTAGATCAGCTCAATCATGTGTCATTAGTAATATATCATTATCCACCCTAGATCAGCTCAATCATGTGTCATTAGTAATATATCATTAGATAAACCTAATCTCCATAGTTGTGTGTAGGAGATATCATGAAGCTTAATGTTCATGGTATCAGAGCCATCCCTCTCCCCATAACTTCTTATTAGTTAATTTTTGCATAGTTAGTACTAATCTCATCATCAAGTTTCACTAATCTTAATCTTATCCTTGGGTCTTTCCAGTGCTAGAAATTTGGAGTAGTTGAAATTCCCCAACCAAGAAACCATGAGCCAAATCCTTTTAGGGGCATATGGCCTAACCCTAGACGAACCTACAGCTCCAAGAAATTGACCAAAAATCCATGCCAGCGTGAAATCGCCTATATGGCTGCGACTTCTATTTTGCTTCATTGAATGCCCCTCAGAAAAATTGGCACAATCACTTATAGGGTTAGTTACCACTTGATACAACCTCTCCATAGTGCAAATCTTCACCATTTGGTGTACGCATTACAATGCCGGAGCGTAAAAACTAATCGAGATTCCAAGGTAAATTTCATGATTTACGGGAAGTTTGAGCTAGATTATTGGGCTTAAACCTCTTCAATCTATCAAGGGTAAGGAAGCTACATTGAAAGCCCCTTCAATACTTGCATCTATAAGCTCATTTTTAGCCTCCACATTTTGTTGTCTCTAATCACCGTGATTAGGTACTAGTTTAGTTTTAGTAGAAATTAGGGTAATTAAAGTTCAAAATTTTGAAATTAGGGTGTAAATGCATTGTGAGAAACTCTCTCTTGCATCCAAATTCATCGCATTCATTTGCATTGCTCAACTTGAGCGTTTTTTAACTGCATTTAGTTCAATTTTAGGGCATAGTTTGAATCTAAATCATCTTCATTAGTTTGAATTTAGTCATTGCATGAAAAATCAGGGTTTAATCTTGTAAGAGATTATAGACACTGCCATAGAAACTTGCCACAAGATCATTGTATGACCCTCTCGCATGGTATCAAACATTAGGAAGCTCATTGGGGAAGGCTCACATATCCTTGAGCAAATTAAGCACCTCACAACACAAAGCATGAATGCACAAAGCACAATCCTAAGCATGTCTAAAGAATAAGTGTATGAGATGACCAAATCACACAACATGGCATCCACACTAAATGCATCAAAGGCACATACAGAAATTAAGAACAAAGCATCAAAGCACCAAATATTAAATGGAAAACAAGAAGAATGATGTCCACACCAAAGAACCTATCAAAGAGCCAAGAGTCAAGCCAAAGAGCAAAGACCAAGAGCCAACACGAATCCAACAATGCAAAGAAGAAAAAGGACATGACATTGAAATGAAGAATGAAGGAAGAAACAAGGCATCTTCACCAAGAAAAAGTAAGGAGATCTCAAGCCAGCACAACAATACTAAGCAACATCGAGCTACCAACCACCACTACCCTAACCTAAATCATATATTAACTCCGTACTAAATAAAATGGGAAAAATCCCATTCCCAGATTGACCCATTTTTTGAGTTTTTAAGGTTTTTCTTCTTTCCCAATAAGAAATTGGAAATAATGCTGCTCAATCTATAGAATCGTGTATTAAAAATGTTCAAATCAACAATGTTTTTATAGAACTTGTCTCTTAGGCTAGTAAGGGGAGCATTACAAACAAGATTTTGTTTGAAAAAAACACTTGAAAAATCAAAGGTGAGATAAGTATATTAATAATATAATGTTAAGAATGTCCCAACTAGGGCCACTCTACATCTACCATGCATGTTAGATTATTGAATGACCCTAGGTCCATTTTACCATGCACACTCTTTCTTCTTGAATGTAGCATAAAGGATATGGAATTGACCTAGGGCCACTCTACCATGCACATTTATTTTCTTGTAAAGTGCAAGGGGTTCAAGAATGGCCATAGGGCCATTCTACCATGGGCACTTTGTTATAGTGAAGCACAAGATCTGTCTAAGTGCCATAGGGCCATTCTCTAATGCAAGCAAAAAAGACACATAGAACATGTTAGAATGTGTCCAAAGTTGTACATGGCCTTAAATGAGTACACAATTATAGAGAATCATGGTAGACGTATTATAGTCCTTAATATGTACTTGAACAAATCCCCATCAAGCATCTTTCAAGTAAGCATCCATTACATACTTTGTCTCTCAAGAGATCATGAACGGTGCTTAAAATGGTGTTACATGACTTGATATAAGAAGCTACAATGAACCTTAAAGTTTTTTAAACAGCTCTTGTACTGAAATCAAAGGAGTCCCCTTAGATTAGGATGTACCCGATTCCAATCCAATGAATGTTAACCACTTCGGTTAACATTGTTTTTCAAGCGTGGCTACGCTTCTTGTAACTTATCTTTTGTAACTGTGAAAAGCGCTAAATGATAAACGAGACATGGGGAGACCAAGCTTATGGCTTGTATAATGTCGGTCTCATAGGAAAGAGATGTGCATAGAGCTTGGAAAACTAGTTTTGGGCCCTCAACTGAAAATGGGTGGCCGGCCATTGTAAAATGAGAGCTCTTGTATACAAGCCATTTTATGAAATATGAAAAGCCCATTAGTCTCAATTGAGTTTTATTTCTCTCTCTCTCTCTCTCTCTCTCTCTCTCTCTCTCTCTCTCTTAATCTCACTCTCTTAAGCTTGTGGATGCATGGTTGTGTTGTAGATGCTTGCATGCTTAATTGTTGTGGTGTCTGCATGGCAGGGATGGTACTCTAGCTTCTCCTCTCCTCTCCCTTGTCCTTTCTCCCATCAAGATCCCTCTTGCATGCATTATGGCATAGAGTGAAGGTAAAGATTTCCATAGCTCCCTTCTTCTTTTCTCCTCACCTAGCTCTTGAATCTCCACTCGAGTGACACAAGTGGTGGTGGAGTGAGTCCCTCTAGTAGCCGCACATCACAGAGTTAAGCCTCACGAGGGTTGGCTAAGTGCATGTCCCCGAATTGACCCTTGCATGGTTCCTTCTCTTCTTCTTCCTCTACCCTGTGTGCAAGGTAGTATGTTTGGATTAATATCTTTGGCACCATTTTCAGGGATGAGCACTTAGCTTAGGGTCCTCCACTTATTTCATTTGCTAGAGTGCTCATTTATTGTTAAAATACTTAGGGCGTAAACAATTGACGACGACCAGGTCAAGAATAAAAGATGAATGAGGGCAACATGGTCCTCTTATTCAGCATAAAAGCACATAAGAAAAAGCTTAAACTCCCCTAGGGTTAGGACTTTTTCTAGTCTTTGAAATCACACCACAGGGCACTGCGCACATTGAAACCCTTGATGGTGTCAAGGTGGCAGGATACCTCAACGGTCGTAAACTTAAATGCTACTATGGCCCTCTCTCACTGAGGCCACCTTGAAGGCCATCCATGATATATATAAAAAAAAAACAAGACCATAAGGATATGAAAAAAAATGTGCAAGAAGAGGCCAAGGCGAGGCAAGCAAAGCTGAGGCAAAAACATGTTATGGTTAACATGGCCCAAGTAATTGACTTAGAAGAGGAGGACTGGGAGGTGAAGCCATCTTGGTTGTGGTTAGGAATGACCACATCAACCAGATTTGCCGAAAAATTAGCTCTTGTTTGATACAGGGGCTAGTTATAATTTACTGTCCTATGAAACACAATGTTTCCTTGGGAGACCCACATTGAAAGAAACACTTACCGTGGTCACCACGGTTACTTCACAACACATTCATTGCATCAGCACAATCACACTTTTGTTCCACATTGAAAATAATCCCCTGGAAGGGAAGTTTTATGTGATGCGTGCGGGAACTATGAGTGAAGAGATCGTCCTTGGTAGGGGATGGATTGGCCATAATAGATGCAACACCAACTGGGATGCACGAATGGCCACCCTACAATCGGCTTTTGGCCATGTTATTGTCCTAATGGCAGATGAGGAACCAATTCTCGTCACTCCCCCATGCCACAAACTCCCACTCCCAACAACCACAAATACCCCCAAATCCCCACTCTTATCATTTTGTTCCCCCGAAAAAGAGGCCTCTCAACATGCCATACACACCAAGGCCTCTCGCACCCACACAACCACCACATATGGTGGCAGCGTGCTCTCACATGGTCAAGTCACAACAAGTACCACAACACCTTATACTAACAAGCAAGACAAGGCTACTATGAGGGAATATCTCCATTGTGGATCTCCAAAAGGTCCCACCATCCCCCTCACCAATGGGCATCCATAATGTCTTGCTCCCAGCGTAGGCCCTTCGTTTGCCAACCTCAAGCCTACAAGGTACAGAATCAACACAAATCTACACGCTCTCACCCTCGACCGAACCCTAAACCCACACAGTCAACTCTTCGATGCATCCCAAAATCTCTTCTTCTTGCTCAACATTACTATGAAAGCAATCATACCCTATGGATACCCAAATCTAACCAACCTAAACCCCTACCTCATGTGATGCCTCAGTCACCTACCCTCTTGGCACCCAAAGCAACATCTACCATTAAGATTACTCAAGAAAAGCGAAGCCTTGCAAGGGTCAAATCTAGTGACTTGCACTTGGCCAACCCTATTAGGGTCAACTCCCCGATGTGATGCTCTCTTTTTGTCACCCAAAGCGAGATCCAAGCAAGCTAGGTAGGAGCAAGAGGAAAGAATCTATGGAGGGATCAACCTCTACCTCATGCCAATCATATGCAAAGAAGACAAGGTGGAGGGCAATGAGAAGGAAGTGAAGGAGAGAAGCAAGAGCAACACCATTCCTATTCACATACACCAATCACAAGCACAAGAAAACAAACTACCATAAACTCAAGAGAGAGTGAGAGAGAGAAAAAATCCATTGTGGTCACCCCCAAGCCACCACTGACAAATATCATTATAGATATACCTTCAACATCAGCAATTCCTCCGCCTATCATTCAGAGGCTTGAGGACTCTATGAAACTCCCTTCAACTCCCTCAGCCCTAGCTACTTCCTTGCCACTCACATTGGAATCTCTTCAGGAAGTGCTACCACATACTTTGCCATCAACGAATTGGCATAAACGCCTTTCTGTGGGCAAATTGGGCACATGGTCAGTACAAAACCCGCAATGGGGTCCTAGCAGCATAGCCTTAGTGTACAAAACTTGTGATAGGATACACACCCAAAAAAAAATTCAAAGTGCCACGGCCATTCCTGTATCAGAATCAAAATGCCACCACTGTTCCATTCTCAACCCAAATCCTGTGACCGTTCCAGATTTCACACGGCTTCCTTCTAAACATCTAACTTTCCATGAACGTTCCCCGTTTGGAATAATCATTCCCCACAGCCATGCCGACTCTTTATACAAAATGAACGCCCGTTCCAACCAGTCCTGCAGTCATTCGATCATCTTGTCATGGCCGCTCGATCATCTTGCCATGGCCATTCGATCTTCTTGCCATGCCCATTTTCTTACAGTCGCATGCCCATTCCCTTAACTTGCCACGGTCGCGTCTTCTTCACAGTGCTATAAATATGGCCCCCCTCCTCCCACTTTCTCACTTTTCACTCAGCTTAGCAAAACTCTTACAAAAATTTTCCCACAACCTTACCCTCACAGTCAGTCTTCACAATGTCTGAAGCTTTCGACTCCTCCCTGGAGGTGCTCCACCATACTTCCGACTCCTCCCTGGAGGTGCTCCACCATACTTCCCTGCACAGGAAGAGGCCTACCAGTGGTGGCTAATTTGAGGAGTACGCAAAGCACCCCACCCAACTTTCCTATTTAGGTGAAGCCCTGATGAAGCAGGTTAATGGACACAATCTCCATTCTCGGATAAAGAACCATTGTAAAGTTGAGCACAAGCTCCTTTACTAAGCAAGGTATGAAAGATCCCTGTCCCCTCCGCGCAATGAATCCTAGGGTGCTAGCAGCGGAAGTAGAACTTCTTGCATGGGACAGGGTCCTTCACTCGGGGCCTCGCCCACGTATATGTGGACAAGAGACTGATCCCTCGGTTCTTCCAAAACTGAACCCGGAAAAACTTCCCTCGCCCGGAAAGCACGGGCGATTCCTCCAAGATATTTTTACTCTAACGTAGAGTCTTAACTAACTGAACTAATCTGATCGAACCCGTAAGTTCCCATAGTCAGATCAAGGAAAAGACTTACACTTTGGATCATAGAGACCAACACTTTTTTCCTCATTGAGAGACACAGCCATTGATTCTTTTCCATAGAACAATTTTTATCCGGGATTTACTTCATCTATCGTACCATAATAGAATTGAGTCTCAATTTAGGGATCCATCAGTCTAGCCTAACCCCATCCAACAATCTTGTGGGTTAGCCATCTGCCCAACCAGTGTAGTGATGGGATCCATTTAAGAATTTGGTTAGGTTTTGTCTCGCGTACTAGGGAAAAGAGTTCCCAGGCCCCCTAGCCGGATATTCATGCAAACTTAAAACTAGTCACACCACTTACACACCCAATATAAAATTACCTTTTTCAGAGACTCAGCTGTGAAAAAGATTCAGTTGTATTTAAAACAATCATTTAATGAAACTGTAGTATCACTGATCATAATCCTCCAAAATTAATTCGGTTGAATCCTAATTTCTAACTTTTCCTTCAATGGTGTACTTATGGCATCATTGGCAACCAGAACGCTCACCACCTGTCCATTCAGGGGCCTTTTCAATAGTTCCTAGCTCTCATAGTACCCGGTAATATATTCACTTAAAAAAATCAAAATGGAATCTCTGTCAAAGATCAGCAATATTAACCAAAAGATCCATATAAAAGAGCCATGGACTCATCCATTGAGGACCATCAAGGTCAATCAACGAGATCCATGCCCGAATTCAGAAAACAACTCTTACTCCTTGTTCCAATATCTTCCACGATGTACATGTGGGTATCTTCGGCGACTAAGAGCCCAAGCACCGTATGGTCGGCACCCTCTAGGATCCTTCACAGAGGTCACCTAGTGCTTCACTCATAGGCTGCTTCCTTAGTCCCTCATCCACCGTACCAGAAGCTCACCATTTAAATCGAATTGAGGCTGGTTAAGACCTCGGCTGACCTTGCTACGCGAGACATCCTCCGTTGACTGCTTTTGCAACTATATCAGATAGGTCTCCACGACCTCATTCACAAGACGGTCAAAATGCTTCCCCAGCATTTTTGACATAAAACAGTCATTTAAAAATAGGTCATAAATACAATTTCTATAACGAACTCTCGTCTTTCCACATTGTTCCATATCAATCCTCATTTATTTCATATGTATTCCCATTCTCATCACATCATTTTCCATCTCATCACATCTTTTCTCATTTATCTACATTAGATCTCATCCACTCGCATCTACCCATATCCACATCTCATCACATCATATTCATTCACATCACATATCACATCTATCCCAATTTACATCACATCTCATTCACTCACATCCCGATTCACATGACATCACATCTCATTCATTCACATCCTGATTCACATCACATCACATCTATTCACGTCCATCACATTCATTTACATCACATCCATTTACATCCATCACATCACATTCATTCATATCCATCACATTCATTCATTCCTATCCACCACATTCATTCTCATAACCATCCCATCACACACATCCTATCCACATTATATCACATCACTTCTATCCACATCATATCTCGTTCATACATATCTCATCTCATTCATCCACATCCATCCAATCGTTCACATATACAACTACTCACATCTATCCATACATTCATATCTATCACTTCACATCCACATATATTCATGTACATCCACATCCATTCTTTCACATACTCATCCACATCCATTCTTCACATACACATCCATATCCATTCTTCACATACACATTCACATCCATTCTTCACATACACATTTACATCCATTTTCATCACATTCACATCCATTCTTCACATACACATTTACATCCATTTTCATCACATACACATCCACATCCATCCATCCATTCACATCTATTTGATTCACATCACATCTCATCACATCTATTCACATGACATCTCATTACATCTATTCACATCACATTACATCCATCCATTACCCCACCATGGTCTAGAACTTAGAGCTGCTCGGACTTGATCGACTACCCACACTAGAGCCTTGGGGGCCAAATTTGTACAACGCCTTACACTTCATAGAGATTTATGATGAAAACCAGCATATAGGTATTAGCTTGGATATCAAGCGAAGACAACATCCAGTCGAGCTCAACATAAGACAACATTAGCATAACCTCAAGTGGAGCAACCATATGTCCGCCTTGTCAATGCCCTTAAGCTCACTCGTGGCCTATATGGGGGGAATGCCAACAAAGATGAAGTTGAGTGGAGCAACATTTCCCAGAAAGACCTTGTGATACCAGCACGTGCTCTGTAGTTTCTCCTCACAAACAAGGTGGACCAAGAGGTTTAGTAGATGTAGCCTCAAAACCTTGGCTTGCGTGCACCAGGGCCAGCAGGTTAATTGGGTCGACTATCTCTTCATGCCGTATACTGCAACCCCCAAGGCAAGTTGGTAGTCGCCAGTTTACTCACCAAAGTTCTATATTACATAGTGGGCTGGGAGGAACTGCCACCACGAGCCATCGAGTTGAGCAGACCGGATGCCACACTTTCTTCTGTATACCCTCCATCCACCTCTCCCACTTCCCCACCAGCTAAGAGGCCCCACCATGAACCTACACCTACCGAATAGGCACACCTACCCCCAAGCCCTAAGACCACACACGAAGAGATTACTACCACGATAGCTCTCAAAGCCAACAATAAGGCCACAGAGATGGAAGAAGATCGCGAGAGGCAAGATTTCTTGAACACAAGTCTTTATGAGACCTCACCCTCTGACAGGTTCACCGAAATGCCAACTCATGTTTAGGCAAGTCTCTCCTCCCCCACCAGTGACACCAAAAACACTATCAACACTCTCCGTTGGGCCCGCGTTGGTAGTTTCAACTCTAGCCAGAATTGCACAGAAAACATCCATGCGGCCCAGGGAGAAGTGCCCAATTTTGACCAGGGTTTTGCTAACATGGCTCAAGAGCTCATCCAACAAATAACTGACTGCATCTCTTGTTGGCAACAAGAAGTGGCCCATATTTCACAGAGAGAAATGTTATTAGCCAAAGTCCAAGAGCACGCTAGTGCTGAGGTGTTATACTAGACAAACATGCAGTTTATGGAGCTCCAAACAAAGATTAATCAACAAACTGAACAACTGGGAGCACGAGCATTTCCAGAATCACTGAGCTTTAGCAACAAGTTACTCAAGCCCATGTAGTGGCCACAACAACCCGCCAAGAGCTGACCATCCTCGAAGCACTACATCAAGACGCAGAGAGTTGGGCCCAAAATGCAAAGAAAGCTCTCGCCCACACAACCGATGATTTTGCAAGGCACTGCAACTTGATAGAGGCTACCCTCCATCACCTACTCGAACAACTTGGTGAGGTAGAGGCTCGGGCTGCCCACCCCATCACCCCCTCAAACCCCTAGTCAGCTCCTCGAATTGTAGTATCGAGCCATCTGCCTCAACCTCCTCCAGCACGATATTTATATTGAGGAGTCCCCCTCTCGCCAGCAATTCACCTATTCTCTCTCCAAAATCCCCCTCGATACCCTAAGCCTCATTCCCTATTTTATCTTCCAAGGGCTGGGTCAATGCACGATCCGGTGTAGCCATTTGCGGAACTATTTTTGGGGCATTTTTGGGGCCGCAACGCGATGCGCAGACACACGACACCACATGCACTTACTCCGTGCGCATTTTACGGTCCTTGTCACCAGTTGATGTCATCATGCAAATGCAATTTGCCAAAACTCCCTGTTCTCAACACCATAGAGGTCGACACGTGTCACTATGCAGCCCATGCGCCTCGCTGGTTGTCTTGCTCTTTGCTGGAAAAGACCACCGCGGTGGTCTTTCCCATTGTGCAGAGTTGGACACGTGTCACTACATGGCTCTCCACCAGTGACTCTCCACCGCGGTGGTCTTTCCCATCTCGCACAGCTGGACACATGTCACTACATGGCTCTCTCCACCAACGCATTGGTTAACTCTCTCCACCAATGTGTTGGTTTTTGCATGCAATCTAATGAAAATGACCATCACGCTGGTGTTTGTAGGTAATACCACCGCGCTAGGTGGGGACATTCTAATTGGTGATTATACAGAGATCTCTTAATAATAGCACCACATCCATTATGTTCCCCCTTGCCATGGCTAGACCCAAAGAAATTCCACATCATGTTTACACCAATCAAGGATTTAAACCTTGAAACAAAGTAGAATGCACGAGCTGATTTGAATTGAGAGGAAGCCCAGTCTGACCACACCCAATGTTCTTTTATATTTTCTTGTAAATGGGGATAATTATTTTTTAGCCATTCCCAATGTAAAAGAAACGCATGCTACACAAATAAGGTGTCGTGTTCCCCCTGTCGTGTGAAATGTAGAAATGGTACATGCATTGTACTGACCTGGACTCCTGTGAGCTAGCAAGCAAATCTGCATCAGTCTCATAGAAGAATCAAGCACATTGTTCCCCCTGTCGTGTTCTCCCTGTCATGTGAAATGTAGAAATGGTACATGCATTGTACTGACCTGGACTCCTGTGAGTTAGCAAGCAGATCTGCATCAGTCTCATAGAAGAAGCAAGCACATGACTATATGTTATATGCACTAGAATCGTTATTTGCTTGTTGTGCCAGTGAGCACTTTGGATCTCATCTTATTCTTAAAATGAGTAATTTTCTGCAAAATCTATGACAAAGACAATAGTGTCATGTGGAAAATTGGCAAGGCACATCTTGAATTTCTTATCTTGCCAGTTGGCCGTGAAATTGTGAAGCACATATTTTGGGATGGATGCAACCATGTGATCTATATAAGCTCCCTTGGTTGAGTGCTCTTATACGATAGTAGCCATCTCTTCTTCTCGGATCCTTCAACATTGCCCATTTCAAATCTCCTCCGGCTCCCACACAGACCTCAGGCTGCCAAACTCGCTCTGACTTGCTACACATGAGGATCCAGGTGGCCTGCAAACTGAGCATTCATCTGGGAGCATGAGCATCTATCTCCATGGAGCAAATTTTCAACATGACCAGATCTCAAGTTATTGGAACCTTGTCGGGCCAGGTCAAAGTCTATGTGTGTTTTGCAACAACACACATTCCTGTCTTTGAGTTTTTTCACATACCATAGCTTACAATGCTCAAAGCTCCTTTGCCCAATCAAAATGTTAGGGCTCTTAGCCATAAACTTGAGATACAAATCTGTCTATTCACCCAACCAAAATGTTTAGGGCTCTTAGCCATAAACTTGAGATACAAATCCGTCTATTCACCCAACCTGAAACCAGCCCGTTGGAAATTTAGTACTTAAACCTACAACTACTAGATTATTCACTATGAGAAAACAAAACAATTTCAACCACCGGGTTGGTTTAGGACAGTCACAATTTCAACTGCCTTCAATCACTAGAAAACAAATCAATTTCACCACCCATCAATACTAATAACAAAAAGGTACATGTGAACTATATATTGCTGTTTTACAGTTGGAAATTTAGTAATTAAACTAAACAGCTACTAGAAAACAAAATATTTATTCACTACAAGAAAACTAAACAATTTCAACCATCGGGTTGGTCTAGAACATGGTCAACTATATCGCTGTTGATGTTCCAATTCCAACCACCAGGCTGGTTTGGACGATCACATTAAGAACATTAAAACAAATCAATTACACACATTAAAAATATCAACCAATGACACATTAACAACATCACCAGCTCAATGATATTGTTTATTTTCTTTCCAACCATGTTGATTTAGGACAATCACATAATTGTTGTTTGACTTGAACCAGCTCGGTGGCATTGTTGTTTATTTTTGTTCCAACCATATAATTGGTGTTACACCTAAACCAACTCGTGGTGGTATGTTGCATGATGTTCCTACCCCACTGAGCTTGTTGGGCTGGTTTAGGATAATCACTTTAGAATTCAAACAACTTGTACTAAAGCTATAGAGAATCATAGACAACCACCTAGTTTGACCACTGACCTGTGTTGTGTCATAGAGAATCATAGACAACCACTGACCTGCGTTGTGTCAAGCAAGTGTATGATGTGCTTACGTCCTATTCGTTTTTTATAAATGTCCTTTTTGTTTGGAGAAACTCTCATGTTCTCATGCCAGAACGATGTCACTCTAGCAGTGAGTTCCACAGTTAGGCTGTCTTTCCTTTTCTTGCATTCTGTTAAAGCCCAAAGACTTTTCGATTCTCGATCATCCTGCATTACTTTTACTCTGCGTCCAACCACTGTTGGAGCAACGTTGGGCCTTCTGATTGACAACATCTTTGACGTTGTGCGTCCAAGCCGTTTCTTCTGAAGGTAAACCTTCTAATGACACGAGACTTGTACTCATTTGAATGGCCTGATATTGCTGCCGTGAATTCTCCCACCAATCGATTGGCCACAGCTCATGTTCTTCGCTGTGATGGCAATGTTCAAATGCATCCATCTGCAATTGCTTCCTCTTGCTGCTCTGCAAGGAGTAAAATGTCTTCTCGTGGTTTCCCCTCCGCATATGTTGCAAAAGTGTCTTGCATTGCCGCTTTAAGCTTGTTTCCTCGTCCGTGCCATTTCTTTCCTCGTCCTGCAATCTGCTCCTTATGCCTTGAGACCAAGCTTTTCAGTGTTCCTATCTTGTCCCCTTTGTCTGGCTCTCTTGCAAGCCATGAAGAGCTGCATATTGCCATTGCCATGGAGATGATCAGACAGAGATCATATAGCTTAAGAGGCGAGCAAAGTAAAGAAGATAGAGACACCGAGCTCGTGAGGCCAGCAAAGCAAAGTGATCAGATAGAGACCACCGAGCTTGTTAGAGGTGAGAAAAGCAAAGAAGACAACTTACCAGGGTAAAGAAGACAATGCCACACCAAATTGTGCAGCTTGTAGAGGGCGGGGAACGAGCTGCATCTTGCCATTTCCATGGAGATGATCAGACAAAGACTAGCTAGCTGGTGAGGTGAGTAAAGAAAAGGAGACGTCTTATAGAGCAAAGAAAAGAAGACAAAGAAAAGGAACACAATAACTTGCAACGTCTGTGAGGTATTGAAATTTTCACCCGCTACGGTCCCCCCTTCAGCGATACACGTCAGCAAAATCTTGCCAAGCAAGTGGAATGTGGCCTAAAATGCTTCAAAACACCGATAGGCCAAAGGGCACACTATCAAATTGGATGGTGTGCAATGTGAAATGCAATGACCCTTGACATGCTTATGAGTCATATAGCAAGGAACTACAGGGAAAAAGAAGCAATGAAAAATTGTAAATAGTGTTGGATTTATTAAAAGATCTTTGCACATGCAAAAATTGAACATTTTCAATTTCTTCCATTCTAGGGTGAATCAAGATACCGATATCCACCAACTATGAGTGTTTTAAGACTAACATGCACTAGTCCCACTAGTGTGGATTCCATTTTTTCAATCCGTTTAGGTTTTCAACAAACCAAAAAAAAGTTATGGTGCATGCCCTCGAATGGGTATGCAAAATTTTAGCATAACATTGGAGGTCCCTTAAACCATACCAGATGTTCTCAATTGGATGTGTCCTATGGTTGAGGAGAAGCTCACATAGTTTACTTTAGAATGATTACTTGGTTGCATTTATGTGTAGAACAAATTTTTGATATTTTTGCATAAAGTGTTATAACATATGCTATTTAGAACACATGCCTCACATGCCACATCGAACTTGTAACAATTTAATGATCAGATTATAAATTTTACTTCTGTGTTGTTTTGGTCTCATATTGAAGATTGGAATGTGTACTACTGCTTGGATACCAAGTTTGGACTAATGCTTGGAATGTGTACTACTGCTTGGATACCAAGTTTGTCAAATTTCATTGAGTAATGCATATGTTATGGGTCGGGCAAGCTACCTATATACAAAAAATGCCCTGAACCTCACCAAAAATGGCTACACCCAAGCATGCATTGACCTAGCTGATAGCTTTCCAACATCCTCATGATTTCTTTGAACTCCCCTTCCACCTTGTGCAAGCCACCCTAACCGCTTGGAGCCTATTACTTTGTTATGGTTTCCCCAACTCAGCCCCATCTCACCTCATCCAGTTATCCTTACTCAAGGAGTCCTTGAATTACAGCCCAGTAGCATTATAGATTCTAGGGAAAGGCAACTCCGAAATAGAACTCTTGTAGAACATCTAGTTCAGTGGAAAGATTACCCTGAAGAGGATGCAACTTGGGAAGATGAAGCTACACTCTTAAAGGATTATCCCCAATTCATGACGAGATGAGGACATCTCGATTTCTTTAAGGGGGGAAGGATGTAACGTACCCATCTTCACTAATAAAGAAATGTCTATGTAATTATGAGTTTTTATGGTATAAATATAAATGATTTTATTATTTGAGTCATTTCTACTTAGAATCTTCAAATTCTGAGCCCAAATTTGGCATCTGCGTGCGATTTTACCCTAATATAGGATTTTACAGCATCCAAAACGGACACCGGATCAAGCCTATACGTTAATTTTAATCATTTTAGTTAAAAAACGGCGACCTTTAAACCTTAATAAATGCACGACCGCACGTCCGATTGACAAACAGTCTGAACCCCTGCGACCAAGAGAACCTCCCGGACAAAAAAAATTTTCGCCCCCCGGGCGGTCCGGCACGCAAATCGAGGCGGGCGTCCCAAATTTGGGTATCCCGCCCCAAAATTTGGTCCGTACACACTTACTAGGGCGCTCGTACAATGGCCGCCCAAGAACCAAAGGACGGCCGCCCACTGTATGGTCCACGCGTACCCTTAGGTGGACACCCAGACCGGATAAGGTACATGCGTACCACTCCTTTCCCAGACAACCGACACCGTACCTTTCCCGTAGACCCATGCAGGCCACTGATCCATAGCCTTTGAAGGTACACCGTCCTTTCATCCTTGCTTTGCGCAGCGCCCGCACCCTCACCCCTCAGCTATATAAACCCCCGGGGTGCTCCTCAGTCGGCACACATTTTTGTGTAGCGTATGCCCTGTTGTGCCGCCGTCTGTACCGCCCTAGCGTACTGCAAGTACAACCGCCCTTGCAGCCACCCCTCTCACACCCCCTCATTTGGCTCTTTTCAGATAAGCCAATTTTTCTCCATCCTCCTCTTGCTATGGGCCAGTGTCCTTAACTCTTCTCCCCCCCCCCCGTGTGAATAGACTTACAGAGAGGCTTGCAGCAACCCTCCCAGCCCTCTCCACGTTTTTGCCTTTGCCCTTAAGGACATCTCACAATCCCCCCCCCATTTGCGTAGACTTTAGTAAGGGATTTTTGACTCAAGCGAGGATTCGTGCGCCATATTCTTTTGCTCATACGGTGAAAAAATGAGCTCGGAATTCAGATCCGACTAAAGCGTTTCGATCACAGCAGCGAGCTCTACAAGGCGACGCCTAAGATGGCCTCATCTCGGAGACGGCAAAATATTGCCTCAAGAGGGGCACGTAACAACGAGATGGAGGGAGATGCGCCCAATGCGGCTCCAGTCCTCCCTTTTCAAGCCCCTCAAGGAAACGGTGGCCAGGTTAGCTTGGTTAATTTTCAAAAGAAGAGATTTTTCTTTAAATTAGTATTAATGAATGGTGTCTTTTTCTTTTAAAATGAGGACATAAAAATTATATGAAGTAACGACTTATGTGATGTTGTATTCGATAAATTGCATTGAAATTGTTTTCTTCATGAATTGTGAATGCTATATTTAGAAAATTGCATTGAAGTTGTTATCTTTAGAATTCAAGACAGGTGTCTGCCCTTACTCTTATCTCCCCCTCCTCTCAAGACAGGTGATGCAATGCTCTCCATAGCTCCTTCCCTCTTTCTCCTACCTAGCTTGCTTGGATCTCTCTTTGGGTCACACAAAGAGAGCATAGAGTGATCCCCTAGTGGCCTCATATTGGAGAGTTAATCCTAATAGGGCTGGCCAAGTGCAATTCACCAGATTCGTCCCTTGCAAGCACTCTCTTCTTCTTCTCTCTTGTGTTTGCGAGATGTAGCATGTTAAGCCATTAACACTTCCTCTTTATTAAGATGTTCTCTTCCTTGATATAAAGGTCCATCCACCTTAGTTGCAAATACTCCAAAGACAATTGCTTTTTGAGCAGCTTCTTGTGCTTCATGATTTTGTTTCCTGTCTATATGTTGGATGCTCCATGCTTCAAAACATCCAAGTAATCTCCTCACTTGTCCTACCCAAGACTTGAGATGAACATTCTTGGTCCTCCACACTCCCAACACCTACTTAGCTGCCAACACTGATCATCTCCTTTGATTACAATCCTTTTAATTCCAAGGCTAAGGCATACCTCTTCCCTTGCGGAGTAAAATTCACCATCCCTCTAGTGGCTTAGTTTAAACTCTTCTTGAAAATGCCATTAAAAAATGTACATGGGCATTTATAGGCTATTAGTATTCCATTCTTTCTATTTTCTTCTCTATCTCTTTTACCAAGATTGGACCCTCTTTGTATGTGACTAGATTGGCTAAAGAGGTTCGTGTGGACTCCTCGACCAAGAACGTAAACATGGATTCCTACAATTCAACTATCCACTTCATCATACTTCCTGACAAGTTGGTATTATTAATAGGCTGTGGTGGCAAGAGAGTATAACTGGTTAACACTACAAAGGGTTTGGGTAGCAAGTATGTTTTGAACCTCCTACAAGCATAAACTAAGCTTGAAAACACATTATCTTCCTCTGTATACCTCCTCTCCACTTCATTCCTCACTCTACTTGCATATACCTGGACTCATTCCCTTGTTGCAAAAGAATAGCTCACATTGCATTTGGCCCAATATAAGGATTCACATAAAATGGCTCGTCAAACGCAGGAGCTTTTACATTTGATATCTCTCCCAATACTTCTTTGACCTTGCCAAACACTTCTTCACATTCCTCATCCCACTAAAGATGATCCTTTTTTATCGCTTTTCCTGAAGTGGATATAGCAATTGAGACAACAAAGGAATGAACTTTGACATTACTTTTTGAATGAAAGTGTGTAAATGATTTGTCGAAGTAGGAGAAGATAACATAATAAGAGACTTGACCTTATCTGGATCTGGTTCTATTCCATTCTAGGACACCACATGCCCAAGAAGCTTGATCCTTAGCTTTCCAATAAAGCACTTTTTGGGATTCAAATGCCCACCTCTTGAATCCAACATGTAAAATACTTGCTCTACCTTATTTTGCAATGTTCATTCCTTGAACTTAAAATACAAATTTCATCTTAAAAAACTTTAACAAATTGATTTAAAAATGGTGCAAGTACTTCATCCGATCTTTGCTGGTATGATGAAAGAGAATTTGTTAAACCAAATGGCATAAACCTATAATAAAAACAACCCCAAGGTGTGATTAAGGTTATCTTTTCTTGATCTTCAGGTCCAATGGCTATCTAAAACTACCCAAGATATCCATCACGAATGTTGTATCTCTCATGCCCTACAACTTTATCCACAATATCATCAAGAAAAGGAAAACGGTAATGGTTCCTTTTGGTAGCTATATTCAATGGTTTGTAATCCATACACAGTCGTCACCTTCCATCCTTCTTGGATATCATCACAATCAGGTTGCCCCACTAAGTTTTTAACTCGATAGATAAAGCTAGCTTTTATAAGCTTATGTACCTCTTCTTTTAGTACTTGAATCTGTTCTTGTCCCAACTTTCTTAACTTTTGGAGCATTGGTTTTACACCCTTGTTGAGTTCAATCTTGAGTAGTTCACCTGAAAATCCCCTTACATCTTCATAAGAAGTGATAAAAAGATTAGGAAATTAAACATAGCAAGATACTCTTGCCTGTCCTTTGATGTAAGACTCGTACTCAACATCTTCTCTACTATCTCTTGTAGTTGAGGTATGGAGGCTTTTGGCTGCATTAGGTTCTCCATGGTTTCAAATCTTCCCTCTTATTCAACTTCATACATGGCCATGAGTTAAATTCTTATGGATATGGATATTCCTCTCCAAGTATGAAGGATACCTGTCCATTTTCTACCTCAGAATCATCACTCCTCTTCTTCACTCTCACTTCTTGTCGCTTCCTCTTCAACACTTCCTTCCTCTTTTTTGCTCAGCTGCATGTGACTTACCATGTCGAAGATCATCCTTTTTCCAGTACTGGTGTGCACAATTATTACCCCCCTTTCCCAATTCTGAATAGCACCTACTTTCTACAACCAAGGCCTCCCCAAGATGAGAGGGTAAGCAACCAGTCCTGCTCACATAACATGCCAATTGATTTTATAGTGCACATTAAAAACTTCCACATCTAAGTTAGTCACAATGCCCGAACATTTCACTTTAGCATGATTAGCTATTATGATCCTAAAACTAGATTGAGAGGCAACTTTGAAACCAAGTTTTTCCATACAAGACTATGTAATTACATAAACTTGTGCTTCTCCATCAATATAGGCTTCTCCCAAGCCAACACCTTGATTCCAAGCTTCAACAAATGGACATATATCAAGTAGTTCCTCTATATATATTACTCCCTTGAGAGTGGTTCTAAAGCAGCGTTTCGTTGGGATTCACAGCGTTTCGTTGGGATTCACAGCTCGTTTCCACTCTCTCTTCAGTTTTGGGCACATACCCATCATCTGACTAAAAGTGATATCAGCTTTTCATTAAGCCAAATCTTTCACTAGGTTATATTCCTCCTGTTCCTTCTCCAAAGGCAGGTCTACTACCTTGAAATGTCTCCTTCATTTCCTTACTTTCTTCTTGGACTGTTCCTCTAGTTCTTGCTTCCCTTTCTTTTAGCTGGGTCCAACCTCTCCATTGACAGAAGCTTTGGTTCTGTTTGCTACAAGCATTACTTCTGGTTCTTCTTCCAAGATGATAAGGTT
Source organism: Cibotium barometz (assembly GCF_041138505.1). Classification (NCBI taxonomy): domain Eukaryota; kingdom Viridiplantae; phylum Streptophyta; class Polypodiopsida; order Cyatheales; family Cibotiaceae; genus Cibotium; species Cibotium barometz. The sequence continues at coordinate 13,414,659 of NC_141051.1, forward strand.
CAGTGCTTTACCCTTCCCCTTCTCATCAACAGTAGCACAACTACTGCCCACCTCTTGAATCCAACATATAAAATACTTGCTCTACCTTATTTTGCAATGTTCATTCCTTGAACTTAAAATACAAATTTCATCTTAAAAAACTTTAACAAATTGATTTAAAAATGGTGCAAGTACTTCATCCGATCTTTGCTGGTACGATGAAAGAGAATTTGTTAAACCAAATGGCATAAACCTATAATAAAAACAACCCCAAGGTGTGATTAAGGTTATCTTTTCTTGATCTTCAGGTCCAATGGCTATCTAAAACTACCCAAGATATCCATCATGAATGTTGTATCTCTCATGCCCTGCAACTTTATCCACAATATCATCAAGAAAAGGAAAACGATAATGGTTCCTTTTGGTAGCTATATTCAATGGTTTGTAATCCATACACACTCGTCACCTTCCATCCTTCTTGGGTATCATCACAATCAAGTTGCCCCACTAAGTTTTTAACTCGATAGATAAAGCTAGCTTTTATAAGCTTATGTACCTCTTCTTTTAGTACTTGAATCTGTTCTTGTCGTCCCAACTTTCTTAACTTTTGGAGCATTGGTTTTACACCCTTGTTGAGTTCAATCTTGAGTAGTTCCCCTGAAAATCCCCTTATATCTTCATAAGAAGTGATAAAAAGATTAGGAAATTTGGCAAACATAGCAAGATACTCTTGCCTGTCCTTTGATGTAAGACTCGTACTCAACATCTTCTCTACTATCTCTTGTAGTTGAGGTATGGAGGCTTTTGGCTGCATTAGGTTCTCCATGGTTTCAAATCTTCCCTCTTATTCAACTTCATACATGGCCATGAGTTAAATTCTTATGGATATGGATATTCCTCTCCAAGTATGAAGGATACCTGTCCATTTTCTACCTTAGAATCATCACTCCTCTTCTTCACTCTCACTTCTTGTCGCTTCCTCTTCAACACTTCCTTCCTCTTTTTTGTTCAGCTCCATGTGACTTACCATGTCGAAGATCATCCTTTTTCCAGTACTGGTGTGCACAGTTATTAACCCCCTTTCCCAATTCTGAATAGCACCTACTTTCTACAACCAAGGCCTCCCCAAGATGAGAGGGTAAGCAGCCAGTCCTGCTCGCATAACATGCCAATTGATTTTATAGTGCACATTAAAAACTTCCACATCTAAGTTAGTCACAATGCCCGAACATTTCACTTTAGCATGATTAGCTATTATGATCCTAAAACTAGATTGAGAGGCAACTTTGAAACCAAGTTTTTCCATACAAGACTATGTAATTACATAAACTTGTGCTCCTCTGTCAATATAGGCTTCTCCCAAGCCAACACCTTGATTCCAAGCTTCAACAAATGGACATATATCAAGTAGTTCCTCTATATATATTACTCCCTTGAGAGTGGTTCTAAAGCAGCGTTTCGTTGGGATTCACAGCGTTTCGTTGGGATTCACAGCTCGTTTCCACTCTCTCTTCAGTTTTGGGCACATACCCATCATCTGACTAAAAGTGATATCAGCTTTTCATTAAGCCAAATCTTTCACTAGGCTATATTCCTCCTGTTCCTTCTCCAAAGGCAGGTCTACTACCTTGAAATGTCTCCTTCATTTCCTTACTTTCTTCTTGGACTGTTCCTCTAGTTCTTGCTTCCCTTTCTTTTAGCTGGGTCCAACCTCTCCATTGACAGAAGCTCTGGTTCTGTTTGCTACAAGCATTACTTCTGGTTCTTCTTCCAAGATGATAAGGTTCAGTGCTTTACCCTTCCCCTTCTCATCAACAGTAGCACAACTACTGCTAGGTTGAGAGACATTTTTAATTTTTACACTAAATTCATTTTCTTTGTTGTTCAGGTTCTGAGTGGCAAGGGAAACATGTCTCCTCCCATGCGGTGATGTTTGTCATAGTATACAGTATTGTAATAGCCCCATTCACCACAATTAAAGCAATGTATATTCATTGGATATATATTACACGACCCCTTCCTCCTTTCCATGGAGCTTTCCCATTTTGATTGGATGGAGCTCCAACTCCTTTGCCACCAAATAGTCCCCTTCCTCATCCTCTACCTGGACCACCAACCATATTAAGACTCATGCTTTTTATTAATTCAACAACTTCATGTAATTCCTCTTTCAAGGAATCATCATTCTCCTTTGACTGCTGAGGAGGAGATGGTTCTTCTTTGGAAACATGATTGAACTCATTGATGACATGCCTCTTCTTTGGATCCTCTTGGAACCCTAACTGCCCTAGTCTTTTCATTTTCCACTCCTTTTCTGGAGAAAATCGGACAGCTTCATCAAAGCACAAAGGATTCTTTAGCTCCACTTTCAATCTGAGATATGGCTTAAGTCTGTCCACAAACCTCTCCTTATTATTGATCATCTCTGGTGGCACTTCATGATGCAAAGAAGCTCTCCAATTGTTCCACAATTCAGCAAATTGGATCAAATATTGAGCTACTTCTTGATTAGGCGCTTGCTGATAGTTACAAAGCTCCCTCCAAATCTCATTCGAATCTCTTTCCCTAGTATACTGAGCTAAAAAGGCAGCCTTCACTTCCTTGTATTCAGTCTCACACGGAGGAGTATGAGCACTTCATAAATTTTGAACAAATTCCTATATCCATTTCTTAGCCTCTTCCTTTGAGACAATAGGCCAAGATTTGCAACAAAACTTTTGGGGTGTCTCTATCCTTCATTAGAGATGTAAACTTGAACTCCTCAACAAATCGGGATGCATCTTCATTTTGCAACCTAAGAAATTTTGGAAAAGCTTAAGCCATTTCTTGGATAACTGCGACTATACTCTTGACTTGAGTACCTTTCCCCGGTTACCGGAATTCCCAACAAGGAGGATCCTCAGTGGGGGCACCAAATAGATATTGTAAAGAACTGAGATAACAATAAGATCCTTTATAGTATTCCTCTCCTCTCTCAACAGTGCATCCACAAGACTAAAGACACCAGCCACTTGATTCAATCAGACCCCAATTATATTGAATACAACATATGCACAAGACACTACAATACTAGATTGTTTTAAGGAACAATTTTATTACAAAGACAGATTATGAGACCAGATTATTACAATAGAAAGGAATTTAGATAGTATCCTCCTCATCACATACTTGTATGTGGTAAATGACCTCAGGCAAGTTGGAATCGATTTGGGTGAATCGCACCATATCGAGCACACGCAATAAGCTAAACGACTCATATTCAGTATGATATGACAACACAACCAAAACTGGGAAACCAATGCATATGACTTGTGTGATTTCAAGACCCAGCACCAAGGATAAAATCATGATGCAATCACAGCCCACAAGGGAGCAAATAGGGAGTATGAATGACACACAGATGATTTTGAACTGTGTACAGCTTGGATATTCTCCTTCTAACAACACGATTGTGCACTGACTGCAACCTTCTTCAAAGAATATAAGAGTCTCTCAAGGGTGAGAGAGAGATTCTTATCAACAATAGCTGCAACCTTTGAGTGGGGCCGACACACCTTGTGCCTTCCTTCATAAATGAATCTCATAATTTTAATGATAAAAATGAGCAGTAGTAGTAGTAGCCCATACCTCACAACACACACAGGAGCATTCTGGGAGCCCTCTCTTTAGGTCTTCAAGATGTATGAGAATCTCTCAAAGATGAGAGAGAGAGAGAGAGATTTCAAAAAAACTGCGAATTGACCCCAACGCCTCACAACTCACACGAGAAGATTTTAGCAGCACAACACTGATTCGTCTCTTCAAGATGTGTGAGAATACCTCTCAAAGATGAGAGAGAGATTCTCTCAACAACAGTTGCAATCTCCCTTCTGAGATGGCCTATCTCTTCTTCAACAATACCTGCCTGCAAAATCTGAACCAGCCTCGCAAACAAACACACACAAGAGGATTTGCGACCTTCTCCCTTTTTCCTTCTTCCCCTGAACTCCTTTTATAGCATCAGTGATCCTGTAGTCATCAATTTCTCACCGCTTCTCTCCCAATGTGTCAACTCTTCGTGGCCTCACAAACATCACTGCTTGCCATCTTGTCCCTTCTTCTCCGAGTATTCAACCATGTCTGTGGTAGGCGTGAAGTCTAATCTATTCTTTTCGATCCAATACTGCGTATCGCCATGCGATCGCCTCCCTAGCACTTGTTTTTGTTGATGGGCAGCCTGTTATCTCTGTAGTGCTGCCCACATGGTCCTAAGCGATCTCCTCTATACAGTGATGCTTTCTGCCATGCGCAACGTTTTTGCATGCATTGTCTTCACCAACCGCAGTTTCCATTTTTATCATTTGATTTCAAAAGCTTTTAAATCCAAAGCTTAAAGCTTTTGAAAACAACAGGGAATATTCACACAGCCTATACACCATAAATATAATTAAATGGCCGCCATTAGCATCAATACATTTTCAATGAATCAATATGATTATGTCACTAGTGTCCATTGGACTATTGCAAGTCTTTTAGCAATAACCCATCCTCGAATATTTATGATGAACAAACCGTGTGCTAGTAACAAACTCTCACAGGAGATGGGAATCAAAATACTATCATGTGTTTTGCTTCATTCCCCCAATAATGCAGTCACACCATGCTATATGCACAAAGATGATGACAACATAGCAAAAGAATGCATCCAAGCTAAGATCCTCACTACAGGAATTAGTTGCCTATATTAAAAAAAGCATGACATTAACTATACTCTAAAACTATTCTTATTAAGTCCTAGTATTATTTTATCCATTTTGGGGTTCTCAAAATCCATGTAACAATGGGCAATTGGTTATTGGAACAACTTGTAGAGATCAAGAAACTTGACGAAGCAAGGCTAAGCTCAATGGTGGGCATGTATACTAATACAAGAGTAGAAAAAGGTATTTCGATGCCAACATCAAATCCAAGAGGTTCAAGGAAGGGGACTTAGTCCTACTTTATAACCTCAAGAAAAATAAAAGAAAATTAAAGTTTAGAGGGATGGGTCTTTTTAGGGTGTACGAACTTACAATTGATGGGGCAACACACCTAGAAACCCTTGATGGAGTCTAGTAGATGGAAGGATTTGTTGTAAGCCTATGAACAACTTCAAGCCATTCACAGGGCTGCAATCATTTTTGGGAAATCCACCCCTTCCAAGGATGATCTCTTCCAAAATTGTACTTGCATGCATTGAAAAAAACTACCTTCCTCTAGATAAGAATTGACACAAAACTTGAGGACAACTATAATCAAGCTAGCACAATCGATGGTGAGTGTTCTACTTTTTGCTGAAGGAGAACTGAGACGTATCTACCAAGATTCAAAAGTTATCAACATTACTACAAGAAAATCTCATCGATCTAGTAAGTGAAATAATATTGTCATAAACATAAAACATCATCCAATCAACCCGCACCACATCCCATAAAACCAAAGGTGAGGGAGTCAAAAGCCCAACCGGAGGAAAAGCTAAGCGTTCTTCATAAAAAACTGAGGCAGTACTATAAGAGAAACCAGGGGCCAACAAACAATACCCCCAATTTTTCTACCTCAGTCTCTCATAAAGCCCCTAAGTGTGTTTCTCCAGGAGAAAGTTAGGGGCTATTTTAGAGGGGTCTTTGATCGCGCAGGCTATTTCACTAAAAACTTTTTTAGGAAAATTCACCTACATTTTTTAGTTTTTAGTGGGCGAACTAGAGACAAATTCACTAAAATTACACTACATACTACCATGTAAGATAGAAAATTTCAAAGATTCTGCAAGTTCTTTAAAGTATATAAAAACATTCGCCAATCCGTCTTTATTTATATTATTTTACTAGTGTAAGATTCCTCCCCAGCCTCTCAGGATGTCCAGTATCTTCCCTTGTAGTCAAATCGCTCTTCAGAAATATGAAAGATCTTGTTTCTGCCTGTTTTAACCTAGAGACAGAAAATATTCTAGAGAGAGGTTATTCAGATTTTGAATATTTTTGGATAGAAAAATTTCTCATCTTATTAAGAAAAGTTTCCCTCAAACAAAAGTTCAAAAAGATTTCCACAAGGTGCATTAGAAATCAAGTATAATCTGTTCAAGAGGCATTATTCTAGGGGTCAAGATTTTTTCGAAATTTTAAATTAAGGTTCCTATGGGCCAATAAGATCAATCCATGTGTGGGGAGGAGATAAATCCAATTTGTAAAAGAAAATATCCAAAAATAAGTAAATGCTCACATAAGATGAAGAGTTGACTATGTACAAGGTTTATTAGTAAAAAATTTTGAGTATTATTAAAAAAATAAGATATTTTGGGTATAATGATTCCATTTTGACACATGTGTAAGGAAGGGGAGTCCCTTCAAGGAGGCGCCTACTTCACATGCTTGAGTGAGTTTTAAACTAAAAAATAATGTGATATTTTTCTCTCTCCTCTCTCTTGGATCAAAACCTTTAAGAAACAAAAGTTTATACTTTTCAAAATACCTTTTTGTAAAATATCAGGCAGCAGAGACTTGGGCTCAAATCTTATTGGTTACTACACATGGTAAGGATCTCCTAGCTACAACATTTGCAAGACCAACTTAGTGTAGAGTAACAACTTCTCAGCTAAGAGTTGGTGTTTTGCATACAAAATATCAACTTTTATGAAAAAATAATATTTTGCATCAAGTCGATGCAAAACATCAACTTTCTACACAAAAGATCAACTTTTTTACAAAACTAGATGTTTTGCATCAATTTTATGCAAAACATCAACTTTTCCACAAAAGATGATGTTTTGGATCGTTGATGCAAAACATCAAGTTTTATGAAAAAGTTGATGTTTTGTATCACCTTGATGCAAAACATCAACTTTTCCATAAAACTTGATGTTTTGCATCAACTTTGATGCAAAATATCAAGTTTTGTGGCAAAGTTGATTTTTTGCATCAACTCGATGCAAAACATTAAGTTTTGTGGAAAAGTTGATGTTTTGCATCAACTCGATGCAAAACATCAACTTTTAGATTAAAAGTTGATGTTTTGCATCGAGTTGATGCAAAACATCAACTTTTCCATACAACTTGATGTTTTTCATCAAAGTTGATGCAAAACATTAACTTTACCAAAACTTGATGTTTTGCATGTTCGGAGAAGAAAGTTGGAGGATCAGATGTCAATTTTTACAAATGGCGTGTTTTAGTAATTCTGTTCTCGTGTGCATGCTCAGACAACCTATTCCACAAATTTAGAGTACCAACACAATGATGTTTCGATGCGATATACAGACGTCACATATCCATTTTCTCCATCAGTAAATCGCTTCATGGCATCTATATATCGCATCGAAACATAGTTGTGTTGGTACTCAAAATTTGTGGAATAGTTCTTTTGATCATGCTCGCTTGAACGGAATCCATAAAACATGCCATTTGTGAAAATCGACCTCCGATCCTCCAACTTTCTTCTCCGAAGCATCTAAAACTTGATGTAAAACTTCAAGTTTTGTGGTAGAGTTGATTTTTTCCATCAAGTTTGATGTAAAACATCAACTCTTAGCCTATAAGTTGATGTTTTGCATCAACTTTCATGTAAAACGTCAACTTTTAGGGGGCTATGTTTCTTAACTTTTAAATATTTTTAGATTTTAATGACAATTTTTTTATTTTTATCCCATACAAATATGTAAAAACTCATTCAAAATAGTAGATAGTAGCCCATAAAATCTCAAAAATAAAAAAAAAATTCTATAAATCATAGAATTAAAGAAAAAACATGCCTAGGATAAGGTGAGATAGGTAGGACATAGGTTTAGGGCAAAGGACCTGAAAAGTACACATGGTCACAACCTTTGACTACAAATTTGAGAGGAGGTAATTAAAAAAAACTCTTGTCTATCTATCCATGTAACCTTTGTATCATAAATAATATTGCTACATAGTAGATGCCAAAAGTTCATGATAGCAAAAGAGCTAGATGAGATAATCCATGATGACCTGTAATCCATTGGTTTTGAGGACTTGTAATCCATTGGTTTTGATCCAGATGTGCAAGGCTCCGTTGATTTGGAAGACCATGAGTCGATTGATTGGCCAATCCTAAATTTTGTTCTACAATTTAATTTTAAAGCTTAAGAACTATATAAGCAAATGCACATGGTGGGACTATCTATGTCAACGAGGGGGGTGCATGTGAGCCTGGACTTTGCCATGCCTATATGGAGTGGTATGCTCTCTAGCATAGGGGACATTGAATTTACCATCATCGTGAAAGCTCCAAGTTCCTCTCTACCACCATTCAGGAAGCCCCAAGCTCCTCTCTTTTCTCTTTGTACACAAAGAAAATGTCGCGGGGTGAAGATTGCATCTCTCAGCCTATCATCACTGACTTTTTTTGAAGAAATGAACACTTTTTTCCTAACCGAAATCAGGCACAGTCGTTGATCTAATCATTTGAGAAAATCAATGTTTTTTTTCCTAACAGAAGTCAGACACAGCCATTGATCTACTCATTTGAGAAATTCTTGAGGTTTTTATTTAACTACTCGAATTCTAAGTGTATTCCTATTATTTCAATTTTATTATTAAAGCTCCACTGATTCTAGCCTATCCAGCCCATGGGTTTTAGCCACCACCCAACCACAGGAATCGTTAGAACCAAACAATTACTCACCCACCCATAATTGAATGCCTTTCTTAACTTTTGCTTTTGAATACAGATACACACACACTCCTCTTTAAAACTTCAATATATAAAATAATCCATTAACAAACGATTATTGGTTACGGATGTCGTAACTCAAAAATTCCATCTAGTCCCTTGTTTCTCAAAAAACAGTATCAGTTTCTGGACTCTTCGTTGAGACCAATTTGTCAGCAACAACGAGCTCCAGATTACAATAATCATTTCTTCCATGATACATATCTTCCACGACATATGCATGGGTGTCCTAGGCACCGTGAGCCCATGCATCTCCTAGTCAAAACCCTCCAAGATCCTCCTTAGGTGTCCTGGCACTTCACTCAAGAACTGCTTCATCGGCCCTCGCTCATCATGCCGAAAGCGCACCTTTTTTCAACCATACCGAGGCTGGTCAAGACTTGGGTAGGCTTTGCCGCATGAACCGTCCTTTGAACACTCCCCGCCCCAGCAGTTGTAGCCAAACTTTCCTTAGGAAAACATATACCAAATGCTCCCTCTAGCATTCTAGCGTAATACAGTCCTTTAAGAAAATAGGATTTCTATGCAAGTTTTCAGTTTGATTTTCTTTTGAATACAAGGAGTATTTGTTGAATCAGTATCCCCAAAACTTCTTGATCGAAATTCTGAATTTCATACCATAATTCCTTGAATTCTATAACCTTGATCCACAGATCAATTCGAAGGGTCTCAAACTTAGTTTCAAAATTGACAGGAGTTTTGAGTGTATTTTTCTAAACTGGTCACACCTTCTTTCCTCGAAACTGACAAAAGAGTTTGGTCTTAGTCATAGTTTGATTCAAGGTTCGAGTCGGATAAGATTTTTCCTGAACTATCTTTCTCGAAAAGGTTTGATAATTCAGTTACTATTTTGCTGATTTCTTTCTTTGAATATTCACTAAACTTATTTCTAAATTAGCTATGAATTTCAATGAGGAATAAATTAATCATTTATCTGATTATTTCGATCTCGATAGATTTCTTGAATTTTTTTTTTACAATCAACACCATATTAGTGAATTTGGAAATTTTTCAATTCCCATTTTTGAATACTTAAAAAAGGGGACATGGATAACATGTTTGTAAGTTTCTCAAAACCCTATCATATGACCTATCATTGGAAAGCACTTGAAAAATGGAATCTAAAGAGCTATAAAGCGCTCATTTTGGATTAGTGGTATTCAAGTTATGGTTAATCCAAACTTTTAACCACGTGTCCCAAACTTGTGGGAAATTCCCATATTCCCCAATATGGTGTTAATCGGTGTGTGAATATAAAACGATAGAAATTTCTCTCTTAGAGTATTTAATTATTCAATTATCAAATACTCATAGAATTTAAACATAGAATTTAAGATAATTCTAATTTTGATATAAAAAAATTTTATGCATCTATTTATGCATAAAAAACAACTTCAATGGGATTAACACTTTTATTAAAAAAATCCTTTTATGCATAAAATCAAATTTAATAGGAATAAAAACTTTTGAAATAAAAAGAATTTCTTTATGCATCTATTTATGCATAAAAATCAAATTTTATAAGAATAACGCTTTTATAATAAAAAAATTCCTTTATGCATCTTTCTATGCATAAAAATCAAATTTAATAAGAATAACACTTCTATAATAAAAAATTTCCTTTATGCATCTTTCAATGCATAAAAATCAAATTTAATAAGAGTAACACTTTTGTGATAGAAAATTTCTTTATGCATCTTTCTATGCATAAAAATTAATTTTAATAAGAATAATAATTTTATAATAAAAATTTTTTCCTTAATGCATCTTTCTATGCATAAAAACCAAATTCAATATGAATAACACTTTTATAATAAAAAATTCCTTTATGCATCTTTCTATGCATAAAAATTAATTTTAATAAGAATAACAATTTTATAATAATTTTTTTTCCTTTATTCTTCTTTCTATTATGCATAAAAATCAAATTTAATAAGAATAACACTTTTGTAATAAAAAATTTTCTTTATTCATCTTTCTATGCATAAAAATCAATTTTAATAAGAATAACACTTTTATAATAAAAAAAATTTCCTTTATGCATCTTTCTATGCATAGAAATCAAATTTAATACTTAATATCAATGATATCCATGCATATTCATAGGTGAATATGTACATGGAGTAATTAGAATATTTCTTTTAGATGCAAAAATGGTGGGAATTACTCTTTTGGAATAACATAAAAACAAACTTTCTTTTTCACAAAATTCTTGAAAATTTTACCATAACCTCCTTTGTATGGCTGACCATTTCTCATTTTTTTAAATCTTTCTTCACTTGACTTAAGTAACACAATTTAGAATTATAGAACTCTAATCTATACAATTTTCTAAATTCAAGACAGTAAACAATAAGAAGAGTTTAATTAATCACTTTAGTTAATATTTCTAGGATTAAGAAAGGTTGGAATGTAAAGAAGAGAAGGGGGTGGCCTTTTCATTAAGGCATAGCATTTGAATTTAATTCAATCATTTGCAAAATATAAAAATCAAGAGAACCATAGATTTTTCATTAAAATTTGTAAACAAAGTAAGAAAATTAGCTTACATGGAGCTTGTAATCTCTCCTTTGGCTTGAGGGATTGAGGGTTCTACTTTTGCTTGAAGCAATAGTGGCCACCAATTCAATTTGGAGAGGATTAGGCCAAAAACAATTGAATTATTAAAAAATTCAATGTAGATGGCTCAGGAGAGGAGTAGAGTAATAGTGCATAAACACCATTAAGCATTTACAAAAGGGGGAGGCTTCTATTTATAGGAAAAAGTGAGCCTCTAACCAAGCAAACTGGTTCTAGAATTTTCCAGATCAGTTTGGTCAATTTTTGACCATTTTTGGGTCCATTTAGCTTACTTTTGGATCTAGTTTTGAAACAAGAGAGAGGAGAGATAAAAATATATAGTTTTGGATTTAGTTTTGAAACAGGAGAGAGGAGAGATAAAAATATCTCATTTTATTGATTAAAAATTAGGGGTAATGATGAGAAAAAGGTGCCTACTTCGTGAGGGGAGATCCCCACACCACTGAGGTGTCAAAATTCAGTTTTTTAATTCTTTTCTTTGGTCCTTAGTCCACTCTTCATCTTATGTGAGCATTTACTCATTTTTGGGAGGTTTTTCTTTTATTCTTCAATTTATCTCCTCCCTACATTTGGATTAATCTCATTGTCTTGTCAAACCTTTATTTGGACCTTAATCCAAAATTTTCTGAAAACAGGGGCCCTTAGGCTTAGGTCTTTTGTGCACATTATAATTTATTTCTAATGCACCTTAGGAATTTCTTTTTAAACTTTTGTTTCGGGAAAATTTATTTTAATAAGAAGGGACATTTTTCCATCCAAATATATCTAAAAATTGGATTATCTCTCTCTAGAATATTTTCTTTCTCTAGACCAAAACAGGTAGAAACAAGATCTTTTATTATTCTAAAAAGGGAATCGATTACAGGGGAAGAAACTAGACATCTTGAGGGGCTGGGGAGGAATCTAACAGATTAAATCCTCCTCATCGGCACGACTGGTTGACCTTAGCCTCCCCGATAGTTTGAATAATCTTTTCTCACCAGATGGGAGCCTGATGATATTTGAGTTTTGTAATTGCTCCAGCTTCTATGTGGCCTTGAAGGTTTGTTGAAGCTCCTCCCAGGGTAGCTCTACAAACTCCTTTAATCTCATCTTATCTAGCATTGGGCATGCCTATCTGCCTCCTTGTATAAGGTGGATGAGAGGTACTCAAATTCCATAATTTTTATGGCTTTGAGTGTGCTGGGATTGAGCGATAGAAGGCATGGGTGAAAGCAGAGTTTAGAAATAGAGTAGCTTAGAGCGTAAGGTAGCAAGAAATTTTTATACAGTGATTTTGAATTAGGCTTTTGATGGAGAGGTAGCCGACAATCGTTGTCATGATGCACGCTTTCCCTAGGTACGACCATAACTGCTCGAGGTCTCTATGATTTTTCCAAATCCATTTCATAATTTGATCATGAGTACCTACTGCACCATTTGCGAGGTCATTAATGATTGGGTTGAGAATAGGCGACGGTGACGTGACACGTTTCCCTTTCCATCCATGCACTCTTTTTCGGGGTGACAACCTTGATTTTCTTGCCAACCACCTCCACGTTGCTGCCAGCTTTCTCCTCGATTTCTATGTACACTGCAATCATATTTACGAATGTACATCCTAATTTTGTGTTTTATTCTCTTATATCTTTATTTTCTCCAGATCTGGATCTGGATCTGCATCTGGACACACTTTTCCTTCTGCACATTTTTCTTAAGTTCTTTGGATCTGGATCTACATCTAGATACACTTTTTCTTTATGACATACTTGTCTTGCTAGTTCTAGCATTCTTCCATAATAAGGATTCAACCTATATCCATTTACCAGTTTCCTTAGGCTTTCTCCATCCAAACATGCCAACTCAAATGTTATTGTCCCCATTTTTCTGCCAAATCTGAATGGGCCCATCTATCTCATTTTCAATTTTCCTGGGTGGGGTCCCATTCTTGATGAGAAGAGCAAGCTTGCATCTCATCCTTCTAAGATCTTGAATTTAGTGTTCCTCTCCACTTGCAGCTTTGTGCTTTTATGTATAATTTCAGCTTTCCATGCACTGTGCAGTCTCCTTTCATCGAACTTAAAGAGCTCCTCAATCTTGTGCACCTTTGATTCATCTGGAGAGACACTTTCCACTATAGCTATCCTGAGGATCTGTGTTAGGAACTCCATGGGCACTAGTGCCTCTAGTCCATACATTAAGTATTGTTGCATTCTTATACGCTGTTTGGAATGTCCACAGTGTTGAGTGCAACGTTGTGTCCCAGTTGGTACTATTCTCATTCACTATTTTGACCAATATTCCCTTCAGGATTTTATTGGTGTATTCTTCTTGCCCATTTTCCTGGGTAGGTAGTAGACTGCTAACTTCTTATGTATTTTCATATATGCTGCTCTGTAAGTTTCCTGATCACTTCATTAAGGATCTGGGTCCCTTGGTCACTCACTGTCTTTATTGGGCACCTTAATCTTGTCATGATAATTTTATAGAGAAAATTTACCACTCACGATGCCTTGTAGTTTTTCAAGGCCTTGGCCTCTACCCATTTTGTGCAGCCACCAGAATGTATTTTTTTCATGTTCGCTAAGTTGGTGGCTTGAATGGGCCGACAAATTCTAGACCCATTTTTGGAATTGATTTAGGGGCAATATTGGGGTGTGCGGCATTCTATCTGCATTGTTCGGTTGCCCTAGCCTCTAACACATATCACACTCCTTTGCGAACTTGTGTGCATATATTAATGAAGTTGGCCCCCACAATCCACTTTGAACACTTTCCACTCTCGTGACTCGTGACTTCTTTGGAAAATTTCCCTCCGCTTATTCCTTGGTGCGCTTCTGCCAGCACAACCTGTTGCTCATGTTCGGGGATGCATCTTCTTAGTATCTGATCAATGCCTATCTTGTAGAGCTATCCAGCTACCATCATGAATGACTTGCTTTGGAGAGTTAGCTTTTTTCTCTGATCTCTAGACATTTACCTTGGAAAGAATAAGCTGGATAGGAATTACAGCATCTCATCGTACTAGATGGGTTTTTTTCTGCCTATGGAGAAAAAGCTGCGCATTTGGGAAATCACCTTCCACCCCTTTGGACCTTCTTTGGACTCTAGTCTCATCATACTAGCTATGGTTTTTCTCCATCCATGGGGGAAGAGGTGCGCATCCAAAAAATCATCTTCCACCCCCTTTGGATCTTCTTTGGACTCTAGTCTTGATAGGAAATCTGCTCTGCAGCATGCTTGTTTGAGGGAGTGTGTCTTATGTCGAACTTGAACTCTTATAACAAAAGTATCCATTTGGCCAGTTTTTTAGCGAGGTCTAGTTTGTTTATTACCATTTATAAGAGTGATTTATGATCTACATGAAATTCAAACATTTTCCCCAACAGATAGTGCTTGAACTTCTTGATGGAGTAGATCATCCCTAGTGACTCCTTTTCTGTATAGTAGAGTAGTTCTTTTGAGGTCTGGGAAACCTCTTGATGATTGCATAATAAACCAGTCTATATTAGCCTTCTTTTTCTTCCTACATCAGAGCAATACCAATGGAAAAACGAGAGGCGTCAATAAATACATGAAATACCATATCATAGTTTGGCTATGCTGGAGAATGGGTGTTGTCATTGATAGTTTGGCTATGCTGGAGAATGGGTGTTGTCATCGCGATAGTATTCACTTGAGATTCCAGAATGCCTCCTCACAGGATCAAGACCAAACATATTTTGCATCTTTCACCGTCAAACTGTATAGGGGCATTGCCACATTCACCAGGAACCTCATGAATATGCTATGCCACTTGATTAGTCTCAAGAATCTTGTAAGTTCTTTAGCATTCTTGGTCAGCTGCAACTTTACAATGATTGTGACTTTGGCCGGTTCTGGAAATTCTATGTGCCCTAAGAGGGATCCACTTGCTACAACAAAGGCACACTAAGCTGGATTAAGGCTCAGTCTGGCCATCTTGTACTTCTCTAGGCACATTGTGAGCTGTGTTATGTGATCTTCTTTCTTTCCAACCACACTAAAATCATCCACAAACACCCTCATGAGGGTGGTTAAATATTCATAGAATATTTCCTAAGCCATCCTTTGGAATGTGGTTGGAGCATTTTTCAGCCCAAAATTCATTACATTGGAGGCAAAAGCCCCCAATTGCATCTTGAAGGTTGTTTTCTCTTTATCCTTCGGGGCTATTCGTACCTAGTTATACCCAATGAACCCATCTTGGAAGGCATTAGGACATTTTGGAGGTCATTTAGAGGGCCATTTAGAGGAGAGAGAAAATAGAGTGCAACCAATGAGGAAGAAACAAACGTAACGTTGAAAAATAGCTCAATTCATTGAAAAAATTCAAAAAATAGTCACGTTCACATTCAATGAGGGTATCTTTTAAAAAATGATTGAGTACACATTCAATGTGGGTATCTTTTTCAAATGAGGTAGAGTTACTTTATTAAATACGGCTTATGTCATCATTGGATAAGAAAAAGTACTTCAAAGGCGCTAAACTTTGTAGACACTTGAGTCTATACATTTCTTCTGATGGTATTTTGATGTAGAATTTGGTGCTTTTTTTATATCACTATTGCGTCCACAGCGGCCAAAAACCCCCAAAATGACTTTTGAATCACTTAAATTGGAAACATGGAGAGGCAAAAACAACCAAAAGAAGGGGAGAAGAGGCTCATAGACATTTGGCATGCATAGAGGCCTCCATTTGGCACACCAAGGCCTCTATGCATGCCAAATGGCTATGAGCCTCTTCTCCCCTTGTTTTGGTCGTTTCTCCCTCTCCGAGTTTCTCATCTTAGTGATTCAAAAGTCTATGGGGTTTTTGGCCACTCTGGATGCAATGGTGATGTCAAAAGCATCAAATTCTACACCAAACTACCAGTAAGTGTAGAATGTTTGGAGAGTAGCATCAAATTTTTGGAGAAGGTGCCATATGATGACGTGATTGCCTTTTGCAAACGCAAAAAGTCGAGAGCAACGTGTAGCTAGTGCTCATATTTCAATACCTTGTGAGATCTATTTTTTGTAACTTGCGATAGTTTCTTGTCAAGTACACATTTAATGAGGGTATCTTTTGAACATTTTTCCTAGAGAGAAAATAAGAGTTTGTGAATTTCTTACAAGGCCTAGAAATGACCTCCAAAATTTCCTAATGAGTATGTCTCATACCCAACTACCACATCCAACAAGGAATCTATGAATGGTAGCGGGAACGGATCCAATATGGCGAAGGCGTTCAACTTGTGATAGTCGATGGAAGACCTTCAACTTCCCATTCTTCTTCAGGACAATGACTATTGGTGAAAGCCCTTCTTCCCTATCCACTGGATAGATGAACCCTAGTCTCAACAGCTTGTCAATCTCCTCCTTCACTTGCTTGGTGTAGTTGGATTTCATTCTATAGAATGCTCTGTTGGAGCGGATAGGAGTTGCATCCTCTTTTAAGTTGATATTGTGTTAGTAGAAACTAGGATCAATCCCCTTCATGTCTAAGTAATTCCAGGCAAACACATCTTTTTAGGACTTGAAAAAATCTAGGAGTCTTCCTCTCAATTCCTGATTCAGGTGGGCACTGATTCTAACTATTTTGGCTCTTGGTCATTCTCCAAGTCCATTTCTTCAAGTTCATCTTCTTGGACTTTGATGTGCACTTTTCCTGAGTTGGGATTCCCCTTGCTTGAGAGCCATCATTGCCTTTTCCTGCTCAGCTTTTGGGAGCACTTTAGGGTGAGCCACCAAGAATTCTACATTGTATTATTGTACAATCCTTTCTATATCCACCTCAAATTGTGACAGCACGTCTGGATTTTCCTTCATGATTTTCTCCGACTTCTATCCCTTCTAGGTAGTTTAGTCCCTCTACATGCATCGATCGGCTAGCCAGACTTAGTATGTCTTTTTCTACGAGACTGAAATGCAGACCTTCTTTTTCCTTCTCCTGGTTATGATCTTGTCCGTATCCCAATTGTGCCTTATCCTTCCACTTCTGAGCTATGGTCTTCCAAAGAGCATGGGATATGCACTCGCTATCTTAGCCATTTTGAGGACTATGAACATGACGATAGATAGTGAACATGCATCCTACCACTTCTATTTGTTATCCCCTAATTATCCCAATTGGTCAGACTCTTTGCTTTTGTCATCCATGCAGATCTGAAATGGAGCTCGTTACATGTCAGTGATGCCTATATTTTTAGCTATACTATCTCATATTATGTTTACTCCTAATCCTCCATCCAGAATGACCCTTGTCACACTGTCATTTTCCTCAAAATGCTCTCCCAAGGGCAGGCTTTCCTACATTTTCCTCACCATCCCTTGTGCGCTCTACACTAACTTGGTGATTTGTTCACGAACTCTCTCTTTCCCTGCCCACTATTATGGCTTCTATTTGAGTTCTTCCCGCTCAGCATTCTTGCTTATCAGCATCTTGACAAGTCCTTGTGATCTTGTTTGTCACAACCATCACCTCTAGTGTATTTTCTTGTTCTTTACCTACCCCATGGTCCACTTTTACCATGTTCATCTACATCAACTCCTGCTAGGTTTGCCTCCCTTTGTAGCCTTTCCTCTTGTAGTTCCTGTTGATAACACTAAAATATGGGGCATTCATTTTGTCTGTCCTAGACCATTGTAGTAGAAACAAACTCCCCTTGGTCCAAATCTACCACCTCCTCTTCCATATGGTCTGTTGATTTGAGGTACGGAGTACCACGGAGAGCATCCAGCACGTGGTATGCTTGTTCTCACGATGATCGATAACCGACAACATATGTCAAGGTATTTACATATTTATTACTTCTTAAGTTTATTTAGTCATTTATTTACATGTTTATATGTACTTTTCTATATTTTTACATGAGCAGCATGGTTGATTGTGTCACGTAGGGTCCCACACCTACTATTGAGACTCACTCAGGAGTTGGTAGAGGCAAGAGCGGAGATTGACTGCCTTAGAGCTGCATTGTGGAGATGGCAGAGGAAGCTCCTATAGAGGCTTAGCATGCGAGAGAGTCTGACATCCAGCAGGTAGGTTTCTCTTGTACGTAAAAGAGATAATTAAGATCCTAAGTTATAAATTTCTTCAAGTAATACCTAATGAGAGAGACTAATCAATTATTTTTATGCTTTACTTTTTGTGTAGGCTCGGACTGTGGTAGAGAGTTTTAGAGCTGAGGCGCAGTAGCACATGATTATGGAGCGGATTACACAGCATAGGAGGACAGAGCAGTTGATGCTGCATGTTCGAGAGTTTTGCAGATCCTCAGACGTGATAGTGCCTTACTTGCCTCTCTATCCATGCCTCTCTATCCATGACCTCTTACTACAGAGGCTTTTCGACGACCTCTCCCTCAGGATGCACCACCATTCCTCCGTGATGCCTGTTGCACTCTCTGTATATCAAGGACATTGAAAGTACTGGTGGATATGCTCTGGGATGTGGACATTTTTTCCATTTGTCTTGTATCACCCAGGAACTAGTATGCTTCTCAGCATGTCCCTCTTGCCGCGCACGGGTCGACCTAGCCACATACAGAGTTTTGGGCATTGACGATCTTCACCCACGCTTCACTTGAGTAAATGCTAGGACTGGCAGGCCTCTTGATTTTACCTTAGCTCCAGTACTGACTTGGGACTCGACGCCTGATGATGACAGAGATCAGGAGCCTGAGGTGCCTCCAAAGATTAAGTGGAGTGCACACGAGTTTGATGCATACCATAGAGTCCCTCTCACGAGAGCCAAATCACAACATATGAGCATGTGGGTGGTGCTGGTCCTAGTGGCACCTCGGGTGATGGTGCTAGCAGCAGTGCTGCTTCTCATGAGCAGCGTGTCCTTAGCAGAGGAGCTTACACGCACAGAGTGGCAAGCACGTATCATTTGCTGATTACAGATTTTGGGTTACAGGCAGAGACGTCTTGCAATAGCTTGACGTAGAGAGAGGGAGAGGGCTATAGCATCTTATGGGACTCATGAGCTCCCGAGTACACCCACACTAGCTCACGATCTTGCCTTTGAAGTAAACCTCCCCGCAGATATTCGACGACCCCCACAGCCGGCACAGCCTCCTCGACGTGCACAGCAGCCTTGCCGCACACGTCCACCAGCACTCAAAGATGACGATTTTGATTGGGTTACCGTATAGTGACTAAACTGACACTAGCTCACTTACATTATACTTAGATTTATGGGCACTGACTAACCTCAGAGCAGTTGGGGTAGCTCATTTTCATTATGCCTTGATCTTTTGAGTTAGTAGCTAAACCCAGCGTAGCTAGGTTAGCTCACATTTTGATGTACTTATTTGATGTTTATATCATTATGAGTTTTTTCATTATTGCGTATCATTACATTTTAGTTGATGTTCATGGTTTTTTTATTTTTTTACACTTTGGCTATCATATTGTTTGTTGAAAGCCATTGTACCCAAACATGCTCCGATGGGGACCAAACTTTGCAAGCACGTGGGGGGGACCCACCCCCACATGCTTGCAAAGTTTAGTCATGATTGGAGCATGTTTAGGCTAGTACTTAGCTCCTGGTGCAGATTTTTCAATTCTCTTGGTGCTTAAGAGGCCATGGAAAATCCGGGTCTTCCCCATACCATCGTACCCAAACGTGCTACGATGAGGACCAAACTTTCCAAGCATGTGGGGGGAACCCACCCCCACATGCTTGCAAAGTTTGGTCACAATCAGAGAATGTTTGGGTTAGTAATTAAGCACCCGGTGTGGATTTTTCAAGTCTCTTGGTGCTTAAGAGGCGATGGAAAATCCGGGTCTTCCCCGTACCATCGTATCCAAACATGCTCTGATGGGGACCAAACTTTGCAAGCATGTGGGGGGGCCCACCCCCACATGCTTGCAAAGTTTTTTCATAATCCAAGCATGGTTGGGTTAGTAATTAGTGCCCAGTGTGGATTTTTCAAGTCTCTTGGTGCTTAAGAGGCCATGGAAAATCCCGCTCTTCCCCATACCATCGTACCCAAACATGCTTCGATGGGGACCAAACTTTGCAAGCATGTGGGGGGAGACCACCCCCCCATGCTTGCAAAGTTTGGTCATGATCAAAGCATGTTTGGGTTAGTAGATAGCGCCCAATGTGGATTTTTCAAGTCTCTTGGTGCTTAAGAGGCCATGGAAAATCCGGGTCTTCCCCATACCATCGTACCCAAACATGATCCAATGGGGACCAAACTTTGCAAACATGTGGGGGGACCCACTCTCACATGTTTGCAAAGTTTGGTCAGGATCGGAGCATGTTTGGGTTAGTAATTAGCCCCGGTGCGGATTTTTCAAGTCTCTTGGTGCTTAAGAGCCCATGGAAAATTGGGGTCTTCCCCATACCATTGTACCCAAACATGCTCCGATGGGGATCAAACTTTGCAAGCATGTGGGGGGGCCCACCCCCACATGCTTGCAAACTTTGGTCCCCATCGGAGCATGTTTGGGTTAGTAATTATCGCCATCCATACATGCTCCACAGAAGCATGCAAACCGTCATGTGTAAATCCTGCTCCCGATGGAATATAAGCCCAAGGTGCCAGATACTGTGTCACAATCATGGGAGGCTCTACGGTCAATCATGCCACCATCCACATGCCAAAAAAATCTCCTGACAATCCGATCATCACGTTTGGGATACGATGATGCTGCACTCCCATACAAATGTTGGGAGCACCACTCGACCACATGGCCCTCATCTTTGAACTACTTAATCAGCATCTTGCCAAGCTGATGATGCCTCAGGGCACGTTTCACATGTGCCCGCACCATCATGCTCTCCCTTTCCGTGACCAGTCTCAAAGGATGACCAAATCACTAGGATACTAGACTGCACATGCCGCCTATAAATCCATAAAACAATGTCTTAGTTATTGCTTTCTTTAGATGTTTTAGTGAATTTAGTTTAATTGCGAATATAAGAGAACCATAAGTACTACCTATAGAGCCAATAGATTTTTTGTGATGACTTGAAGTGTGTGCCACAACCATCCAACCAAACCCATTGCTAGCCACGTGTGATCCCATAATCTCATAAAAAATCGTCAAGGAGACGAAAATAGTGTTGCACAAAAATGTGCATCATGTGAACGATCATCACTGATATAGAAATGATACCCACATGAATAATGACATGCTCCTCGGGGGTACTCGCTATCCCATCTACATGGACCTCTGCATGTCGATAGCTAATGTGGACCATAATAGCAACCTGGTGAGCTAAGCAAGAGAGACGATTAGGACACAAAAAATCAAATTAGTATAGCTCAAACACGAAACAAATATTATGAAATATAACCATTACCTGCTCCGAGATGTAATACTTTGATTGTATCTCCTGATGAAAAGGTGTGAAGGTGTAGTTCTCTGCAAAATCAATCACAGTGACCACACCAATAGGAAACTCTGCGAGGCATGCTCGCGGAACTGACGATCTTGCCACTTGGCACAATGACTGTGCCATATATAGGGGTAGATTTTCTCCCTAAATGTGGCTCTGAAGTGACAACGTGTTGTGTATGTTTGTCCATGAGCTGCAACTTCCTAGACTGCCCACCACTCTGGAGTTGGTGTGTCACATACTCATAATGTTGCCATGGCACTATCTCTTGGTCACTTGCATTAAGATGTACCATATGTAGATGTGCAAGGGAACCACATGATGTGCAATTGCTCTCCACACAAGGCATCCTATGGAACTGGGCATCCTCCGTGCGTGCACACAAAAGAGAGTGGATGAAATCACGAGGACTACGAGGTAACATGCCCACTAAGAGAACTGAACACATCATAAAAAAATTTGATGAGCTCAACATGGTAGGGACAACATGTGTCACGCTAACAAGCTCTGGATACAATGCCACAAACTAAGAATACAACTCTATTTGGGTCATTTCAAGAAAGCAAGCACCGTGCTCAATGAACACTCCTCTTGTTACTCTCTTATGCAAATCTTTCTTGAAAACTGGCGCTTGAAAACTGGCGAGGCACGAAAATTCTCCTCCCAAAAATTTTCTATCAAGGCTCTAGTGGTTTCATCTAGTAGGTGATCATGCCTAGCTACACGACCACTACTCGCCCACAAAGCACCAACCTCATTGGCATCTAAACTTTGCCGTCTAAAATACCCAAAACTAAGTGCGTGTGGTGCTATGGAAAGGCTGTGAGATGTGGCACTCACCTTACCCTTCATTTGGGAGCTATTGTTGCCACAATAGCCCGTCGAGCAGCCAAAGCGTCCGCAGAGTTCCTCTTCTTGTTAACTGTATAGGAACGACGAACTCTTTGTAGCACCGCCATGCCAGCTCTCCTCTCTCTCTTCGACCTCAAATGTCAGAAAGCACCCTGCAGTTGGCCATGTTAGGAATATTGATTAAACCATTAAGCACGCATGCCTGTGGATGAAGGCATGAGGTCTTTGAAATAGGAATGGAAGATTGCATGGGCACAACGATGTGCCCCTGACGAAGGGGGCTAAGAAAGGGTGGGTTCATATGGATTTTCTAAACTAAGGGTAGTGGGGGGGAAGAGGGCAGAGGGAGAGGATGTGGAAGAGGAGGAGCAAGGCTTGGATCATCGCCAATAGAAGGTGTTGCTTGTTGACATGCTCTCCACTCTCTCTTTCTCTCATGAGCTACCCTTTTCCTCTCCTCCTCTTGAACTCAGTGGACGGGGGGAAGTCTAGTCCTATCACATGTTCAACTCCTAGGACTTTGAGAACCCATTCTCAAGGAAGCTAAGAGAGTAAAAATTATGAAGGCTCAACTGGATCCTCCTTGCTCTTGCCCTTGAACTTAGGATTCTTGAGAGACATCCTTTCCCAACGGATGTCGGTTATTCTTCTTCTCTTGAGCTTCCTACATCCTATTTTGTGGCTCTTGGTGATCTCTTTCTTGATTTCTTACTGGCTCTTGAATTTGTCTTTCCAGCTAAACTTATGATTTAATTTCATAAATTGGATTTAAGTATAGGGATAGTTATTCTATCATAATTGTATTACAAATTCTTACTCTTTCTAGAAATATGAAAAATTATCACTAATAGCAGAGCGAAGCTATGACAAAATTTCTAGAAATATGAAAAATTATCAGTAAATAGCAGAGCAAAGCTATGACAAAATTTTTAGAAATTAATACATAACTCATTTTTATGCATAATGTGAAAAGAGGACTTCCTACCATATTCTAGGATTGGTTATCCTATGCTGCTAAAGAATGATTTTCATCACATTCATGGAAAACTAATTTTTAATGTTGATGCATAAATAATTAATTAAAGAAAAGAGAAATTTTTGGTATTTTTTATTTTTATGAAAAAGAGGAATTTCCATGATAATGGAGATCCATGTAATTAAATGGAAAGAGAGAAATTTTGGTATATTAAAATAATTAATATTTTAATTTAAAGAGAAATAGATAAATTTATTTTATGTATGAGAAAATTAAAATGGTAAAAGAGGAATTCCCATGACATTTGGAATTCAATCATTTAAATGGTAAAAGTGGAATTCTTGACATATGGAATTCAATCATTTAAATGGTAAAAGTGAAATTCTTGACTGACATATGGAATTCAATCATTTAAATGGTAAAAGTGAAATTCTTGACATATTTGAAATAATGGATATTTTTATTAAAGAAAAGAGAAATTTTAGATAAATTTATTTTATGATCAAAGAGGAATTCCCATGATATTTGGAATTCAATCATTTAAATGCAAAAAGAGGAATTCCCATGATATTTGAGATCCAAGAAATTAAATGGAGAAAGAGGAATTTTTAGCATAATTCAAATTATGAGTATTTATCAAAAGTGGAATTTTTGAGCTTTATTGGGAAATATAGGTAGAATTGATTTTTGTAAATCCCATGAATCTTTTACTCGAAAGAAGAATATTGAATATATTTCACTTGAGAAATTCGAGAAAGAATATGAAAATATCCGTCGAGAAAAAGTACCTTTAACTAGGCCAAGCAATTGGCAAAAATTTAGAAAAGTCCCATCGGTATCGAAAATAGAAAATGTTACTAAATGTGAATAGATGTGAATGCGATGTGATAAGATGTGTGGATGTGATAGGATGTGAGGTGATGTAAATGGATGTGGATGTGAATGAAGAGATGAGAATTAGATGTGAGGATATGTGATGTGATGTAAATGGATGTGGATGTGGATGTGGATGTGATAGGACATGATGTGATGAAAATAGATGTGGCTATGGATGTGATAAGATGTGGTGTGATGCAAATGAATGTGGATGTGCATGTGATAAGATATGATGTGATGTAAATGGATGTGGATGTAATAGGATGTGATGTGATGTAAACAGATGTGGATATGGATGTGATAAGATGTGATGTGTTGCAAATGAATATGGACGTGGATGTGATAAGATGTGAATGGATGTGGATGTGGATGAGATGTGATGTGAATATATATGGATGTGAATGTGAATGTATGGACGGATGTGGATAGATGTGCATGTATGCTTAATTTTAATGGTTTTTATGTAATTTCTCTCTCTCACCTTCTCATGAAGCTTTTTCCTAATCCAAGAATAAATTCTATGCTTGTTTAATTGGAGGCCAAATTAATGGCTTTTTTATGCTTTTAAGTTAGTTATTTCATGCAAATTTATGATTCAATCCATAAGGGGTTAATGATCCAATTAGGGATCATTCTAATCATATCCATAATGTTAAAGTTCATTCTTTTAAGAATAATTTGAGATTTAGCAGCGGAGCTATGGCGAAGTTTCTGTAAAAATTACACATAAAACATTTTCATTCAAAGTATGAAAAGAGGACTTCCTACCATATTCTAGGAATTATCATCGTAGATAAACTGATTGATTCTCATTGTAATCATATAAATATTGATTTTTAGGTTTATGCATAATTAATAAATTTTTAGATAAATTTATTTATCTATGAGAAATAATTCAATGCTAAAAGAGGAACTCTCATTACATTTGGAATTCCATGATTGGATGGGAAAAGAGAATTTCCTATCATATTGGAATTATGGGATAATTCATTTAATTTTAAAAATAAATTTTTAAATAAATTTATTTATCTATGAGAAATAATTAAATGTTAAAAGAGGAATTCCCATTACATTTGGAATTCCATGATTGGATGGGAAAAGAGAATTTCCTATCATATTGGAATTATGGGATAATTCCTTTTAATTTTAAAAATGAATTTTTAGATAAATTTATTTATCTATGAGAACTAATTAAATGTTAAAATAGGAATTCCCATTACATTTGGAATTCCATGATTGGATCAGAAAAGAGAATTTCCTATCATATTGGAATTATGGGATAATTCATTTAATTTCAAAAATAAATTTTTAGATAAATTTATTTATCTATGAGAAATAATTAAATGTTAAAAGAGGAATTCCCATTACATTTGGAATTCCATGATTGGATGGGAAAAGAGAATTTCCTATCATATTGGAATCATGGGATAATGCATTTAATTTCAAAAATAAATTTTTAGATAAATTTATTTATCTATGAGAAATAATTAAATGTTAAAAGAGGAGTTCCCATTACATTTGGAATTCCATGATTGGATGGGAAAAGGGAATTTTCTATCATATTGGAATTATGGGATAATTCATTTAATTTTAAAAATAAAATTTTAGATAAAATTATTTATCTATGAGAAATAATTAAATGTTAAAAGAGGAATTCCCATTACATTTGGAATTCCATTATTGGATGGGAAAGGATAATTTCCTATCATATTGGAATTATGGGATAATTCATTTAATTTCAAAAATAAATTTTTAGATAGAATTATTTATCTATGAGAAATAATTAAATGTTAAAAGAAAAATTCCCATTACATTTGGAATTCCATGATTGGATGAGAAAAGAGAATTTCCTATCATATTGGAATTATGGGATAATTCATTTAATTTCAAAAATAAATTTTTAGATAAATTTATTTTTCTATGAGAAATAATTAAATGTTAAAAGAGGAATTCCCATTACATTTGGAATTCCATGATTGGATGGGAAAAGAGAATTTACTATCATATTGGAATTATGGGATAACTCATTTAATTTTAAAAATGAATATTTAGATAAAATTATTTATCTATGAGAAATAATTAAATGTTAAAAGAGGAATTCCCATTACATTTGGAATTCCATGATTGGATGGGACAAAGAGAATTTCCTATCATATTGGAATTGTGGGATAATTTATTTAATTTTAAAAATAAATTTTTAGATAAATTTATTTATCTATGAGAAACATTTAAATGTCAAAAGAGGAATCCTTACGACATTTGGAATTCCATCATTTATATGGACAAAGAGAAATTTCTAACATATTGAAATAATGGATATTTTAAATGAATTTATTTTATAAGAATTATTTGATGGGAAAAGAGAAATTCCCATGGTAATTGGGATCCTAGAAATTAAATGGGAAGAAGAGGAATTTTTAGTATAAATTAAATTAATGATTATTTTACCATAAGAGGAAATATGGGTAGAATTGATTTTTACAAATCCCATGAATTCTTTTATTCAAAAGAAGAATATTGAATATAATTCAATGGAGGAATTAAGAAGAATACGAACTAGTTGTCAGAAAAAGAATCTTTAATTAGGCCAAGCATCCATACATCCATTTTCACATCCACATTCATACATCCATATCCACATCCACATCATCCATATATCCATCCACATTAATCTACATCATTCACACATCAAACCACATCATCCATTCACATCCGATTCACATGCCGTCATTTATTCACATCCCTTATTTTTCATTCATATCACGATTCACATGCCATCACATTCCTTCACATCCTATACCATTCATTCACATCCTAATTCACAGGACATCACATCCATTCATTCAATTTCATTTATCTGATTCATATCACTTCCATCCATCCATTTACATCTATCTGATTTCAATCACATCTCATCACATCTATTTATAGAATGTAAGAGAATTCTAATTTTTTGATATAAAGATTCTTTACGCATCTAATTAGGCATAAAGACAACTTTAGTAGGAAAAAAACTTTTATTAAAATCCTTTTATACATCTATTTAGGCATAAATTCAATTTTAAGGAAAATAACACTTTCGAATTAAAAATAAACCTTTTATGCATTTTACTATTTATAAATTCTATTTTAATGAGAATAACACTTTTGAATTAAAAATCAATCTTTTATGCATCTTCCTATGCATAAAATCAAAATTGATGAAAATAACTCTTTTGAAATAAAAATAGATTTCTTTATGCATATTTCTATGCATAAAATCAAAGTTGATGAAAATAACTCTTTTGAAATAAAAAAGGATTTCTTTATGCATCTTTCTATGCATAAAATCAAGTTGATGAGAATAAAACTTTTGGATTAAAATAAATTCTTTATGCATCTTTCCATGCATAAATCCAATTTAGTAGGAATTACACTTTTAGAATAAAAGAATTTCTCTAATGCATCTAATTTATGCATAAAATCCATTTATGATGAAAATCACACTTTTAATATAAAAAATATCTTTTATGCATACAAATCATTTATAAAATCACTCTTTTAATATAAAAGAATTTCTTTTATGCATGAATTTATGCATAAAAATCATTTATGATGAAAATCACACTTTTAATATAAAAAATATCTTTTATGCATATGTTTATGCATACAAATCATTTATGACAAAAAAATATAAAAGAATTTCTTTTATGCATCCATTTATGCATAAAAATCATTTATGATGAAAATCACACTTTTAATATAAAAAATATCTTTTATGCATACAAATCATTTATGATGAAAATCACTCTTTTAATATAAAAGAATTTCTTTTATGCATCAATTTATGCATAAAAATCATTTATGATGAAAATCAAACTTTTAATATAAAAAATATCTTTTATGCATATGTTTATGCATACAATTTCAATATGCTTCCTTCTATACATAGAATTGAACTCTAAAGAAGGTAACACCTTTTTAATAAAGTATTTTTAGTATGCTCTTTTCTTTACTTAGGATGAAAAATAACACTTTAAGAATACATATATGTTGGGAATTACTCTTTTTGAATAAAAAAAGTAAAACTTATTTTACACAATTTTAGAAAATTTCACCATAACCTCCTTTGTATGGCTGACCATTTTACAATTTTTAACTCTGTAAAATTAATTAGAATTTTACCAAGAGTATTTAAATCATTCTAATGTAAAAATTTTCTACTTATTTAAGAGAAACATTATGAAAAACTTGATTTTATCCATTAATCATTCATCTAGGATAAAGAATGGTTGGATTTACTAAAGAAGAGAGGGGAATGCCTTTTTTCAATGAGGCATAACATCATATTCATTTTAGAGAAGACAAAAATCATAAAAACCATAAAATGAAATAGAAAAGAGAAGAATCTCCAACTTACAAAGGAATTTGAGAGCTTTCCTTTGGCTTGATGGTTTGAGGGATCTACTCTTGTTTGAAACAAGAGTGGCCACCAATCTTTAGAAGAGGGAAGGTCAAAAACTAATGAATTAAGAGTAAATTCACAGTTTTTGGCTCTTGGGAGAAGCAGGGTAACAGTGCAAAAACACTATTAAGCTTCAACAAAGGGGGAGGCTTCTATTTATAGGAAAAAGTGAGCCTCTAACCAAGCAAACCGATTCTAGAATTTTTCAGATCAGTTTGGTCAATTTTTGACCATTTTTAGGTCAGTTTAGCTTACTTTTGAAACTAGACTTGAATTTGGAGAGAGGAGAGATGAAATATCTCAATTTTTGATAATTTTAAACTCCACCACACATGTGAAGTAGGCGCCTCCTTCATGAGGGAAAATCCCCATCTTGAGGTGTCAAAAATTCATCATTTTACTAAATATCTCTTCTTTTTTAACTAATATCCTTGTCCTTAGTCAACTCTTCATCTTATATGAGTATTTACTCATTTTTGGAAAATTTTCTTTATTTCTTCCATTTATCTCCTCCACACATTTGGATGAATCTGATTGGCCCCTCAAAACCTTAATTTAAAATTTTCAGAAAATCTAGACTCCCAGGATAAGGCCTTTTGAACAGATTACACTTGATTTCTAATGCTCCTTTAGAAAATCTTTTGAACTTCTGTTTTGGGGGAACTTATTTTAAAAAGAAGAGATATTTTTTCATCCAAAAATATAAACTGAATTACCACTCTCTAAAAGATTTTCTCTCTCTAGGCCAAAACTGGTAAAACAAGATCTTTTTTATTTTTCTGAAGAGGGATTTGACTACAGGGGAAGATACTGGACATCCTGAGAGGCTGGGGAGGAATCTTACAAGTACCAATGTGTAGCTTTATACCTTTGTGTCGACAAGGAAAATGAGCATGAATTGTTGAGATATCGAGCTCATCTAGTGAGGCAGTGGACACTGATGACCTGCCTAGGGGATAGGCCCTACACTTACACCATGGTTGGTGAGATCATGGTGATATCCGGCCAGTGGTATAACAGGCTGTGTGAGCCATTCTACAGACTGGCATAGTTATAGCGCCAGCTCATTTAGTTAGGTTCACACTATAGAGAACCCTAGTATGTATTTGGTTGAGTACCTTTTCATATTGTGTGTACTCTTATCTTTGTATATGGTGTGTTGAGTGTTGTGTGAAGAAGAAGAAGATTTTTAGCCTCTCACCTTGTGTGTTCTCTTTTAGGGTTTTGTGAGTGTGTGTGCTTGTAAGAGCTCAAGCTCTCTTCTCCCCTGCATCTTTTCATGGTATCAGAGCCTGGCTCATGCTTAGGGTGCTGAGCTGTAAGTAAGAGAAGCACAAAAAGCGGTACGAGGGTAAGAGCTTCATCTACTCTTCCCTATTTGTGTTGGTGACTACACCCTTGTCGGGAGCTCTATGGGAGGCACCGGCAAACGATCTCTGATTGAGGAGCTTTCTTCGCGGGAGTAAAGCTATAGGGCAACTATACTATCCTATCGAACTAAATTTTTTGGGTTGAAAATGCGTTTCGGGCGTGTTAGGACCTCCGTTTTTCGGAAAGCAGGCGATTTCAAGCAGTGCGAGTAAGTCATCGATTCCTTGTAGAACTCTGTTTTAAGAATTGCAAGAAGACAGATTAGTTGTGCAGACATTGTGTGTGCTGCAAGGAGGTCAAACAGTTGCCATTGGGTGTATGTATGCACATTGAGGCCGTTGGTTTGTGACATTTGACTGTAGTACAGTACCGCTACAAAAAATACAGCAGTTTGTGCAGGACAAACCAGAGTGCTGTCTCTGGTAAATTTGTGTGTCTGGCAAGATGTCAAATGATGGCATATACAAAATTGTTTGCTGAGAATCTTGACAAGAATAACTTCTATGCTTGGAGGTTCAGGTTGACAAATTTCCTGATGGGAAAGGGTTACTACTGGGACTACATAGAAGGTGAGCATGAAGAGGCACCAGAGATATCAGAGATCAATCCGACTACTGCAGATGTGAAAGAGTTCAAGGATTGGAACCAAGGAGCTGGAAAAGTTATGTATTGGCTTCTATCAGTATACAAGACACCATGATTAGGCATATACAGAATACCAAGTCCCCGAAGGAGGCATGGGACGCCTTGGTAAAACTCTATAAAACGAATACCAAGGCACGAAAGATACAGTTGAAGAATGAACTTCATACTGTGGAGAAAAAGAGTATGTATGTGAATGACTATCATTGAAGATCAAGGGTATTGTGGAATCCCTTGCACATCTATTGGCGTTTCAGTAGATGATGATGATGATAAGGTGGAAGTCTATCTATGTGGTCTCGGGCCACAATACAAGGCGTTCAAGATGTCTATTCAGACTCGGAAAAACATTCCCAATTTCATAGATTTGGTATCTATGTTGATTATAGAAGAGAAGATCTTGGGTGAAGACCAACAATCTTCACAAAACAAAAACAGTTCAGAGCAACAGGACTTCTACACAAGTTCAGGAAGAGGACGAGGTAGAGGAGGCCATGGATGCGGCCAAGGAGGTTGCCGAATAGGTAATCAAAATTATGGCCAGCAATAGCAGCAACAACAACAGTCCCAGAATTCACAACAACAACAACAACACGCAGGTGGAAGAGGCCAATTCAGGTAGGGGGAGTCAAAGAGGTCGTGGAAATTGGCAAAGACAGTATAATGATACACGTGGATGCTTTTATTGTGGTAAGCCTAGACACGTGTAGGAAGATTGTTATAAGAAGCAAGTTGACATGAAAATGGAAAGTTGCAGCAAACAACTATGCATCCTCGAGCAGCAGAAACAATGAGGATAATGAAAGATTGTTTGTTATGAAGCATGTCATTAATGCCATGTCTGAAAATGTTGAAGTAGCACATAAAGATGATGTATGGTACGTTGATTCAGGTGCTTCGAATCGCATGATAAGTCATGGGGAGTGGTTCAAGGAGATGAAAAACCTTGAAAGACCAGGTTTTGTGTAAACAAGGGATGACATTGCTCATCTAATTGCCCATCTTGGAGATGTGCGATTGTCTATATAGGATGGCAAAGTGAAGTACCTTAAAGATGTACTTCATGTTCCAAATATAACAAAGAATCTTGTTTCAGTTGGCCAGATGATTGAGCAGGCTTTGTAGGTTTGGTTTAACCCTGATGGTTGTTATGTTGAAGACTTTAAAGATAAGTGCAGGTTGGTTGCAAAAGGCAAGAGAGTGGGCAAAATGTTTACATTGAATGTAAACATGCCTGAAGTGAGTGCTGCGATGTTTGCAAATGGTTCAAGAATTGTTGCAGACACAGACATTTGGCATAAAAGAATTGGACATGTGAATGTGCAGAGAATGAAGTCTATGCAGACTAAAGGAATTGTAACAGGGCTGCCAAAGTTTAAAGTTGAAGGTATACAGAAAATATGTGAAGCATGCCAATTTGGAAAGCAAACAAAGCATGTATTTCAACGTGACAAAAATGTGAGCAAAAATGCACTAGATGTTGTGCATTCAGATGTATGGGGTCCTACGAAGACCATGTCTATGGGAGGCTACAGGTAATATATGACATTTATTGATGACCATACAAGGAAAGTGTGGGTATACTTCATGAAGGAGAAGAGTGAGGTGTTCACTCATTTTCAAAATTTCAGAGTTATGATTGAAAAGCAAACAGGGAAACATGTAAAGTGCCTAAGGTGAGATGGAGGGGGAGTGTACTTCTCCAATGAGTTCTCTGAATTTTTGCAGAAGAATGGTATTCAGAGACAGTTTACATGTTGCAAATACACTCCGCAGCAAAATGGAGTTGCTGAGCGGAAAAATAGGCACATTGCTCAGATTGCGCGAGCATTGATGGGAGAGAAGAATATGCTGCATAGCTATTGGTGGGCTGAGGCTGTTTCTACAGCAGTTTACATCATGAACAGGACTCCAATTGTAGTCATACATGTTTTAACTCCAGAGGAGACGTTTACTGACAGAAAACCTGATTTGTCTCATCTATGCATTGCATGTGTGTATGTGCCAGATAAGCTGAGAACTAAGTTGGATCCAAAAGCTGAAAAATGTGTGTTTATTGGGTATTCCCTTGAGCAAAAGGGATACAGGTGTTATAACCCTGCTACACGTGAGTTGAGGGTAAGCAAGGATGCTGTTTTTGATGAGACGATCAGCTGGTATGCTGCTGAAAAAGAAGCTGTTGGGGCTGATGTGAGTGGAAATGTGGTTGCAAAGAATGCAAGTTAGCAAAATCACAGTCTTTGAGTGGACCAGGAGAGTCCTCATCTAGTGGTTCAGTTGATAGAGCATCGAGTGGTAGGCTAATACCAATCCTGCAAATGTGATTAGTACATCACATAAAGGCAAAGAGAAAGTGGTTGAGCCCCTTAGTATACATGACATTTCTGCAGGCCATTCTCATGTTGATGGAGAGTCTAGTGGCTTAGAGATGAGCCTTGATGAGGATCTTGGGATACCAGCTACTATGAGAACACGTGGTGTAAAGAAGGCTATGGAAGCCATGAATGCAAAGCTGTGAAGATCTGGGAGAGTGAAGAATCCTGTGTAGAGGTTTACCTATGATGGTTATGTAGCACATCACTATGCATACATGGCAAAAGTTGTACAGGTTGTAGAACCCACATGCATTGATGAGGCTATTGGAAATGTGTGTTGGGAGAAAGCTATGGATGAGGAGAGGGATGCACTATATGGAAATGAGACTTGGGATTTAGTGCAATTCCCTGAAGGCAAGAAAGCCATTGGTGGATGCAAGTGCAGTGGATAGACAAGTTGTCATTTTTTGTGACAACATTAGCAGTATACATCTACATCCACATTCACATACATCCACATCCACATTCCCATTCACATCTATACATCCACATCTACATCCACATACATACATACATCCACATCCACATTCCACATTCACATCTATACATCCACATTCACATACATCCACATCCACATTCTCATTCACATCTACATCCACATACATACATACATCCACATCCACATTCCCATTCACATCTATACATCCACATCTACATCCACATACATACATACATCCACATCCACATTCCACATTCACATCTATACAGCCACATCTACATCCACATTCACATCTATGCATATACATCTTCATGCATACATCCATTTTCACATTCATACGTTTTGTCCTGGGTACCAAGGAAAAGAGTTCCAAGGCCCCCTAGCCGGAAGTTCATGCAAACATAAAACTAGCCACACCACTTACACACCCAATATGAAATTGCCTTTTTCTTAGCATCAGCTAACTTTAAAACAATCCTTTAATGAAACCATAGTACCACTGATCACAATCTTCCAATTTATCCGGTTGATTCATAATTTCCCATCATTCCTTCATTAGAGTATCTATGGCATCATTGGCAACTAGAACGCTCACCACCTGTCCACTCAGGGGCCTTTTCAATAGTTCCTAGCCCATAATACTCGGCAATATAATCACTTATAAAAATCAAGATGGACTCTCGTTGAAGATCAGCAAGATCAACCAAGAGATCCATAAAAAGAACCATGGACTCATCCATTGAAGACCAGCAAGGTCAATCAACCAGATCCATGCCCGGTTTCAGAAAACAACTCTTACTCCTTGTTCCAATATCTTCCTCGAC
This sequence comes from Cibotium barometz, assembly GCF_041138505.1. Lineage (NCBI taxonomy): Eukaryota > Viridiplantae > Streptophyta > Polypodiopsida > Cyatheales > Cibotiaceae > Cibotium > Cibotium barometz. Next base: position 13,449,056 of record NC_141051.1, read on the forward strand.
GTACGCGTAGGTATCCTAGGCGACCCAAAGCCCGAGCACCGTATGGTCAGCACCCTCTAGGATCCTTCAGGTGACCTAGTGCTTCACTCATAGGCCGCTTCCTTGGTCCCTCGTCCACCGTACCGGAAGCTCACCATTTTAATTGAACCGAGGCTCGTCAAGACCTCGGTCGACCTTGCTACGCGAGACCTCCATTGACTCTCCGACAGCAGTTGCAACTTTATCAGTTAGGTCTCCACGACCTTAATCACAAGATGGTCAAAATGCTTTCCTAGAATTCTTGACATAAAACAGCCATTTACAAACAGTTTACAAATACAATTTCTATATTAACTCTCATTTTTCCACATTATCCCTCATTAATCCACATTACTTATTCCACATTCCATTTATATGTGTACTCATCCAATCACATCATTTTCCATCTCTTCACTTCAGATTCCTTCACATCACATATCATATATTCACATCCATATCCACATCCACATCCACATCCACATTCACATCCATACATCCATATCTACATGCTTACCTCCATTTTCACATCCTCATTTATACATCCACATCCCATATCCACATTCATACATACTCATCCATATCCACATCCATACATCCACATCCACATGCATACATCCACTATCACGTCCTCATTCATACATCCACATCCACATACATACATACATCCACATCCACATTCCCATTCACATCTATACATCCACATCTACATCCACATCCACATTCCACATTCACATCTATACATCCGCATCTACATCCACATTCACATACATCCACATCCACATTTCCATTCACATCTATACATCCACATCTACATCCACATACATACATACATCCACATCCACATTCCACATTCACATCTATACATCCACATTTACATCCACATTCACATACATCCACATCCACATTCTCATTCACATCTACATCCACATACATTACATACATCCACATCCACATTCCCATTCACATCTATACATCCACATCTACATCCACATACATACATACATCCACATCCACATTCCACATTCACATCTATATAGCCACATCTACATCCACATTCACATCTATGCATATACATCTTCATGCATACATCCATTTTCACATTCATACATCCACACTCCCATCTCCACATCCACACATCCACATACATACATCCATTTCCACATTCCCATTCATATAACCCCATATGCCTTCACATCTAATCCTTTACATCACATCCATTCTCGCCCTATCACTCACAACCCATATACATCTTATCCTATCACATACACTTCTTACCTCATCCCATACACATCTTATCACATCTTATCACCTCCTAACTTATTTCATAAGCATCTTATCACCTCTTATCACATCTTATACACCTCTTATCACATCCTATCACATCTCATATCTATTTATAGAATACAAGAGAATTCTTATATTTGATATAAGATTTCGTTACACATTTATTTATGCATAAATTCTATTTAAGGAGATTAATACTTTCGAAGTAAAAATCAATCTTTTATGCATCTTCCTATGCATAAATTCATTTTAAATGAAAATGACACTTTTGAATTAAATTTCAATCTTTTATGCATCTTCCTATGCATAAATTCAATTTAGATGAGAATGACACTTTTGAATTAAAAATCAATCTTTTATGCATCTTCTTATGCATAAATTCAATTTGGTAGGAATTACACTTTTAGAATAAAAGAATTTCTCTTATGTATCTAAGTTATGCATAAAATCCATTTATGATGAAAATCACACTTTTAGTATAAAAAGAATATCTTTTATGCATACCTCTATGCATGAAATCCAAATATGATAAAAGTAACACTTTTATAATAAAATAATCAACTTTTATGCATACTTCTATGCATGAAATTCAATTGTGATAAACGTAACACTTTTATAATAAAATAATCATCTCTTATGCATACCTCTATGCATGAAATTCAATTATGCTAAAAGTAACTCTTTTATAATAAAATATTCATCTCTTATGCATACCTCTATGCATGAAATTCAATTATGCTAAAAGTAACTCTTTTATAATAAAATATTCATCTCTTATGCATACCTCTATGCATGAAATTCAATTATGCTAAAAGTAACTCTTTTATAATAAAATATTCATCTCTTATGCATACCTCTATGCATGAATTTCAATTATGCTTAAAGTAACTCTTTTATAATAAAATATTCATCTCTTATGCATACCTCTATGCATGAAATTCAATTATGCTAAAAGTAACTCTTTTATAATAAAATATTCATCTCTTATGCATACCTCTATGCATGAAATTCAATTATGATAAAAGTAACACTTTTATATTAAATAATAATCTTCTATGCATACCTCTATGCATGAAATCTAATTATGATAAAAGTAACACTTTTATGTTAAAATAATAATCTTTTATGCATACCTCTATGCATGAAAATCAATTATGCATAATATAAAAATCAATTTCTCTATGATTACAATGAATATCTTCAATTAATCTAGGATGATAATTCCTAGAATATGGTAGGAAGTCCTCTTTTCATGCTTTGAATGAAATTATTTTATGCGTAATTTTTATAAAAATTTTGCCATAGCTCCGCTGCTATGACTGATAAATCTCAATTTTTCTAAGGGATAAAGCTTATCATTAAGAAATAATTAGAATGATCCCTAATTGGATCAATAATTCATAATGGATTGAATCATCAATATTCATGAAATACATAAACTAAAAGCATAGAAAAAAGCTATTAATTTGGCCTCAAGTATAGATTAATCTTGGATTAAGGAAAAGCTTGATGAAAAGCTTCATTTGGATTGAGAATGGGTCATGAGTATGACCATTTCTTGAGTGAGAGAGAGAAATTATATAAAAACCATTTGAATTAAGCATAAATGGAAATTTATGTAATTCTTAACTATCATTAATCAATTAACTTCAATAGCATTCATCAAATTATGTAACTCTTCACTACCATTCATCAATTAACTTCAATAACATTCAAAAACCATTCCAATTAAGCTTCTCAAGCTTGAGAGGGGTTGAGAAGAGAGAAACATTGAGAAATTATAGAAAATGATCAAAATTTACCATTTACCTTACAATTTGCTTGATTCTTTGTTCACGGTAGAGGCCCCCAACCAATCAATTGGTTAAGTATGTTGATGGAGCCATCAATGGGGATTGAAGAAAGAGGGAAGCTCCAATTTCTTCAATTTGGAGAGAATTTTAGAGAATAGTAGAAACTAGCATTATTTCAGCATAACTCTAGTATAGTAAAATTCTTCCTTTTTTTTCAAAGGACTCATGTTCTATTTATAGGAGAGGGAAGCTCTAACCAAAGCTAACTAAATTCTAAAATTTTCTAGATTTAGTTTGGTTGAATTTGGACTAGATTTGGATCTAGTTTGGTTACTTTTTTGATTCGGTTTGGTTCAAGAGAGAGGAGAGATAAAAATATCACATTATTTTTTAGTTTAAAACTCATTCAAGCATGTGAAATATGCACCTCCTTTAAAGAACTCCCCTTCCTTACATATGTGTCAAAATAGAATCATTATACCCAAAATATCTCATATTTTTAATATTGCTCATAGTTTTTTACTAATAAACCTTGTACATTTTCAACTAGACTTCATCTTGTGTGAGAATTTACTTATTTTTGGATACCCAAAATATCTCATAGTTTTAATATTTCTCATAGTTTTTTACTAATAAACCTTGTACATTTTCAACTCTTCATCTTATGTGAGCATTTACTCATTTTTGGATACCCAAAATATCTCATATTTTTGATATTACTCATAGTTTCTTACTAATAAACCTTGTACATAGTCAACTCTTCATCTTATGTGAGCATTTACTCATTTTTGGGTATCTTCTTTTACAAAATTGGATTTATCTCCTCCCTACACATGGATTGATGCTATTGGCCCATAGGAACCTTAATTGGACCATAATCCAAATTTTTTTGAAAATCTAAACCCTTAGGCTAAGGTCCTTCATACTCATTTTCAATTAATTCCAATTGCACATTGGAAAGTTCTTTTTGAATTTCTGTTTCAGGAGAACTTATTTTAATAAGATGAGAAATTTTTCTATCTACAAATATTCAAAATTTGAATATTCTCTCTCTAGAATATTCTCTCTCTCTAAGTCAAAACAGTTAGAAACAAGGTCTTTTATATTTCAGAAGAGGGGATTGATTACAGGGAAAGATGCTGGACATTTTGAGAGGCTGGGGAGGAATCTTACAGTTGCTCTCTTTGAGATAGCTTAGGCTATCTTACCCTTTGAGTCACATACTCATACTCTAAACGATGTGAGTCTCCATCCTTTATGGGAGTATGGATGCTTCCTTCTCGCTTTCTTCTCACTGTTCGTGCATCACCATCTAGAGACAATCTTCTTTTTGTAGCATTCAACTCTACTGATGCCTCGTTGCTAAGGTCTATGATGTTGCTTGGTCCAAGTGGCATTGAGGACGTTGAGGCTTGTCTTTTTTAAATTTTTTGCATACCTGGCCCACACCCTTTGTGCCCACCTTTGAGAAATGAATCATATTTTCATTGTTGCAAAAGGGTTATCATAAGATCACCTTAACAAGCATTATACAAAGAGATATACTTTACTCCATCATTTGATGCCAACTAGCAACCATGCACCCACAGACTTTACCAAGTTGGTTCTTGGCACCAAAAACTTCTCATTGGTCTCCATTGCCTTGTTGACAAGAGAACCACACACAATATCTTTATCAACAAGCATAACAAGTCCACATTTTTAAATCTACAAGTGTACAAATTCTAGAAATTACTATTACCAAGCCACCATTCATACCTTGATCATGTATTCACCCCAATGTGCCACTCTGGCATGCCACCATACTAGCCATGTCTCTAACATGGATAGTTTTTTCTTGTTAGCATGTCCTTGTCTCTCAACCAAGCCCGTAAAGAATCTAATTCTATCTCAACAGCTTCTTCTGATGGTGTAGACTTCCACCATCGGCATCTTGATTTAAAATCTTCTTGACTATGTGGCGGAATGCATTTTTGTAGTGCCGCTGTAAGCTTTGTTCCCAATGAAACAGGTGACCCGTCACATTGTTGTGGCCACCATTGCAGAGACCATCCTAGCTGCACACCAGTTTGCCTAAATTTTGGCTTCTTGAATCCCTCCTTCTCCATCACACTACTAAGAAGGTTCCAAAATAGGGTCTGATCTTCTGTATCCTCAACCTTAAAATCACCAATAGATATGGTTTGCATTTCTTGAACATATGGATTGTAGACATGGCAAGCCATTATAGTCCAGTCATGCATCGTCTTCAAAAAATTAAAACAAATCTAGTAGCTACCTAGCTCTCACCTCCTAGTCTCATTTTTTTAACAAGCTCTATACCATTGTCAAGGCCTTGAGTAGTGGACATCTTAAACATGTGGCACCTATCAAACCCTGAGAATTCCAATTGTCCTGAAAACACCATGCTTTGGAAATAATTAAATAGTAAATGCTTCTTGAGCTTGAAAATAGCATCATAATCTCCCACTGATTGACCTTCCTCAACTTGGGCTTCCTTTCTCCACCTTGATAGTCATTATCTAATATAGGTGCCAACTTTACTAGTAAGTCATTGATTTCTTTGTCTGAAGGTTTGGCATCATTCTCATGCTTCCCAAATAGTGTTGACTACATCACAATCTCCTTATCTAGCTTTTGCTGCATTGATCTTGGTTTGCCACTAAAATCTTTTGACACCATCTCTTTCACTCTACTCTGAACCTCAACCAAAGCTCATCTAGTCACTCCTTCAGAAATTGGGTGCATGTGTGCATGTGATAGCCCAAATGTATAATCCCCTTATTGACTCCTTTACAAGTAATCTCATTTGGATAACAAAAGATAAAGCTTGCATGAGCACTTAACAATACAAGTGGGTGGACAAGAGTAATAAAAGAATTTCAGAGGCCCAAATTTATCAGTTTTGCTACCAAAGGGACATACTTTGGCTAAACGACCCACCTAATGCGGCTCATTTCTTTGTTTTGATCTTAACAATCCAGTGCATAATTCATTCATGCATTGCAAATGACCACCACACTTTCTGTATCGTATAATCACTAGAAACCCTGCCACATTACTTGTGTAGCATCATTCCACACATGTCCATCAAATTTGCTATCAGTGTCACCAATTGTTTTTTTGGGTGAAGACAGGGTAACTCAAAAAGAATATATCCAATATACTTGGCCGAAAGCTCTTCTACTTGGCGAATCTCTCTTACCAAAGAGAAACTTACTTTTAGAGAGTTTTTTTCTGGATGGTTTCTCAATATGTTTACAATGGTCATACTAGAAGACTCCTTCACTGAAAGTTCTTGTGATGTTTATGGACTTCTTTAAATCTAGGTGAGTGGATGACTCCTCCTTAACAGTGATGTTGGTTATCTGGCTACTTGGTATTTCTCCATGCATCACAAAAAGGATCTTCCAAATTGTATATCTAGGTGAAATATTAATTTATCTCCCCTCTTTATTATTTGCATCCCAAAATGATAGGCCATCTGATTCTGCACCAACAAGTTGATGTAATCGAATTCTATCTTCTGTAAATCCAAATAGTGCTGCCAACTCCTCTCTAGAAACCTCAAGAATTCCTTATGCACTTGCAAGCTCTATTTGATTAGCTCTTATCACTGCAATTTTCATCTTGTTCACTGTAAACTTAAAAGCTAACCAATCCTTCCAAGAATGAAGCAGTTCAAGCCACGACCAAAACAAACTGTTAGAAAAATCTCGACTTAGCTCACCCACAATATCCCTTTCCCTCACGTGAGTGCTTTGGCTAAAATATGAAAAGTTCTACATTTTGAGATTAGTGTTTGGAAAACTTCATTTGAAATACGGGAAATAATTGATTAAAGTATATCTCAAAATTTGTTCTACAACCCCCCAAAATTTGGAGATCTTGACATCATTCGATTCAGAGATCCACAGAATTCAGTTAGAGATTCTTGAATAATTTAATTTGGAGATAATTTTGGATTTTAAAAGTTATCGCAATACTATTAGCATTAAACTCACCTCACTCCTTGAAAACTATAACGATCCTCAATTAATGAGCCATGCATGGACATGAGTACTTAGAGAGCCATTCAAGTAGATCAACTAATATTAACTATTTGTAAACTATTTGAAACAAAGGCTTATTTAACTAGCTTTTAGGTTTAAAAAAAACGTTTTGAACCCTAAGTTTTTCTCTTTGGCTAGTTCATCCTCCCATACCATTTCGCAGACTTTGATCTCCAAGGTGGGCGTCTTCTCTCCCACTCCATTTCGTCAATGAAACTATCCTGCCATCACAAGTTTACATTTTCTCCTTTGATGGTTGTCTGCATTTTCTTCTTGGATGAGGTAAAGAGGCTCCTGTCCCTTGATGGTTTCATCATGCGAAACCATCAAGGGAGTGTAAGAACTTCTTGACACCTCGTTTGAAAGGCAATATTGCCTCCTTTGAAAGTGTAAGATTCCTCCCTCCAGCTTTTGAGATGTAAAGGTGTAAGAACCTCCCCTTCTATTCTTGAAATTATTCCCCTCTCTGAAATAGAAGAAAGATCTTGTTTTACCCTGTTTTGGCTTAGAGAGAGAAAATGTCTAGAGAGATAATCTAAAATTGAGATATCTTTGGATATAAAAATCCTCCTAGTGACTAAAATGGATTCCCTTGAAACAAAAGTTCAAAATGAACTTTTCAATGTGCATTAGGAATTAATTGAAAATGTGTATAAGGGACCTTAGCCTAAGGGTCTACATTTTCAGAAATTTTTGGATTATGGTCCAATTAAGGTTCCAATGGGCCAATTGGATTAATCCAAGTGTTGAGATGAGATAAATCCAAAGAATAAAAGAAAATTTTCAAAAATGAGTAAATTCTCACATAAAATGAAGAGTTGACTGAGTACAAGGTTTATTAGTTAAAAATTATGAGATATTACTAAAAAAAAAGAGATATTTTGAAATAATGATGCATTTTTGACACCTTGGTAGTAAGGAAAGGGAGACTCTTGAGGTAGGCGTCTCTTTCACATGTGTTAAAGGGTTTTTAATTCAAAAAAATTGTAATATTTTTATCTCCCCTCTCTCCTAGAACAAACCAAGTCAAAAAGGGAGCCAAACTGGTCCAAATCTGGTCCAAATTGAGTCAAATTGAACCTGGAAAATTCTAGAACCTAAATCAGTCCCCCTGCTAGGACCAGAACCAACAATTTTCTAGTATAATATGAGCTAGAGTGAACATTGGACCCAGTTGGACTTGGTTAGTGGTCTCCCTCACCTATAAATAGACCCTTGGTCTTTTGTAAAAAAATATTAGAGCTATACCATGCCAGTATTATATTTAAATAATCATATTTTCTTTTATCCCTTAAATTTTTCTCTCTCTTGGGAGCTTAGGTCTCTCTCTCTCTCTACAACAACTCTTGGAGTTTCTCTTCTCCTCTTGGTGGATCAATTGATTGGTCGGGGACTTCACTGCAATTAGAGAATCAAGCAAAACTTGGAGGTAAAATAAAATTTTATGGGTTTTTTCTAATTTTCTCAATAACTTTCTTCTTCTCAATCCCTCTCAAGCTTGAGAAGCTTTCAAAATGATTATTTTAATTCAAATCAAGCTTTTCTTAAGTTTCTTAATGTTTAATTAGCATTAAGTTAATCTTTATGCTTATTTGTAATGCTTTCTTTAGGTAAATCTCTCTCTCTAAAAGAATAGCCATGTTTATGGCTAAATCCCTTGAAAAAGGATGCTTCTCAATGATAGTCTCTTAATTCAAAGCTAAACTCTAGGCTTGATAAGCTAGAGATTAACAAAATGGTATTTTTATGATTTTGTGTTAACAAATAATGGTTAATTACTTTAGATTATTTATAAGGAGTTAAAAACTACTTTGATTGATTCTAAATGAGAAATAGATTATCCTATCAATTTAGAAAAAGAGAAATAATGAAATTAGCTTAATCTAGTAAGATAATTATAATTAAGTTTATAATTATAGTTAAAATTATGATTTAAATTTATAGTTTGATTTTAAGCATAAAAGAGAAACTACTATCATATTTTTATTACAAGCTTTTATTCTTTGGAAAAATTTGAGAATTATCAGTAATAGCAGACAGCGAAGCTATGGAAAAATTTTCAAAAAAAATAATACATATCTTATTTTTATGCATAATGCTAAAAGAGGGCTTCCTACCATATTTTAGAATTGGACATTCTATGCAGAGAGAATGATTTTCATCATATTCATGAGAAATATTTTTTTGTAATTATACATAATTAATTAATTATGAGAAAAGAGTAAATTTTGGTAAATTTATTTTTATACGAAAGATAAATTTTTGGTAAAATTATTTTTATACAAAAAGAGGAATTTCGATGATATTTGAGAGCCAAATAATTAAATGGTAAAAGAGAAATTTTTGGCATAATTCAAATTATGAGTATTTATCAAAAGTGTAATTTTGAGCATTATTAATTTTATTAGAAAATATGGGTAGAATTGATTTTTGTGAGTCCCATGAATCTTTTACTCAAAAAGAAGAATATTGAATATATTTCATATGAGAAATTTGAGAAAGAATATGAAAATATCCATCGAGAAAAAGTACCTTTAACTAGGCCAAGCAATTGGCAGAAACTTAGAAAAGTCCCATCGGTATCGAAAGTAGAAAACAGTACAAAAAGTAGATGTGATAAGATGTGATGTGGAGCTGAATGAATGTAAATAAATGTAACGGGATGTGATTAATCATTAGATGAGATGTGAATGTGATAGGAGGAGATGTAAATGTGATGTGATAAGATGTGAATATGATGTGATAAGATGTGAATGAGATGTGAGTGGATGTGATGAGATGTGGATGAGATGTGATGTGATGTAAATGGATGTGGATGTGAATGTGATGAGATGTAAAAGAGATGTGATGATATGTGAAAGGATGTGATATGATGTAAATGGATGAGAATGAGATGTGATGTGATAGATGTGCATGTGGATGAATGGATGGATGTGGATAGATATGAATGTGAATGAATGAATGGATGTGATGAGCTGTGAATAGATGTGGGGTGATATGGATAGATGTGGATGTGATGTAATGTGGATGGAATGAATGTGGTGTGATATGGATGTGATGTAATGTGGATGGAATAGATGTGAGGTGATGTGGATGGATGTGAACGAGATATGATAAGATGAGGATGGATGTGACGAGATGTGAATGAATAGGGGATGTGATAAATGGGTGTGATGGATGTGAATGGATGTGATGAGATGTGAGTGGATGTGGTGAGATATGAATGGATGTGGTGAGATGTGAATGTGATGTAATGAGATGTGAATGTGATGTGAATGGATGTGATGTGATGTGGATCTAGTTAGATATGATGTGATAGATGAGATATGATGTGATGTGGACTTGGGTAGATGTGAATGGATGTGAAGTGATATAAATAGATGTGAACGTGATGTGATGATATGTGGATGTGATGTGGATCTGAATGAATGTAGATGGATGTGATGTGATATGAATGGATGAGATGTGATGTGGATATGTTGTGATGTGATGTGATGAGGATAGATGTGATGACATGTAATATGATATAATTGGATGAGAATGGATGAAAGACCTTGGGAATACATATGACTAGATGTGGAATAAGCAATGTAAATTGATGTAGAAGAATGTGGAATAACGAGAAATAATGTGGAATAAGGAAAGATGTGAGCTTCTTAGAAACTGTATTTATGACCTATTTTTAAATGACTGTTTTATGTCAAGAATGCTGGGGAAACATTTTGACTATCTTGTGATGAATAAGGTCGTCAAGACCTAAGTGATAAAGTTGCAACAGCTGAGGGAGAGTCAATGGAGGATGTCTCGCGTAAGAAAGGTCGACCGAGGTCTTGACCAGCCTCGATTCGATTTAAATGGTGAGCTTCCGGTGGTACGGTAGATGAGGGACCAAGGAACCAGCCTATGAGTGAAGCGCTAGGTGACCTACGAAGGAGCCTAGAGGGTGCTGATCATACGGTGCTCGGGTTTTGGGTCGCCGATGATACCTACACGTGTGTTGAGGAAGAAATTGGAATAAGGAGTTAGAGTTGTTTTCTGAACTCGGGTATGGATCTAGTTGATTGACTTACTGGTCCTCAACGGATGAGTCCATGGCTCTTTTATATGGATCTGTTAGTTGATCTTGCTAATCTTCAAGAGTCCATATGGATTTTCTTAAGTGAATATATTTCCGAGTACTATGAACTAGGAACTATTGAAAAGGTCCCTAAGTGGACAGGTGGTGAGCGTTCTGGTTTTACCAATGATGTCATAGGTACGTCGATGAAGGAATGATTGTAAATTAGAACTCAAGTTAGATATTTTCAAGGATTATGATCAGTGATACTATGGTTTCATTAAAGGATTGTTTAAAGACAGCTAAATCTGTAGAACATGCAATATCATATTGGGTGTGTAAGTGGTGTGACTATCTTAAAGTTTGCTTGAAGCACCAGCTAGGGGGCCTGGGAACTCTTTTCCCTGGTACCCGGGGTAAAACTTAACCAAATTTCTAAATGGATCCTATCACTACAGTGGTTGGGTGGTTAGCTAACCCATGGGATTTGATGGGGTTAGGTTAGACTGATGGATCCCTAAAATGAGACTCAATTCTGTTATGTTACGATAGATGAAGAAAATCCCGGATAGTCCTTATTCTATGGAAAAGAATCAATAGCTGTGCCTCTTGACGAGGAAAAAAGCATTGGTCTTTATGATCCAAGTGCAAGTCTCTTCCTTGATCTGACCATGAGATTTACGAGTTCAGTCGGATCAGTTTGGTTAGTGAAGACCTTGACTACGTTAGAATAAAATATCTTGAAAGAATCGCCCGTGTTTTCTAGGCGAGGGAAGTTTTTCCGGGTTCGATTTTGGAAGAACCAAGGAATTAGTCTCTTGTCCGGATATCCGTGGACGAGGCCCCAAGAGTGGGAGGCTCTGCCCTGCGCAAGAAGTGCTACTTCCGCTACTAACACCCCCGAATTTGTTGCGCGAAGGGAGCATGGATCTTTCAGAAAGGCAAATATCCATTCCCCAACTTACATGTGCTTAATACAATTTTGAGCGATGTAAATGAGATTGGATGCCTCAAGCCATGACTTGTTGTGGATAACAACATAAAATTAGGGTTTGTAAACAAATGGTGATGATGGCCGCTTCCTCAGGATGATGGTGGCCGCTCACAGAACCTGTCTCCTTCACACGAGATCACAGAACCTGCCTCCTTCAACGCGAGCTCTTGGTAGGCCTTTTTTCGCCTTTCTGTCACGTGAATGCTTGTTTTTTTTTTGCCCTTTTTTTCTTTCACAGTTTCGCCTTGAGAACACCACTCCCTTGATGGTTTTGACGGTTTTGCTAGCAACTAGCAAAACTGTCAAGGGGCAAGCCTGTGTACGCTACCGGGAGTTCAGCGTAAGCACTGCCGAGAGGGATTTTTTATTTTCAGGCAGTGCGGGCGGGGGGAGCTGTGCCATACTGGCCTGCCATGTATCGTCGCCACCTAGCTGGTTAGCTCCCTCCTACGACTGCCGACTGCAGCTGCTACTGCTTCTTCAGCCGGTGAAACCGTCAAGGGGAAACCCTGTATACGCTGCCGGGAGCTATGCCATGCTGGCCTACCGTGCATCATTGCCACCCTAGCTGGTTAGCTCCCTCCTGCAGTTGTGACTGTAGCTGGTGCTTCTTCTTCTTCTTCAGCTCTGTTAATATTTCATATTGTTGCTCTCCGTCAAGTGCCTTGAATAAATGTGCTTTAAACATTGAATAAATGTTGATTATTGCATCAACGTTGAAAAAACATTGCACTGATTATTGCATAAACATTGAATATTGCATAAACGTTGAATAAACTCTCTCATGTATATCCAATGCCCCATCATCCTAGTCCGAGACTTTAATATGGCATCAGTGACAGGTATCACAGTCAAGGCATCGCTATTGCTTGTAGAGAAAAATTAGTCTAGACTCAATGTAATGGCTTTCATGATCTAATGTTGCTGCTTTACATGATTTTACTCAAATTAACTTGCAAGCAAAGACCACAAAAAGGTGAAACTTGATAGATGTTATATTTCATCAAATTTGCTCTCTACCTTTGTCAATTACCTAAAGTCATGCCCAAAGTTCAACAACAAATCCATCAACGCTTTTGAGTGCCTTCCTCCTTCAACCTTGACAGGTAGCCATGCCATTTAATGCTTATTTAACAACACCTCTCCCTTGACGGTTTCGTCGGCGAGACCGTCAAGGGAGTTGTCTCCATTTAGCCTTGTGATGGAAATCTAGCTCAGCAGGATGGGATGATTTTGTTTATATTGGTTCCATATGTCTTTTAAGAATTATGAAATCATTCTGTTGGCTCCAAGAAGTCTGCCTCTTGCCTTCCTAGACGGTTTCTTCGGCGAAACCGTCTTGTGGAGCCCAATCCCTTGCATTCCCTCCATCTCTTTTCCCCTTCATCTCTTCATGATTTTTATGTATGAAAAATGTTTTCCTTGCAGACGTCTCAAGCAAGAAAGAGGAAAAATACACCTTCCACTAGGGGTGGCAGAAAAAAAATTATTTCAAAGGAGCATGAGGTAGAAGTACCTGTGGTGGCAAGTAGAGAAATGGATGTAGATGATTCTGATGTTAGTGCTTTAAAGGAACATGAGGTAGATGCACCTAAGGTGAGTAAAGAAATAGATGCAGATGCAAAAGAGGTCAAGGGTAGTGAGAGGAAAGATGTGAGGAACAAACACAAAGAGGATGATGCAGATGATATCATTCCTTTGTCGGTTTCTCAACCATAGGGCTGAGAGTTCTTAGAGAGCATAGCAATGAACAAGGGCATTATCCCACCACTTGTTCCTCTATGTAGACTTGTGATCAATGAAAGGGTTAGGGAGGTGACATAAAATCTATCTTTGTTGAAAAGGATATTAGAGGATGATGGATATTTTGTGATAAAAGGTAGCTTTATCTTCTCCATCAACATGCCTAACGGGACCACCAAAGACGTGGATGAGAATACTAAGAAATCATGGGATAAGAATTGGCAATTAGTTAACAAAGAGTTTGAAGAGGAGTTGAGTAAGGATAAGAGATGGTATGCTCTCCAAAATAAGATGTTTTTTGTTTGGGAGGGCAATCATAGGACTGCATCATGGATGGAATGCATACAAGAGATATTTCTCAGAATAACAAGAAGATGCACATAAGGGTCCAAGCTCAATTCATAGTTCCCACTCAACAAGAGGAACTAAAGCTAGTTGCTACTTTGTAATGATTGAACATGTAAGTTATTCAACTCTCAAAATGATATGTTGATAAGTTTTTCATGTGAAAAGTATTTATTTTTATTTAAGAATTTGTGTTTACTTTTGTTTCTTTTTCAAGAATGAATGAGGAGGCAATAGTCCTTGGCTGCTTGGTGTATGGGGTAAACTTTATTGACCTTGTATCCCCTATAATTAGTTTTTCATAAGCTTGTGTCTTTATTTGTTTCTTTGGATTGTGGGGAAAGTGGAAGAAGGACTTTGAGTTTGCTTGTAGTAAGATACCTCCCAATTTAGCCAAAGATGAACTCATCCGGGAAACAAATAATGCAGGAGAAATGTCATCAAGACTTACAATTGAAAGATGACAAGAGTAAGTTCTAATTGCTATTATATGTAAGGAGAAATGTCATCAAGACTTACAATCAAAAGATGACAAGGGTAAGTTCTAATTGCCACGTGTCACCATATTTGTAAACTATTATATGTGTTCTCTTATTTGGAGACTTTTGTATATTAACTAGTATTTCTTTTGGTTGTTTCAATGCTAGAATGTCTCGATAGTTAATCTTGCAAGTGGAGTGGAGTGGTATGAATTTTATGAAAGCTTCCATTCGAGGATGATAGGTTTAAGATCACTATCGAAAAGTTATATTCTATTTCTTGTGCTTGTTTTTCAATGGAGCTAAAACTAAGGGTATTAAAAATGTTGGGGCAAGATGAGAATTTTTACTTGAGCTATGGTATGCCACTTGGGGATCATCACTATATTCCTTGGTTAGCATTTAAGGAGGTATGGATGGATCAACTATTGGAAGATGAAAAAAGGCTTTTACGACATGTCTTAGATTCTACAAGGGGTGCCAATAAAGTGGAGCTACCTATTGGTGCAAGTTTGGAGGCATATTTTAGTGATGTGGTGAGTAGATACAAGAGTGTCTTGCCTTATGCATTTCAAAAGGAGATGAATGTGGGAACTCCACTTGCCAAGCATGTGGATTTGAAGAACTCATCTTGTCGATTGGTCTACAGGTAACTATCTGTTTGCTAATTGTTGTATGTAAATATGCTAAAATTACTTATGTGCCGATAGTCTCATATGTTACTTTTTTATTTGTTATGGTAGGTTCTTGATGCATCTCATATCATCAAAGAGAATTCCATGCTTTCCAGATATTTGCAAAGCATGGATAGAGTGATCTCACCCCCTACATATTGTATATACACTTCAATCATATTTAGGGACAATAATGCAATCGATGGAGTCTTGTTGCTTAGTGTGATTAGGAGCAGAAGCACTGCCCTTGGTGGCTTGATATAAAGAAAGGGGAGTGCTTGGAAGAGGAGAAAAAGAATTATCTTAGGCACCTCAAGGGTGAATGCAAATCAGAGTCAGGTTCTTCTGGAGTGATGACCGAGGAGTAAAGGAAGAAAATGCAGGAAGAACTAAAACCTCTCAAGGAAAAAGAAGATCAAGATGCCAACCAAGGAACAAGGCAAGAAGAGGGGTCGTCCATTATCAAGCACAAAAGATGTTTCTATGAAGGGGGTGAGTTTACAAGTTCTTGATAATATGTCCTATTTGTTCTATCATGGCACGCTTTAATTTTCTTTTAATGTTGAATGACTTTACTTTGTCTTGTGTAGACACAAGATCTTCTAGTGATATTGCTCTTTCACATAAAAGGAGCCAGGGCTCTATTATCTATGCTCCATTGGCTACCTTTGGTGCACTAGAGAAGAAGACCACATTACAAGAGGTTAAGGTGTGGAACTATGATTTTATTTTGCTAGGAAAAGAGTTTATGGGACAAAAATTTCAAAGAGGGGTTTACGATGATGCAAGAGTTCTACATGAGCTTAGGCAAGGGTGAAAAAAATTTTGCAATTCAAAACCTTGCACTTAGAGTGTGGATTTAAGCGTGATAGATCTTCCAATAGGTACTCTTTGTAAATTATTCTCTCAATTCATCACATTCATCTCTTTCCATATTTAGGAAGCATGTCCTTGTGCAGGTAATAACATTATGGGGGAAGGCATACCAACATGGAATCAACTCACTGAGGACCATGTCAAGTTCACTTTTGGTGGCTCCCACAGTCATGGATGACATGGGTTGGATTCTTATATTTTGTCACTTTCATCTGTCACATTGGTGGAGCGCATGACTTCACTTGCAGGGTTGATGGTTGGTCTTAGATGGATCTTGGATTGCTCAAAGCTATATGGAACATCTACAAATTATACTCATGTGTTCAAGGTATGCTATGTACTATATTGTTTAGGTACATACATTATTTTCTTGTCATGTATTAATTTTTAAAATTTTGTGTAGATGACTACATTCTTGGCATTTGCTTTGCACAAGGCCATCATGTGTCCCCCTTATGGGCAATGACAGGGCAAAAAAGGTACATTAATATTCATTCTTTGCATGGTTTTTTTTTGTTATAAGAAACCAATAGTTATTGAAACTATGTGTATAGGTGGGACAACTACTTCAACAAAATCTTGATGCACAGATACTTACCCATTACATGCCTTCATCCATGAAGGGCACATCGTAATGGTAAGCTTGGAGGATGGTGAGGTCCCCTTGAGAGGATTGCCTCTCTTATGTTATTGTTTTTGAAAGCATTGTGTCCAACAATAGGTACTGTTTTGGAGATTGGAGATGGCACAGGGCCTATGCTTTTTCTTGTGCCTTACCCAATTATAGTGAGTTGCCTTGTTATGCAGAGGAAATGGCAAGGCACGTGATCTTGGATCCTTCATATGATCGTATGCCAATGGAGCAAGAGGATAGAAAAAGATGCATGTTTATTGATGATGAGGTGGATGTTATTTAGATACTAGAATGGATACATGCCTCACATAGACCTTGAGAGACGTTTTATATTTTCGTACTTGCATCAAGTTTTCTGTATTTTTTGAAACATATGTTAGATCATTTTATGGCATGGTTTTATGTGACTTTATGGAGTTAATTTACTTATTTTATACCATGCTATGACAAGCTTCTACATTTGAGTAAATGATATTTTCCTTTCTTTTATTTCAATGCTTTCTATACAATAAATACAAGGAAACATTTGTGGAATTTCATCATTATGATTTAGAATTGTTAGAATGTATGTCTCTTGCTAGCTAGATGGATTAACCATTTTAGCTAGATGTATGATTGGAAAAGACATGATACAATACAGGAGAAAATGATTGGATTAGAATGCATGTCTCTTGCTAGCTTGGTACATAAATGCTCATTGTATGGATAATGTATGATTTATAAAGGCATGATACAATATTGAATTGTCTCTATGTTTTGTTTTGATGACTACTCATAGAATTAATCGCATGGATTTTCATCATTATTATGATTGGGGATGGTTAGATAATGCCCATTGTATTTGTTTTGCTTTATTTCCCACACAAAGAATTAACTAAAGAAAAATGTATGTGAGTTCTGATTATTATGATTAGAGATGGTTAGAATGCATCTCTTGCTGGCTTGGTAGATGAATGCTCATTGTATGGATAATGTATGATTTATAAAGGCATGATACTATGAAATAAGTGTTCTCTATCTTTGTTTCATATTTTTGCTCACTCATAGAATTAAGAGACCAATTCTAATGTGGATTATCACAATGCTAGTCCCTAGTAAGTTTGATAGGGTAATGCTCATTGGATGGAAAATGTATAATTTGTTGCTCTTTCTATGCAATAAGGTCTATATGAATACTCCCAGATTATGTTTGGTAGTGCTATATTTTGTCTTGAAGATAAAATTTTTCTTAAATAATATATTTCTTTAGGAAATATACCTAATAAAAATTGAATATTATGCCAATATTAAAAATCCTCTGCTTGCAACGCTCACACAGTTTTGCTCGTACTATTGACATACTCACTCTAGGTTAGGGTTACACTAATGAATTAGGGTTTTCTCTCGTGTATGTGCTAGCCCAAGCTCATCTTCATCTATGGTTGTACATCATGAGATTGAGAGGGGTTGTAGAGATTATAAGCTTGATAGCTAGAGTCACAGGTACGATATGTGATGGCATGGTAGAGATAGTAGCATGTGTGTGACAATAAATGGTCACGTCCAACTGGCCACAACTTGTGGACATTAGATAGGGTTATTTGGTGTGTGAACATGGCACATTTAGTGTGTGGTGAGTAGTCCTCTTCTATTATGCGTTGTGTGAGAGTGGATATGGCTTCACTCTATGGTTAGGGTTACACTAATGAATTAGGGTTTTCTCTCTCGTGTGTGTGCTCTCTCATTATCAGTCTTTTATCACTTCAAAGGTTCAAGAGGCCTCCAAGATGAAATTTTCGAAGACTTTTTTGTAAATTTAATAAGCTTTTTCCTTATCGTTCTATATGTTAACAAATCAATAAAAAAGTGAAGCTCTTGTACTATCCTCCACCTGAAAAGTATATTCATAGCTCTATAATTCCAAGAACCATTTGGCAATTTTAGCAATTGACTGCATATGTTGATGAATCAAAGTAAATATTAGCTCTATAGTGTGGCTTTGAAAGGAGATAAGATCTAAATTTCCTAATTGCAAAAATTAGAGCTACATATACTTGTTCAACTTGGGTATAATGCTTTTCACCTTGTCATGACCCTAGAAGCAAAGTAAACAGGTCTCAACATACATAGCATTTTATCCTTTTGCAAGAGAGCTGCTCCAATTGTATCTTTACCTTTATAACGATGTTTAAATGTATTTATGTTTATATTTATACTTAAGTATGTATAAATAAATTTTTATATTAAAAGATGAAGTCCCATCATATTTTTAATTTATTATTCAAAGCATATCTATGCATAAATTTTATAATGCTAAAAGAGAAAGTTTCATGATATTTTTATGTATAAATATTTATGTATGTTATGCATAAATATTATAATGCTAAAAGAGAAATTTTCATAATACTTTATGCATAAATACTCTAATGTTAAAAGAGAAAGTTTCATGATACTTTTGTGTGTAAATATTTATATATTTCTATGCATAAATATTCTAAATGCTAAAAGAAGGATTTTCATTATATTTTTGTGTATACATTCTTAGTATGTGTATACATAAATGTTTAAATGTCAAAAAGAGGAATTTTTATTATATTTTTATAAATATATTCATGCATGTGTATGCATGATTATTTAGATGACAAAAGAGGTTATGTGAATATATTATTATGTATATTCATGGTATGCTTATGCCTAGACATTTTGAATATTACAACAAGTAGATGTGTGAATCTATTTTAATGTGTATATTCATAGTATGTATATACCATGAATATTTTTGTTTATCAAAAGAAGAATTTTCATCATATTTTTAAATATGATTATGCATAAATATTTGTAGTATTAAAGAGAATGTCTTGTTATAATGCATATATATTTTTGGTATATAGATGCCTAGGTTTTAAATGGAAAAGAGAAGGTTAAGAATATTTTCTTGCAAATTCTTTAAATGAATTCATGCTTATATATTTATTGAAGTATAATCTAGAAAAGTAATATCTATGCTTAATTTTCATGAGTATAATTATTTATAGTTCCTTTATATCCAAGTTGGAATAAATTATCATATTCTTGATGTTTATCAATGTGAATATCATTCGCATTTATTTTATGAAGATAAATGGAGAATTATTCTTATGTTTATTTTCTAGGAAATTATGTTTATTCAATTCCTTGAGAAAGGGAAAGAAAGAAGTTCTTATTTTCTATATTAGCTATAAATACAAATACTTATTTTCAATTTCCTTAAATATTAAATTTCGAATTGAAAAACTATCCTAAATGTAGCCGTTATGGCAAAATGGAAATTGAATTAATTTAGGAATAAAATCAAGCATTTTGATGCTAGACCATGACGGTCTTAGAAAAAGACACCTATCCATTCTCGAGTATTAAATCAAGATAATGACCTTGTGATCATCTCCTTGTCTTCAAACACGAAGAAAGGATAGTCACCTAATTTAGAGAAAATTTTCCCCTAGGAATTGGATCATCCAAAGTCAAGTAGGAAATTCATTCTAAATTATGGACCACCGAGACATAGGATACGTGCCTACCTTTAGGAAATATGGGTTTCAACGAAAGACCTCGTGAAAACACCCTAGAGATTTTTCTTGTAAAATAGCTTCTCGAGAGATGAAAAACAAACTCAATGAAAAAGTCCTACTTGCATAAAAACTTTGTTTTTTTGTAAAGGATTGTCTTACGCCAGAATGCTGGAGGAAGCATTTGGTTTATTATTTAAATGAGGTCATGGACCTAAGGAGAGTTTATGTTGCAACAGCCGATGAAGTAGTCAGTGAAGGACGTCTCTCGACGGTAAAGCCTGCCAAGGTCTTGTCCAACCTCGGTATGGTTAAAAATGGTGTGCTCCCGGTGCAATAGGTGAGGGATCAACGAAGTGACCTCCACGTGAAGAGCCTGGAAACCTAAGGAGGATCCTAGAGGGTCTAACCAGACGATGCCGGGCTCACGAGCAATTATCTAGGACACCCAGTTGTATTCGAGGGAGATTTCAAGGAGTTGGAGCGGGGTACTATGTATATATTTAAGTAAACTGGAAACTATGAAACTGGATTATTATTTAGTTATGATCTTTTGTAATCAATGTATTGGTGTGATATTTGGTTACTTTTCCATGTTTTTGAAAGAGGAGTGTGTGTGTACGAGGTGTGCGTACGTGATTTTATTCGAAAGCTAAAGTTAAGAACTTCAATTCAATTATGGGTGTGTGAGTAACTGAATATTCCACCAAGTACAGTGGTTGGGCGATCAGCTAACCCATGGGATTGGATGGGTTAGGCTGGAATGGTGGAAGTTTTATAAATTAAATAAAAAAGGGTAATTTCGATAGGAGTTCATTCAGGATGCGATCATTAGCTTAGAAACCTGGACAATCTGCTTTAAGAGATCATATCAACACCTATGCCTCACTTGAGGGGGGAAAAAGCGTTGAGCTCTATAATTCAAGTAATAGGACACAACGACTGTGCCTCGTTCTCGGTGGGGAAAAAAAGCGTTGGTTTCTATGAATCAAGTATAAAGATTGTTCCTCCTTCAAGTCAGTCATCCGAGTGAAGGAGAGCCTAGACTCTTGACCCCATTAGATAAATTTTTGTTCGAAGCTTTTTGTGGAGGAATTGCCCATGCTTTCTGGGCGAGGAAAGTTTTTCCCAAATTCGGTTTTGGAAGAGCTGCCGAACTAGTCCTCCCTTGCCCGGACATTCGTGGGGGCGAGGCCCTGAGTGGGAAGCTCTGCCCTACGCGTGAGGTTGCTACTTCTGCTGCTAACACTCCAAAGTTTGATGCGCAGGGAAGGGGTCTCACAGTTTGCGAGAGGGCAGCATGAAGGATGTGGTCATGGAACAAGCTGCTCCGCGAGCCCTGTTCCTCGTGACTTTGATAGACAAGAGGGTTGAGGATTTTAGCACATTAATGATGACGAGCATCAAGTATGAAGCTCAAGGTGCTAAGCTAGTGATTCAGGGCATTAAGTTTGTGCGAGACTTTATGGTTTCCCCTCTTGTAGGAGCAAACATAATTTTGGAAATTCAATGGTTTCACAAGTTCCAACCAGACATTAATGCACAATTTTTGGATTACCCAAAACATGTCCAAAGCTCCAATAACCATTAAGTGTGATTCACGGATCCCACACTTTCCTCTATAAACCACTTGTTGTTGCAGGCTAAAAATACATAAAGGTGCACAATGTGCAGTTATCTATATCCATACTACCAAGACGATTGGCTAGTGTGTCCGAGAAGTGCTAGGACCTCCATGACAAGTTCCAAAAGATTTTTCAAGAAAATCTCTCTCCCCAGCTCCCCCTGTCTAGACTGGAGGACCACAAGATTAACCTCCTCCCAGGCTCGGATCCTCTGAGTAAGTTTCCATACTTGCCTGTCCAAGGCAATGGAATCAGAGTTGGACCGCCAACTCCAAGACCTATTGCACAATCTAGCTTCATACACGATAGTGTGTCGTCATTTGTAACCCTGATCTTGTTCGTCAAGAAAAAAGATAATTCTTCTAGATTGTGTAAGATTCCTCCCTCTAGCTTTTAAGGTGTAAAGGTGTAAGAACCTCCCCTTCTATTCTTGTAATTATTCCCCTCTCGAAAATAGAAGAAAGATCTTGATTTACCCAGTTTTGGCCTAGAGAGAGAAAATGTCTAGAGAGAGATAATCCTAAATGAGATATCTTTGGACTTAGAAATCCTCCTAGTGTCTAAAATGGATTCCCCTAAAACAGAAGTTCAAAATGAACTTTCCAATGTGCATTAGCAATTAATTGAAAATGGTATAAGGGACCTTAGCCTAATGGTCTACATTTTTAGAAATTTTAGGATTATGGTCTAATTAAGGTTCCAATGGGCCAATTAGTTGAAAATGGTATAAGGGACCTTAGCCTAAGGGTCTACATTTTCAAAAATTTTAGGATTAGATTAATCCAAGTGTTGGGATGAGACAAAGTCAAAAGAATAAAAGCAAATACCCAAAAATGAGTAAATGCTTACATAAGATGAAGAGTTGACTGAGTACAAGGTTTATTAGTTAAACATTATGAGATATTACTAAAAAAATGAGATATTTTAGAATAATGATGCATTTTTGACACCTTGGTAAAAGGAGAGGGGGACTCTTGAGGTAGGCGCCTATTTCACATGTGTGGAAGGGTTTTTTAATTCAAAAAAATTGTGATATTTTTATCTCTCCTCTCTCCTAGATCAAACGAAATCAAAAAGGGAGCTAAACTGGTCTAAATCTTTTCCAAATTGAGTGAAACTGAACGTGGAAAATTCTAAAACCCAATTGGACTTACTACCTCCCCTATAAATAAACCCTCAGTCTTTTGTAAAAAAATATTGGAGCATACCATGCCAGTATTATATTAAAATAATCATATTTTCTATTATCCCTTAAATTTTCCTCTCTCTTGGGAGCTTGGAGCTCTCTCTCTCTCTACAACAACTCTTGGAGTTTCTCTTCTATTCTTGGTGGACCAATTGATTGGTCGGGGGCTTCACTGCTAATAATAGAGAATCAAGCCAAACTTTGAGGTAAAATCAGTTTTTATGGTTTTTTCCAATTTATCTCAATGACTTTCTTCTTCTCAACCCCTATCAAGAAGCTTTCTAAATAATTTTTTTAATTCAAATCAAGCTTTTCCTTAAAGTCTTAATGCTTAATTAAGAGAAAGTTAATCTTTATGCTTATTTATAATGCTTTCTTCAAGTAAATCTCTCTCTCTAAAAGAATAGCCATCTTTATGGCTAAATCCTTTGAAAAAGATGCTTCTCAATGATAGTCTCTTAATTCAAAGCTAAACTCTAGGCTTGATAAGCTAGAGATTAAGAAAATGGTATTTTTATGATTTTGTGTTACCAAAATAATAATTATTTCTTTTAGATTATTTATAAGTAGTTAAAAACTACTTTGATTGATTCTAAATGAGAAATAGATTATCCTATCAATTTGGAAAAAGAGAAATAATGAAATTAGCTTAATTTAGTAGGATAATCATAATTAAGTTTATGATTATGGTTAAAATTATGATTTAAATTCATAATTTGATTTTAAGCATAAAAGAGAAACTCTTATCATATTTCCATTACAAGTTTTTATTCTTTACAAAAAATTAAGAATTATCAGTAATAGCACAGCGAAGCTATGGTAAAATTTTTAAAAACTAATACATATCTTATTTTTATGCATAATGCTAAAAGAGGACTTCCTACCATATTCTAGGATTGGACATCCTATGCAAAAAAAATGATTTTCATCATATTCATGAGAGAGAATTTTTTTATAATTATGCTTAATTAATTGATTAAGAGAAAAGAGTAATTTTTGGTAAATTTATTTTTATGCAAAAAGAGTAATTCCCATGATATTTGAGAATCAAGTATTTAAATGGTGAAAGAGGAATTTTTGGTAAATTTATTTTTATGCAAAAAGAGGAATTCCCATGATATTTGAGATCTAAGTAATTAAATGGAAAAGGAGAATTTTTTGGTAAATTTGTTTTATGCAAAAAGACGAATTTCCATGATAATTGAGATCCAAGAAATTAAATGGTAAAAGAGAAATTTTTGGCATAATTCAAATTATGAGTATTTATCAAAAGTGAAATTTTGAGCATTATTAATTTTCTTGGAAAATATGGGTAGAATTGATTTTTGTAAATCCCATGAATCTTTTACTCAAAAAGAAGAATATTGAATATATTTCACTTGAGAAATTTGAGAAAGAATATGAAAATATCCATCGAGAAAAGTACCTTTAACTAGGCCAAGCAATTGGCAGTCCCATCGATCTCGAAAGTAGAAAACCGTACTAATAGTGGATGTGATTAGATGTGATTGTGATGTGATAAAATGTGATAAGATTTTTGTGATGTGATAAAATGTGAATACGATGTGAGGAGATGTGAGTGGATGTGATGAGATGTGATGTGATGTAAATGGATGTGGATGTGAATGTGATGTGATAAGATGTGAATGTGATGTGAGGAGACGTGAGTGGATGTGATGCGATGTGGAGTGTGATGCGATGTAAATGGATGTGGATGTGAATGTGATGTGATAAGATGTGAATGTGATGTGATGATATGTGAGTGGATGTGGATGAGATGTGATGTGATGTAAATGTATGTGGATGTGAATGTGATGATATGTGAATGGGTGTGATGTGATGTAAATGGATGAGAACGAGATGTGAAGTGATAGATGTGCATGTGAATGAATGTATGGATGTTGATAGATGTGAATGCGAATGAATAGATGGATGTGGATAGATGTGCATGTGAATGAATGGATGGATGTGGATAGATGTGCATGTGAATGGATGGATGAATGTGGATAGTTGTGCATGTGAATGAATGGATGGATGTGGATAGATGTGAATGTGAATGAATGGATGGATGTGGATGAATGTGATGAGATGTGAGTATGGATAGATATAATTGATGTGATGTAATATTGATGGAATGATTATGATGTGATATGGATGGAATGAATGTGATGTGATAAGGATAGATGTGGATGGAATGTATATGTGATGTGGATGCAATGAATGTGATGGATGTGAATAGGTGTGATGAGATATAAATGGATATGATGAGATGTGAGTGGGATGTGATGAGATGTGAATGGATGCGATGATATGTGAATGGATGTGAATGTGATATGATGATATCTGAATGGATGTGATGTAATGTGAATGGATAGATGTGATGTGGATCTAGGTAGATGTGAATGGATGAGATGTGATGTGAATGGATATGATTTGATGTGATGTGAATGGATGAGATGTGATGTGGATCTAGGTAGATGTGAATGGATGAGATGTGATGTGGATCGGGGTAGATGTGAATAGATGAGATGTGATGTGAATGGATGAGATGTGATGTGGATGGATATGATGTGATGTGATGTGGATCGGGATAGATATGAATGGATGAGATGTGATGTGATGTGGATATGGGTAGATGTGAATGGATGAGATGTGATGAGGATGGATGTGAGTGATGTGATGAGGATCTGAATAGATGTCATTGGATGTGTTGAGATGTGATGTGGATGAATGTGATGTGATGTGGATGAATGTGTTGAGATGTGATGTGGATAGATGTGATGAGATGTAATAAGATATGATTGGATGAGAATGGATGAAGGATGATGGGAATAGATATGACTCGATGCGGAATAAGCAAAGTGAATTGATTTAGAAGAATGTGGAATGACGAGAAATGATGTGGAACAATGTGGAAAGATGAGAGTTCGTTAGAAACTCTATTTATGACCTCTTTTTAAATGACTGTTTTATGTCAAGAATGCTCGAGAAGCATTTTGACCATCTTGTGAATGAGGTCGTGGAGACCTAAGTGATAAAGTTGCAACAGCTGACGGAGAGTCAACATAGGACGTCTCGTGTAGCAAGGTCGGTCAAGGTCTTGACCAGCCTCAGTTTGATTTAAATGGTGAGCTTCTACTATGGTGGATGAGGGACCAAGGAAGTGGCCTATGAGTGAAGCGCCAGGTGACCTGCAAAGGAGCCTAGAGGGTGCTGACCATACGGTGCTCGGGCTCTGGGGGTCGCCAAAGATACGCACGCATGCGTCGAGGAAGAAAAATGAAACAAGGTGTTAGAGTTGTTTTCTGAACTCGGGCATGGATGTGTTGATTGGCCTTGCTCGTCCTCAACGGATGAGTCCATGGCTCTTTTATATGGATTTGTTGGTTGATCTTTTTGATCTTCAACAACATAGAGTCCATCTGGATTTTCTTATGTGATTATATTGCCGGGTACTAGGAACTATTGAAAATGCCCCTGAGTGAACAGGTGGTGAGCGTTCTGGTTGCCAATGATGTCATAGGTACATCGATGAAGGAATGATTGAAAATTAGAATTCAAGCTCGATATTTTGGAGGATTATGATCAGTGATACTATGGTTTCATTAAAAGATTGTTTTAAAGATAGCTGAATATGTGAAACAATGTAAGATTCCTCCCTCCATCTTTGGAGATATAAAAGTGTAAGAACCTCCCCTTCTGTTCTTGTAATTATTCCTCTCTTTGAAATAAAAGAAAGATCTTCTTTTACCCTGTTTTGGACTACAGAGAGAGAGAAAATATCTAGAGAGAGGTAATCCAAAATTGAATATCTTTGGATATAAAAATCCTCCTAGTGTCTAAAATGGTTTTCCCTGAAACAGAAGCTCAAAATGAACTTTCCAATGTGCATTAGGAATCAATTAAAAATGATATAAAGGACCTTAGCCTAAGGGTCTAGATTTTCAAAAAAATTTGGATTATGGTCCAATTAAGGCTCCAATGGGCCAATAGAATTAATCCAAGTGTTTGGATGAGATAAATCCAAAGAATAAAAGAAAATACCCTAAAATGAGAAAATGCTCACATAAGATGAAGAGTTGACTCAGTACAAGGTTTATTAGTTAAAAATTAAGAGATATTACTAAAAAAATGAGATATTTTGGAGAAATGATGAGGAGGAGACTCTTGAGGTAGGCGCCTGATTTACACATGTGGATGAGTTTTTAATTCAAAAAAATTGTGATATTTTTATCTCTCCTCTCTCTTGGATCAAAATAAAAAAGGGAGCCAAAGTGATCCAAATCTTGTCCAAATCTAGCCAAAATTGTGATATTTTTATCTCTCCTCTCTCTTGGATCAAAATAAAAAAGGGAGCCAAAGTGATCCAAATCTTGTCCAAATCTAGCCAAACTGAAGCTGGAAAATTCTAGAGCTTAGTTGGACTGAGTAAGTGTCCTCCTCCCTCACCTATAAATAGACCCTCATTCTATTGTATTCTCATCTTTGAGCTATACCATGCCAGTATTGCATTAAAATAATGATATTTTCTATTATCCCTTAAAAATCTTCTACTTTTGGAGAGATTGGAGCTTCTCTCTCTCTTCAACAATCCTTGGAGCTTTCTTCTCAACATACTAAACCAATTGATTGGTTGGGGGCTTCTTTCTAAGATAAAGAAGCAAGCCAAATCAAGAGGTAAGAAGTAATTTCATGGTTTTCATTAATATTCTCAATGATTTCACTTCTCAACCCCTCTCAAGCTTGAGAAGTTTCTATTTAGTTGTTTTTAATGCAAATCAAGCTTCTCTAAGAGTTTTAATGCTTAATCATAAAAAAGTTAATTTTTATGCTTAATTAGGATGCTTTTTATGTATATCTCTCTCTCCCAAAAGAATAGTCATTCCTATGACTAATTCTTAAGCAAATGAATGCTTCTCATTGATAAATTCTTAATTCAAATTCAATCTCTAAGCTTGTTAAGCTAGGGGTTAAGAAAATGGCTTTTTATGCTTTTATGCCAATAAAATTATGGTAAACTTATGATTTAATTCCATAAATTAGATTTAAGTATAAGGATAGTTATTCTATCCTGATTATATTACAAAGTCTTATTCTTTCGAGAAATATTAAAAATTATCAGTAATAGCAAAGCGAAGCTATGGCAATTTTTTTAGAAATTAATACATAACTCATTTCTATGCATAATGTGAAAAGAGGACTTTCTACCATATTTTAGGATTGGTCATCCTATGCTAAAAGAATGATTTTCATCACATTCATGGAAAACTAATTTTTATTGTTTATGCATAGATAATTAATTAAAGAAAAGAAAAATTTTTGGTATTTTTATTTTTTATGCAAAAAGAGGAATTCCCATGGTAATGGAGATCCATGTAATTAAATGGAAAAAGAGAAATTTTGGTAAATAAAATAATGAATATTTAATGTAAAGAGGAATTTAAGATAAATTTATTTTATGCATGAGAAAATTTAAATGATAAAAGAGGAATTCCCATGACAATTGGAGTTCAATCATTTAAATGGTAAAAGTGGAATTCTTGGTATTTTTGAAATAATGGATAATTTCATTAAAGAAAAGAGAAATTTTAGATAAATTTATTTTATAATAAAAGATGAATTCCCATGACATTTGGAATTAAATCATTTAAATACAAAAAGAGAAATTTCCATGATAATTGAGATCCAATAAATTAAATGGAAAAGAGAAATTTTTAGCATAATTCAAATTATGAGTATTTAATCAAAAGTGAAATTTTGAGCATTATTGGAAAATATGGGTAGAATTGATTTTTGTAAATCTCATGAATCTTTTACTCAAAATAAGAATATTGAATATATTTCACTTGAGATATTTGAGAAAGAATATGAAAATATCTGTTGAGAACAAGTACCTTTACCTAGGCCAAGCAATTGGCATAAATTTAGAAAAGTCCCATCAGTATTATCGAAAATAGAAAATGTTACTAAATGTGAATAGATTTGAATGAAGAGATGAGAATGAGATGTGAGGATATGTGAAAGGATGTGATGTGATGTAAACGGATGTGGATGTGATGTAAATGGATGTGGACGTGAATGAAGAGATAAGAATGAGATGTGAGGATATGTGAAAGGATATGACATGATGTAAATAGATGTGAATGGATGTGATGTGAATCCGCATAGATGTGAATGGATGAGATGTGATGTGAATGGATGTGATGTGATGTGAAATTGATGTGATGTGATGCAATGTGAATGGATGTGATGTGATGTGAATGGATGTGATGTGATGTGATGTGATGTGAATCAGGATAGATGTGAATGGAGGAGATGTGATGTGAATGGATGTGATGTGAATCAGGGATAGATGTGAATGGATGAGATGTTATGTGAATGGATGTGATGTGATGTGAATCAGGATAGATGTGAATGGATGAGATGTGATGTGAATGGATGTGATGTGATGTGAATCAGGATAGATGTGAATGGATGAGATGTGATGAATGGATGTGATGTGAATGGGTGTGATGTGATGTGATGTGGATCGGGGTAGATGTGAATGGATGAGATGTGAATGGATGTGATGTGGATATGGGTAGATGAGAATGGATGAGATGTGATGAGGATAGATGTGATGAGATATAATATGATGTGATTGGATGAGAATGGATGAAGGACGATGGGAATACATATGATTGGATGTGGATTAAGCAATGTGAATCGATGTAGAAGAATGTGAAATAACGAGAAATGATGTGGAACAATGTGGAAAGATGAGAGTTCATTAGAAACTGTATT
This sequence comes from Cibotium barometz, assembly GCF_041138505.1. Classification (NCBI taxonomy): domain Eukaryota; kingdom Viridiplantae; phylum Streptophyta; class Polypodiopsida; order Cyatheales; family Cibotiaceae; genus Cibotium; species Cibotium barometz. The sequence continues at coordinate 13,479,123 of NC_141051.1, forward strand.
TATGACCTGTTTTTAAATGATTGTTTTATGTCAAGAATGCTGGGGAAGCATTTTGACCATCTTGTGAATGAGGTCGTGGAGACCTAAGTGATAAAGTTGCAACAGCTAATGGAGAGTTAACGAAGGACGTCTCGCATAGCAAGGTCGGCCGAGGTCTTGACCAGCCTCGGTTCGATTTAAATGGTGAGCTTCCGGTACGGTGGATGAGGGACCAAGGAAGCGGCCTATGAGTGAAGTGCTAGTTAATTCCATAAATTGGATTTAAGTCTAAGGATAGTTATTCTATCCTAATTGTATTACAAAGTCTATTCTTTCTAGAAATATTAAAAATTATCTCAGTAATAGTAGCGAAGCTATGACAAATTTTTTAGAAACTAATACACAACTCATTTTTATGCATAATGTGAAAAGAGGACTTCCTACCATATTTTAGGATTGGTCATCCTATGCTAAAAGAATGATTTTCATCACATTCATGGAAAATTATTTTTTATTGTTTATGCATAAATAATTAATTAAAGAAAAGAGAATTTTTGGTATTTTTATTTTTATGCAAAAAGAGGAATTCCCATGATAATGGAGATCCATGTAATTAAATGAAAAAAGAAAAATTTTGGTATATTAAAATAATGAATATTAAATTTAAACATGAATTTTAGATAAATTTATTTTATGCATGAGAAAATTTAAATGATAAAGGAGGAATTCCCATGACAATTGGAATTCAATCATTTAAATGGTAAAAGTGAAATTCTTGGCATATTTGAAATAATTGATGTTTTTATTAAAGAAAAAAAAATTTAGATAAATTTATTTTATGATAAAAGAGGAATTCCCATGACCTTTGGAATTCAATCATTTAAATGCAAAAAGAGAAATTTCCATGATAATTGAGATCCAAGAAATTAAATGAAAAAAGAAGATTTTTAAGAATAATTCAAATTATCAGTATTTATCAAAAGAGAAATTTTGAGCATTATTGAAAAATATGGATAGAATTGATTTTTGTAAATCCCACAATTTTTTTACTCAAAAGAATAATATTGAATATATTTCACTTGAGAAATTTGAGAAAGAATATGAAAATATTTGTTGAGAAAAAGTACCTTAACCTAGGCCAAGCAATTGACAGAAATTTAGAAAAGTCCCATCAGTATCGAAAATAGAAAATGTTACTAAATGTGAATAGATGTGAATGAGATGTGAGGATATGTGAAAGGATGTGATGTGATGTAAATGGATGTGGATGTGAATGAAGAGATGAGAATGAGATGTGAGGATATGTGAAAGGATGTGACATGATGTAAATAGATGTGAATGGATGTGATGTGAATCGACATAGATGTGAATGGATGAGATGTGAATGGATGTGATGTGAATCGACATAGATGTGAATGGATGAGATGTGATGTGAATGGATTTGATGTGATGTGAATGGATATGATGTGATGTGAAATGGATGTGAGTGATGTGATGTGAGTCAGGATAGATGTGATGTGATGTGAGTTAGGATATATGTGATGTGATGTGAATCAGGATAGATGTGAATGGATGAGATGTGATGTGAATGGATGTGATGTGAATCAAGATAGATGTGAATGGAGGAGATGTGATGTGAATTGATGTGATTTGAATAGATGAGATGTGATGTGAATGGATGTGATGTGATGTGAATCAGGATAGATATGAATGGATGAGATGTGATGTGAATGGATGTGATGTGAATCGGGATAGATGTGAATGGATGTGATGTGAATTGGGATAGATGTGAATGAGTGTGATGTGATGACTTGTTTTCATCTTTCAATGACGTTGGCCACCACAGTCCTTCTTGAAGAAACACATTATGGTCAAGATGGTAAATGAAAACATGACAGAATGGGACACAAAGTTGCATTGTGCATTATGAGCATTCAGAATAGCCTACAAGAATGCAACGAGACATGCCATTCAGCATGGTGTATGGACTGGAAGCAGTAGTACCCATGGAGTTCCTCACACAAAACCTTAGGATAGCCATGGTGTAAAGACTCTCTCCGAAGAAAGAGTCACAAGTGCACAGAATTGAGAAACTCCTTCAACTATATGAAAAGAGACTGCATAGTGTGCTCATAGCTTGTGGATAACCGAGATAGTGTAGAAAAGAGGAAAGCTCTAGGTGACACTTTTCATCCCGTGATCTCTCCGGAAAAGGGGGCTCCATTAATCCCTTGATGTGCCTCTGCCAGCACAGCTTTTGTGGTCATGCTCCGGGATGCACCTTCTCAAGATTTGGTCTATCCCCATCTTGTACAATTTCCCTACCAACCATCACGAACGACTTGCTCTGGAGAGTCAGTGTTTTTCGCTAATCTCTAGACATGTACTCCAAAAAGGACAAGTCAGAAAGGAACTGCATCTCATCATACCAACTTGTCTCTCTCTATCTATGATGAAGAGGTGGGCATATGGGAAGTCATACTCCACCACATCTGGAGTTTCTCCTGACTCCAGTCTGGACAAGAAATCTGGCACTGCATGTTTGTTTCCTGGGGTGTGCTTGATGGTGAACTCAAACTCTTGCAGCAAAATAGCATCCATCTGGCTAACATTCCTGCTAAATCTATCTTGTTCACTAGATATAAGAGTGCTTTGTGATCCACATGAAATTCAAAAACATTACCTAATAGATAATGCTTGAATTTTTTGATTGAATAGATCATCCCCAGTGATTCATTTTTTGTGGTGGAACAGTTTCTTTCTGGCCTTGACAGTCTTCTGCTTGCATAATAGACTGATCAGAACTAGCCTCCATGTGAATCATGCATCAAAGCACTTCTTATGGCAAAGTATGAAGCATCCATGAATACATGGAATACTAGATCAAACTTTGGTTGTTGAAGAATTGGTGCTGATGATAGTATCCGTTTCAGATTCCCGAATGCCTCCTGATAAGATCCTAGTCATACATATTCTACATCCTTGATAGTCATAATGTACAGGAGTATTGCTGCTTTCTCCAAGAACATCATGAATTTGTTATGCCATTTGATCAATCCCAAGAATCTGGCTAGCTCCTTGGTATTCTTGGGTGGCTGCAATTTACCAGATCTATTGTCATTCCTTCTGCACACACTATGCCCCAATAGAGATTTTCTCGTGAGACTGCCTGGCAAAGGCACACTTGGCTAGATTGAGGCTCATTTTGGCCATTTCTCATTTCTCCAAACACATCATTAGGGGCTTTATGTGGTCTTCTTTTCTTCCAAATACACTGAAGTCATCCACGAAGACCCTCATGAAGGTGGTTAAATATTGATACAAAATCTCTTGCACCATTGTTTAGAATGTCGCTGGAGAATTCTTCGGCCCAAAGGTCATCACATTGGAGGAAAAAGCCCCCCATTCTATTACAAAGGCCATTTTTTCCTTATCCTCCGCAGCCATGCACACCTAGTTGTACCCCACTAAATCCATCCATAAATGAGTATGTCTCTTATCCTGCTACAACATACAATAGAGAATCTATGAATGGTAGAGGAAATGGATCCAATATGATGGACGCATTTAATTTTTGGAAGTCTATACATACTCAAAGCTTTCCATTCTTCTTGGGGACAATGACTATGGGTGATAGCCATTGTGCTCTGGCAATTGGATAGATGAATCCCACTCTCAATAGCTTGTATATCTCCTCTTTGACCGGCTTGGCGTAGTTGGGATTCATTCTATACCTACTATGTCTAATAGGAATTGCATCCTCCTTCAAACTGATCTTGTGCTGATAATAGTTGGGATCAATTCCTTTCATGTTAGAGTAGTTCCATGCAAAAAACATCCTTGTAGGATCTCAACTGCTCAAAGAGTTTTCCTTTGAATTCTTAACTCAGCTTTGTGTTGACTCTGACTATTATGGGCGCTTGATCATCTCCTAGGTTTACCTCTTCAAGCTCATATTCCTGAACCTTGATATTACATCTCTTTAGTTGGTCTTCTTCATGCTTGAGAGAAACCATGCCCTTCTCCTTCTTGGCCTGCATCTCTTTTATCTTGTCTTGAGTGTCTTCCTCTTATTCCTTTGTACTTGTGTCATGCATGAGCACCTCAGGATAAACAACCACGAGTTCTCGATAGTTACTCTGGAAAATTCGCTCCATCTATACTTAGAAGAGTGATAGAAGGTCTGGATTCTCTTCCAGAATCTTCTCTTGTTCGTCATCTTCCACTCCTTCCAAGTAGTTTAGGCCTTGTCATAGACTTTATATGCGACGGTGTGAGCATGGTGATCGGATGCTAGTTGGAAATGTCCTCTTTATCTCCTCTCTTGTGAATGAGTTTGATGACTCCTCCATGGGGAGGGCTGAATATTTCAAAGGATTCCTTGCATATCTACAATAGCAGGCCTACCATCACATGTTTGAAATACTTAAAGAATTCAACAGGGAGGCGGCTGAGCCAAGGGCTCTTACCATCCTTCATCTCATCAATGGCTGCTCAGATCTTCCTCATCTAATTCTGTATCCAGCATGACTTTCAGAGAGTCTGGTAATGGAGCTTGTTTGCATTCCTTTATTTGTGACTATGATTCAACTCTCTCTCTAGAGTTTGATACAAGTGAGATAAAGATATTCTTGAAATGGGTTCTCACTAGTTCCAGGTTCTCCTCCTCCGTGGACACTGTGGTACCCAAGATGTTTTACAGAAGAGGCGTCTTGTCTATGTCCATTTTTTTCCTCAGTTTCCTCAGTTTGTTGAAAGTATCCTTTGATGGTCTATCTCCTTTGCCTGCCCACCATTCTCTCTGAAAGATGATGAGATCTGAGTAGTCCATCTATTCTTCCTTTCTCAAGTCTTCCCGTATGTGGATGGCCTCACTTTGTAGAGACGAGTCCCCCTCATTGATCTTCTCTTCGATCTCTGATAGCTTGTTATACTTCTTCTGTCTTCTTTCTCTTCAAATTTCTGTGACTTTCCACATGGTACTGACCAAGATCTCCTGAGTTAGGCAAACACCTACGCTCCAAGTCGCAAAACAGGTGTGGGTTAGGAGCAAAAATCTCTCCTCCAGATAGATTCCACCTTTTCTTTGAGACGGATTGGAGTTCAAATATTTTGGGTTCTACATGGAACCATCCAACTCTCACCCTCACATTGGTTTTGTGCAGTTGAAGGTTGATCGAGAGGTGATCCGACATTTAGATGGTGGTGTGGACTTTCAGCTCAGATTTGAGAAAGGCTAAGTTGATGGATGATGCCACATAAACTCTATCGAGTCTGGATTTTTTAAGTCATAGCCTACCTGTTGGTTGCTCCATGTAAATAGGGATTGTCCCATGTAAAGAGGGATCTCCTGGAGAGCATGGAACTCATCTAGGCATCCTTTTGAGCACCCTAACGACTTTACCCCATTCTCTGTATCTATGTGTGATGTTTTCCACCATATTGAAGTCACCTACTAATATCACAGAGTAGGGGATTGCCAAGAGAAACTCAAAAGGGCTAGTTTGGAGGAGTACGGACCCAAGGCATAGACTGGCACCACCTCCCATTTGTCTTTTTGATATGCTAGGAGAAATGAGACCCACCCGTTTCCTATGTCAATCTTGACTTCAGTGATTGAGGCTTTAACAATCAAGTGGACTAGTATTTCCGTCCCTCCACCTCCATGAACATGGGACGTGAAGTGCCATTCATAATCCAAGGCTATGTTGCTGAGGTTGGTTACCACGGCCAGTCCTGAAGCTTTGACTTCTTGAAGACAGATCACATCAGGTCGAAGGCCCATTTGAGAGAGCCATGCCAGGGCCTATTTTTTCGCGTGAGGTCCTTCATGTTATAAGACAAAATGTGGAGACTATCCATCTAAGTTTTCTTGCATGTCCCCTTTGGCTTGCCGCTTTCTCCGTGGAATGTTGTGATGACGGGTCTATTGTGTTGGGGCATTTTACCACCTAAGTATCCATGGGGGTGACCCTAGGGGAGGTTACCATTGAAGCCTAGGGTACTTGTAGATTGACAGGGCCTACGGTACCGTTGAACCCAGAGAGTGCTTCTTCTTCTGCTTGGGAGGGCTCACCGTAGTCCATAGCATTTACCTCTCTTCTTAGGACCTCATCATCTTCCTCTAGTTAGGTGCTAGGTATGTCCTCCTCATCATCTTCCTCCAGTTACGTGTTAGGTATGTCCTCCTCATTGCTTGGAAGGTCTGGGGCATTTTACCACCTAAGTATCCATGGGGGTGACCCTAGGGGAGGTTACCATTGAAGCCTAGGGTACTTGTAGATTGACAGGGCCTACGGTACCGTTGAACCCAGAGAGTGCTTCTTCTTCTGCTTGGGAGGGCTCACCGTAGTCCATAGCATTTACCTCTCTTCTTAGGACCTCATCATCTTCCTCTAGTTAGGTGCTAGGTATGTCCTCCTCATCATCTTCCTCCAGTTACGTGTTAGGTATGTCCTCCTCATTGCTTGGAAGGTCTGAGTTTGGAAGGCTGCAAAGTGATTGTTATGGTTGTTGCATTGGGGAGTGTGGTGTTAAGTGGATTTTGTGAACTCTAAACTCAGGGGGGTCACTCATAAATATGTAAGCATAACACATGGGTTCAACATAAGGGAATTTTAAAATCCCCTTTTTACACATTTTTTACATACAGAAGGGTACATTTAAAGGGGGTATTCACACGTTAAATAGAAAAAGGGTGTATTTTATTCATGAAAAAATCACAAATAAGGGATTTTTAAAGTAGGCCTGAACGCACGTGATACAATGGGTTTACATATAGTGAACCTCCTGAGACTCTAATATGCACAAAAAAATACTGGGATTGCTACGAGGCCTTAGCTAGAATGCATTCTTTAGCTATGATATCATCATTGTACATATAGCATGATCTGAATGCATGATGAGAATAGGGTGATATCTCTTTGATCAATATCTCTTGGGGAAGGATGGCTTGCAATAACTTAATGCACACTAATGGAGTTGATATCATGGTGACACACTAATGCCAATGGTTTCTCCTAGACTGGTAGTTAATATATGTTGAGGATGTTCATTGTGAAGGACACTAAATCACAGGATACAAACTCTTGGTAGACATTTTTTTCCTCTTCTCATATATGAAGTCATGGACACAAGGCACACAGGATTCATCATGGACGTGCTTCTGACAAGCTGTGAATTTATTAAGGGCTGGCAGCATGAGTTTTTTATTGTTGACGGATAAATTCAAAGCAGGCAAGAGAGTGCCTTCATAGCCTTTGGAAGAAAGGAAGCCAAAAATTACTAGTCATTTCATGGATGAAGCACTTGTGAAATTTATCTTGGCACCTTATCATAATGAAAATGAGAAATGTGTAGCACCTTTTGAAGGAGCATATGGGCAATTATTTATTTTAAAATAAGGAAGGCTTCAATAAGCCTTAGCACTAACCTTTAGAAAAGAAAAAAAAAATGATACAAATAGAGACGCAACGAATGCCAAAAAAGCACGCTAAAAGGAAGGAGGAGATCATCGAAGCACAACAACTAGCCAAAAGAATTGGAGAAGGACAGTCGCTTGCATGGTAAGGTGATAAAGGAAGGGAGCTGAAGCATTGCGAGGCTGAAACCAAAGGAGAACAACAGCCGAGAAGAACACTTCACATGTATGTTCTGAGAAGCCACCGTGTGCATAGACTTCTTTTATGGCCACCTTTTAATTCTGATCAACAAGTGTAGAGAGGGTGCAACTACTCCCATAGAAGTTTTTTTTGGACAGAAATCACTGAAATTTTCTGACAACTGATGGGTGTGTAGGGTTGTTGGCCACCTTTTATTTTTTCAGAAAATATATATTATTGAGAGAGCTTCTCTCGTATGCTTCTGAGGGCGCCGATTTGCGCAGAATATGATTTAGTTTTTTTTCTCTGAAGAAGACCAAGTTATAGAGGGGCTGGCTGTCTTTGTATAAATTCTATGAAGGCTCTACATGAATGTTGAGAGGTGATCCAGAGAAGATTGGGTTGTGTGTTTGGCTTCATCGTGTTTTCTTTCGAGCTTTTTATTGTGTTGAAGCTTTTGTCTTGCCCTTACATCTGTTGTGGTTGCAGTACTAGAAGAGAAGCATTGAAGACTTGGAGGTTCTTGTGTAAGGGTTTTTTGAATTAGGCCTCCTATCAGAGATTGAAGCTTTGATTGGGGAAGCACTTGATGATTCTCATTGTGGTATCGTCGGCCATCTTCTTGGCACATATCTCTCAGCCTTACAAGTGACTGTCTATAGTTGTTGTTTGTGGATCTCTCTCTCATAGTAGAGAGGATCTCTCTCTCATAGTAGAGAGTTGGCACATATCTCTCAGCCTTACAAGTGACTGTCTATAGTTGTTGTTTGTGGATCTCTCTCTCATAGTAGAGAGTTTCACACATATCTTTTCCTTATCATCAAAATTTCAAGAAGGAACGCATGCTACAGAGGACATCAGTGTTGTTCCAATTTTTTAGAACAGCAGCCAGCAAGAAAAAAAATACGGGCTAATCTTCGCCAATTGGCGGGGTTTTTCAATATAAAAATCGCTCGTATCTTAAAACTGTTTTTTCGCCTAAATTTTGGCCATTTTGAAGGGTTTTAGAAAATATTCGCCCAATTTTGGACATTTTAGGCCATTTTTTGAGAACATTCATCTTCCCAGTTTCTATAATTCTAGATTTATACAGGAGGAATAATCACCAATCCACCTACACTTATATATTCATGCAGGCATCTTTTTCTTTACTCTCTCGCGGCCAGGTGGTTTCCCCCCATTCTTTCCCTTCTTAACTTGCTGAAAGACATATTCCTCAACCTTCGTGCCTTTTACTTCGCTCTCGAGGGCCGTAGTTTTGGGTATTTGATAGGACAGTATCTAATGTAATGGTCCTTCGCCCCACACTGGGAAGCACACATTAGGGAGGTTCTTGTAGTGCACAAGTTGGCTAACAATTTTCCCCCCTCCTACATCTATGTGAATAATCTCAGGGAGATCCATAGAGATGTCGAGTTTGATAAGGGCTTGTAGATGCCATTCCGGGTTGAACTCTTGCACAAGACGGGTTCCTGAAAGTTTGCCCAGAGGTTGGGTGATGTGTGCCACCAAGGGATGCAAGTGCATAGGTAGGTTGGGGAGTTCGACCCACACAGGGCACAACATTGGCTTCGGGCCTTGTGGTGGTGAGAACTTGGGCGACCGTTTGAATAGCACCCCAGAGGAGAGTTCCTGAGCATCCTTTGACCCGTCCCCTATTGCATTGAGCGCAATGTCAGCTGAATTGAACAGAGAAATAAAGTAGTTATTTGGGAGATACTAAGTTTTCTCTACCCTCGGGGCCCAGTTGGTTCTCATACAGCCCTTAATGCCTTTTCCAGCCTTTTTTTTCAGTCTTGCTTCCTTCATGCCCAACGTTAGGCCTCCATCTCTCTTCCTCACCTCGCGAAGCACCTCCTGCATGCGCCTTCCCTGTTGTTGGCGATGCAGGGGCGGCTCTCAATACTTGCCTCTTCCTTCCACTACCCCCTACTTACTCAACAAAATGAGCTTGCCTCGAGCTTGTTAGATATGAAAGTGTTCAACCTTGAGACATGTAGCCTTATTAAAAAGATTGTGGTATAGAAGTGTTTCTATTTATAGATGCAAGCCTTTACATTGCAAAAGGAAAGCATCATTATGTGACGTGAGTATTATCTCCAACAGGAAAAGCACAAATGTAGTGGTGCTCATGGTAGTGCTTTCTTTTTTACTGCAGTAATCTGTGAAGCAGAAGAATAAATGTTTGGGAAGGACTTTGTTGGAGCATCACTCACTAGCTCACTTTTAAAAAGTAAAATAAAATGGCAAAGAAATAAGATAGTGGAAAGCCAGCCCATTATTAAAAATAAATATATATTCTGCGCGCACCAGAGAGAGGCTGTAGCTTCCGCTTGTTTTGTTGTTTTGCTGAGTGATGATGGAGCGCCAAGAAGCAGGCGCCATGGCTATCCGCCAGCGCATCGAGAACCCCGCCGACCGGCAGGTGACCTTCTCCAGGCGTCGCACAGGCCTCCTCAGGAAGGCTTACGAGCTCTCAGTGCTGTGTGACGTCCAGCTGGCGGTCATCGTCTTCTCCCCTACCGGCCGGGTCTCCGAATTCGGTAGCCCCAGGTAGGCCGCCACACCGGCCCTCCCCCCCCTCTCTCCAATCTCTGCTTTTATTATTGAGTGTAGAGAGGACCTTCTGCCGCTTTCTTTTAATGTTTGTGTCCGTCTCTGTCTTTTATTTTGTTTGTTTTGATTGTTGTGGTGGTTTGTTTGGTGCCTCAACCATGTGGTCTAGTCTCGTTTCTTTTCTTCTCTTCTCTATATTATCTTAAGGAAGAGTTTTACAAAACTGCCGTGTGGCAAGAATTTGGAGGTTCCGGAAGGGAAGAAGGAGGTTTGAGGAGGTCTAGGTAGAATTTGATTTTGAAAGCTTCAAAAAACGTGCAAAACACAGGTTTTCAACTAGTACTATTTATGGACTATCTTCTTCCATCAATATATAGGGATACGATCTCCCGAGTGTATTCTCCCAAAAAGAATCATCACTAAGGTTTTTGGCCTTGCTTTTATTTTAGTACCAAATCATCCATTTTAAACACTTGTTTCATGCATTATTTATTGTCTTGTTCTCTCCCTCTCCTCACATCTCTCGTTCTCTCTCTTCACCTCCTTGTTTTTAAGCTCACTACTCCACTCTCTCTCTCTTTTGTGAGAATAACATAATAAAGTGTTCACATTATATCATAATTAACAACAACTAATCATGATTAATGCTAATGAATGGATGTAACCCCTTCAAAGGTGCAATTACTCTAGCCTACGAGCTTTATAACATGGTACTCATCAAATAGTATAATAACAACTTTTATGGTAAAGCTTACTCATGTATACATGAGTTTGAAGGGTCTCTTTAAAACCTTTCATGGTATGAGAGCTTTTAAAGCTCCAAAGCCATGATCTTGGCAAATCGACAAGCCAAGCCACTTTCGATCGCCCACCCACTGTCCACTCAATATTTCGTGCATTCAACCATCTTTCCACAACATACGACGTTTACTTTTGAAGAACGCTAAAAGTGCCATTATCAAGCTCTCATGGGTGCAGTTCGCCATTCGTCAGGGCATTGAAAAGATCTATCCATTATCAATGCATATAAAGAAAACAATTGTTCGTCTTCAAATCTTTAGATTGTCATTTTTGAGCAGAGGTGTATCGTCGGGTGGTTGCAAGATCTATCCATTATCAATGCTCTATAACCAATACCTGACAACATGAAGAATGGATCCTCATCCTCCCTCTCAAAAAAGAAAACAATTGTTCATCTTCACATCTTTAGATTGTCATTTTTGAGCAGAGGTGTATCGGACGTCACATTTTTCATTAAAGCACTACCTCCCTCAAGGTCGTCTCTCAAACGATTAGGAGAAGATCAAAGAGCATCTCTAAACCATCACATTATTAACATACCTACAACTTATGCAACACTAGTATTCAATGACGAAGCCCTAGCAAAAATTGTCAAAAATCACCATCGACGGTCTTTGCAATTCGAACCAACATAAATGAAGTTAAAGACAATTTGTTATAACCTTTGTTTTCAAACCTTAATGAAAACTTTGTGTCAATTAACTTAGCTAAGCCCTTGGTAACATGCTCCTTTATACATTTATTAAAACTACTAATTATTAAATTAATGGCCTCTTTATGCAATTCTAGCCTCAATGGACTCTCCATTCCCCAATCATGCATCAAAATGAGATTTCACAAACATTTAAAAAAAAGAGTTTGTACTCATAAATAAATAATGACTTTCATAGCCCTCCTTTAGCCTTGGAGCTCTATAACATTATATTTATCATCAATAATAAAAACTTCATGTTGTTCAATCACATTGTGTCTTGCGTAAAGCTTACTATTGTGTATACATGAGTTTGAAGGGTCTCTTTAAAACCGTTCATTGTTCGTTTGCTAAGTTTGGTTAATTTTCTTGCTATTTTTTTATCTCACGCTCAAGGGCACTCAACATCAAATCTTTAGATCTTGTAAATGATTGTAGCGTGGTCAGCTTCCATCCATGCAAGGAGGGGGGCCATCCCAAACATTTGCAAGATGACACATATTAGCATTATTAACTCTATTTCAAGTCCTAAGTCAATCAAGAGGGAAAGATGGATGGATGAGATTGCTATATACCATACATCATAAGTGAGTTACTAGTTAGCACGGTACTTCTCATCCATTCCACCAATTGCAAAAAATCTTTTCGCTATTTAATTACTAATTTTGCAAAACGCATGCCTTTTATAACCAATGGGGCTTGGGAGAAGTTTTATCGATCCAATTCTAGGTCTGTCATTTACCTTATTACCTAACCCCTCCATAAACACAGAAAGCTTTTTTAGCAATCCAATTCTAGCTCTTTCATTTGCCTTGCAACCTAACCTCCATAAACACAGAAAGCTCTTTTAGCATTAGTATCCAAGATTGTACTTGTCACCACGCGATGAGAGTATGAGAAATCTCAGCTTTATTATGAGATTTAATATCCATTTTCCCTAACCCACCGATCTACTTAGGTCTACCTAGCTTGGTCCAAGCTAGCATTGCATAACGTCTTCTCCCTTTCACTCCTTGCCATATAAAGGTCTTCATTAACTTGAGAATTTAAGTCTAGTGTCTTCTTTTAAAGTACAATTATGAAGTATAGACGTGGACATAATCCATTAAGATGGTATTCAATATAATAATTCTAGAATGAAAAGGCAAATCCTCATCAATGACCTTCATCCTTATTGGTGGGTAGCCAAGGTGTTTGAAGTCCTTATTCGTGGCCCTTATCTATTATCTAGTCTATCAAGTCCATATTGTGGGTAGCCAAGGTATTTGAAGACTTAGTCATTGTTTGATAACCTAACACATCCCATATAGAACCATAAAATGTGTCATCTTTAGGTAGCTAGTGAGCCTATATTTTTGTATAAAGCATTTGTACTCAAACACTTCTAGAAAGCATTGTACAAGGAGTAAAAAGCTCTTTTAACATTTTCATACGAAGCTTCCAAAAACAACATTGAGTCACCAATAAAGGATTATAAGAAACATTGATAAAATGTAGCTTTACAACTTGCCTTTATTTAGCATCTAGGCCAAAGTACACAAGTAGATGGCAAGATATAGAAACACAAAACAATGGGGACAAGGGATCCTTGAGAATAGATATTTCCTATAAGGATGAGCCAACCATAAAGCCATTTAACATTAGTTATGCCTTAATTTTAAAGGTGAGAGTGTAGAAGATGTTGGAGATGAGGTATCTACTTACAAAGTATCCTTGTCACAAGAACCACATGGTGAGAGATAGGGAGTTACTTTGTACGTTTGATCATTGCAATTTAATAATGCATAGAAATGTTTTGATTTATTTTCTTGGGGGAGTTATTTGTGATTGCAAATATTTGTAAAGAATTTTAATTTTTTTAACTTATCAATGACATGCTCATCTAGAATAGTCTTACGAATAAAGGTTTCTCTTTATTTAATATTATAGCTCATGATTTATTGCTTTTGTTTCTTTTAGTACATGTGAAATCTTAAAAAGATATCAAGAATCAATTGGAAGGAGACAAACAAATGGAAACATGATCCATAATCGAGAGGTATGGTCATATTATTCAAATTATTGTCCACATTACTAAGATTAGGTTGTGATAAAATGCTATAAGTAGTTGTTTATGGGTATGTTCACTTGTATTTTTCCCATCATTGGCCCTTTTGTCGGTTTGTATGTCTCTCTCTCTCTTTGTGTGTGTGTGTGGAGTGCTTGGGTAGTGGTTTTAAGTATCGGTCTTCTAATCAAGCACCATGCTCGCACTTTGGTGCCATCATATTAATTTCATGTGATATTAAAACTATTATTCCTTCTCCCTCTCTCCTCCTCCTCTCTCTCTTCCTATATATGTATGTGTGTGTGTGTGTATCTATGTATATATGTATATGTACATGTACATGTAAATGTATGCATGTATTTATGTATGTATGTCTACATGTGTGTGTGTGTGTGTGTGTGTGTGTGTGTGTGTGTGTGTGTGTGTGTGTGTGTGTGTGGTGTTTCTATCTCTCTATATTTCTATCTAAAATTTATACTAGTTTCTCTTTGGTATATTTTTTGGTAGTCCTTTACTTTCTTCAAATTTGTTCATGATGACGAGCTTAGTTTGTATGATAAGATGTTAGAAGATGACACACACACACACACACTCACACACACACACACATACATATATATGTACATTTCTATATGTATACATATATGTGTGTGTGTGTGTGTGTGTGTCCGTGCACCTAAATGTTGAAGAGATTCTTCTTTTGCATATTTTAGTTAGTATTTTACTTTGTATCCTCAAATTGAAGAATAGTTTTTGGATGAGACACATACATATATACATACATGTATATATACATGCATATATACATATATACATACATGTATATGTGTGTGTGTCTGTATACGCATACACACTCATACATACATACATACATACATACATACATACATATATATATATATATATATATATATATATATATATATATATCATTCCAGCCATATCAAGACACAAATATGTGATGGTAAGACCTTGTGCAAATGAGATTGTGTATGTAAGGTGCATGGCTAGATTACAGAGGGATTAGTGTTTGTAATTGGTTACAAACTCTTCTATACCCTCTTACAACTTCCCTCCCTCCTCCCTCTGAATGAAAGTAGAATAGCAAAACCAAAATTGTGTACCCCACCCCTCCCACATCACCTCTTCCCTCGCATCTCCTCTCTCCTCCCTCCCCTCCCCTCTTCTTCCTTCTCTCCTCCCCCCACCAAAGACCTTAACTCTAGTTAATATTATAACACATCATATATTTCAAGTGTGCATTTCTTATTACATTTGTTCTTAAAGATTGGTTCACTTGCCATCAATCATTCCTCTAAATCTTTATACCATATATGGTATGATGTCATAGTAGGTATAACATAATTTATAACTTTATGTATTTTGATAAGTTGTGATACATGACATCTCTTTATATCTCACTAATAGATATTCCCTTTTTTGTGTCCCATATTTATAGATAGTTCATTATAGATTCTTAGTTGTTCCAAATCATGTATCCAGGGATTTCACTGATGTAAATGAGAACATGTGAACATGTTAATAACATATGTTAATAACACAAAAAATCTTGTGATCACATGTTATATTCACAAAGCTTTCACAAGGGCCTAAAAAAATTATCTTTGTCGGGCATAAAAAATCTTCTTAGGTGGCCACTGACCTGCTATTATGTGAAGATGGTAACATGAGAACATGTGAATAGCTTATTCCCATGTGTAGCCAAGCTTTTAAGGGGTTCCCAAATGGCAAGTGACCTGTTATTTTGTAAACGGTAACATGAGAACATGTGAATAACTTGTTCACATGTGTTATTATCACAAAAAATCTTGTGATCACGTGAATATTAAATCCCTGCATGTATCAAAACTTTAACTCCTCTTGATTCAATAAAAATATAACATTGCAAGTAATATTATTTTTATCAAGTCTCTCAAATTGAGCTCCATCCATTCTCACATCTTAACAGGGCCAAAAAAAGGAAGAGTATGCATAACTTTACTTGATTATTGTCCCTAGATAAGGATTACATAGTTTCAACTTTACTTGATTATTGTCCCTACATAAGGAAGAATGATGGTTATCTTATGGATTCATGCCATTTAATACTTCTTCGCATTTATAATCTTTAATGGATAACATACTCAAATGTGTGTCATTGCATAGGTATTATAATGACCATATATATATATATATATATATATATATATATATATATATATATAGAGAGAGAGAGAGAGAGAGAGATTAACATATGTGAAAGGCCAAATGACCTATGATACTTGATACATAACTAAAAGACCAATATGTATTGAGCTAAATCCATGATCCAAAAGATAAGATCTTACATGTAAAACATCCTGTTAATCCACTAGCCAAGATGCTATTCAAGCATATTGGCTAGTTATGTCTTGAGCTAAATCCATGATCCAGAAAAGAAGATCTTACATGAAAAAACATCCTATTAATCAGCTAGCCAATATTCCATGCAAGCATCAAGTACAATCACCTTTGTTAAAAATCTATTATCTCTTTTTTGGGTAATGTCTTGGGTTTTTGTTTGGGCCAAAAGTCATCAATGAGGGAACTACCTTCATAGACTACCCACTTGCCCTCTTTTCAGCTACTCTAACTTTGGCTAATTTTGTATTCTTTTGCTTAAGTTACATGAGAGAGAGAGAGAGAGAGAGAGAGAGAGAGAGAGAAGGGTGGAAGGAGAGAAGTCTTTTGTTATACATATTGACAATTATGATGTGTTCTAGTATGTACTTGTCTTGCTTCTTTTATTATGTGGTCATTGTGAACCGTATATACATAATATTTTTCTAGATTTGATAGGATTTGTTTTTGTACTTTATTTCTTCTTTTATATTTGGTCATTGAACAATATATGTATATAATTATAGTTTTTATAAGGACTTTTTTAAAGTAAATAAATTCTTACCATTGATACAATAGATATAGATTGAAGAAGTCACTATGATTAACAAGAATAATGAAGATGAGATGAAGATATGATAGTTTATGTGTAGACTTTAGAAAGAAACAATTCAAGTCAACATTTATATTTTATCAATGAATACTAATCTCCTCAATATGTTTATATGAAAATACTTTTGTGATAGTATTGGAAAGCCAAAGCTCTTTTGTTACAAAAGGAGTTTCAATACTTACAAAATAAACAAAGGTAAGAAAACATCTTGAGATTTAGTTGTAATATGAAAAGTTCATGTCATTTACTAGACCTTGGAAAATACAAGGCTATATGTATTTGTAAACATTTCTCCTCACAATACGTCTTCTTTTATTTCTACAGATTTCTGATGGGTGAAAACCTCACGTCTTTGCATCTGAAAGACCTTGAGATTCTTGAATTAAAGCTTCATGTTATAATCAATAAGATAAAAGAGAGAAAAGTGAGTATATTTAAAATCAGTTTTGGGAACTTTATTACTAGAACTTTTTTTAAAATCATGTCATAAAGCAATGTGTTAAAAATCACAATCTCTCTTATGTTTTAAACATGGATTTAGATTCAAATATTTGAAGTTCAAGCCAAAGAACTTGGCAAGAAGGTACATTTCTTAATATCTTGTTAGCTTGATTTTTTACTTTTGATAATATGTCAATATTTTGATGTTTCACATGGGTACCATTTTTTACACATAGGTATATGAAGGAAACACAAAATTATGTTAAGATTCAAGTGATGTGGCATTTTTAAACAAATTAATACGTTAAGAAAATTAAATCTTCATAGAATTGTACTCTCACATGCACTCACACGTAGGTGGATATTTTAAATGTATACTTATGCATACACAACCATGTGTGCATGTAAACACCCACAACCATGTGTGCATTTTAAATGTATACTTATGCATACACAA
The DNA here is from genome assembly GCF_041138505.1 of Cibotium barometz. Classification (NCBI taxonomy): domain Eukaryota; kingdom Viridiplantae; phylum Streptophyta; class Polypodiopsida; order Cyatheales; family Cibotiaceae; genus Cibotium; species Cibotium barometz. The sequence continues at coordinate 13,496,688 of NC_141051.1, forward strand.
CCATGTGTGCATGTAAACACCCACAACCATACACATGTGCATATATACAGATGTGTTCACTCATACGTGCATATGTACATAAACATACATGCATGTTTACTCATATAGAAATATTAGCAAGCAAGATTGCAGTAGGCTATAAATGTGTTCACTCATATGTGCGAATGTACACAAACATACATACATGTTCACTCATAAAAAATAATTGGCAAGTGAGATTGTAGTATCAATAATTTTCTTTTGGTGTCAAACACTCCTAGGATTGGATAGCACTGTAACACGCGGAAGCTCTGGGAGTCTTTTTTTTAGCCCTAAACACTATTGGCAACATGCTGATGCAAAACGCAGATATAGAGAGAGAGTAGAGAGAAATGCTAGAAATTCAGGTATCTTCATATAGTACAAAAAGGTACTCTTACACAGCCCTAGGCTGCCTTCAGAGAGTAGAGAGAGAGAGAGAGAAATGCTAGAAATTCAGGTATCTTCATATAGTACAAAAAGGTACTCTTACACAGCCCTAGGCTACCTTCATCTAAAAGGTGAACAACACCCAAAGTTGTCCCCCTATGGGACTCCTAGGGACCCAATCCCTAGAGGATTGAATGAATTGAAAGAGGAGCTTCTTGGCCTATTTATAGGCCTTTATTTTGCTTGGGGAACTGGCCGACCAGCAGTCACGGCCAGCAGCCCTGGCTTGTCCATTCATAAAATGCAGCTTTGCCCTAGATTTGATCCAGCCGTCTCTGATAGGCCAGCTGTCTCAGTTTGGTCCAGCCGCCCACCTTCTGTAAGCAGTCGACAGCACCATCTTCTCCAAGCCTTTCTTTTCCTCCAAGTCCATACTGCCAATAGCATTCTGTGCTCCTAATTTCTGGTTCTAACTATCTTTTTCTGGTTGCCTTCCTCTGGACTAGCCATGAGAAGGTACATGGCATTGATCATGCACATGACATCCCCCTCTGCTAAACTTGATGACGGGATTCCAACCTGCTCTTGGATGACTGTCATCATCCCAAATCTTTTCCCAAAGTCCCTCTGTCATCTATCCATCCCTGACAACCCTTTTCTCTGAAAGCGCGGCCTATTCTCCAAACTACTATGTCGTCTCAGACTAAGATCTATGCATCTGTTCCATCTAGTCCACAATCCATTCTTGCCCTGACTCTGAACACCGTCTTGGTCTTCATTCCTGAGAAATGAGTCTGGCACTCTCACATCACCCTTGGAGGATAAACCTCCCTTGGGACCGTCGCCCGAGAACCTATCTGGCTCACAAGACTGCCATCCCCTTTGGCTTTGTGGAACACCACCAACAAACCTCTTGGGAGCTCTTCCGATTCTGTGTTCCTTGCCTTGGGCTTTGTATCCTTGTACTTTCTTGTACCTTGGTGGACCTGTACACCATCATATGGGACTGAATCAGTGTTTAGTTTTGCTGAGCCTGATGCTCTGATACCAATGTAACACGTGGAAGCTCTGAGAGTCTTCTTTCAGCCCTAAACACTACTGGCAACATGCTGATGCAAAATGCAGATATATAGAGAGAGAGAAATGCTAGAAATTTAGGTATCTTCATATAGCACAAAAAGGTACTCTTACACAGCCCTAGGTTGCCTTCATCTAAAAGGTGAACAACTCCCAAAACTGTCTGGACCCCTATGGGACTCCTAGAGACCCAATCCCTAGAGGATTGAATGAATTGAAAGAGGAACTTCTTGGCCTATTTATAGGCCTTTATTTTGCTTGGGGAACTGGCCGGCCAGCAGTCCTCGCTTTTCCATTCATAAAACGCAGCGCCGCCCTAGATTTGATCCAGCTGCCTCTGATAGGCCAGCCGCCTCAGTTTGGTCCAGCGGCCCATCTTCTGTAAGCTGCCGATAGCACCATCTTCTCCAAGCCTTCCTTTTCCTCCAAGTCCATATTGCCATTAGCATTATGTCTAAATTCTGGTTCTAACTGTCTTTTTCTGGTTGCCTTGCTCTGGACTAGCCCTGAGAAGGTACATGGCATTGATCATGCACATGACAAGCACCTAGGCTAGTCTAACATGGTTTTCTTCTAATGAAAGGGTAGTTAAAACATGAATAAACTAAAGAATGAACATAAGATAATGTGAGAAGAGCATTGATTTCTAATAGACATCCATTATGTGTATTACAAAAGATTAGAGAAGCCTTTTTTCTTTTACATGTAAATATATGATGAGGGTCCATTTCACTTAAGAATTGATTTTTCACTTAATAATGACACGACATACTACATTTTTAGAAAGAAATATTTTTAAAAACATAAAAATAAATTCCTTTATGCATCTTTCTATGCATAAAATCAAAATTAATGAGAATAACTCTTTTGAAATAAAAACGAATTCCTTTATGCATCTTTCTATGCATAAAATCAAAATTAATGAGAATAACTCTTTTGAAATAAAACGAATTCCTTTGTGCATCTTTCTATGCATAAAATCCAAATTAATGGGAATAACTCTTTTGAAATAAAAATGAATTCCTTTATGCATCTTTCTATGCATAAAATGAGAATAACTCTTTTGGAATAAAAATGGATTCATTTATGCATCTTTCTATGCATAGAATTGAAATCTAATGAAAATCACACTTTTATAATTAAAAATATCCAATATGCATCTTTACATGCATAGAATTTAAATATGATGAAAATCACACTTTTAAAATAAAAAAATATCCAATATGCATCTTTCTATGCATAGAATTTAAATATGATGAAAATCACACTTTTATAATAAAAAAATATGCAATATACATCTTTCTATGCATAGAATCTAAATCTAATGAAAATCACACTTTTATAATAAAAAAATATGCAATATGCATCTTTCTATGCATAGAATTTAAATCTAATGAAAATCACACTTTTATAATAATAAAAATCCAATATTCATCTTTCTATGCATAAAATTTAAATCTAATGAAAATCACACTTTTATAATAAAAAAATATCCAATATGCATCTTTCTGTGCATAGAATTTAAATCTGATGAAAATCACACTTTTATAATGAAAAAAATATCCAATATGCATCTTTCTATGCATAGAATTTAAATCTAATGAAAATCACACTTTTATAATAAAAAAATATCCAATATGCATCGTTCTATGCATAGAATTTAAATATAATGAAAATCACACTTTTATAACAAAAACAAAATCCAATATACATCTTTCTATATGCATAGAATTTAAATCTAATGAAAATCACACTTTTATAATAAAAAAATCTCCAATATGCATCTTTCTATGCATAGAATTAAATCTAATGAAAATCACACTTTTATAATTAAAAAAATATCCAATATGCATCTTTCTATGCATAGAATTTAAATCTAATGTAAATCACACTTTTATAATAAAAAATATTCAATATGCATCTTTCTATGCATAGAATTTAAATCTAATAAAAATCACACTTTTATAATAAAAAAATATCCAATATGCATCTTTCTATGCATAGAATTTAAATCTAATGAAAATCATACTTTTATAATAAAAAATATCCAATATGCATCTTTCTATGCATAGAATTTGAATCTAATGAAAATTACACTTTTATAATAAAAAAATATCCAATATGTATTTTTTATGCATAGAATAAAAATAATACTTTTAGAATACACAAACGAAGGGGATTACTCTTTTTGAATAACATAAAGATAAAACTTATTTCTACAAAATTTAAGAAAATTTTGCCATAACCTCTTTTGTGTGGCTGATCATTTTTTAATTTTTGCATTCTAATTCTACTTAGAATTTAACCCAAGATGAATTTAGTACTCTAATCTAATCAATTCTTATTTTTTTGAAAGAGCAAACAATACGAAAAGTTTAACTCTATTTAATTGATTACACATCTTGGATAAAGAAGGGCTGAATTCAATGAAGAGAAGGGGGAAGCCTTTCTATCAAGGCATAACATCCAATTTTAATTTAAAAGAAGCAAGAAATCATAAACCATAGAATAGAATTAGAAAAACGTAAAATTTCTAACTTACATGGAGTTTTGTGAGCTATCCTTTGGCTTGTTGATGGATTGAGGGTTCTACTCTTGATTTGGATCAAGAGTGGCCACCAATTCTTTGTAGAGGAAATAGTCAAAAATAAGTGAATTATCAATGAATTCAATGTTTTTGGCTCTAGGGAGAGGAGTAGAGTAACAGTGCATAAAACACTATTAAACTTTTACAAAAGGGGAGGCTTCTATTTATAGGAAAAAGTGAGCCTCTAACCAAGCAAATTGATTCTAGATCAGTTTGGTCACTATTTATAGGAAAAAGTGAGCCTCTAACCAAGCAAACTGATTCTAGATCAGTTTGGTCACTTTTTGATCATTTTTAGGTCAGTTTAGCTTACTTTTTTATTCTAGTTGAAATAGAAGAGAGGAGAGATGAAATATCTCATTATTTGAGACTTTAAAACTCCACCACACATGTGAAATAGGCGGCGCCTCCTTCATGAGGAAAATTCCCCCACACTGAGGTGTCAAAAATGCATCATTTCCTCTAAATATCTCTTCTTTTTTAACACTAGTTTGGTACCAAAAAAGGACACTTAAGTGTCCTTTTTCGGACGATGCAAATAAAATGCTACTTACGCTAGGAAAGACATATTCAAAATCCCTCTTGAGGAGTTTGAATATGTGACCTAGTGTGTCTTTAAAAAATGTAACCTTGCAATTTGGATGCTGGCACGATAAGGAATTACACCCATAAATAGGACTTGCATGAGACTGCAACTCAAGTTTGAGAAAACCGGGCACCTAAAACCTTTGTTTCATGATTCTTGAGAGAGAATTTAGAAATTTTAAAAAATGTAGCACGATTGAAAAACTAAGATAGCGCTCAAGTAGCAAGATTTACTTGAGTTTGGGAACCCAAAAAATATGTATTAACTTGGTTTTGAACTATATAATCATTTTCGATTGCCAATTTGCACTCGGATTGACCCTGATATCTCTTAGGCGGTGGAAGGTTGGAATCACCTTCTAGAACTAAAAACCTTTTGAAAGGTGATGGTGCTGTATTTGGTGGGAAGGCTTGACATTAAAGGTCTTGGAGAAATCCTTTGCCATCTGCACTGCTTCGGCCATGGAAACTGGCTTGGCGTTCTTCACCAAAATATTCAAAGGTTTGTTCAGTCCCTGAATGAACCTGGCCATCAGCTGCGCGGTGGTGGCGAGTAATTAAGGAGGAGATACTTCAATAGTTCTGCTCCCCTGGGTTAGCTCTAAGAATTCGTTCATCTTTGTTTTCAAAAAGCTGGGAGGACAGAACCTCCTCCTTAGGTAAATTTTGAGATCATTCCATGTCTGGGTATTCCGATCAGACGGTTTGTCTCGTAGTGGTTTCTCCATGTGCCACTCTGGCTATTTCTACTATCTTCAGCCTTGCAAGAGACATTTTGCTCTTCTCATTGTACTCGGTGTCTCCACAGAATCGTGGGATAAAGATACTCGCATTATCAGATAACAAATCATTTAGAACATATCATTCATATCTTTAACACAATAATGGTCTATTAGACCGAAATTTCCATCTGAACAGTCCTCCATGGGGGATTTCAAATTTTATTATTATTATTTTTTTTAATTTATCATCCCTTAACTTGATCCACTGGGTGAAGATCCCATTCATCCTCATTGTGGTTTTGCTCAGTTTATCACTTTTCAACCGAAAATTCAAGAATTATTATTTTTCAATCAGAATCCAATTCAACTCATTAGTTCTCAATCAGAATTTTAAAATCATATCAACCACATTCGAATTCATCATCTGGATAGTATTTTTGCTTATAATTTCAAGATCTTAGATTTGATCGTATATACTGCCAGTGAAGAGCTGTAGTTATACCCTCGGTATATACGGGTAGTCACGGCCCTTGGAACTATAAGGTAAATACATCATGTCTAGGCCTCAAGAAAGTCAAGGATTCCATACAATTGCCGTACTTCCATCTGAAGACCCAATTATCAATTTAGGAATTTCATTCTGAATATCAATTTGTATGAGTTTCATCACACAATTACAACCTTTTATTGCTACTTCACAAATTTATGTGTGACATTCTTGGCTTCTCGATTGATCCTCATTAGCCAATTTGCTCTGATACCAGCTGTGAGATCCCTGTCTCCACCGCACAATGAATTCAGGGGTGTTAGCAGTGGAAGTAGCACTTCTTGCATGGGCCAGGGTCCCACACTCGGGCCTCGCCCACGAATATCCGGACAAGAGACTAATCCATCAGTTCTTTCGAAACCGAACCCGAAAAAAACTTCCCTTGCCCGAAAAGCACAGGTGATTCCTCCAGGATAACTTTTCTCTAACGTTGTCAAAAGCCTTAACTAACTGAGCTGATCTGACCAAACCCGTAAGTCCCATAGTCAGATCAAGGGAAAGATTGCACTTGGATCATAGAGACCAACGCTTTTTTGCTCATTGAGAGGCACAACTGTTGATTTTTTTCCATAGAACAATTTTTATCCAGGATTTACTTCATCTATCGTACCAACAAAAATTTAGTCTCATTTTAGGGATCCGTTAGTTCAGCCTAACCCCATCAAGTCCCATGGATTAGCCCAATCACTCTAGTGATGGGATCCAATTAAGAATTTGGTTAGGTTTTGTCCCGGGTACTAGGGAAAAGAGTTCCCAGGCCCCCTAGCCGGATATTCATGCAAACTTAAAGCTAGTCACACCACTTACACACCCAATATGAAATTGCCTTTTTCATAGAATCAGCTATCTTTCAAAACAATCATTTAATAAAATCATTGTGTCACTGATCATAATCATCAAAATCTCAAGTTAAATCCTTTTTTCCAATCATTCTTTCATCGATGTACCTATGGCATCATTGGCAACCAGAATGCTCACCACTTGTCCACATAGGTGCCTTTTCCATAGTTCCTAGTTCATAGTAACTGGCAATATATTCACATATAAAAATGGAATCTCCCTTGAAGATCAGCAAGATCAACCAGTGGATCCATATAAAAGAGCCATGGACTCATCCGTTGAGGACTAGCAAGGTCAATCAACCAGATCTATGCCCAAATTCAGAAAACAACTCTTACTCCTTGTTCCAATATCTTCCCAGACGTACTTGTGGGTATCTTCAGCGACCCAGAGCCCCAGCACCATATGGTCAGCACCCTCTAGGATCCTTCGCAGGTCACCTAGTGCTTCACTCATAGGCCGCTTTCCTTGGTCCCTCATCCACCGTATCGAAAGCTCACCATTTAAATCGAACCGAGGCTGGTCAAGACCTTAGCCGACCTTGCTACACGAGACGTCCTCCATTGACTCTCCATCAGCTATTGTAACTTTATCAGCTAGGTCTCCACGACCTCATTCACAAGACGGTCAAAATGCTTCCCCAGCATTCTTGACATAAAACAGTCATTTAAAAACAGTTCATAAATACAATTTCTAATCCACATTAATTTTATATGCATTCCTATTCTCCTCTAATCACATCATTTTTCATCTTAACACTTCTTTCCTCAATTAACCTCATCAGATCTCATCCACTCAAATTTACCCATACATCTCATCACATCACATTCATTAACATCTATCCAGTTTACATCGCATCTTATCACATCCATTTCACATCACATCTCATTCATTCACATCCCGATTCACATCTCATCATCACATCCATTCACATCCCATACTATTCATTCTCATCCCGATTCACATGCCATCACATTCATTCACATCCCTTATCATTCATTCACATCCCGATTCACATGCTATCACATTCATTCACATCCCTTATCATTCATCCACATCCTGATTCACATGCTATCACATTCATTCACATCCCATATCATTCATTCTCATCTTGATTCTCATGCCATCACATTCATTCACATCCCTTATCATTCATATCTATCCAATTTACATCACATCTCATCGCCTCAATTCTCGTTCATACCCATCACATTCACATCCACATATATTCTTCCACATACATCCACATCCATACTTATCACATACACATCCACATCTTTCCTTTCACATACATCCACATCCATCCTTTCACATACAAACATCTACATCCATTCTTTCACATACATCCACTTCCATTCTTCACATACATCCACATCCATATCCATTCTTTCACATACATCCACATCCATTCTTCATATACATCCACATCCATCTATCCATTCATTCACATTTATCTGATTCACATCACATCTATCCATCCATTCATTCACATTTATCTGATTCACATCACACCTATCCATCCATTTATTCACATCTATTTGATTCACATCACATCTATCCATCCATTCATTCTTTTATAAAAATCAACTTCAGTGGGAATAACACTTTTTTAAAAATCCTTTTATACATCTATTCATACATAAATTTAATTTTTAAGAAAAATAACACTTTCGAAATAAAAATAACTCAAAATTAATGAGAATAACTCTTTTGAAATAAAAACGAATTCCTTTATGCATCTTTCTATGCCTAAAATCAAAATTAATGAGAATAACTCTTTTGAAATAAAAACAAATTCCTTTATGCATCTTTCTATGCATAAAATCAAAATTAATGAGAATAACTCTTTTGAAATAAAAACGAATTCCTTTATGCATCTTTCTATGCATAAAATCAAAATGAATAACTCTTTTGAAATAAAAATGAATTCCTTTATGCATCTTTCTATGCATAAAATGAGAATAACTCTTTTGAAATAAAAATGGATTCCTTTGTGCATCTTTCTATGCATAGAATTTAAATCTTACAAAAATCACACTTTTATAATAAAAAATATCCAATATGCATCTTTCTATGCATAGAATTTAAATCTTATGAAAATCACACTTTTATAATAAAAAAATATCCAATATGCATCTTTCTATGCATAGAATTTAAATCTTATGAAAATCACACTTTTTAATAAAAAAATATCCAATATGCATCTTTCTATGCATAGAATTTAAATCTAATGAAAAACACACTTTTATAATAAAAAAATATCCAATATGCACCTTTCTATGCATAGAATTTAAATATAATAAAAATCACACTTTTATAATAAAAAATATCAAATATTCATCTTTCTATGCATAGAAGTTAAATCTAATGAAAATCACACTTTTATAATAAAAAAATATCCAATATGCATCTTTTTGTGCATAGAATTTAAATCTAATGAAAATCACACTTTTATAATAAAAAAATATCCAATATGCATCTTTTTGTGCATAGAATTTAAATCTAATGAAAATCACACTTTTATAATAAAAAGTATCCTTTCTGTGCATATAATTTAAATCTAATGAGAATCACACTTTTATAATAAAAAAATATCCAATATGCATCTTTCTGTGCATAGAATTTAAATCTAATGAAAATCACACTTTTATAATAAAAAATATCCAATATGCATATTTCTATGCATAGAATTTAAATCTAATAAAAATCACACTTTTATAATAATAAAAATATCCAATATGCATCTTTCTATGCATAGAATTTGAATCTAATTAAAATCATACTTTTATAATAAAACAATATCCAATATGCATCTTTCTATGCATAAAATTTGAATTTAATGAAAATTACACTTTTATAATAAAAAAATATCCAATATGTATTTTTCTATGCATAGAATGAAAATAACACTTTTAGAATACACAATTGAAGGGGATTACTCTTTTTGAATAACATAAAGATAAAACTTATTTCTACAAAATTTAAGAAAATTTTTCCTTAACCTTCTTTATATGGCTGACCATTTGTCAATTTTTGCATTCTAATTCTACTTAGAATTTAACCCAAGATGAATTTAGCACTCTAATTTAATCAATTCTCATTTTTTAAAGAGCAAACAATACGAAAAGTTTAACTCTATTTAATTGATTACACATCTTGGATAAAGAAGGGCTGAATTCAATGAAGAGAAGGGGGAAGCCTTTTTATCAAGGCATAACATCCAATTTTAATTTAAAAGAAGCAAGAAATCATAAACCATAGAATAGAATTAGAAAAAAGTAGAATTTCTAACTTACATGGAGTTTTGTGAGCTATCCTTTGGCTTGATGGTGGATTCTGCATAAAACACTATTAAACTTTTACAAAGGGGAAGGCTTCTATTAATAGGAAAAAGTGAGCCTCTAACGATTCTAGATTTTTCCAGATCAGTTTGGTCACTTTTTTGACCATTTTTAGGTCAGCTTTACTTACTTTTTGGTTCTAGTTAAAATAGGAAAGAGGAGAGAGGAGAGATAAAATATCTCATTATTTGAGAGTTTAAAACTCCACCACACATGTGAAATAGGCGCCTCCTTCATGAGGGGAATTCCCCCACACTGTGTCAAAAATGCATCATTTCCTCTAAATATCTCTTCTTTTTTAACTAATAACCTTGTCCTTAGTCAACTCTTCATCTTATGTGAGTATTTACTCATTTTTAGGGGGATTTTCTTTATTTCTTCAGTTTATCTCCTCCCTACATTTGGATTAATCTAATTGGTCCCTCAGAACCTTAATCTAAAATTTTCAGAAAATCTGGACCCTTAGGCTAAGGCCTTTTGAACAGATTATAATTTATTTTTGCACCTTCTGAAATTCTTTTTGAACTTCTGTTTTGGGGGAATTTATTTTAATAAGAAGAGATATTTTTCCATCCAAAAATATCTAAAAATTGAATAATCACTCTCTAGAATATTTTCTCTTAGGTAGAAACAAGATCTGTTATTATTCTGAAAAGGGGGGTTGATTACAGGGGAAGAAACTGGACATCTTGAAGGGCTGGGAGAGGAATCTTACAGATCTTTCCAAAATGGTAACGTGTCTTATGATGTTGCAAGGTCATGGATTACAATAATATATTTTTAGAAGTCAACATGCACTGGAGAGTGACATGTTGATGTGTGGTGGAAGCTTATCCCAAAAGTCATAATCTTGCATCATGAAACACCCAATAGATTTTATTGTGTTCCTGTCTCAATAAGCTTGATCAAAAGTTTTGTTCCTAGAAAGTGGCGTGGGCTTCCCCACCAGGTCTCTCAACAATCGATTAGCAATCCTTGGTGATTATGCTAACACCATCACTGCCATCCAATATTGTAGAGATCATCTTGCCTTTATAAATGATAGGTATCATGATGTTAATTTCATCTCTTTCAAAGTAGTTTCCTAGCCTGTTCATGGGCACTTTTGGCTATTCTTTTGTTTTGGGTATGGAAGAAGAGCTTTCAATGTGGCACATCACATCCTCCTCCTCTTCAGGTTCAAGATTGTGGGCTCTTGAGTTCTTTGTCATGTATTTGGATCATTCTCTCCAAAATTAAGAATTTACTTGTAAAAGAGATCTCTGATCTCAAGAATTTACTTGTAAAAGAGATCTGATCTCAAGACTTGAACTTCCAAGGCTATGAGGCCTACTATTTCCCTTGTGTAATATCCATGCTCAATTTTCTCGTACTAGCTCGGAGGTGTGCTTGGGCCTACCAATGTGTGGGGGATATACAATGATCCTTCCGTAGGAGGTGGTTGCTTTTGATTGGGTTGAAATGAAGTCCTGTCCTATCACATTGAAGAAAATATTATGGTGAATATGATGACCCATCTAAGGCCCCATCTAAGGCCAAGTTTTCCCTCCCACTAAGTTGGTTGCTTCCATGGGAGGTGGTTTCTTTGATGGGGTTGAAATGAAGTCGTGTCCTATCACATTGAAGAAAATATTATGGTGACTATGATGACCCATGTAAGGCCAAGTTTTCCCTCCCACTAGGTTCTCCTATAATGTATGTAGCCAAATAAAATCTCCTTGGATTAGTTCTAGAGGAAGAGACTCCAATATTTTCCTTTTGAATACTCTCAAGTTCTCTTACTGGTTCTATGTTTGACACTTGAGTAGGGTATGAGATACATGCTCAAGTGGGATAAGTGGTTTGTTACTTGACCACATGCTTAAGTATTGGATCTAGTTCAGCCTCTAGCTTACTTATCAGTGCTTGGGTTTTTTCATTCAGCACGGGGTTGGGGTACTCTTTTATTTTCTTTGGAAGGTTTGCATAGTAAATGGGTTTATTCTCTTTGGGAAGAGCTGGTCTTTCAGTGGGAGATCCATTATTGTCTTTCACGAGGAAGGTATCTTGGAACTATCATCTAAACCAATGTTAATGTCACGACATCGTTGCCCTTAACACAATTGATCATGTGTTGTATTTTTGCATGGTGATCTTTGAGATTTTCTTCTTTTGGACCTTTTAGTCTTTTTAGGGGCTACTATAGCCTTTGTTTGGGGCTTATGACTCATGCTCTTTGGTTGCTATCTTTGAGGTTGAAGTCTGAGCTTTTTTCTTCTCTTAACTGTCTTGGATGTTTCCTTATTGTTTGGTAACTATCATCACCTTAGTTTGGATCCTTGCGATGACATTAAGGGGGATTTTATGAATAAGCCTTCCTTGTACAAAAAATAAGTTAAGGCTCACTAAAGTGGCTAATTCTCCTTTGACTAGGGTGATTGTCACTTTGTTGGGAAAATCATTGAAAGCATGTTCAAATCCACACACACTTGTAACATCTACCTTTGTATGGAATGCCATTGGGTTTTGGCATTGGATTATAAGATGGAGCTAGAGCACTTGTGAGATGGCTCTATGAGGAAACTTTAGGACACTCAAAAACACAGTGCAGGCCTTTACAATGAAAACATTGAAGAGGTGGTATGCATGACATGTTATTGAAGTCTCTTTCCCTTTATTGCACCAGATCCTTGAAAAAGAAGGCATAGTCAATGGATGGGGTTGTTCTTTTCTAGATATCCATATGAATTGTACTATTTATATGGATCCTATTACTTATATGACTCGCAGATTTTCATTTTGGAATGTTAGAGTCCACTAGCAAAGTCATTGAGTAGTGTTGTTGTACCAGTTCAATTTCAGGAGTAATCAGTTAGGGTGTGAAAATATGAGAGGTGGGTATGGCATTGGTGGTGGTTTGTACATACCTCTCGATATAGGGTTTTTAAAAATGAGCACATGATTATGGGCCAATTGAGAATCATTTCCTATGGGCGGTAGTGCTAGTGTGGTTGCTAGGTGGTGGTGCCATGTTTCCTTGGTACAAATAATGGATTATATCATTGTTCCCATGGCAATAACAATGAGGAAAATATTGTTGTTGTCAAAGTCTTAGTAGTGGACACTCCGTGCTTATATGGTTCTGGTAAAAAATTGTTCACTGAACCATATCTCTTGGTGGAAATAAACGTGGGTGTCCCACTTGACTAATTGGCATGGTTGGCCTTGGGGTTGCCCATGGGGCTAGCCTTGCCACTGTAAATGATTGAGGACATTTTTTGCCAACTCGTCCATGCTTATGTCCTTTATTAGAAATATACCTAGTTTTGGTTGGACACCCTTGGTCGATGTGTCCTCTATCTCTTGGTTTGGGTGGGTAACTTCTACATCCTTGTCTTATAAGGTTCATTGCCTCGGGAGCATACTCATCCAAGATGTACTGTCTAGACCTATAGAAATTGTCATCAAGCGTGTTGCTCTTGATACTGATCATAAAATTTGTTGAATGAGCGATAAGTAATCTAGTCTCTTGTAGGGGGTTGTATCTAATGTGGGGATACTCAAGTGGTTCTAGTAATGTAATCCCATTTTCTTTTACTCTCCTCTTACTTCATGTTATAGATCTATGTGATAGTTCTCTATTTAACTCATTGGGAAAGCATCCCATAATGAATGTGTGTTACAAGACTAAATAGCTGGCCTTTTCATGTGGGTTTAGAGAACTAAACCATTGGCCTTTTTTTTTCTTCAAGGAAAAGTGTGAATGAGCGAATCTTGGTGGGATTATTAATCATTCCCATGACCTCTCAAATTTGATCAAACTTCACTAGATACTAAATGGAATCTCCATTTCCATCAAACTTTATCCAACTTCTCTAGATACTGAATGGGATCTCCAGTTACACCAAATTTGTTCATCATCGTTTGAGATGTGGATTGGATTTGTTTTGCCCAAGTCTGAGCCTCTAGTAGGTATTATGGTAACCCCCATTCCCATTTCAAATGCCATCTTAAGCATATATTTTGCATATTTACAAACAAGGAGGCGGATGTAAAGGAGTGGTTACACAAAACCCTCTATTCCACGGTTTAGGAATTCTTGCCCCATGGGGTTGGGCTGTCTAGTTTCCAATGGGACTTGTCCAATGCTATTAGCTTTATTTGATGTTACAGGATTGCTATGGCTAAGGAAAAATTATGTAAACACCCTTGTGAATTTATTTGGTTTGAGGTAGTCTCAAACATTGACTCTTTACCTTTACCCGCATTCCCTGTTCTTCATCTGAATTAGAACTCGTTTCTGTGGTGAAGGGGCTCCTACAATAAGCTCTTGTGGAAAGTGGGACTCCTACTTACACTGTGTGTGCTTGCTATTTTTTTTATTCCTAATGGTATAACAAACGAGACATGTCTCAATATCATAAAAATATGATTGATGAACTACTTGGTGGTTATGGTTAGCTTGGGATAATCTTAGCTCAGGATCGACACCAAATGTTTAAACATGCTAGCATCTAACATGGTTTTTGACCACTTTCTAAAGGAGAAAAACTTGAGGTTCTTGGCCTTAATTCCGCTCCTTTACTGGAGCTTTGCCCAAAAATAGAACGGAGTAATTCCCTTTTCATGAAGTTTATGGTGCTATTTACATAGCCAGTTGGTGAATTTGGGGCTTGGAGGACCGTTGGCAACTCTTGTTTCTAGATGTTCCATTGTTCCTCCACTTATGTTTGCATTTGGTTGGCCCATCTTGTCCTAAATATCCTCATTTAAGGTGGATATAAAGGAGTTTTTCCTTATTAACAAGAAAGCACTCTATTTTGGGGTTGAAGGTTAAGTGAGTTTAAGGAAGCACTTTGTTCTCAGTGCTAATCCTTTTCTTAGACTACTGAAAGCTAGGTGGGTTTGATGAAGTGTGCACTATTGGTGGTTGTGTTGTTGTGTTTCCAATAATTAGTCAAGATCAAGTTTGCATAAAGGGTTTTGCTCTAGTGAAGCGGCCTCTACTGCTTTCCTGAAGTAGGTCTGAAACTGATTCAATATATGTTTCCTCTCCTCAAGCTACAAAAACTGTGTTTTTTTCCTCACATTTTATATTGGAGTTTTAAGATTTATTGGTTTTTTTCCTAGGCTCATGTCTCTAGGTTCACATGTGTGTTAACTCGTGCCTCAATACTCGTGTCTCTCGGCTTACTTATGTTGACTCACTTATATTCTGACTCGCATCTATTCTCACACCTTTTATTATATGAACTAGGAACACATACTTTATTTTTATGAAATAGGCCTATTTGGGGCACATACTTTTATGTACTAGGATTATGAAAGGGTGGGTAAATATTGGGTAATAATTATACTTTAATTCTCTACTAATTACAAAGGATAAGAATTTTCCTTGGAAATTGTAATTGGTTACAGATTATATGAGAAGAAAATCCTTAAAGGACATGAGTAGGTATGTCCTTACAAGTCTTTACAGCAGTTATAATTGGTTGGTAGTACAATATTAGAGATACTACCTCTAGAATCACATTTGGTTGAATCACTCCGTTGTCACACTAGAATGCTTCTTACTAATGGGGTGAAGAAAGAGCTCTCTATGCCTAGATGGAGGCAAAAAGAGATAGTCTTTGCAATGGTTTTCTCTCACTAAAGGTGGGGGAAGAAGAGGAAGCTAATATATGAGGAAAACCTACAAACAATCTTATCTAGAAATTAAGCATCTATCAAGCATCATACAAGATTCAATAAGGAACAAGCAAGCAAGAGTAATGAAGAAGGGGAGCTCATAAGTATTCTATTAAAAGGAATGATTGTGTAAGGCTTATTGTAAAAAAATGATTTATATACAAGTGACTAGTTTTCACACTAGGTTGGTCAAACTAAAAATGGTGTGACCTTCTATTACTAGTCTAGCAAGTATATACATAAAATATTTATACTTTCCTCCCTATTTGACATTAAGAATAAGGTAAGGTTGCTTTATATGTTCTAGCATCATCTTATAGAAGATAAGTGCCAGTTTGAGTAGGTAAGATGGCAAAGCGCCTTACGGTAGTTCCGATGAGTGAAACTATGTTAGCCTACAAAGATAAGTGCTAGTTTGAGAAGGTAAGATGGAAAAGCACCTTATGGTAGGTCGAGTAGGTGAAACTATTTTAAACTAGGTCTTACAGAAGATAAGTGCTAGTTTGAGCAGGTAAGATGACAAAGTGACTTCCGATAGGTCGGGCGGGTGAAACTATGTTAACCTACAGAGTGGTTAATAGTAGTGTAAGGATTTTCTTATATGTTTGATAACATCTATCTTTATTTATAGCCATAACTAAGACTTTTTTAAACCCTACATGTCTTGAGAAAAGAACATCATGGAAGTTCTTGAGATTTTTGTTCCTAATTAGGTATGTAAAATATATGTCTGAAGTAGATATTTCCATTGTGAATTCTTCTCAAGCTAAGAATTCAACACTCCTCATAGCTATATTTTGAACAATGGAGTCAAAATGAGTGTTAATTCTTAATGTATTCCTAACTTGTTCTTTTAGTTCCAACCTTATTATAGTGATAACATTGCACAAGAGTCCTTTGCTAAGAGCATCAACTTATTTCTTCTTGTGTCCATTAAAAGACAACTTTATTTGTATATAACAATGTCATTTACTTTCATTATCTCTATTGAGAAGGAGAGTTAGGGGTAGATAAATACTTGAGACCTAGTATGTCCTCAATTCAAATTGTTTTCCCACAACAAAAAATGTCTTCAATGCTTTGGGGCAAGTAGTACAATATTAAAGATTGGGGGGTTCACTAGAAATATATTTGAATGTCTCACATGAGCCCAAAATATATGTGAATGTCTCATGTGAGCCCAAAATAAGGTATTTTTACCTCATTTTTGGGGATAAATTTACAAAAATGTATTTATAGGTTTTTTAATGAATTATGAAAAAATGTTGTTTGTATACCTGGGGCCATTTTAAATACTTAAAATTCAAAGATAAGAGATTCGATATAGCCCTCTTCTTGCCCCCCCCTCGCCACCCGAGAAGTTCTAGGTCATGAGCATAATGTCTCTTCTCATTCTTCTTGAATTCATAGGCTATGACTATCCTATATTGGGATAATACTTAATTTATGCAGTTCCTACTAGTGTCACAAGTAACCATAAAATGTCTACCGATCTCCAAAATCTTGGTAATACAATTCTCCCTTTTTTGATGAATTCAAATGCCTTAATTTTACATTTCTTTGTTTATAAGAATAAAAAATCCTATTTAGTCAAGTTTGTAAGAGGACTAGATATCTTCAAAAAGTCCTTGATGTGTCTTCTCCCGTATTGGGCTAAGCTAAGGAGGCTTCTTACATCTCGGACACAACTAAGATCCATGTGTAGAAACATTTGCTTTGACTATGTCTCATGATCCATGTGCTTTTACATGGTCATTCTAGAATAATTACTTCGACCATGTCATGGTCCACGTGTATATCACCCCACTGAGGCAAATTATTTGTTTGGTCCTTGGAAAAGAATCATCTGGACATGTTTCAATAAAGCTTGTTGTTCCTAAGCTTTGATAAAAAGCCTTCTATAGATGGATTTTATGATGTTTCATTTCCTAGAATAGACAAATATGTTTTCTATGAATACCAAAATTAAATACTCAAGATGACCATGATGTATATTATTCATGAGACACATGAAATTTACGGAAGCATTTATCAAACCAAATGGTAAGACTATAAAATCTTAGTGTTATCTGGTCCAAAAAGTCATCTTCAAGATGTATTTATATTTTATTTGAATCTATTGGTATCCTGATCGATGATCAATTTAAGATAATTAATTTTCATAGGATAATTAGGCCAAAAACTCATCTTTTGTAATAATAGTTGATCATGTAGATGAGGACCCTGATTTGCAAAAGATCACCCAGGTTCTAAGATTAGCTAACTTTGTGTTCCTGCTGCATTATCCCACAAGGTTCCTTCATTTTCTTGGCCACATTATCTATCAAGGTTCCTTCACCTGTCACAACATCAACGAGAACATTTGGCCTTGGAGGCCTAATTGGGTATGGTAATAAACATGGATTCTTTTTTGTATTTTCCTAGGCCTTTGGCTGAATAGACGTGATTTCTAAAGGTGTGATTTGATGCAAAGGTTTCATCATGAGTTTGGGTTTGAGAAATGGGTTACATGTTTGAATTATCAGCTTCATAATAACTTGCGTGCATGTGGAGCCTTGTGGGAGATTATGTACTTAACCTTAACACATAACCCCAAGTTAACAAAATGTGTAAAACTTACCTTAAGAAACCAATGAGCTTAAAGGATAAGGAGAATGGATAATGAAAGTGACACTGCTTCTAAAATTATCATTTGTTTGCATGCACTATACTTGTTTTTTCCCTCAAGGTATTATTGTCGTATGCAACTTACAATGATTAGAAATTTTAGGAATAGAGCATCATGTGCATACATTAACTTATCAAGTTGAAATTAGATTGTAGAAGCCCAGTCAAGCATTTTCTCAAGTTGTGTAACCATGGAGCGCAACTTTGTGGAGACCTTTCCAAACATTTGTGCTTCCAAGGAGAAAACTCAAATCATAAAAGATTTTGATGTTTCTTTGGAACTTAGGTAAATTTTCTAAACCTTATTTGAATAAACTATTTCAAGCTCTTAATATCTCAAATTAATGTATCAAAATAAAGCTTTTTTTATATTATAGATTGTTCTCATGATTTCAGGTTGTAGCCTTTTCCTTATCAATATCATGATGCATATGGACATGTTATAAGCTTTTGACAACCAAGGAATGGTGCTATAAATAATGTATCCCTTGCAAAGAATGATCAACAATGCAATAATTGTAAAAAATGGTCATGAAGACAACAACAAACCATATATTATTTAAATAACTTATCTTAGATGGTGGAGGTATAGCTAAGCACATGTAATTAGTAAAGAGAGAGAGAGAGAGAGAGAGAGAGAGAGAGAGAGAGAGAGAGAGAGAGAGAGAGAGAGAGAGAGAGAGAGAGAGATCATGCATTAGACTTCACATTAATAAATTGGAAGCTTTGTGTGAAGAAATTTGGACTAAGAAATGGTAGCCAAATAATTTGGACATAGTTAGAAAGCTATGTCATGTAGGTAAGATTTGTTCTTCATCATTACACATTACATGTATTTGATGGCGATTTTGTATATGTTCAAAAATTGCAATCTTTTACTATATTTACATAATTAGTTCTTTTAACACAATTGTCAAAGGGAACAAATATGTTGGCTAGAGAGTTTGAACACAACACACATTTAATACTATAACTATTTAATAAATTTATATCTAGATTGGTGTAGAATTTAAAAACAATACACAATTAAATTTGTAATCATTTAATGCGTTATATGGTGGGTTCTTTAATCCTCTAAAAATTCATTAAAATTTATAATCATGCTATAGAGGGATAAATGTGTTGGCTAGTGAGGGGTAAATGTATTGGTGAGTTTAAAAAGAATACACATTACACAATAAGAATATTTTTTAAATTTTTTATGTCTTATTTTTGCAATATTTCAATTGAACTATTTGTAGGAGAATTTAGAAATTTTGATTGTAGAAAATTTTCTTGTTCGAATTGTAGAACATAGTTATAAGCATTAACCATTTCTTTCTTTATAGCTATTAAAGACAAGTAAATAGGGAGGATTTAGCTTCAAGTATTTAGGAGATTTGTAATTTATAATACTTATAAATTTAGAGGTATCCTTTAATCTAACTAGATAAAGAAAGACCACTTTAAAAAAAGACATATTTCCTAATAAATATCCAAACCTAGTTAACGTAGTTGAACATATACCATGTATATGCTATGTGTTATTTACATATACATATATATATATATGTGTGTGTGTGTGCGTGTGCGTGTATGTGTGTGTGTGTGTATATATACATACATACACACATATATACATACATACATACATACGTCACTACAACATGTCATGGGCATAGCAATGTTTAGGCCTTCGGGATGTGGCATTTTGTTGCTATGATCAGCAGAAAAATTTCACTACCAAAAGCAGTGACAATAGCAACGAAATGTTGCTCTGCTATTTTGTTACATCAAGATTTATTGGTGATTGGCTGGATTACTAACCTATTGGCAGTGTTGAGATAATACAAAAGTATCTTTCTCATCATTCCAAAACTTGGTAGAATCAATTTGAAAAAAACCATTTGGATGTTTCCTCATGGTTGCTTGAGCACCTCTATATATCACCGCCGTGAACCATTTGACATCAAAGATAAATGTTCTAAACCAAATCTCAAGAATATCTTGAATAGTTTAATAATACTCAAGATTTTCCTCTATGACATTGGTATCATGTCTACTAGCTTGACTTTCTTGCTCAAAAGTTTCCATCACACAACAATTAAATGTTTTTCTTTTAGAATCCACACGCTTCGTACGAAAGTGTCTTCCCTCTGACCATATTACATTATATAGTTTTTACTAACATTAAACAAAAGCATGATATTTAGTATAGTGCATTAAACAACTAATGCTTCATCTAGTCTTCGTTGCCTTCCTTTCCCTTGTGGCACATTAGTGATTAGTCGGTCATCCTTTCGTCTATTGATTGCATCCTTGTATCTCTTAATCCACGTCCCCGTGATGAGACTATTTAGAATGTAGAATGTATTCACCTTTTGGCCTAATGATTCATCTAGTCTTTGTTGCCTTCCTTTTCCTTATGGCACATTAGTGATTAGTAGGTCATCCTTCTCATATCTCCACAATTGTGGCATGGAAGGATTTAAGCAAGAGAGATGTTTTGAGATATACACAAGAGACTCTTGCATCAACCATCCCTCTTCCATGCCTGCTTCTGGCCTTTCTCTTTGTCTCATAAATTCCTTTAAGGTTTTCATGAACCTTTCAAGAAAAAACATTCATTGAACATGAGCAACACCACAAAGTGCCATTTCATCAACCAAATGCACCACAAGATGCAATTGGCTAGTGAAAGTTATTCTAGGAAAGTTTTCCTCAATCATACACACTGCCTCAATAGCATTGAGACGAGCCATCTCAATGGATGTAGGATCTATCTCCTTTAAGGATATGTACCTACATACATAGCAATCATGTGTGTACCAAATATTAAATATAACTTAGATAGTGAATTCAAGAGAAGATTCATACCTAACCAAGATTCCCATTTTGTAAATAGCCTCTCTCACCTTGTTGTCTCCACAACCAACTATTGCTATTGGAATAATAATTATGCATAGAAAAAAAATGAAAGTTAGTATATGAGCCTACAAATTATGTACCATAAAAAGAAATCGAATAAAAGAATATTTGAATACCTATAATATTTTGTGCCAATAATGTGTCTTGAGGCTATATAATTGTACCTCTCCTTTCTTTTTGGTCTTTGTGAAGGTACCCTTCAATGAATGCATTACTCCCATTGGTGTACAAAAAGAGACAATCAAACTTTTCACCTTATTGTGCTCCTTCTTGGTTAATACCCATGGTGCCTTTTGTAAAACTATGTTACCACTCTCACCTACAATTGGAATTACACTTTGAAGGCGTCCAATGTTTTGTAAGTCATCCCTTGCACCCTTGGTATCTCTTTTACCAATTAAATGGTCCCAAATATTTATTGCCACATTCTTGAAGCTATGCATGGGATCTAAGAGATGATTGATCTTCAACTCACACCAATATGAAAGTCGAAAGAAGATTGAGTGTCTTGATTTCCCATCGGGTGGTGGATTTGGGGTGTTTCTCCATGCCTCAAATCAATCTCTAACTCTTATCATCACAAGTGGTGAGACATCATGTTGTACATACTTTGGATGCGAAGGGAGAAATCAATGATGTTTTTCATACACCACCTTCTTTAGTGTAGAGGGTCTTTTCGAAACAAGTTTGCAAAAATTTGACCTTCACCCCGTTTTTCTAGAGAGAGGAGGTGTGGAAATCCTTAAGGGGCAAAAATGAGAGTCCATATTTCACCTAATGCAAGGAGATAAAGCATTATATGACCTTTCTTGAATTCCACCCATGGAGGGAGGTTGTAATCCACCAATACAATGCCATGTTTAAAACTATTTTGTAAGTAATTTATTACTAAAATGGTATATGTACTCACTCTCTCTTTTATGTTTTAAACCATTTAGATTCAAATGCTCGAAGTTTAAGCCCAAGCAAGAGCTAGGTAAGAAGGTACATTTCTTTATGTCTTGTCAACTTGATTTGTCTTTCAATAATATATCAATCTAGATGTCATTTTTTTATACAAGTACATGAACTAGTGATGTAGACATTGGTGAGACCTACCTGGGTGACAGATTCTATACTAATACTACTGGCATAGTGGTGAGATTATTGGTGATATTCCACCATTGGTTTACAGGCTTTGTGACACACCCACTTTCGTGTATACGTTGATATCATAGAGTAGTTACATTGATTTTATCCTAATTGCCTTAACATAGTATTAATTACATCAAAATAATAGTATAAGAGACCTTTAAAAAATAAGAGGTGCAAGATAGCTTAACATGCTTCCATTTTTGAAGTATCTTCCGTCCTCAAAGCTTAGATGGTGAGCTTTATAGAGATTGCGTGTAAGTTATAAGTGAGAGGAGGTAGAGCACACCAATGCTGATAATTGGTCTTTTGGGTACTTGCAATAACTTCACCTTCTTCTTCAAGCTCTATATCATTGTAAGTTGCTATACTTTCCAAGGTTCCAAGAGAGTTAGTGAAAATAGAAGAAAATCGAGGAGAAACAAAAAGAGTATGACGTGATGGTTATGAAGATTGCATCATAGTGGGGGTGGTGTGAGACTCTTCTCTTTTTGGCTAAGGTCATTTATGGATGTTAAGGAATTCTTCTTTTTTCTGGTTCCTTGTCTCCAACTATTGGTGGCTTGATGTTCTCAAAGAACCAACATTTTCAAAATGGTTCTTGTCTTCATCGTCACACTGGGGTAAGCATTATTTGGTTCATTAAATAGGCCCTTCTTGCCACATTGGTTTGCACTTGAGTAAAAACTTTATGGTGCAGTAGTACGATCCCCTCGGATTGTAGAGATTGAACTGTGGTGGTGGTAGATCGCTAAATGTCTTTCCATTTTTCTTTACTTTGTACCACCCTACATTTGCTAGCTTTATAGACTTTGCTTGAGTATATCTTATATTATTGGTTTTGGTGTCAATGTGGTATCTCTGCAAAGGGATTCCAACATCTAGGGGGTGCACTACTAAGAACCCCTTTGTATCACGTGCATTCAAGGGGTATTAAGAAAACCCCTTACCTGTGATATTTTCATGAATTAAATGACCCCTTTTTTTTATGGACTTATGGGTTTTTTTTTTCAAAATCAATTAAAAAAACCCCTTGTGTAAATGTATTTTTGTAAATTTACCTTAAATTTTTGAATTAAAAAATCCCTTCATTTGAACTCACGTGGTATGGTTACATTTTTTAGGTGAACCCCTCGAGTCCAACATTAACTCTTCATCTACTAGTACTACTTGAGAATATTGGAGAATGCAACACTAGTACTTTTGGATGAAGGGAGGTTAATCAAAGATGTTCCGTGGAGTGTCAAACTATAGAGTGACATGGGAAAAATCCATGGCCAACGAAGAAATGTGTATACAATGTGATGTGATTAATGATTCTTGTGATGCAATGTGGTGGTAGTGGATTTGTGTACAAATAATATTATGTTGAAAAAATGAGAATGTCAATATTAAAGTAGATATGTCTAATGATTACAAAGGTGATTTGGGAGAGCATGGCAACACACCCATATCAATAGAGAAGTAGAAAGGTTTAAGGATTATAAAGGCGATTTGGCAGAGAGCATGGTAACACACCCATTTTTGTGGCTTCGCTTAACACTTCGTTTACCCACTTCTTGAGCTCTATTTCTAAAGTAGCTTAGCTTTTGAAATAGCTTCATCATGAAAATTTAAGATCTCTGCATCTTTGTTGGCAAGTCCATTTTAATGTATCTCATTGCCTTCGTTGTTTGCAAAGCTTGAGATGATCCGTGTGGTTCCTTCTCAGCTTCTGCAAAGCCTCTTGGTTCCTTCTCAGCCTTTTCAAAGACTCTTTAGTATGGAAGAAGCATTTCTTAGCTTATCTCCAAGTGTTGGTAGCTTTGCGACTCTCCCTGCTCTTGACACCCCTAGAGTCTTGATTGGATAGAGCTATGGCAGCAACACACAGTGTGAAAATGTCATTTCCACCGTGAGGTAGAGGTTGTTATGGTGGTATTGGTAGTGGTGTAGGTCGTGGCTATGGTCCTAGCTCTCGTGGTGGTGGTGGTGGTTCTTATTACTGCTTCTCCACTTGCGCTAATGGTTGCTGAAGTGCTACGTATGCACTTCTTCCAAGACATCCACATCATCCATCATACAGGCACTTCTTCAATGTTATGTTGGCGGGATGACCTTAGCTGATTGACTGGATGGCCATATTCTTGTTGCATCATTATCTTTAAATGGAGATCTCTAACCGCCGATACCATCGTGTACTTTGGTTCTATATCGTCAAACTCAAACCCCCTTTTGACCATGGCACTCCAAGTTTTGTTTATTCTTCTTTGTTAGATTTGTAATATTGAATTTCTTTTATTGAGGACTCATAGATTCAAAGCACTTTGCACCATGTCCACATTCAACTTTTTACTAGAACTTTCCTATTTTCATTATCCTTGATTATCCCTTCTTTGGTGGCGGGGTTGTATATGGACATATAGTGAATAACCCTCTGCAAATGAACATCTCATTGTGTCTCTCATTTGCATTAGGCCAATTTCTTGAATTGTAGCAGCTTGTTAGCCTGTACATCCAATTGCTTAAGACGTTACCAAAGCATTGAGGAGAATGAAGTGCAACGCCGCAAAGCTCTATTATTTCCCACTATGATATATTTTTGGGATGTACCCTTCAACTAGTTTTTCAGCTCATTCCTTAAACAAGAGTCAACCCCCCCCCCCCTTCCTTGTCTTATGCTTCTTTGATGATGTAGTCTAAATTCAACCATAAAAGCTCATTTTAATATTTCAAAGGCAATCATCTCATCAACTTTCAAAGATCTATACCATTCACTTGATCTTCCATCTGAAGCAAGACTATAAGATACCTACCCAAGTGATCTCCACAAGGTTGGGGGTACTACCTAATATATCAAAAGATATCATTTTGGTTTTTAATCTCTTGTAAGGAAACACCTTACTCATAAGATGCACCCGACCTCCTGCTTCCCAATGACTAGAACCATTCATGAGGTTTTCCCTTAGTTATTACGTATATTGTTTTCATTGATGCAAGTTACAACATGATTTACTCTTTATTCTTGTGAACACGTTTCTTTATCCCTTAATGAATACATTCTTTTCCAATCAAGTCATTCCACAGAAAGAAATTCATCATAAGAATAATCATAATTTCATACCCTCGGCATCTTGAGTAACAATCTAGAGCTTACAATCGCTATGGCAAGAAATCACTCATATAGTAGAATGAGAAGTGTCCCCTGCACCCTCTTCCTGCTATGGAAGACCTTTCTAGCTCAAGGTTGTAACTACGAGAAAGAACCCTTGCCCCACCCGTTTGCCCAATGAAGGTGGTTTCCTTGATCTCTAGGTATTTCTAGAGTCGATTTCTTCATGTGGAGAGTACTCGGTTGCCCTAGACCGATCACTAAACAGATCACACTGGAATGGTTGCCCTAAACCGATCTCATTGGAATGGTTACCCTAGGGGAAGTTCCCTAGTTCACAAATTAATCATTGTCATCATTCACACTTTGAGACCATGTTGGTCAAAATCTTTATAAAACCAAAATAATTAATCCCATATAAGACCACCATGTTGGTTACCCTAGGGGAATTTCCCTAGTTCACAAATTTATCATTGTCATCATTCACACTTTGAGACCATGTTGGGCAACATCTTTATAATACCAAAATAAATAATCCCATAAATGACATTCACTTTTCTACTATAAGAAAAACAATCACTTCTCTATAATACATAATAAACAATTCAAATTTTAATCAATGGTGGCTAACAACTAAGATCTTGACAATGTCCTAGCACTCAAGAGAACAATGGCATTCCTAAGCTACACCTTGGCAAATCACATAGTCCTAGACCATACCAATTAACCCCTGGAAGGAATCAAGTTCTATCCTATGATGATAAGGTTAACTAGGGACAATCTGGCCACAACCCAAGATGATTAACCAAGAAGTCAATATAAGGTAATGGAAAAATCTCACATTTTGGGAATCAATTACTCCATATAGTTTTGGACATATCTTAAACATACTAACTCCAAATTTGTCGAAGATCATAGATTTAGATTCTACTCTTCAAGATCTTTCCGATGATATGTCACATGAGGGGGTTTTGACAAACTTTTGGACAAGTTCACCATGCTCCCATTTTTCAAATGGGAATTGGATTTTTCCCAAATTATCTAATATGGTGTTCAAGGTGAAAATCTCATTTTAGATCATTTCATCAACCAACTCAAGTCCTTATGTTTTGAAAACAAAATCGGTCTACTATGAACTCAAGTAGTGAACTAAAAAGATTTTGAGTTAAGATTGACTTACTTATCGTTCCGAATAGAAATAAAGATAGCTAACTTGAAAGCAAGTAGTAGTAGCTGACAATCTTAAATTCCCTTTATATGTTACCTTGGAGTGGTCTATCTTTTCCCCTTGCCTTTTCTCATCTCCCCACCTTGTACTTGTAATATAACTTCATTTGACTATCCTTTGATTTTCATAACATGCCTTTGGCCTAGTCATGTACTTGGGTCTCGTTGGTCTTCTACAAGAGCAAGTTATACATGGTGTTGTTGTCAATGAGAGAATCATGGTGGTGTGCGAAGGTTCTAGACGCATAGTAGTTATAGGCAAAGGTCAAAGGTGTCGCCCTCGACATTGTGGGCAAACATGCACTCCTCCCAGCAAGTCTTATAAGTGTAGCCCAACATCATGATGGGGGCATTACAAGAGTCACACACATGGAGGCCAATATCAAGCAAGTAGTGGGGGGTGATGTACTCATCAACTCTAAGAAGCCACTAGAGTCTACATCCAAAAATCTAAATAGATTGGGGACAAGGCCCACTTGGTCGTCATCATAGTTATTAGCTGCTTGCATAAACTCTCAAAGAGAGATCCAATCATCTTGGCTCTCATTGCCTTAGCACCCACCAAGGCCAACCTACTCTTGTGTCTGTCCCACTGACGAGAGGAGAGGGGGTCATGGCTATTTGCTAAGGAGAGGAGATAGGGTCTCAAGAGGGGGATAGCGAGTTCTTCTAACTAAATTATATGACAGGGAATGAATGTGCGAGTTGGAGAGTTTGAAAACAATATGCATTTAAAATTGCAACACTTTATTGTATTTATGTAATAGAATCTTGAATCTTCTAATAATCCCTCAATTTCATAATCATGTTAAAGGGATGAATGTGCAGATTGATGAAATTTAAAAGAATACACATTATTACATAAGAAAAAATTTGTGTCTTTTTTTTTTCAAAATATTTCAATTGAACTATTTGTAGGAGAATCTAGAAACTTTGATTGTGATAATGTTTCCTTGCTTGAATTGTAGAACATAGCGTATAGGCTTAAATGATGACCATTTCTTCTTTTTATACACCATCATCACTATTATACATAAGTAGAGAAGGGAGGTTTATATTCAAGTAAATACAAGGGAGGTTTAGATTTAAAGGAGGTTTAGCTTCGATTAAATATGAGAATTGTAATTCCACATGCTTATGACTTTTATATTGATAGACCCAAAGGATTCAAAAATTCCCTTGATCTTTAAATCATACTTATTTATAGACATGATTTTCTTTTCCACAGTATGCATCTCTTGTTTTAGCTGCAATTTTGTTGCCTTTGTGTTGGTCTGGAACATCTGCACCAGGTTTTGCCATGCAACTGCTGGAGTGTTGGCATCTTGTATGTGTTCTATCATCGTGTCTATGACACTAATTGAAAGCCAATACATGAATTTCCTTCCTTGGTTCCAATCCTTGAATGCCTTTATGTCTACTGGAGTGGCATTCTCTTCAGATAACTTAGGAGACTCCTCATTGTCTCCTTCGACATAGTCCCAAAATCCTTTACCCATAAGGAAATTGGTCATTCTGAACTTCCAGGTGTCCAGTGTCTCACTAACAATATGATTGATTCTGTCAGACATGTTTTCCTATAACAATCAAAAAATTACAATAGACAATTTCTGTATGCATCTGTAACACAAACAGTATCCTATGACTACTGCAAACAGTATCCTATGACTACTGCAAACGGTACTTCAGCACAACCTCTAGGTCACCAAATCTAACCAAAGTATATGTACATACACCCAATGCCAATAATACATGTGCAAACACTGTCTGCACTCCCAAAATGCACTATTGCACTGTAATAAACAGATTTTGACCAGAGGTAGTTCTCAACCAGAACTTTCCAAAACTGTCAAAAATACCTTGATAGAACGGAGACCGAGACGCACCTGAAACGTGAATCCGTCTGACAAAAGATTAGTACAAAGTACTGCGTACCACACAGGCAACTTTAAACCTGCGAAGAGACAGCTCCTTAATCAGAGATGTGTAGTTCCCAGAGCTACCGATGGGTGTTGTACCTAAATCAAGAACGAAAAGAGATAATGATGCTCTTACCCATGTACCGCTTCCCTGCGTTGCTTGTTCTTGCCTCTTGCTTGCCTCCTTAGCTCTCATATGAACCGGAGCTCTAATATCATAAAGAGAAGGTGGGGGAGAGAGAGAGCTTGAGTTCCTTGTAACCACACACACACACATACACAAAAGAGTGCAAGACACAAGAGAGATGGATGGCTGAATTTTCTTCTATCTTCTTCTCTTCTCTACAACCATATAACTAAAAGATAAGAGTATATACATAAAGGAAAAGTACTCTCTTACAACAACATACAAAGTCGATCTATAGTGTGACACCCCAACTAAAGAGGGCATGCAGGTGGAAAAGGGATCTAGGGTTGGCCCAACCCTAGTCCTTCGTGGACCCTATATAAACGGCACGAGGCCTCACTTTTTGTAACACAAGTGACACATTCACAAGGAGAAGGTCAAGCCAACTTTGGAGTGGCTAAAATAGAAGGTAATATAGAAGCTTTCTATACATATTATGTTTTTGCTCTCTCTCATATATGTTGCTCTATCTTGCCATCAACTATTGCTTCCGTTTGCATACTCCCCATGATTTTGATAGCTCGTGCAAACACTCTAGAGCTAGAGGTGTGAAAAACCTTTACTAAGGTCAAAAGATGATGCTTGATGCCTATAATAACATGTACTTATTGGGAGGTTCTTATCACAATAAGAATATTATTTGAGTTATGCAGCATCTCTCTCTTGTAATCTATTACGATAAGAATATCATTTGAGTTGTGCAACATCTCTCTCGGGATCTATCATAATAAGAATATCATTTGAGTTGGGCAACATCTCTCTCTTGTGATCTCTCTCTCTCTCTCTCTCTCTCTCTCTCTCTCTCTCTCTCTCTCCCCACCATCGTCATTGATTGAACTTCATCTCTCCTTAAACCCTCTTTTCTTTCCCTCACATCATATACTCATCTTCCACTCTCCATAGATTGAGCTTCAGATCTTGTGGATACCAACATGGTATCAAAGTTCATTCATATACTTTATGTTGTTTTTCTTATTTCTACATAAATTTAGGATTTTTGTCTATGTTTTAGGGTTTGTTTCTACCCATGTATTCGCCCATCTGACCACCTTCTACTTGTGTTTTCTGAATTAAATCATCACCATGGCTACGTTTTTGATGGTGATGAAGCCGCCATCATCACCAACACATGGCGGCATTTTGATGCTGCCCTTGACTGCTCTATTGTGATGTAGCATCTGTACCACCTATCTCAGTCTCTATCAACCGTTGTCTAATGAATCCTCTGTCCATAATCGCCACATGTGTGTAGTTCATACTTGTAACCCTCCATCACTACAGTCAACCATCTCTGTCCATGTCCAGCTTACACCTCAACAACACCTTTCATCTCCCATCAAATTGAGGCCTTTTGCACATGAGGTGAAAATTGACTAATCACAGTTTTTTCGTTCATCAAAATTAGAGCATTTGTAGAAACTTAGATATTCTACAAATTGAAAAATTTAAGCTTCTGCAACTTGCAAATTTGGGGCTTTTCTCTAATATAGAGAAATCCATGTCCAGTTGGAAATCTAGCACCCACAATTTTTGGGACTTTTCCAAAATTAAGCCTCATGTATTAAATTGGAGTCTCTACATCAAAAAAGATATGGGTTTTTACCTCTATAACTCCTAATTTGTGTAAGTATAGGTCCTTTGCCTTGGGCCTCAAGCGTAAAACAATAGCCTAAGGTGTCCATTGCTTTAATTTGTAAGTATAGGTCCTTTGCCTTGGGCCTTGAGCCTAAAACAGTAGTCTAATGTGTCCATTGCTTGGCAACAACAGTGTTGGGAGAAGATATTCATCAACATTGCACCAAAGAAGGGAGTTTTTCGAGCTTCCAAAATAATTTTCTATTTCCAAAATAAATGTGCATGGAATGTTTGCAATCACCCTCGAAACAAACAGATGAACCAAATAATGCCAAGCCGCTATACAATGTCTGTTCATGCAATTGAACAACATAACCCGTAGCCCACTTACAAATATGCACTCCCTGGACACCTCCGGGCCAGTCCCTGAGGGATCATGCTGGTCACCATGTGATGGTGGGAAACACCCACCACAGAGCCTTCTCAGTGCAATGGGAATGCTTATGGGGAATCTTGCACTGACGCATTTCATGATCTGCACACTAACTGTACGATTAAACGATATTTTGACCCAGACTGATTGCTAATTATCAGAAAATGAGCTGAAGGAACTCTAGTAATCAAGATGCTAGTTCTCCTATTTGTTGGCACAAGTGAAGCGCCTTCTTGTCAGACAAAAGCTGCGGTGTTGCCGGGTTTTACATTTGGGCGGACGGCCGTCGAACTGGTAGAATGCTACCTTTCCCAGGAGACAATGTGGGCCTGCCATGGTCTAGGCAAAATAAACAAAATTTACGGTTGACCACCAAACAATCTAACAAATTCTCCTATAATTGGTTGGACAATTTAAAAAAACACATTCACAACCATGGCAACAACGTGCATGCCCAGTTGTAAGTAAACCACCTTTTGCGAGACCCAACTTGAGAATAGCATAGCATACAATAGACATTGCTGATAACATGCTTGCCCCAACATTGTCAACTGGCTCTATAACCTCTAAACTTGTTTTTTACAAGGATGTTGCCATTATCTTGTTGTTGGACCTTGTTGCTGGAGGTGATTAAGAACTTGGACATTGAGATTTATCACGTCCATAAGTTAGTGAGACATCTCGACCATTTTTGTGAGGTCCAAGCGGTGAACTTTAGGATACATAAAGACTATTAGGCCTGTCATCGAACCGAAACTGGATCCCTCTCCTTGGTTCAAGTTCTAATTTGTGATTGGAGGAACAACATGCTATATCCCCTTCATAACACCCTAGCCAAAGAGGTATTGGAGCTTTTGAGAGGCCATATTTGCTTTGCCCAAGTATGCAAATGTGGATTCGGCAACATGCAGAGCATGGTGAGGATTTAGTGGTGATTTTCACAAACCATGTGGTAGCATGCCATGAACAACTGTCAAGAAATACATGTTGAGACTACTCATTTTACTGATGTTTCGTTGGCACCACATTTAAGAGTATACAATGTGTGATGTATACAAGAGAACACTCATAAGAATAGGATCTTTCACAGTACAAACCTTTAAAACTCAAATTGCACAACAGCAGCAATATAGAAGAATATTGTATCACTGAAGTGATACACAATAGATGGCAAATCCCTATACCCATGTGCTCCTATGAAGGGAGCTTCGATGGGTGATATAGAACTACTAAGATAGAGGTTGTATGCTAGTAGAAGCTAGGCAGTAAACTCACATTGAAGGGCCAGTCGCGTGTCTCTATATAGGCATGTATGTATATGCGGGGTGGCCCTGACATGATTGCGCCATAAAGATGTACTAAAAAGTGCCTAGCACCCCATCTCCCATGACCATAAAGATTTAATACAAAGCACATAGCATCCCACCTCCCACGGCCATAAAGATGTACTACAAAGTGCCTAACAATTACCCCAACTCCCAATGCCATCTGGGCCCCATTTGGGCCTAAGACTTTACTCTTGGACACCTTGTCTTGACATTACGGGCCTCGTTTAGGCCCCACAATTCAGGACAGGGTGTCCAAGAGTAAAGTCTACCTACTCCCTATGTGGAACATTATGAGATAATGGTCCATTATAGCATGTAGCCTATTTGACATTGTGCCAAATCTAATCCAAGCCATCTCTGAACCATCATCTGACCTCATAGGCCACCTTCCCATGTGAATATAGGGACGTCAGGTGCCTGGGCTGCTCAACCATGGCCACTCGTTATAATGGGGGCCATACAAATATGAGCTACTTGCAATGCCCAGACAATACAATATGAGGGTGGAGTTTTGGCCTCGCAATGTCAGGACATGGTGTCCAAGAGTAAAGGCTACCTCCTCCATGTGTGGAACGTTATGAGATAACGGTCCACTGTAGCAGGCAGCCTAGATGCCATTGTAATCCAAGCCATCTCTAAACCATCATCTGACCTCATAGGCCACCTACCCATGTGAATACAGGGACATCGGGTGCTTGGGCAGCTCAACCATGGCTACTCCTTATAATGGGGGATGTACAAATATGAGATAGTCATAGTGCCTAGACAATACAATATGAGGGTGGAGCATTGATATCCAACACCCCCCCTCCACCCAAAAGGTGAACTAGCTCTGTGGTTTGACGTCAAGCCAATGAAGATGCCCCTCCATCTGCTCCCTATGCTACTAAGAGCCTTTGTGAAGATGTTTGCATAGTTCTCTATTGTTTCATGGGTAGTAAGCCATCTCAACCTCCCTAAACATGATGAGCTCACACAAAAGTGATAATAAATTTCAATGTGTTTCATGGTGGCGAGCATGAAGTTCAGAAAATTCTGAGCAATGGCCATACAATTCTGGTTGTCACATTGCAACATTGTAAGTTGCAAGCTGCTTCTACACAACTCCCATAATAAGCTTCTACACCACTCCCATGATGCCTCCCATGTGATGCAAAGCATGCAACTTTTATCATTGAGAGTGCAAATGTGGGTAGTTTCTTATTGATCCAAGAAATGCATCCCAAACCAAGAGAAAAACAATACCTAGTTATAGTGTCCAAGTCACCCACCCAATTTGAGTCACAAAAGCCATTGAGGGTCTTGCCCATAGCATAGGTGATGTCGTACTCCCAAGTACCTTGGACGTATAGCAACACTTGCATACCTGCTTTCCAATGATTCTTCAAGGGCTTTGAAGAACCTGCTCAAAACACCAACATCAAAATTGATGTCTGGTCTATTACATAAGAAGATAAGACTACCAACCAATTTCTTGTATAAGGTCTCATCCAAAAGGTCTGAGGTGTCTTTGATGAACAGCTTCAGATCAACCTCCATTGGGGTATTGAATTTAAATAGTCATGCCAAATGCCGTCAGTATCTCACCTGCATATTTATGTTGAGTGATGAAAATGTTATCTGCTGGCTTCTGCTAAATGTCAATCCACAAATAATAATGCATGAGCCCAAGATCTATCATCTCAAACTCTGCACTAAGTATCTATTGTGTTTGTGAGATATTTTTTTGGTAATCCCTTGTCAAGATGTGGTCATCTACATAGAGAACAACAATGACCATATACTTCCCCTACTCACAAAAGACATAAAAATTTACATCTGAAGGGTTGTGTAAGAGACCAATACTCCCAAAGTAAGCAGCAACCCTCTACTACCGTGCTCGTGGGGCTTGTTTCAGCTCATAGAGTGCCTTCCATAAACTTGCAAACTTTGCTTTCAAAGAACCCATGTGGCTATTCCATATTTACCTCCTTCTTAAGGTTCCCATTGAGCAAAGTAGATTTTACATCCATTTGGATAATAGGTCATCCCCCTTGTGCTACCAATGCAAGAACGGTGCGGATTCTGGTTAACATGGCTGTAGGAGCAAAAGTTTCCCGAAAGTTAAAACCTTCAACTTGTGGGATGACTAGTTTTCCCTAGTAATTTTCCAAAAGTACCGTCACATCTATATTTTTCTTTGTAAACCCACTTAATGCCAATTATCTTATTCCTTGGAGGACGACCTACAAGGTCCCAAGTGTGGTTTTTAAGGATGAAGTCATACTCTACTTGCATGGCTACTATCATCCACTTTGAATCCCCTTGTGTTTTAACAAAGGTGGTAGGCTCTTGAATCTTGAGTACCTCTATTCATAAGAGAAAAATTCATAAGATTCTCCTAGGCCCTATTTTTCTCCTCTAACCTTGTGGATCTATGAACATCTTGAGGCACATCCTCCAAATTTTTTCTCCATCAAAAAGTTGCATGTATTTCTTAGGGAATTTCTTATCTTTTTGTGGAACATCATGCTCTTGTTTTTTATCTTCAAAATCCATGTTCTCATAGGAAATGGTGCACGCTTCCCTCCATCAAAATGTGAGCCAACACATGCCACATGTGGAGGTTATGTTGCTTCGGTGATTTCTTTGTTGCATGGTGAAGAAGAAGTTCCTCCTCCATCCATGCCCATGTGGTAATTCTTGGAGTACTCTACATCACGACTCATCACATGATCTTGTTTACCTGAGGGTCATAGAGCCGATATCCCTTTGACTCCTTGTTGTTGTCACCACGACTCATCACATGATCTTGTTTACCTGAGGGTCATAGAGCCGATATCACTTTGACTCCTTGTTGTCACCCAAGAAGATGCATTTTTTTCTCTTGGCATCCAATTTGGTCCTTTAAGCATCTAGAATATATACATAACACCCAAAAACTTTCAAGTGTGCAACTAAAGGTTTCTTATCCTAGTAGGTATGTAATGGAGTTATCCCTTAGACAATCTTTATTATTGCACTCCTATTAAGAATATACACAATCGTGTTAAGTTCCTCACCCCAAAAGGATTTAGCTAGATTCTTTTCCCATTAATCATAGTCCTTTCCATCTCAAAAATAGCATGATTCTTATGTTCTATAACACCATTTTGCTACGGAGTGTGAGAAGTAGTACTGACCTGCCGCTTTATGCCTCTTTTTTTATAGAAACCCAAGAATTCATTAGACATGAATTCTCATCCTTTGTCTATTCTAAACTGCTTCAATTTTGTTTGTGTCTTAGTTTCAACCAATGAAAGCCATTCCTTAAACTTTCTAGAAGCATGAGAGTTTTCCTTAAGAAAATACACCCAAATCTTCCTATTGTAATCATCTATCAATGTGAAAAAATAAGAAGAACCTCCAAGTGCAATTATACTCATCTTTCCACAAAGATCAGCATATATAAGCTGAAGAGGAGCCTTGCCCCTAAAACGTCTCTCTTGTGGAAAGAGTTTTTGGTGCTGCTTACCTATCATGCAAACTTCATATACATCCAGACCCGGACTACTAGCAATTACTGGGAAAAATTCTCAACTTGGTTTTCTTTCTACATCTCTAAAAGAGTCTTCATATATTGAGATGCCCCAAACTGATCCGACCAAACCTGTAAGTCACTTGGTCAGATCAAGGAGCACACATGACCGCTTTAAGCCAGAATCTAGAAGGTAGATCCTTGCTTTTGAGCATACAACTGGCCATTTCCATGAGTTTTTGATTTTGACGCTCAGCCACACCATTTTGATGTGGTGTATAAGTAGTACACTAATGATAAATTCCATGGGACAACATGAAAGTAGTAAACGCTTTTGATAAATATTCCCCTCTCTATTGGTACACAATGTCAGAAGCATATGGTTGCAAGCATTTTCAGCAAGAAGAACAAACTGACAGAAAGCTAAAAAGGCATCCAACTGGACCTTCAAACCATACACTTAGCAGAAGCATGTGTAGTTAATGAAAGTCACAAAGTACAGATGACCACCAAAAGAGGGAGCCCTCATAGAACCACATATATCAATGTACACTAGTTGCAATGAGAGAGTAGCATGGATTGTGCGATCTTTAAGAAAGTACTGAAGATGCATCTTTCCTTAGCATACATGTTTTGGGGGCATTGCATAGGTGGCAACTCGTGCACCATATCTTGATACTCTGACCATAGAAGAGATGGAAAACTCAATTGACCAAACCAAGCATTCCAAAGCTCAGTACCATGCTGAATTTGTGGCATGATGGAAACAATCAATGCATCTACATGAGGATAAGTACTCCTATCTATCTATTTTTTTGAATAAGCTTGAAATTCCTCTTTGTCTCATTTAATGAGCATGGAAATTCCTCTTTTATCATAACTCAAATCTATCTAAAAATCGTCTTTAAATTAAATAAAAATATTTAATATACCAAGAATTCTTCTTTTTCCATTTAAATGATTGAATTCCAAATATGATCATGCATAAAATAATTTTAACTAAAATTTCTCTTCAAAATTACATAAAAACATCCATTAATCCTAATATGACAAGAATTCCACTTTTTCCATTTAAATGATTGAATTCCAAATATGATGGGAATTCCTCTTTTATCATTTAAATATTTCCTATGCATAAAAATAAATTTAACTAAAATTTCTCTTAAAATTGAATAAAAATGTCCATTAATCCAAATATGACAAGAATTCCACTTTTTCCATTTAAATGATTGAATTCCAATTATGATGGGAATTCCTCTTTCATTATTTAAATCTTTCATGCATAAAAATAATTTATCTAAAATTATACTTTAATTTTACATAAAATATCCATTATTTTAGTATTCTAAATTTTCTCTTTCTCCATTGGAATACATGGATCTCCATTATCATGGGAATTTCTCTTTTATCATAAAAATGAAATTACTAAAAAATTCTCTTATTCTCTAATTAACTATTTATGCATAAACATTAAAAATTAAATTTCCATGTATATGATGATAATTATTCTTTTAACATAGGATGACTAATCCTAGAATATGGTAGGAAGTCCTCTTTTCACATTATGGATAAAAATGATTTATGTGTTAATTTTTAAAAAATTTACAATAGCTCCGCTGTTATTTTACTGATATTTTTCAATATCTTCTAAAAGAATAAGACTTAGTAATAGGATTATGATAGAGTAACTATCATTTGGACCAATATCCAATTTATGGACTTAATTCCTAAGTTTACCATAATTTATGTAACATTAAAGCATAAAAAAGCCATTTCTTTGGCCTCTAGCTTGACTAGTATAGAGTTTGATTTTAGAATTAGCAATTGCTCCATGAGAAGCATCATTTGAATTGAGAATTGGTCATAAGAATGACCATTCTTTGAGGGAGAGAGAGATATACATAAAAAACATCCTAAATTAAGCATAAATGTAAACTTTATGTGATTAATAATTAAAATTCATTAGAGAGCATCATTTGCATTGAAGAACCATTCAATTGAATACTTCTTAAGCTTGAGAGGGGTTGGGAAGTGAAGAAGATTAAGAAAAAAACCATAAAGTCACACCTTACCTCTTGTTTTGCTTGATTCGCTATTCCTAGGAGAGGCGCCCAACCAATCAATTGGTTAGTATGTTGAGGAAAGCTCCAAGGAAGGTTGAAGAGAGAGAGAAGCTCCAACCTATCTAAAATGTAGAGGATTTTTAGGGGATAATAGAAAATATACTTATTTTAAGGTAATACTGGCATGTTCTAGTTCACAGATGAGAATACAAAATAATGAGGGTCTATTTATAGGTGAGGGAGGCCACTAACCAAGTCCAACTAAGTTCTAGAATTTTTCAGCTTCAGTTTGGCTGAATTTGGACAAGATTTGGACCAGTTTGGCTCCCTTTTTGATTTGGTTTGATCCAGGAGAGAGGAGATAAAAATATCTTAATATTTTTGAGTTTAAAAATCATTCACACGTGTGAAATAGGTGCCTCCTTGAAGGCTCCCCCTTTCCTTACCAAGGTGTCAAATTGTATGATTACTCCAAAATATCTCTTTTTTTTAGTAATATTTCATAATTTTTAACTAATAAATCTTGTACTCAGTCAACTCTTCATCTTATGTGGGCATGTACTCATGTTTGGGTATTTTCTTTTATTCATTGGATTTATCTCATCCCAACACTTGGATTAATCTTATTGGTCCATAGGAACCTTAATTGGATCATAATCCAAAATTTTTAGAAAATCTTGACCCTTAGGCTAAGATCTTTTAAATCATTTTTAATTGATTCCTAATGCACCTTGAAAGATTTATTTTGAATTTCTATTTCAGGGAAACATATTTTTGATATTAGGAGAATTTGTTTATCGAAAAATATCTCAATATTGAATTACCACTCTCTAAAATTTTTTATCTCTCTAGGTAAAAATAATATTTTCTTATATTCAAAAATAGGGAATGATTACAGGGGATTGAAGTAGAGCCTATTCATTATTAAGGTTGAGGAGGAATCTTACATCCTCTCCCACTTGAAAAGCGCGAGATGTCCTTATCTCG
Organism: Cibotium barometz; assembly: GCF_041138505.1. Lineage (NCBI taxonomy): Eukaryota > Viridiplantae > Streptophyta > Polypodiopsida > Cyatheales > Cibotiaceae > Cibotium > Cibotium barometz. The sequence continues at coordinate 13,535,473 of NC_141051.1, forward strand.
CAAAGTGGGGGTAATCTTTCACCAACTCTTCTTCTGTCTCCCAAGTGGCGTCTTCTAGAGGGAAGAACTTCCACGACTAAAAATTATCTAAGGAGTCTGCTTCTGAGAATCTTCCCCGAATATCAAGAATTTCTTCAGATTGGAGTACTATCTGGCCTTGAGTCGGAGAGATCAGTTGTTCATTCATCAAGCATGTGACTCGGGCTGGGAACATATTTCTTCAGCAAACTGACATGGAATACATTATGTACCGTGAGATGGGGAGGCAGAAGAACTTTATAGGCTAGATCGCCCACTTTCTTTATAACACCATATGGCCCATAGTATCTAGGAGAGAGCTTCTTGTACTTCCCTAAGGATAAGGAACTTCTTTTTGGTCGTACTCGAATGAAGACCATATCTGATTCTTCAAACTCTCTCTCTGATCTCTTTTTATCTGCATACTACTTTTGCCTATCTCGGGCCGCCTTTATATCTTTACAGATTGATTGCATTTGCTGGTCCATGTCATCAAGCATTTGTCTGGACATTTCAACTCTGATCAATGGGTCAGACCAAGTCAACGGTGTCAGGCAATCTTGTCCATACAAAGCTTTGAAAGGACTCATCCCAATGCTTGGATGGTAAGATGCATTGTAAGCAAATTCGACCAGATGCAAATGGTTTAACCACTTTTTGTGTTCCGTGCTACGCAGCACGACTGAAGGATATCTTCTATTACCTCATTCACTCTTCCAGTCTGGCCATCTGTTTCGGGGTGATGGGTTGTGCTGAGATCCAAGAAAGTTCCTACTGCTTCGAAGAATGTAGTCTAGAATTTCGATGTGAATTTGGGATCTCTATCACTTACTATCCTCTTGGGTAAGCCATGCAATGTGAAGATTTCTTTAATAAAAACTGCGACAACATCCATTGCAGTGTATGTTTCTTTCACTGGAATCAGATGGGCAACTTTGGTTAGCCTGTCATCAACTACCACAAAAATGGAGTTGTAACCTGATTGAATTGAAGGTAATCCAGTGACAAAGTCCATACTGATACATTCCCACTTCATCTATGGAATGTCTAGAGGCTACAATTTCTGTGGCATCTTGACTCTCTCTGCCTTGACTCTTTGACACATTAAGCATTTTCGCACATAATCAAGTATATCCTTTTTGAGTCCTGGCTAGAAGAAGCTTTTCTTCACAGACATATAGGTTTTATAAACCCTAGATGTCCAGCTATCAGGCTATCATGGGCTTCTCTTAGAATTCTTTCCTTTATTCCCTCATCATTGGGGATACATTGCCAATTATTATAATACATGCATCCTTCATCCAATTTGTACCCAAGAACTCGACTCATTTCCTGAGGAGTCTTGCTTTCCTACATCAGAAGGGTAGCACAATAGGGGCAAAGAATTTGTTCTGCATAATTTTCTCCTTTGCTTCACTGATCAATGGATTTGCCACCACTGTAATTGCAAGCAAGGAGGCTTTTCTGCTGAGCGCATCTGCAACCACATTTTCTTTCCTCGATCAATACTTAATTTCAAAATTGAATTCTTGCAGGGTTTGCATCCATCTCCTTTGACATGTTGAGATCCCTTTGGGTGAAGATCCACTTCAGACTTTGATGATCTATCATCAAGGTGAACCTTTGTCCCAAAAGATAATGTCTCCACAACTTCATAGCATAAACTACTGAGAGTAACTCTAAGTCATGGTGGACGGCATAATTTCTCTCGTGTTCTGAGTTTTTTGGATTGATAGGCCACTGCATGACCTTCCTGCATAAGAGCACTCCCTAAGACAAACCCACTGGCATTAGTAACTACCTCAAAGGGTTTGGTAAAATTTGGTAGCTTAAGGACAAGGTTGGTTACTAAGGGTGTCTTCAGTTTATCAAAGGCACTCTGACACATTGTAGTCCACTGAAAAAGGGTACTCTTCTTGATGAGAAGGTTAGTTAAAGGGGATGCTATCTAAGCATACCTAGGTATAAAGATCCTATACCATCCAGTTAAACCTAGGAATCGTCCGTCTTCCTTTACTATCTTGGGTTCTCGCCATTCTACAACTGCTTGGATCTTTGCGTGGTTAGGAGAAATCCCATCTTTTGATACTATGAATCCCAAGTATTCCACCTGGTGGACAGAGAAAGAACACTTGCTCTTTTTTGCAAAGAGTTGGTGTTTCCTTAGGATTTCCAAGACCTTGCACACATGATCTTCATGATCTATAACATTCTTTGAGTATACCAAGATATCATCAAAGAAAACAAGAACAAAATCATCCAAGTATTCTATGAGAATATCTTGCATAAGACGATTAAACATTGCCGGGGCATTAGTCAATCCAAACGGCATGACTGTGAACTCATAATGCCCATAGCGAGTATTGAATCCTATATTTGGGAGTCTTGCTCCTTGATTCTGATCTGGTAGTACCCAGATTTGAGACCTATCTTTGTGAACATTTGGGTCCCACTTAAGCGATCTAGAAGTTCATCAATCCTAGGAATAGGATACTTATTCTTAATTGTTAATTGATTCAATCCTTTGTAGTAGTCAATACAGAGTCTTAACAGTCCATCTTTCTTCTTTTGAAAGAGAACGGGTGCACCCCAAGGTGAGACACTCGGTCTGACAAATCCCTGCTCTAACAGTTGTCTTAACTGCTCTTTAAGTTCTATGGCTTTAGGGACTGGCCCTTTGTATGCACGCTGAGCCACTGGTGGCTGAGCTCTGGGGGTTAACTCGATCTCATGATCTACTTCGCGAGACGGAGGCATCTTAGTCAGCCCTTCGGGGGAACACATCTGCATACTCACTTAACCACTCTGGTTCTTTATCCTTGCATTTTATCTCTATTGGATTTATCTTAACGACATAAATAGTTTGCCTCTTTCTGAGCCCTTTTAATAATTTAGAAGCCTTGACTAATTGTAGCACTGGAGATCCAGAAATTCCAGTTCCTTAAAATTTATTCCCGTGAAGGTCAAGGAAAGAGATGGTTCCTTTGTGACAATGAATGTCAGCTTGATTCTTTTGGAGCCAATCCATTCCAAGGATTCCATCATAGATTCCCAAGGGTAGGACTCTGAACTCGCACTGTGTTATGTTCCCATTTAGACTAAACTGAATAAGGTCTGTTTCAAGGTGTGTGAAAAGAATCTTTCCACTGGCCAATTCCACTTGCATAGGTTTCCCTGATTTTTGATTTAGGACTAATTAACGTAGACATCCTAGGGAAATAAAAGAATGAGTGTTGTGCCTGAATCAATCAAAAGCTTGAATTGCTTACCCTGGTACTCTGCTGGAGTCTGGAGGAGTGAAAATTGACGATTATTTCCCTAATGCTCTATTACTGCATAGATCTATCCTTTTTCTTCCTCCACTTCATTAGCTATAGCGACAAACTCTAGCTGCTGCAGTCTAAGGTGGAACTCTCTCTCTTTGGTTGTTCCAATTTTGGGACGGAGTTCGGAGACTACTTTGCATGGAGGCTATAGGGTCTGAGCTGGCACTCTTCTGAGGTTACCCTGATTTTGGCGCGAGGGACCCTGATTGGACTTATATAAAGGATTCTGTCTCAACTCTGGGACCCTGGCTTCCTTGGCCCACAGAAGGAGATGGGCAATCCTTGAGCTAGTGCCCAAACCACTAACATCTAAAGCACCTGTTCTCACTTCGAAGCTCTTCCCTTTGCATTCTTGAGAGAGCCAGAGTTCCTAAGAAAGTACTTCAAGGGAAAGGTCTTTCTTCATTCCTGAAGCTTCCCGTCTCCAGATTCTAGTTGGGACCTTGGTGTCTCTTTGGAGGATGAAGGTTGGGAGAACTTCCTGGTGTCTGGAATCTTTTGAAGGATGAGAGAGCTGGCTTTGGCGGGACTTTTACGATCAAAGCTTTGGCAAAATCCTTCGCCTAAGGGTTTGTTCATTCCCGAATGAACCTGGCCATGAGTTGCTCTTCGTCTAGAGGTGGTGAATACTTGAGTAGAAGAGCAAATTCCTCGTGATATTCTTCCATGGTTTTGCTCCAATTTTGGGACGGAGTTCGGAGACTACTTTGCATGGAGGCTATAGGGTCTGAGCTGGCACTCTTCTGAGGTTACCCTGATTTTGGCGCGAGGGACCCTGATTGGACTTATACAAAGGATTCTGTCTCAACTCTGGGACCCTGGCTTCCTTGGCCCACAGAAGGAGATGGGCAATCCTTGAGCTAGTGTCCAAACCCCTAACATCTAAAGCACCTGTTCTCACTTCGAAGCTCTTCCCTTTGCATTCTTGAGAGAGCCAGAGTTCCTAAGAAAGTACTTCAAGGGAAAGGTCTTTCTTCATTCCTGAAGCTTCCCGTCTCCAGATTCTAGTTGGGACCTTGGTGTCTCTTTGGAGGATGAAGGTTGGGAGAACTTCCTGGTGTCTGGAATCTTTTGAAGGATGAGGGAGCTGGCTTTGGCGGGACTTTTACGATCAAAGCTTTGGCAAAATCCTTCGCCTAAGGGTTTGTTCATTCCCGAATGAACCTGGCCATGAGTTGCTCTTCGTCTAGAGGTGGTGAATACTTGAGTAGAAAAGCAAATTCCTCGTGATATTCTTCGATGGTTTTGCTCCCCTAGTTTAGCTCTAAAAATTCATTCATTTTGATTTCTAAGAACCCAAGAGTACAAAATCTCTTCCTCAATTAGGCTTTAAGATCGTTCCAGGACTTGGTATTCCTGTCCAGATGGTTGGTGTGGCAATGGTTCCTCCACGTCACCCTGGCTGATTCCACTATTTTCAACCTAGCAAGAGCCATTTTGCTTCGCTCATTGTAGCCTGTAACATCAAAATATTCTTCCATAGCTTCCACCCATTTCTCCACAGCCTCGCTTAAGTTCTCCCCTTCACCTTTGAAGGGTCCTGGCTGAGTTTTGTGAAGAGCCTCATGACCCCCCCGATTAGCCACGTCGAGGTCAAGCTCTTCCTCTTCAGAGAGAGGGTCCTGGTTGACGGCCACCACGGTTTCCTCGCCTCATGATTCTACCAAAAATGATATATTATTAAATTTCTATTTTGATATCCTCCACGAGATCCTAAGACTTAAGAGGTTCATAAAATAATTTCTTAACCAAGATAAATGATCTTATTGGAGATCTATAAGATATGTCCGGTAACAGATTTTGCTTTATCAGTTCGTCCATAAACAATCACTTATAAAACAAGGAATTTTTTCACGAAACATTTCTTTATTTATAGAAAGGTTGCAATATGTACATAGAGCAGCTCTGCTCTAGAAGTCAAAATCTCCTCGGGAGATGCATAAGACGACGGTACTAGGCTATAGACATGCCCTGATACAAATGTTCCCTTACTACCAAGGGAGCTACTATCTTCTCCTTAGGAATAAAGCGACTAAGGACTCTGTAGATTTGGCAAGAAAGTCTGAAATTTTGAGGCCTTGAGTGATATAAAATAACACCATGTATCACTTTCAGCTTCATCAAGATCATGGTTAATGAGAGATTCTGCCTTAGCATCGCACGCTGGTCACAAGAGGCGTGAACATACTGCCTTGCAAACCACTTGTGCTGCCCCCTCTCCACCACTGGGTCAAGGAAATATAGATCCTCAAAATGGTCTGTGAGTCTGGCTTGGCTTGTTCGAGTTGTAGCGGAAGAGATGAGATGCTCGAAGGTGAACGCAGTCATGTCTTGTGACTGGGTGAGGTCAGGAACACCAGATAAGTGTGGAACTTCCATCTATAAAATCAAATTCTTTGATTAAAAATCTTCATTAATGAATCTTAAGGAATGATAATATAATATGTAAATGCTTTTTTTGAGTTTTTATTATGATCTTCTGATAAGAACTCATTTCTCCTTATTAGTTTTCAACAAAGCTCTAATACCAGTTGTGAGACCCCCCTCCCCAGGGGTGTCGGTGGCGGAAGCAGCGTCGACCTCCCATGCGGGCCGGGGATCCACACTCGGGGCCTCGCCCGCGGGGATGTTCGGACGAGAGACTAGCCTAGGCGGTTCCTCCGAAAAACTGAGCTTGGAAATACTCCCCTCGCCCAGAAGGCACGTGCGATTTCGTCATGGAAAAATCTTCAAATAACGAGGGAATTAATCTAATGAGTCAAAGTCTTAATTAGTTAAACTGATCTAACCAAACCTGAAGTCACATAGTCAGATCAAGAAGAGACTTACACTTGGTCCATGGAATCACTGCTTTTTTCCTCCTCTAACGAGGCACAACCGCCCGCCACACTGATCCCCTACCACAAAAAGGTCTTCTCAGGACTTAATCTAACTAACGTAACTAATTGCATCTTAATTTTTTTGCAGGAATCCTCCGATCCATGGGTTAGCTAACCACCTGACCAGCCCATGGGTTAGCTAACCACCCGACCACTGTATTGGTGGGATTCCTTTATAAAGATTTGGTTGTGTTTTGCCTAGGTACCGAGGAAAAGAGTTCCCAGGCCCCCTAGCTACCGGCGATTCATGTAAAAATGAACGTAGGCATACCACGTACACACCCAATAATATGAAATTACCATTTATAATAGATTTGACTAGCTTTAAAACAATCCTTCAATAGAAATCATAATATTACTGATCATCATCCTCCAAAATTCTGAGTCCATTGTGTTACAAAATGTGTCCTCTGGACTCTCTGTTGAAGACCAACTGGCCAACCAACGAGATCCAGTATCAAAATTTGACTCACAAAAATCTTTCCTTCTAGTCCATCCGAATCTTCCTCGACGCACACATGGGTGTCCTATAGCAATCCCGAGCCCGTGCATCACCTGGTCAAAACCCTCTAGGATCCTCCTTAGGTGTCCTAGCACTTCACTTAGGGACCGCTTCGTCGGTCCTCTCCCATTGTACCAGAAGCGCACCATTTGAACCGTATCGAGGCTGGTCAAGACCTCGGTAGGCTTTGACGCGAGCGACATCCGACGACTCCCTGCCAGCTGTTGCACAACGAACCTTCTCTTAGTAAAACACATGCCAAATGCTTCCTCCACCAGCATTCTGGCATAAAACAGTCCTTTAAATAAAAACAGAGGTTCTATGCAAGTAAAATTCCTAGTTTGAGATTGGTTCCACAAAAACCCCTTTTTTCTTAATTTCCCAATTTCATAATGAGAATCCTTGATCTCTCATCAGGGTAATCTACCCATCAGTTGAATGATTGTCCAACTAGATTCTTGGTGATTTCGGTCAAAGGAAAACTAGTTTAATTCAACGGTGGTCTATTCTGGAATTGGTCACAAAGTTTTTGCTTGATTCAGATCGAGAGATGGACAAGTAGGTTTATTGTCTGTCCCTCTCGTAGTCTAATCATTCGGTTTAGTTCTAACAAGGATTTTCTTCAGATAAACATCTACTTTTGGATAAATACCAATTTAGTGATTTAGCCACGTAAAATATTTAAAGATATTCTTTCTACCATTTAATTTCTCAACCTTAATTCCCTAGGTAGAATTATGGTGAAAATCCATCTTTTGACACCTAAAATTAATTCAAATCTTTCTTTTCTTAAATATCATAAAAATTTTCTTTTAACTAAATACCAATATCTTTTTTTTGAATAAGCTTGAAATTCCTCTTTTTCTTATTTAATGAGTGCAATCCAAATGTCATGGAAATTCCTCCTTTATCATAACTTAAATCTATCAAAAATTTCTCTTTAAATTAAATAAAAATATTCACTATTCTAATATACTAAGAATTTTTCTTTTTCCATTTAAATGATTGAATTCCAAATATGATGGAAATTCCTCTTTCATCATTTAAATCTATTCATGCATAAAATAATTTTAACTAAAAATTCTCTTAAAAATTACATAAAAATATCCATTAATCCTAATATGATAAGAATTCCACTTTTTCCATTTAAGTGATTGAATTCCAAATATGATGGAAATTTCTCTTTTATCATTTAATTTTTTCCTATGCATAAAAATAAATTTAACTAAAATTTCTCTTAAAATTGAATAAAAATATCCATTAATCCAAATATGACAAGAATTCCACTTTTTCCATTTAAATGATTGAATTCCAATTATGATGGGAATTCCTCTTTCATCATTTAAATCTTTCATGCATAAAAATAATTTATCTAAAATTATACTTTAATTTTAGATATAATATCCATTATTTTAGTATTCTAAATTTTCTCTTTCTCCATTGGAATACATGGATCTCCATTATCATGGAAATTTCTCTTTTATCATAAATATGAAATTACTAAAAATTCCTCTTATTCTCTAATTAACTATTTATGCATAAATATTAAAAATTAAATTTCCATGTATATGTCAACACACACACGAAGCTTTCCTTTTTATTGGATACAATCACAATTGGTGATACCCAATCCGTGTGCTCAATTTCATAAATAAAATCTACAGTAATGAGTTTATTGATTTCCTCCTTTACAATTGCCAAGTATTTTAGATTTATCTGGTCAAGGTGCTGCTTGACCGGCCTTGAACCTTCCATGGTAGGGATGGTGTGTTGTACCACTTCTGGCGGGCACTCCCTTCATGTCTTTATAGCTCCAAGCAGAGCAGTCCTTGACCTCTTTTAAAAGAGTTATCAATGCTTCTTCTTTCGGCAGAGGTCTATGGCAATGAAGACAGGTTTGGGGTCCTCACGCTAGGCTCTGAAATATCTACATCTTTCACATCCATAGGTCCATGATATGATGTTCTTGCTTGATCACCCTTTGAACATTGTGCATGTAGGTGAACTACTTCTCTCTCATCAATATCAAAGGATTTGAAATGGTTGGGAACCTTCCACAATTCTAGCTCCTCTTTCATTCTCTTCCTTTCCTACCAAATATCTTTTTTCTCCTTGTTTTGCATCAACCAAAGTTTTGTTTTTCTTCCTTCTTCTACTGACCTTATGAGCTTAAGGGGTCTTGACTCATTACTAGCTCTTGCAAGGTCTGTAACATTAGTACTCAACTTAACACATCTCCCTAGTTCTTAGAAAATTCCTCATGAATTTTGTTGGCTTTGACGTATCTTAGCCATTGTGCATCTGTAGGTCCTCTTCTAATAAGAGGTTCTTTTCTAAGAGTCTCACAGAAATTAGCTATGTAACGTTTCTTATTTAACCATTTCTGAAATTTCATCCTTGCAGCTGAAAACGAGGCCTCTTTCCCATCATCAGATGTAGACTTCTACCTTGTTCAAGAGCTTTCCTCATACTTGTTCACCCACTGAGGGTCCCATGATCCGTATCAATTGGTAAGTGGCCTCTCATCTTTCTCATTAGGTTTCACAAACTTTGTCCCAATCTCGCGGACAACATATGCATCCAATTCTTGCAAAAATAATCATTCATAAGGGGATCATCCAAGATGTTCTCTTCTTTTTGTGATGGTTTTAGCATAGTTGCACTAATGTGGTTCTAACTATGGTTTGTGAGTAATTTCCAAACAACCCCCCATCCATGGGGTGCTTCTTCCAAGTTCGCAAGTCTACTTTTAGGATTTATGTATCCTTTTGTAGGTAAATGTGATTTGTAGCCCAGTCATGAACTAGTTTGGTGCTTCTCATAAAAAGTCTTCCTAGAATCACATCGTACCAATCCACGTGTCGTCTCGTGAAATTCATGATTGCAAATGTATGGCAATAGTGGACAGAGAAGACATTCATATTCAAGTTCTACAAGACTCCCATAGGCCGTGACATGGGACTGACAACCATATTTACAATGAGGTTTGTTCACTCTAAGGCTGGGTTTCCCAATTCTTTGAGGCATTGCTTTGTGATGCTACTTACTCTAGCTCCACCATCAACAATTGCAAGAGCTTGATAACCCTTGTGCACCACTAGAAGTGTTGCATTTGTGTCATCACTCTCGTAATACTTTCCTATTTGGTTAACCAAAATTTGGACAAGTTTGGGTTAGTGATCTAGACTTCCTCCTCCATGTCTACATCCTTCTCAAGAGGCAAAGGTATTCCTTTGTCACTTGAAGGGTTGACCTGCATTATTCTACCTTCTATCCAATCTTTCAATTTAGTCCCACAATCTGGGATTTCCTGTTTAGCAAGGTTGCAATTGGCATGTTGATCTCTAGAGAAATGCAAATAGCCTAACCACATTCCTAGTTGCTCAATTTTGTCCAACCTCATTAGTGCATGAGTCTAGGATAGGAATTGCTGAGACATAAAGAGGATATTCCCCTCCTTCATCAAACATCCGTGAGAATAAGTTGTTACTTCATTCTTTTTTTGATTTAGTTTCACCCTTTGCATTCTAAAATAGTCTCTGGCACATTTAGACATTTGGTTTCCCTCATGATATTTTGCCTAGGATAGACTATTTCAATAGCTCGGCTAGCCTGTAGTCCTTATTAAATCAAATTATAACTTTCTCAGACCAAGGGTTGAGAAACCTCTAGATTTTTGATCTCCTTCTGTACATTTGGGTATTTACCCACTTCAGTTTGGTTTTCTCTTCCATGTTACTTCCTCTTCTTTCTCTTCTTCTCCTTCCTGTCATTCATGTAGAAGATTTAGCTAATGGTTCTCCCTTGACTTATGATGAGGTCTTTAATTCTTGCACATGAGTCCTGACATTGAGTGAAATTTTCACCACCCTAGATTGCACCCCAATCATTTGGAGTCTCGTAGTTGGATTGGTGATTGTTGATGACTCTCCAGTGCCCTTCTAAGGATAGTCCTTGATCAGATAGTCAATTATTCACTTTACACAACTTAGCCTAGGGTGTGTGTTGACTTGAGTAGTTTGCAGGTTTGTCATGTTGATCTTATGAGGAAACTCAGCCACTAGGTGAGGTCTTTAATAGTGGTAGCATTGCAGTGTGGTGGGGTTTTTCTGTGGTATTAATGTCCCAACCCTCCCATTACACTGCAGCTTGGAATACCGATATTGGTGTATTCCCTTACATTAGAAAATACTCTAAGGTTACCTCCCAATTGTCATCTATCTCTTATTGAGATGTCAAGATCAACATGAGCTGCCACTCACGAGAGGTGCCTGCATGACCGTTTGACATTTACATCACTAGCGGGTTTGGTAGCTGGCACCAACATATCTTTGCCAGAGATTCTACAGCTAGACTACACTGACTAGTCCATACCTACCCACTCCACTTAGCGTGTTCACATTATGGACCGCTTGTATATACTCTATTATGTGTGTTAGTCACTTTATCTTCTTTGTAGACCTCTTTTGTTGTGTAAAGAAGAAGAAGAATTTTCAGCCTCTCACTTTGTGTGTTCTCTTCTAGGGTTTGTGTGAGTGTGTGTGTACAAGAGCTCAAGCTCTCTTCTCCCCTTCTTCTTTTCATGGTATCAGAGCTTGGTTCATGCTAAGGGGCTGAGCGGCAAGCAAGAGAATCACAGGAAGTGGTATGAGGGTAAGAGCTTCATCTACTCCTCCCCTTTTGTGTTGCCTACTATACCCTTGTCGGGAGCTCTTCAGGAGGCACTGGCAAAACAAACTCCGATTGAGGAGATTTCTTCACGGGAGAAAAGCTATAGGGCAACTATATTGTATGTTGGATGAAAATTTTCAGGCCAAAAACGTGTTTCGGGTGCATATCGACCTCCGTTTTTCAGTTCACAGGTGTTCACAGGCACTAAGGGTAAGTTTTGATTCTCTACCAGAACTCTGTTTTGGAACTGCTGGAAGGGCGATTGGTTGTGCAGACACTGTGTGTACTACAAAGAGGTCTCAAAGTTGCCATTGGGTGTATGTATGCAAATTGAAGTCACTGGTTGTGACAGTTTGGGTGCAGTTTAGTACCGCTGTAGAAAATACATCAGTTTATGCAGGTCAAACAAGAGTGCTTTTTTTGGTAAATTTATGTTGCAAATAAGATGTCAAATGATGGAATAAACCATATTGTTGCAAAGAAGCTTGACAAGAACAAAACACATGCTTGACAAGAATAAAACAAATCGGCAACAACAATTTGGTGAACACCTCATGGAACGGTTCGACAAGCGACACCACTACCTGGATGACGTGATGCAAAGAGGGTTAAAAGACTTGGAGAAAGCCATTAGTGCATTGGCTCCTCTCAAGCTCAACCAAGAAGCCGATATGAATGCAATGGATGGTGTACATTATGATGCCAAACATGATGGAAAGCCTTCTATGCCAGAAGAGAACAAAGTAAGACAAATGATGCCACCTCAAATGATGCCACATTCTTCTTACATGGACAAGGGCAAGAGACCTATGGGTGATGCTTCTTATGAGAGATCCAATGCCAGTATTCCAAGAACTTCATCCTTTATGCAAGATGCAAGAAGAGGGTATGAACAGAAGGGATTTAAAGATGCAGGTGATTGGCAATTGGAAGATGAGCAAATGCATAGACACTTGGGTGAAGGAAGAGGATTTGATGATCCAAGAGCACGGCAGAGGGGTTCAAGAATGCATGGTGATTTTGACAATTCTATGAAGGACAAAATCATATTTAATAAGTTCAAAGGAGAATCAAATTCTATCGAAGACTTTGAAGAGTGGGCAAACAAGATGGATCTCTACTTCGAAATCAGCCCAAGGAGCGAGATTGCCAAAGTCTACTTCGCCTCACTTCATCTTGAAGGTTTTGCTCACACTTGGTGGAGGAGGAAGCAATCTCATGGTTATGTCATCACTACTTGGGAAGAATTCAAGAATGACATGGCAGAAGAGTTTACTTCTTGCATGCAAAGGGACAATCACATTGTGGAATGGGACAAGCTAGAGCAAATCACTACCGTGAAGGAATATTCTCATAAGTTTCTAAAGCTTCTATTATACTTGGACGACTTTGATGAGCATTATCTTGTTGTCAAGTATATAAGGGGCTTGAAAGCTCCTATTGGTGGTGATGTCAAGTCTCATGAACCCGCCACTTTGAAGAAGGCAATGATGCTTGCAGAAATTCATGAAGAGAAGTACTTGACAAAGTGGGCTAGCAAAGGGAATATCAAAGGGGAAGTGATCACAAGGACTGACATGGGTTCTCATGCAAACACAAGACCTAATCCTACCGTGTATGGTAGAGGGTGTAATAGACTTCCATTTAAACCACCATTTATGTCCAACAAAGCTACATACAATGAGTCCAAGCCAGCAAATGGGGGTTCAAAAAGCAAGGTTATCAAGGAGGACCGTTTGCATGAAATGAGGCTCAAAGGTCTATGTTTCAAATGTGGAAAAAAATGGAACAAGGATCACTTCAAAGTATGCAAATACAAGGATATGTCCATAAGCTACATTATCACTGAGGACAATGCTAATCATGAGGAGGAGGAATTCCTTGAATGCAATGATGCCTTAGGATGGGGAGATCCTCATGAGGGTGGAGGTTCTCATGATGATGGTTTTGATGAAGAAAATCCCGAGTTTCCTTTTGATCCGGGTGGGAAACTAAAGTTTGCTCATGACAAAATGGATGATGGGATGCCTCTATGTGTGTGGAATGAAAACAATAGTGCACATACTACCTTGTGTACAATCTCTCATGATGCTTATGCGGGAAGTAAGGATGCCAACACATTGAGATTGAAGATCAAGGTGAATGGGAGAACAACATATGCACTCATTGATACTGGAAGCACGCATAGTTTTGTCAATAAAAGGTCTTTGAACACTCTCAAAATGCAACCAACTTCTTTACCAAACAAGCACATGGTGCAAGTGGCCAATGGTGATTCAATGGGTTGCAATATGAAGTGTCAAAGTACAGAATTGGAGTTGTCCAAGAGCTACTCTTGCAAAGTTGATCTTTTGGTGATTGAGTTGGGACCAATTGACATAGTACTTGGATGTGATTGGCTGTCCACTTTGAACTCTTTTACCATGAACTTACAAAAAAGTTTCATGAGTTTTGTGCATCATGGAGTGGTTATTACATTGAATGGAATGCAAGGGTCCAAGCTCTTCATGATCAATGCTACTCAAATGAAGAAAGAGGGCTATGTTTATGTACTACAACTTTGCAAAGAGGAAGATAATAGCAAAAAGGATTGCATCGAAAATGTGGACATGGTTAAGCTACTCAAGAATTATGAAGATGTGTTTACCATGCCAAAATCAATGCTGCCAAAGAGGAGTGTTGATCACGCTATTGATTTGGAACCAAATGCCAAACCAATCAACAAGCCTCCCTATCATTTGTCAAAGGTTGAAAAGGAAGAGGTGGCAAAGCAAGTCAAAGAACTCATTGACATGGGATGGGTTGAACCAAGTCAATCTCCTTTTGCTTCTCCGGTGCTACTTGTGAAGAAAAAGGATGGTACTTTTCGCATGTGCATTGATTACCGTGATTTGAATAAGATCACCATCAAAAGTCGTTTTCCAATACCAAGGGTGGATGATCTTTTGGATGAGTTGAAGGGTGCCACATGCTTTTCAAAGATTGATTTGCATTCCGGATACCATCAAATAAGGATGAAAAATGGTGATGAGTTCAAAACAACATTTCGTACAGAAAGGGGTCTTTACCAATTCATGGTTATGCCGTTTGGATTATGCAATGCACCGGCAACTTTTCAAGCGTTGATGAACAAAGTGCTTCAACCTTTCCTCTACAAGTTTGTATTGGTCTTTTTCGACGACATACTTATCTATAGCAAACATGAGGAAGTGCATTTGAAGCACGTGAAAGAGGTTTTGGAGGTCTTGAGGCAAAACAAGTTGTATGTTAAAGAGACAAAATGTACCTTCATGGCACATGAGGTGGAATATTTGGGTCACATTGTGAGCAAGGATGGCATTTGTGTGGATCCAAAGAAAGTGGAATGTATTAGGAATTGGCCGGTTCCTTCAAACACTACTCAATTGAGGGGATTTTTGGGGTTATCTTCATTCTATAGGCGCTTTATTGCCCACTATGTAGAAATTGCAGCCCCAATGAGACGAACAAATTGAAGAAGGAAACCTTCTTTTGGGATGCCATTGCCAACAAAAGCTTTGAAGATATGAAGAAGATGCTCACATCAGTACCTATTTTGGTATGTCCAGACTTCACCAAACCTTTCACAATAAGGGCGGATGCAAGTGGAAGAGGGATTGGTGCGGTACTTTACCAAGACCATGGAGTCATTGCTTATGAAAGTAGAAAGCTGAATGACAAAGAAAGAGAACTCCATGTGTATGAGGAAGAGATGATTGCTATACTCCATGCTATCAAGAAATGGCACCATTACTTATATGGGAGTCATTTTTATGTGAGAAGTGATCATAGGGTGCTGAAGTATTTCCTCACACAACCCAATTTGTCTCCTAAGCAAAGAAGGTGGGTAGCAACACTACAAAACTATGATTTTGAAATCACATACACAAAGGGCAAAGAAAATGCTACTTCATCATTTATCAAGAAGATCATGGAAGAGATGCATTGTACTCCTATGGCTGGTCATTTGGGTGTCTACAAAACCTTTGATGCAATAAGGAAAAGTTTCTTTTGGAAGGGGATGTGGAAGAGCATTCATGCTTATGTAAGTGGGTGCCGGTCATGTTAATTGAACAAGGATCCTACACATAAACCGGGAGGTTTGCTTCAGCCATTGCCCATTCCCGAAGGCAAATGGAGTCATATATCAATGGATTTCATTACTAACCTTCCGCGCACAAAGAAAGGGTGGGACAGCTTGTATGTTGTGGTGGATAGATTGACCAAAGTGGCCCATTTCATTCCTTCCAAGGTCACATATTCAACCCAAAATGTTGCCAAGCAATTTGTTGATGGGGTTTTCAAGTTGCATGGTATGCCGTCACAAATTGTGAGTGATCGCGATGTCAAATTCATGAGCACTTTTTGGAGAACATTGTTTGAATATATGGGAACCAAGCTTACTCCAAGCACCGCCTATCATCCCGAAACCGATGGTCAAACAGAAAGAGTAAACAAATGGGTGGAAACATGTCTACGCCACTATTGTCATGATACTCAAAGCACATGGGATGATTGGTTACCTTTGGCTGAGTTTGCTTACAACTCAACATATCATGTGAGCATTGGCATGTCACCCTTTGAGGCTTTATATGGTTACAAGGTCAATTTGCCTATGTTGGTGGGTACATACGGGACTTCTAACCATAATGCCAAGGAGGAAGCTGAAAGGATGCAAGCTTTGTTGCAACAATGCAAAAGTAATTTGAAGGTTGCACAAGAGAAAATGAGACAATATGCCAATGTTCATCGAAGACCATTGGAATTCAAACTGGGAGATTGGGTTCTTTTGAGAATACCAAAGTCAAGATATGCGTCTTTGAAGGGAAGCACCAACACCAAACTAGCTCATCGCTATTATGGTCCTTATCAAGTGATATGAAGAGTTGGGGAGGTTGCATATCAACTCTTACTTCCATCTACAACAAAGATTCATGATGTGTTTCATGTCTCTCACTTGAAAGAATATGTGGGTATGATCAATCAAATGGTTGATGAGTTACCTCCAATGAATGAAGAGGGAATGATTGAATACATTCCAGAAGCTATCTTGGGTACAAGGAAAAAGGTACTTCGCACTCGTACCTTGGTGGAGTATCTTGTTCAATGGAAAGGTCTACCTAAGGAAGAAGCTTCATGGCAACCTATTTCAGCATTGGAGGGATATGAAGCATTGATAGAGCAATATGGGTTGGTGTAAATTCAGCCACATGGAACATTCTTCTCCGAATTTGGGGTATTCATTTGAGGTTTTGAGGACGAAACCATTGGGGAAGGGATGGTTTGTAAGAAAGCATTATGGGCCCAAGGCCATGGACAACTAGTAAGTAGGTGTGAACTCTTGGGTGGAGTATAAATACCAATGTAAATGGGATTATGGCTCATTCATGATAATGTTATCTGTTCCAAGAATCAATGGTGAGCTTCTCCCGTGAGATGCTAAGTGGTGACTCCTTCATGAGCCACTCCCTTGGTGAGGGACTAACCCACCCCTGTTACTTTCTTTCAACAGTTTTTGGCTCTAGGAAGGAGTAGAGTAATAGTACATAAAGTACTATTAACCATTTACAAAGGGGGAAGCTTCATTTATAGGAAAAAGTGAGCCTCTAACCAAGCAAAGTGATTCTAGAATTTTCTAGATCAGTTTGGTCAATTTTTGACCATTTTTAGGTCAGGTTAGCTTACTTTTTGGATCTAGTTGAAGCAGGAGAGAGGAGAGATGAAAATATCTCATTGTTTGTGAGTTTAAAACTCAACCACACATGTGAAATAGGCACTTCCTTCATGAGGGGAATTTTCCCACACTGAGGTATCAAAAATGCATCATTTCTCTTAATATCTCTTCTTTTTTAACTAATATCCTTGTCCTTAGTCCTTAGTTAAATCTTCATCTTATGTGAGTATTTACTTATTTTTTTGGGGGGGGGGATTTTTTTTATTTCTTCAATTTATCTCCTCCCTACATTTGGATGAATTTGATTGGCCCCTCAGAACCTTAATTTAAAAATTTTAACATATTATAATTGATTTTTAATGCAATTCTGAAAATTTTTTTGAACTTCTCTTTCGAGAAAATTTATTTTAATAAGAAGAGATATTTTTCCATCCAAAAATATCTAAAAATTGAATAATCTCTCTCTAGAATATTTTCTCTCTCTAGGCCAAAACAGGGTAAAACAGGATCTTTCTTTTATTTCAGAGGAGAAATAATTATAAGATCAGAAGGGGAGGTTCTTACACCTGCACACCTCAAAAGCCGGAGGGAGGAATATTACATCCTACCCCACTTAAAAAACGTGAGATGTCCTCATCTCGCAAAATTAGAGGAGAACTCTTTTCCTTAAGATCCAACTGATTCTACGGTTCCTTATAGTCTGTTGAACCCAACAGAATCCTGGGATAAAGATCCCTTATATAAAAATCATCATCAGATAATAATTACCTCAGATCGTAACATTCAAATCCTTATCACAATAATGGTCCATTAGACCAAAATTTCTATCTGAACAGTCCTTCATGGAAATTTTCAATTTTACAGATTTTTAATTTGACACCCCTTAACTTGATCCACTGGGTCAAGTGTTTACAGCAGCAATCTGCCAGCATAATCCACTAATCTCATAGTGATTTGCTGAAGTCATTAACGTCATTTACGAACACTATCACAGGGACTCGTCCCATTCATCCCCTCATTGTGGTTTTGCTTAGTTTATTACATTTTAACCAAAATTCAAGAATCTTCATTTTTCAATCAGAATCCAATTCAACTCATCAGTTCTCAACCAGAATTTAAAATCATATCAACCACACCCATGGGTTAGCCAACCGCCCAACCACTATAGTGATCCAATTAGGAATTTGGTTAGGTTTTGTCCCGGGTACCAGGGAAAAGAGTTCCCAGGCCCCCTAGCCGGATATTCATGCAAACATAAAACTAGTCACACCACTTACACACCAATATGAACTTGCCTTTTTCATAGATTCAACAATCTTTAAAACAATCATTTAATGAAACCATAGTGTCACTGATCATAATCCTTTAATTATCCAGTTGAATCCTTACCCAAACATTCCTTCATCGGTGTACCTATGGCATCATTAGCAACCAGAATGCTCACCACCTGTTCACTCAGGGGCCTTTTCGATAGTTCCTAGCTCATAGTAACCAGCAATATATTCACATATCAAAATGGAATCTCTGTTGATGAAGATCAGCAAGATCAACTAATGGATCCATATAAAAGAGCCATGGACTCATCTGTTGTTTGAGGACCAGCAAGGTCAACAACCAAATCCATGCCCGAATTCAGAAAGCAACTCGTACTCCTTGTTCCAAAATCTTCCTTGACGTACGTGTGGGTATCTTCGGGGACCTAGAGCCCGAGCACCGTATGGTCAGCACCCTCTAGGATCCTTCGTCGCAGGTCACCTAGGGCTTCACTCATAGGCCGCTTCCTTGGTCCCTCATCCACTGTACTACCAGAAGCTCACCATTTAAATCAAACCGAGGCTGGTCAAGACCTTGCTACACGAGACGTCCTTCGATGACTCTCCGTCTCAGCAGTTGCAACTTTAACAGATAGGTCTCCACGACCTCATTCACAAGACGGTCAAAATGCTTCCCCACCAGCATTCCTGACATAAAACAGACATTATCCACACATCAATCCACATCATCCATACATCCATCTACATCAATCCACATTATCCACACATCAATCCACATCATCCATACATCCATACATCCATCTACATCAATCCACATTATCCACATATCAATCCACATCATCCATATCATTCATACATCCATCTACATTAATCCACATTATCCACACATCAATCCACATTTATTTCATAAGTATTCCCATTCTCTTCTAATCACATCTTTTTCTATCTCTTCACTTACTTTCTCATTTATCCTCATCAGATCTCATCCACTTGCATCTACCCATATATCTCATCACTTCACATACATTAACATCTATCCAGTTTACATCACATCTTATCACATTCATTTCACATTACATCTCATTCATTCACATCCCGATTCACAAGCTAAGACATTCATTTACGTCCCTTATCGTTCATTCACAAGCTAACACATTCATTTACGTCCCTTATCGTTCATTCACATCCTGATTTACGTCACATCACATCTATTCACATCCCTTATCATTCATTCACATCCTGATTCACATGCTATCACATTCATTCACATCCTATATCATTTTTTCAGATCCCGATTCACATGATATAACATTCATTCACATCCTATATCGTTCACATCCCGATTCATGCATTCATATTTATCTGATTCACATCACATCTCATCACATCTATTTACCTCTTATCCTCATCACATCTATTCTCGTCACATCTATTCTCATCACATCCATTCTCTATTCATTCCCATCTATCTGATTCGCATCCCATCTCATCACACCTATTTACCTCTCATTCTCATCACTTCTATTCCCATCACATCCATTCTCTATTCATTCTCATCTATCTGATTCATATCACATATCATCACATCTATTTACCTCTCATTCTCATTACTTCTATTCTCATCACATCCATTCTCTATTCATTCTCATCATCTATCTGATTCATATCACTTATCATCACATCTATTTACCTTTCATTCTCATTACTTCTATTCTCATCACATCCATTCTCTATTCATTCTCATCTATCTGATTCATATCACATATCATCACATCTATTTACCTCTCATTCTCATCACTTCTATTCTCATCACATCCATTCTCTATTCATTCCCATCTATCTGATTCATATCACATATCATCACATCTATTTACCTCTTATTCTCATTACTTCTATTCTCATCACATCCATTTATAGAATGTAAGAGAATTCTTATTTTTGATATAAAGATTCTTTACACATCTATTTATGCATATGAACAACTTCAGTGAAAAATAGCACTTTTATAAAAATCCGTTTATGCATGTAATTATGCATAAATTCAATTTTAAGGAGAATAACACTTTCGAAATAAAAATAAATCTTTTATGCATCTTTCTATGCATAAATTTAATTTTAATGAGAATAAATCTTTTGAAATAAAAATAAATTTCTTTATGCATCTATCTATGCATAAAATCAAAATTGATGAGAATAACTCTTTTGAAATAAAAATAAATTTCTTTATGCATCTTTCTTTGCATAAAATCAAAATTGATGAGAATAACTCTTTTGAAATAAAAATAAATTTCTTTATACCTCTTTCTATACATAAAATCAAAATTTAAGAGAATAACTCTTTTGAAATAAAATAAATTTCTTTATGCATCTTTCTATGCATATAATCAAAATTGATGAGAATAACTCTTTTGAAATAAAAATAAATTTCTTTATGCCCCTTTCTATGCATAAAATGAAAGTTGATGAGAATAACTCTTTTGAAATAAATTAAAATTTCTTTATGCATCTTTCTATGCATAAAATCAAAATTGATGAGAAGAACTCTTTTGAAATAAAAATAAATTTCTTTATGCACTTTCTATGCATAAAATCAAAATTGATGAGAATAATTCTTTTGAATTAAAAAATAAATTTCTTTATCCATCTTTCTATGCATAAAATTAAAATTTGATGAAAGTAACGTTTTTATAATAAAAATATTCTTTTATGTATCTATTTATGCATAAATTCAATTTTAATAAAAGTAACACTTTTATAATAATAAAAATCTTTTATGCATTTATTTATGCATAAAAATCAATTTTGATGAAAGTAACACTTTTATAATCGAAATATTCCCAATATGCATCTTTCTATGCATAGAAATTAATTTTAATGAAAATAACACTATAATAAAAATATTTCTACTATGCATTTTTCTATGCCTAGAATGAAAATAACACTTTTAGAATACACAAACAGTGGGGATTACTCTTTTTGAATAGTAAAAGATAAAACTTATTTCACAAAATTTAAGAAAATTTTACCATAACCTCCTTTGTATGGCTGACCATTTTTCAAATTTTCCTATCCTTAAGTTACTTAAAAATTATCCCCAAATGGTTTAAAGCATTCTAAACTAATCAAATTTCACTTTTGAAAGAGAAATAATATGAAAAGTTTAATTCCAACAATTAGATTACTTATCTAAGATAAAGAAAGGCTAAATTTAAGAAAGAAGAGAGGGGGAAAGCCTTTCCAACAAGGCATAGCATCATTTTACATTTTAAACAAAACAAAAATTAGAAAACCATTAAAAGAAATAAGAAAAAGTAGGATTTCTAGCTTACATGAATCTCTGGGAGCTCTCCTTTGGCTTGATGGTTTGAGGGATCTAAAGATGCCTTATAGTATTTTAAAGCCTTCAGTATATACTTTTTCCCCGTTCTCTAAGTTGCTAGCTTGAATGGGCCTACAAAGTCTATACCTCATTTTTGGAATGGCTCGAATGGTAGAATCGGTGTGTGAGTCATTTTTCTACGTCATTTGGTTGCCCTAACCTTTGGCACATGTCACACTCCCTTGCAAACTTGTGTTCATCTTTCAATGATATTGGCCACCACAGTCCTTCTTGAAGAAACACATTATGGTCAAGATGGTAAATGAAAACAGGACAGACTGGGACACAAAGTTGCATTGTGCATTATGAGCATTCAGAACAACCTACAAGAATGCAACGGGACTTATGCCATTCAGCATGGTGTATGGACTGGAAGCAGTAGTACCCATGGAGTTCCTCACACAAAACCTTAGGATAGCCATGGTGTAAAGACTCTCTCCGAAAGAGTCAGAAGTGCACAGAATTGAGAAACTCCTTCAACTAGATGAAAAGAGACTGCATAGTGTGCTCATAGCTTGTGGATAACCGAGATAGTGTAGAAAAGAAGAAAGCTCTAGGTGACACTTTTCATCCCATGATCTCTCCAGAAAAGGGGCCTCCATTAATCCCTTGATGTGCCTCTACCAGCACAGCTTGTTGTGGTCATGCTCCGGGATGCACCTTCTCAAGATTTGGTCTATCCCCATCTTGTACAATTGCCCTGTCAAACATCACGAACGACTTGCTCTGGAGAGTTAGTGTTTTTCGCTAATCTCTAGACATGTACTCCAAAAAGGACAAGTGAGAAAGGAACTGCATCTCATCATACCAACTTGTCTCTCTCCATCTATGATGAAGAGGTGGGCATATGGGAAGTCATCCTCCACCACATCTGGAGTTTCTCCTGACTCCAGTCTTCTGGACAAGAAATCTGCCACCACTGCATGTTTGTTTCCTGGGGTGTGCTTGATGGTGAACTCAAACTCTTGTAGCAAAATAGCATCCATCTGGCTAACATTCCTGCTAAATTTATCTTGTTCACTAGATATAAGAGTCCTTTGTGATCCACATGAAATTCAAAAACATTACCTAATAGATAATGCCTGAATTTTTTTATTGAATAGATCATCCCCAGTGATTCATTTTTTGTGGTAGAACAGTTTCTTTCTGGCCTTGACAGTCTTCTGCTTGCGTAATATACTGATCGGAACATGTGAATCGTGCATCAAAGCACTTCTTATGGCAAAGTAAGAAGCATCCATGAATACATGGAATACCAGATCAAACTTTGGTTGTTGAAGAATTGGTGCTGATGATAGTATCCGTTTCAGATTCTCGAATGCCTCATGATAAGATCCTAGCCATACATATTCTACATCCTTGATAGTCATAATGTATAGGAGTATTGCTGCTTTCTCCAAGAACATCATGAATTTGTTATGCCATTTGATCAATCCCAAGAATCTGGCTAGCTCCTTGGTATTCTTGGGTGGCTACAATTTACCAGATCTACTGTCATTCCTTCTGCACACACTGTGCCCCAATAGAGATTTTCTCGTGATTGCGCTGCAAAGGCACACTTAGCTAGATTGAGGCTCATTTTGGCCATTTCTCATTTCTCCAAACACATCAGTAGGTGCTTTATGTGGTCTCCTTTTCTTCCAAACACACTGAAGTCATCCAGTGGTTGCATGAAGGTGGTTAAATATTTATACAAAATCTCTTGCACCATTGTTTAGAATGTGGTTGGAGAATTCTTCGGCCCAAAGGTCATCACATTGGAGGAAAAAGCCCCCCATTCTATTACAAAGGCCATTTTTTCCTTATCCTCCGCAGCCATGCACATCTAGTTGTACCCCACTAAATCCATCCATAAATGAGTATGTCTCTTGTCCTGCTACAACATACAATAGAGAATCTATGAATGGTAGAGGAAATGGATCCAATATGGTGGAGGCATTTAATTTTTGGAAGTCTATACATACTCATAGCTTTCCATTCTTCTTGGGGACAATGAGTATGGGTGATAGCCATTGTGCTCTGGCAATTGGATAGATGAATCCCACTCTCAATAGCTTGTATATCTCCTCTTTGACCTGCTTGGCGTAGTTGGAATTCATTCTATACCTACTATGTCTAATAGGAATTGCATCCTCCTTCAAACTGATCTTGTGCTGATAATAGTTGGGATCAATTCCTTTCATGTTAGAGTAGTTCCATGCAAAAACATCCTTGTAGGATCTCAACTGCTCAAAGAGTTTTCCTTTGAATTCTTGACTCAACTTTGTGTTGACTCTGACTATTCTGGGCTCTTGATCATCTCCTAGGTTTACCTCTTCTAGAGTTTGATACAAGCGAGCTAAAGATATTCTTGAAATGGGTTCTCACTAGTTCCGGGTTCTCCTCCTTCGTGGACACTGTGGTACCCAAGATGTTTTACAGAAGAGGCGTCTTGTCTATGTCCATTTTTCCCTCAGTTTCCTCAGTTTGTCGAAAGTCTCCTTCGATGGTCTATCTCCTTTGCCTGTCCACAATTCTCTCTGAAAGATGATGAGATGCGAGTAGTCCATCTATTCTTCCTTTCTCAAGTCTTCCCGTATGTGGATGGCCTCACTTTGTAGAGACAGGTCCCCTCATTGATCTTCTCTTCGATCTCTAATAGCTTGTTATACTTCTTCTGTCTTCTTTCTCTTCAAATTTTTGTGACTTTCCACATGGTACTGACCAAGATCTCCTGAGTTAGGCAAACACCTACGCTCCAAGTTGCAACAGGTGTGGGTTGGGAGCGAAACTCTCTCCTCCAGATAGTTTCCACCTTTTCTTTGAGTTTAAATATTTTGGGGTCTACATGGAACCATCCAACTCTCACCCTCACATTGGTTTTGTGTAGTTGAAGGTTGATCGAGAGGTGATCCGACATTTAGATGGTGGTGTGGACTTTCAGCTCAGATTTGAGAAAGCCTAAGTTGATGGATGATGCCACATAAACTCTATCGAGTCTGGATTTTTTTAAGTCATAGCCTACCTATTGGTTGGTCCATGTAAATAGGGATTGTCCCATGTAAACAGGGATCTCATGGAGGGCATGGAACTCATCTAGGCATCCTTTTGAGCACCCCTAACAACTTTACCCCATTCTCTGTATCTATGTGTGATGTTTTCCACCATATTGAAGTCACCTACTAATATCACAGGGTAGGGGATTGCCAAGAGAAACTCAAAAGGGCTGGTTTGGAGGAGTATAGACCCGAGGCATAGACTGACACCACCTCCCATTTGTCTTTTCGATATGCTAGGAGAAATGAGACCCACCCGTTTCCTATGTCAGTCTTGACTTTAGTGATTGAGGCTTTAACAATCAAGTGGACTAGTATTTCCGTCCCTCCACCTCCATGAACGTGGGACGTGAAGTGCCATTCATAATCCAAGGCTATGTTGCTAAGGTTGGTTACCACGGCCAGTCCTGAAGCTTTTACTTCTTGAATGAATCTAATGCAAAATGAAAAATAAATTCTCCCAAGCACCTGAGGGTGCACTATAAACAAGTAAAGAAAAGGATTTTTATAGTAAAGAAAAGGATTATAAAGACAATTACTCTTATCTTGAAGGATGAGAAGTAGAGTTTGTGTTGCTAATTTGAGCTTATGTGTCTAGCATCAATCTATAAGTTGAATATATATATATATATATATATATATATATATATATTAGTAAATGGATATGCATAACCTTATGCATTAAGCTTATCTACTAGCTTTTTGTATAAATCTTATGCATAAACCATTTTACCAAAAGATTTATACATAAGCTTAATTAAACCAAAAGATTTAATTAAACCAAAATATTTGTGCATACACTATATGCATTACGCTTATGCATGAAGCTTAATTTAAAAGCATAAGAATAAGCTTTGTGCATACACTATATGCATTAAGCTTATGCATGAAGCTTAATTTAAAAGCATAATAATAAGCTTGATGTAAAATCTTAATGAATATGGCTCTGTGCATGCATATTAGAGTGTACATAGAACATACCTAGGCTCTATATATACATATTATAGCATACATAAAACATACCTAGGCTCTATATATACATATTAGAGTTATGCATACTCTAACTTTTGCATCATAAAGCCTATATACATGCATATTAGAGCATACATAGAGCATGCATAGAGCATACATAGGCTCTATACATGCATATTAGAGTTATGTATGCTCTAATTTTCATGCATAGAGCCTCTATGCATGCAAATTATAGCTACACATTATGTATGCTCTAATATGCATATATGCATAGAGCATACATAGGCTATTAGAGAGAGAAAAAGCATTCAACACTAAGAAAACGAGAGAGGAAATAAGTATACATAGAGCTTACATAGAAGATTAATAGAAACAGAGGTTTATTTTAATGCAAACAAAGCGCAATGAGTAAGCATCCAAAACCCTAAACCTATAAAACAAGCACACACAATAAAATTAATTTAATAAAACAAATAGAAAAATGAGAAGACAAGTAAGAAGAAGAAGAAGAAGAAGAAGACAAGAATCAAGGCCCATAGAGATTGAAACAAATGTGAGAATAGAGAGAAAACAAACCCTTATCTTCACCATAAAACTTATGCTTTTGGAGATAAAAGCACATAAATGAAGGAGAGCATGAGTTTCATGCTTGAGGTGCTTGAGGTATGGGAGATGAAGGGACAAGAGGAAATGAGTTTAGCAAAGGTTTTGGGAAAAAAAAGTGGCAAAAAAAAACGTACACCGTGTGAAAGAATTATTTTGTAATAGTATGTGCGACTATACAAGAGGCTATACACATAGCTATAGCCGTGTGACAATAGCCACATGTACAGCCGCGTACTGGAAAAAAAATCTTATTGGATGTAGTCGTGACTCTCTCACTACTTTCTTTCACTACATCGTGTGGCTATAACATCATCTTCCACTTTGCATGCATGGGTTGCCTCCACTTGGGTCTCAAAATTTCATTATGAAGCCGAAGGGATAACTTATAGCACAAGAATCTACATGGCCATATGTTATAGCTACGGTTGCAGCCACACCTCGATGACATTAGAGGAGGAGATTTGTATTGGAATTAGGGTGGATGGAGAGACACTATGATCATACTCATGATATTTGCATAAGAAAAGCTAGATGAGATGGAGATTTATGCTAATCATATCATTAACTAAATGGATAGCATAATGAAACAAGAGATGGGATAATGGAGGTTGTGTACCCTTGCATTAGATGAGAGCCTCCCATATAGGTTAGAGTATAAGTGATTAGGGTGTGATTAATCCCTAAGCAAAATCCTAATAATATCTTGAAGGGAGCACCCAAAATCCTAGATTAGAGTGCAAGAGCGATCCTCTCCTCACTTGCTTTAGGTGCCTAGAATATTCTCAAAAGATCCTACTGGGGGTACTATAAAGCATAGTCTATCAGGTTTAGCTAAGGCTTTGGACCATATGCCCTTATCCCCAATGTCACATGTATATTTTGGTGTATTGTTATCAACACCCTCCCTCAACAAAATACCCATGGCTACTAAGATGGCAATGATAGCTCTAGTTTTAATGTTTACAACTCTGGTTATGATGACCATCCAAGTGCCCATAGGTCTTACTCATGGTGGTTTACAATGCTAGAAGTTGATTGATAGATTGTAGTTATGTTTACATTTTTCTTAGGATAGAGGGGTGACTATAGGTAAGCGGGCCCTAGAATGTCTAAAAAGCCCAATCATGATCGATGTAGTTAGCCTCTACTAAGGCTCCTTCCTATTTGTCGTTCTTTTTGTCTTTCCTTGATTTGTATGTTGTTCTTGCAAAGTAGCCTGCTTTCTAAGCTTTGTTTCTAAAGAAACAATCTTTTTCTTCATGCCCTGGTTTTCCACAAAAGTTGCATGATTTCTTGGAGAAGTCTTTCTTTAAATTTGGTCCTTTGGAAAACCCTTTTTGTACTTCTTATAGCCCCCTTTGTTTAAGAAGGTGCCATCTATAATACCCTTCCTCTGCTTAACTTTTGCATCTTTTTCTAAGAGGGATGCTTCCACATCCATAAGCTTTGGTGCTAGCAAGTTAGTGACAGTAGTAAATTATGTTACCATACTCCTCTTAAGGTAAACGTTTTAAAAGTACGGCTATGATTACATCTTCTTCAATATCTTTCTTGATCCCAGCTAGTTGAGTGAGAATACTTTTCATGTAGTTCAGATGAGTCAAGAGTAATTGTCCTGAATTCAATCTTGCCTTCCTATAGTGCTAGCTAGTTATATCTGTGTGAGAGTTGAAAAAGCTCTCATAGACTGGAGCCCCCACACTCAAGAAGGCTCTGGCTCTGAATCAAGTATAGCTTGTGTGAAGAAGCATGCATTATGGCATACAAATATATGCCTACCTATTTGGGGATTCATTTATTCTTTGGAGAGGAAGGGGAAGATGCTCAGACATTTTTTAAAAATGTGACCAGTTCATGTATTCTAACAAAGATACTCCAATATATAGGAGGAATACCTTGGTCTTGGGACTAAGAAAAGAGGCAAAGGAATGGTTTAATAGCTTGGATAGACAGATTCAGTAGGATCCTGATCAGTTGGAAGTAGATTTAAAAACTCAATATTGCAAAGGAAGACATGTAGCGACCTTATTACAGAAGATTCTTAGTCTAAAGAAAAAGAAATTGGATGAACATGTTGAATATAAAGCTAAATTTCTTAAGTTATGTGGTAGGTGGATAAGAGACTTAACCAATCTTGGAGAGGTGGTGGAGTTTTGGAAAAAAGATAGATTTATTTGCAAGTCTACACCCTCTGTTGAAGGCCAAAGTAGAAGAGGTTGAACCTGTTGACTTTGAAGAAGTAGAAGCCAGGGCCTTATATAAGGCAACGAAGTACAAACACAAAAACCACATGAAAGGGGAAAAGGAAGATGAATAACCATTAGCAGTAAAAGGAGGGGAAGTCTAAAAAGAGGGCAAGGAAGAGCAGACTATGCAAGGAGGACACCCTCAGGTAATTCAAACTATTACTCGTGAGATAGTTGATAGATTAAATGAGAATATGTAGAATCTTTCCATTAACTTGGTATAGGGAATACGAGTAAGAGAAGGTGAACACAGAGAACCATGTCAAACAGGTGTTACATGTAGAGGTAGAAGAATGGGAAGAGGAAGAGGATAGATCCCTAATATGCAGTGTTGGAATTGCGGGGAGTTAGGACATGGAATGTGTACTTATCCTTGGGCTAGAATGGAGCCTAGTCAAGCCTTCCCTGCCTATCCACAAGTTGTTTCACAAGAAACTCAGGTTTGGCAAGAGGTAATCATCAAATGCAAGGTGGAAATCAACAATGACGTAATGGCCAAGGTACTACTGCAGCTCAAGCACCCAATCCATGAGTTCCAGAACCAACACAGGAAGCATGAGATAGAGTTGTGCATTTGGTTGAGTTGGAGGAGCCAAAAGAAAGAAAAAACTTGGATGCAAAGGACTAGGAGCAAAGGGAAAGAGCCCATGGATGAAGCTAGACCATCAAAATGTCCTAGAAAGAAAACTAAGCCAAGTGGAGGGAGACCAACATCTAGGAGAAGGACGAGGAGGCGGACCACTTTAAGGAGTTTTCCATTGGGAGAAGGAATAGAGTCATATAATATCAAAGAGGATCTTTAGCACAATTGAAGCCTAATATCTCCTTACCTCAACTACTTGCTATGGTACCAGCATTAAGAAAATAATTTGCCAGATGTGTAAGTGTGGGGCCTTATAAGATAAATTCCCAACTATGGGCTGAGGTAAATGTTGCTCCAGTTAATATGGCGGATGAAGATGTGGCTCCAATTATGGACTGTATAATTAAAGGTAGGATAGTACCCAATACTTTAGTAAATGGTGGAGCACAAATATGCATCATGTCTGAAACTCTTATGCATAAGTTGGGGCTGAAAGTTCATGAGGTTCCCTACATCAAGGCAAAGATGGTAGATAACAATAAGTCTAAATGTTTGGGTGTGATCAGGCAGGTAGAGGTGGATGTATGTGGTATCAAGAGGAGATTAGATTGGGGGATGGCTTTGCTCTCATCTTAGGAAGACCTTGGCTGCGTCTGGGGTAGGAGCTATATAGGAATGGGTGAAAGGTCATCTTATTATGCAACATGATGACCATAGGGTTGTGTATGACTTGAAAGATCAGGTCAAGTTTAGTGAGCTAGATGAGGTTGAGACAAAAGAGATGTCTGATTATGAATCAGGATCATCTGAAGAAAGTGAATAGTATGTTGGAAGTGATGAGGAAATAAATTTTGAGGGCATGGGGGTTAAATTTCTTTCAAGAAAAAAGTTTGCCTTAAATGTTCAACAGGAAGACAGAAATGAGGAATATAAATCTTTGTTGGACAAAATGATTGCTAGAGATTTGGATCAGCAGAAAGGAATCAATATGTAGAGATGTTGTCTTAGTTTCTAGACTTGTTTATTAATGAATATACTCAGATCAAGGGAGTCAAAATTATCCAACACGATATAGAGTTGAAACTTAATGTGAAACCATTAGCACAGAAGCTTAGGAGACTTGGTGTAATTTAGCAAGAAGCCTTGTGAAAGGAAATTTCCAGATTGTTGGAAGTTGGATTCATATACCAAGTAGACGAAAGTGACTGGGTTTCTCCAGTAGTAATATTTCCTAAGAAAAATGGCAAGTGGAGGATTTGTGTTGACTATAAGCCATTGAATGCAACTACCAAAACGGATCCTTATCCTTTGTCATTCCAGGATGAGATTTCAAATGAGGTTTGTAGGTCATGAAAGGTACACATACAGTCATGAAAGGTACACTATATGTGATGGTTACTCCGGATATTTCCAAATTAGTATAGCTCCAAAGGATTAGCTAAAGATTACTTTTATCACTCCTTGGGGATGCTTTGCATACAGAGTTATAACTTTTGGGCTTACCAATGCTATTGCAACGTTCCAAAAATATGTAAACATGGTGTTTTAGCCTTTTTTTGGTAAGAGCATTCAAGTTTTTCTTGATGATTTTTGCATTTACAGTTCAGCTGTGCTTGATTGTTCAAAGGTTGAAGAAGGACTCAGATGGTTAGATGAATTTAAGGGGCAATTAAATCCAAAAAAATGTCCTATAGTAGTTGAAAAGAAGGCTATTCTACTAGGCCACAAAGTGTTAGAGGAAGGGATCAGTGTGGATCCATCTAAAGTTAAAGTGTTGTTGGATTTACCATCACCAACAATAGGTAAGGAGCTGATTTCCTTAATACAAAAAACCAAGTATCTTTCTAGATTCATTCATATGTCAGTTGAGTTATTGACAACCCATGCAAAGGCTTGGCCATGTGATTCCATTGGAATGAGGAGTCTGAGGAGATATTTAAGGAATGTAAGCAAGTACTGTCCTCCACGACTACCCATCATCATGCCTCCAGATTCATTCATATGTCATGTAAGTTATTACAACCCTTGCAAAGTCTTAGCCATGTGATTGAATTCCATTGAAATGAGGAGGCTAAGGATACATTTAAGGAATGTAAGCAAGTGCTATCATGGCTGCCCATCATCATGCCTCTAGATTGGACTCAAGGGTTTTTGGTAAGGGGAATAGCCTTCCTGCGATATTTTTTTACCAATGTCTTTTAGTTTCGTATAGATATTTTTGCCTTGGGGATGACTGTCATCCCCGACAATAAACGAATGTACATTTCCACTTGCATCAGTCCACCAACAACGTCCATCAACAACGTCCTCGCATCTTCCATGCACTATTTTCCATTCTCATAGCTTCAACCTTGTCCGCTTCCTCTCGCATGCCAGCAGCTGCATATATATTACTCATGCAGACATATGCTGCAGCATCCTTTTCATCCAATTGTACTGCATGTTCAAAGGCCAATCTTCCAAGCTTCACATTTCCCCATTTTCGACAAGCACCCAACAGAGTAGACCAAAGAGGAAGACAATCAGAAGGTGGCATCTTCTCAATCACTCCAATTGCCTTGTCGATGTGCCCTGCACGGCTGAAAAGATCAACCATGCAAGTGTGGTGCTCTAGAGTTGGGATGATGCAATGGACTAAAGCATTAGGACTCATTGCACTTAGCTTAAATTATGAAATCATTCACCACATTGCAGGGATACAACAAGCTAAAGATGCATGGGATGAACTCAATAATTATTTGGCACTTAAGCAAAAAATTCAAAGATAAATCTGCTAATGAAATTCTACAAACTTGACATGAAGGAAAGTGAACCTCTAAAACCACACACTTGAACAAATACAAAAGCATCAAGCAACCACTGCCAGCCACCATTGGGAAGAAGGTAGATGATGATGAGGAGTGATCAGTGCTACTGAAGAGTGTGGACAAAAGAGAATATGAGAACATTGTGGCAACCTTAAAGAATGTAAGTCTAGAATTGAAGCTGCATGAGATAGAAGGAGTCCTACTAGAGCAGCAAGAGAACAAGGTCAAAGAGAAGAATGAGATAGAATTGAATCTGCATGAGATAGAAGGAGCTCTACTAGAGAAAGAGAACAAGGTCAAAGAGAAGAAAGGGTCAGACCCTACAACTTGAGAGGAGAGAGGATTCTACACCCGAGGAGGATTCTCATGAGGACGAGGACGAGGATGCGGACGAGAAAGAGGCAGGCGAGGAGGAAGGACCTTCACTTGTCACAACTGTGGGAAGCCAGGACATATGGCTAGAGACTACTACAGCAAACCCAATGAAGAAGGATCGACATCGGCGGCAAACTTCATGGAGGCTCCTAAAGAAAGAGGAGTCAGGACATCTTTTTTGAGATCTTTTCTGAGAGAGAAAGAGAGAGAAACCCCACAACCCAATGTAATTTGCCCCAATGGAGTAAAACCACCTCTGAGCCACCAATGATGTAGGCCATGTGGTAGATGTATGTGTGAGAACTTTAGTCAAGGTCATGGGCACTTGTAGTAGCCTTGGACACATAGAGAGAGAGTGTCAAGGACTATGAGTTAGGGACTTAAGGCATTGGTCACAGGCTACCAAGTAAGAGGGAAAGGTGTGCTAGAGTTATTCACTTGAGGGGAGGTGTTGAAATATGCAAGTGAATGGGTGTGTGCAAGAACAAGCCCTTAGCAACAAGAGACTGTAAAAGGAAGTCTTTAATTAAGTGGGCAGTGACTAGGTGAGAGGAATCTAATTGATAGAATCAAGGGTAGTATGAGTGAATATAGGGGTGTAGAAAGATTCTAGGAAAAGGTGCCCCCAGATGTAGGGGAGGCGGCACAAATCAAGGAGAAATCAGTGGGATTAGATGCTTGGCATCTTGTGGATGTAGAACCTATAAATTGAAGCATTGGCCTAATGAGAAATTTCTGGTTTTTGAGTACCCATGCCTACATTATCATATTAGATTAATTGTTCACTATTCTCGTCTTAATCTCATCTTAATCACATGCTAATGATGTTGATTCTTGCATTTGATCCACCATAGCTCATCACAATACTGCAAATTTAACACGTCAGCTCATTTAGTTACATCCGTCAGTTTTGCCTTATCAGTAACTCAATACTTTACTTTCCACATTCAGTGTCTAGCTCTTAGCCTTTCAGCATTCAATACTTTGCTCTACCTTTACAAGTCTGTTTTTCTATCTTCGGCTTTCTATCTTCAACATCAACACTTTGCATTCTAGATTTAGCTTCCATTTAGCATCCTAAATTTTGGCCTATTGGCTCCGATCTGTTGACTTGTAGAATAGCTTCTAAGTTAGCCTTAGCTTCTGACCTCTTGATTCTATGTGAGCTTTGGATCTATTGACGCCATGTCAGCATCAAATCTGCTATATCCACGTCAACTTTGAGTCTACTATCTCCACGTTAGCATCAAACTTGTTGATTCCATGTCTTCTTTCATCTTTTTTATTCCACGTTAGCTTTCGGTTAGTTAATTTTGACTTGCTGCTTCCTCATCTGATTCCACACTTGCCGATTTCATTACCTACTATTTGCTGATCTGGTAAGTTTGCACAACCCTCTACAAACATTTGAAGCACTTTGACTCCCTTTCTGATGTCAAATATACTTCAATCTATATATTCCTTTGCTGTGCACATGTCCACAAACACCAATGAGTTATTTGGCATGTTGTCCATTGAGGACGAGTTGGATGGAACCAACTATCCCATGTGTGTATATATGATGCATCATGTTCTAGTGGGGCAAAGAGCCTGTGGGTATTTGTATATGGTGCTGACCTCTGACCTGCTATTGGCTTGCATTTGTTTATCAACACGTCCAATGGATCCATAATTAAAATCAATGAATCTGGTTCTAGTGGCAATGTACAGCCTACACCTAGTCCTCCTACACCGAAACAACTCACATGGGATGCCAAAGTTGTACAAGTGCATGCACTTATTGCCCTCTACCGCCACGAACGATAAGTTATTCCTCATCACAACTGATCATGTACATTTGCTAAGAGTGCATGGGATGTCCTTGCCTCTCTATATCAGATCCACAATGAATCTCAAGTTGCCTATCTCCGGAAAACACTTGACATGGAGCATTTGACAGAGGGTGAATCTATGGATGCATTTTTTACCTATGTCAAGGATCTGAGGGAACAATTGATCAATATTGATAAGGTTATTTTGGAAATTTCTCTTGTCTCTATTGTTTTCAATGGCCTACCTGAATCATATCAAGTATTTTCTACCACACTCCATCTCCTAATAAAGAGAAATTTAGAGTTGTATACCTTCGATGAGTTGGTGGCTCTCCTACTTCACGAAGAGAAGTCTCGTACAATATGCTTGTTTCTGATCATGCATTTTCTACCTCCCATCTTGGTAAAGGCAAATCTGGGCTCCATCTCGTGCTAAGCCTAAGGGCAAAGCACCAGCCCAGTCAAATAACCCTAAGCCCAAAGAGGAGACAACCAAGAATAAGAAGAGATGTAATTACTATTAGAAACATGGTCATGTTTTAGAGGACTGCCATAAGTCAAAGGAGAGAGAAGAAGAAGAAGTAGTAAGAACTTGCTGCCACTACACGTTACAATGCTGAGGAAGAAAATTTTGCACATGATGGCTATGCACTGACAGTAACATGATGGCTATGCACTGACAGTAACATGCAGTGATTTGCCTGCCTCTTGTCTATCCTTGTCAAATACTGACTGGTACTTCGATTTTGGTGCCACTAAGCACATGATGGCTATGCACTGACAGTAACATGCAGTGATCTGCCTGCCTCTTGTCTATCCTTGTCAAATACTTCGACCGGTACTTCGATTTTGGTGCCACTAAGCACATTACTTCATGCAAGCAGCTATTTACTACCTTGAGAGATTCTCCGTAAGTTGGAATAGTTTTGTGTGCTAACAATGCATCCTATGACATCAAAGGCATTGGCAATGTGGAATTGACTTCATGCTCTGGGGATCCTTACACCCTTGCTAACACCTTGTATGTACTCGAAATCCACAAGAATCTCATTTCTGGCTCATAATTACCAAAGTTGGCTTGTAGATTCAGTTTTCTAATCATTGATGTTCCATTCACAACAAAACTAATTTTGATGCTCTTCTCTTATCCGATACATTGCGTATTTAGTTAAAAGAAAAATTTTTATGATATTTAAGAAAAGAAAGATTTGAATGAATTTTAGATGTCAAAAGATGAATTTTCACCATAATTCTACCTAGGGAATTAAGTTGAGAAATTAAATGGTAGAAAGAATATCTTTAAATATTTTATGTGGCTAAATCACTAAAATGGTATTTACCCAAAAGTAGATGTTTAGCTGAAGAAAATCCTTGTTAGAACTAAACCGAATGATTAGACTACGAGAGGGACAGACAGTAAACCTACTTGTCCATCTCTCGATCTGAAACAAGCAAAAACTTCGTGACCATTTCCAGTTCCTAAATACAAAGAATAGACCACCATTGAATTAAACTATTTTTCCTTTGACCGAAATCACCAAGAATCTAGTTGGACAATCAGTCAAATGATGGGTAGATTACCCTGATGAGAGATCAAGGATTCTCATTATAAAATTGGGAAATTAAGAAAAAAGGGATTTTTGTGGAACCATCTCAAACTCAGAATTTTACTTGCATAGAACCTCTGTTTTCATTTAAATGACTGTTTTACGCCAAAATACTAGAGGAAGCATTTGGCATGTGTTTTACTAAGAGGAGGTTCATTGCAATAGAACCTCTATTTTCATTTAAAGGACTGTTTTACGCCAATCTCAAACTAGGAATTTTACTTGCATAGAACCTCTGTTTTCATTTAAAGGACTGTTTTACACCAATCTCAAACTGGGAATTTTACTTGCATAGAACCTCTGTTTTCATTTAAAGGACTGTTTTACGCCAAAATGCTAGAGGAAGCATTTGGCATGTGTTTTACTAAGAGGAGGTTCATTGCAATAGCTAGCAGGGAGTCGTCGAGGGACGTCGCTCACGGCAAAGCCTGCCAAGGTCTTGACCAACCTTGGTACGGTTAAAATGGTGCGCTTCTGGTACGATGGGTGAATACCGACGAAGTGATCCCTGAGTGAAGTGTTAGGACACCTAAGGAGGATCCTAGAGGGTTATGACCAGGTGATGCACGGGCTTGCGGTTGCTAGGATACCCATACGTGCGTTGAGGAAGATTTGGATGGACTAAAAGGAAAGATTTTTGTGAATCAAATTTTGATACTGGATCTCGTTGGTTGGCCAGCTAGTCTTCAATGGAGAGTCCAGAGGACACATTTTGTAACACAATGGACTCAAAATTTTGGAGGATGATGATTAATAATATTATGATTTCTATTGAAGGATTGTTTTAAAGCCAACCGAATCTGTTATAAATGGCAATTTCATATTGGGTGTGTATGTGGTATGCCTACCTTAATTTTTGCATGAAATGCCGGCTAGGGGGCCTAGGAACTCTTTTCCTTGTACTCGGGCAAAACACAACCAAATAATTATAAAGGAATCCCATCAATATAGTGGTCGAGTGGTTGGCTAACCCATGGGCCAGGTAGGCTGAATCAAAGGATTCCTGCAAAACAATTAAGATGCGATTAGTTACATTAGTTAGATTAAGTCCTGAGAAAACCTTGTTCTGTGGGAGGGGATCAGCGGGCGGCGGCTATGCCTCGTTAAAGGAGGAAAAAAGTGGTGATTCCATGGACCAAGTGCAAGTCTCTTCTTGATCTGACCATGTGACTTCAGGTTCGGTCAGATCAGTTTAACTAATTAAGACTTCGACTCGTTAGATTGATTCCCTCGTTTTAGAAGATTTTCCCATGGCGGAATCGCCCGTGCCTTCCGAGCGAGGGGAGTTTTTCTGGGCTCGGTTTCAGAGAAGCCGCCCAAGCTAGTCTCTCATCCGAACATCTACGGGGCGAGGCCTCGAGTGTGGATCCCCGCCCTACGTGGGAGGCCGATGCTGCTTCCACCACGGAGGGAGGTGTCACAGTGAGGTAATGGATCTTTCATGTGAGGACCGAGTCTACAATTGGTTTGAGATGACAAATTGAACATAAGAAATAGAGGTTGGAATATGATGTGGTGGAGTTTAAGCATTAATACCACCACCACCACCACAACTACCACTAACATACCACAATGGTAGCTACAAAGCCTTTGCTACAAAGTGCCCTCATCACTATGCTCGCTAAAGTAGATTGGGAGCAAGAAGATGATGATAAACAAGACACCTCCATCTTTGCCAAACCCTACTATTCAAGGGAGAGAATAGATATAAAAGCTTGGATCTATCCTATGGCATGTAGTTTTGCATATGATCCGCCTAGGAGAGGCAGTGAGTTCTAAAAAGGAAACACAAAAGAAAAAGAACACACACACACACACACACACACACACACACACACACACACACAAGATCCTTACATTAGGGAAATTTGGACTCAAATTATACTTTTTAAGGATTTTCACACATTCTCTCTCCATAAAAATGGGCTCATGGTAAAATTTTTACAAATTAGCTTAGAAGTGAGCGAAGTCTAAACATTTGGAATCTACTCTTCGAGACCTTTCCAATGATATATAGCATGAAGGAAAATTTTGCATATTCAAGAAGTCCCCAAATTTGTGATGATGTGACATGTAATGTGCCATGTCATCAACAAATTTGGGAACTTCTTGAATATGCAAAATTTCCCGTCATGCTATATATAATTAGAAATGTCTCAAAGAGTAGATTCCAAATGTTCAAACTCCGCTCACTTTTGAGTTGATTTACAAAAATTTCACCATGAGACCATTTTTGTAGAGAGAGAATGTGTACAAATCCTAAAGGGCCCAATTTGAGTCCAAATTTTCCCTAAAGTACATACACAGAAGAAGATATGCATAGAACCTTATATTCATACAGCTTAGGGCTATGCATGAAACCTTGCACATTATATGCATTGAGATTAACACTATGCGCATAAGGGCACATAAGCCTATATGAAAAGCTTTAAGATCTATGTATAAAAGGCTAGGCTCTATGTAGAACCTTAAACTATATGCATAAGGCCTTAAGGCTATGTGTATGTAAAAAATACCATGCAAGAAAAAAACCCAAAGTGCTAAAGGGCACTATGCGAAGAGAAAAACAAAAAAGAAATTGTACAAAAAATCCAAAACCCAAAGAAAAGAATAAGTTAAGGAAAAAAATTAATTAAAAAAGGAAAAAAAAAAGACTCACTCCACCGCTGTCATGAAAGCCCAAAAAATCACAAATCACAAAAAAGAAAAAGTAAATATAAGAGCATACAAAAAACATAAAAAAAAAACAAGAGCTTACCTCTTCTTGTAGTTTTGTAGAGATGTAAAAGAGAGAGATAAAGATGCTCCCATAAACCCTAACCTACCAAGTGGCATGAACAACTTGTTGTTAGAAAATACAGTAAGAAAAAATTGATCACAAGATAAATACTTGAAGCAAAAGATATGGCGAATAACATTAGATCATCGTTTTGTAAACCAAAGTTATGCTTTGGCAAGGAGTTTTAATGGATATCTAGGTAGAATTTGGACAGAGGAGCACATACAAGGGTGCACTACTGCAAATATCCAAGGTTAGTTGTATCATACTCATGAGACAAGTCCAAATGGACCAAAACCGACTACATCATCCATTGACTAGAACCATGTTAGACTATAATAAAGACCTATGATTTTTATGTATCTTCTAGACCCATCTTAGCTTAGCTAGGTGCTAAAAAATGGGCTCCATAACCCAAGCAAAAGGAGTCCCAAGAAGATCTTCTACCCAAGTGTATGGTCAATCGGCTTGTGCTAGCATGCATCCTACCTAGCATGGGGCCAAGTCTACATAAGCTGTATCCTAACCATCCGGGCTTACATGATGTGTCTAAATTGGGGACTAGAGGGCTCAACACAACACACCTCCTTTATATAAGGGGGCTTACAAAATAGAGAAACCTATCACCAGCATAATGATAGTGATGAAGGTGGGGTATTGATTTCCACCCATGATAAAAAGAACTACGTGCTTGAGAAGCTTGATAGAGAGTTCCTATTGTCCATTAGGGACCCTAGGAGGTCCCCAAATGGGCATCTTAAGAAAATTTGAGAATGTTTTCTTGGGTACATGGAATTTCCAAATTAGTAAGGCAAGCCTAGAATGTAGAACAAGCCCTCATAAAAAAACCATAAAACATAGTTAGAGGATAAAAATTTATAGAATATCCTAGCTTTAGTTACTTGTATTCTCTCCTACAAGTCCAGTAATAATGCAATAGTGTTTCATTATAGAATTGTATTAAACACATATTTGAAAACAAAATATACAATTCTAAGAAAAAGATATGAAAAGAGCAACAATAAGTACAAAAAAGCACTTCAAGGTAAGAAAGAAGCTGACAGAGGAAAGGATCTCAGAATTACATAAAGATTAGAGGTAAATAAGCAAAGGATATATCGTCTTAAGAAGGAGTCAAAGGAGTTGAATACGTAGCATAATGCAGAGGCAATCATCATTGTGTGAGAGTGTGTGAGAGAGAGATGAAAAATTTATTGATCTTATCTTGTAAGGTATTCATCGTCCTTATGAGCCCATTTCCTTGTGGCTCTTCCCCAAATACTCTATCATCTTGGCTCCATAGCCGATGAATCTCTGGGTTAGATCTACTGAGAAATTAGTAAACAAGAGATTCTTGTATAAGACATCCTTCAACCATACTACCCTCTACACGAGCCCGTGCCGCACAAGTCCCTTTAATATTTTCATGAATCTCTCTAGAAAAAACATCCACTGACTATGGACATTCCTTGCAACTGCAACCTCATCAACGACATGAACTAAGATGTGCATTGGGCATAGTAGATGGTTTATTAAAAGATCGCTCCAATAAGGAAGTCTGTGAAAAATGGAGAGCCTCTTCATCCCTGGGGGTGCCAAATTTCCATTATCCCTTCATGCTTTCTTCCAGTCACTTGTCTTTAAACACGGAGGTGGTTTGCCTAGATTTACCTGTCGCAATTCGTGATTCTTAGGGAGACATCACACATGACCCTCTAGTACATTGTCTTTTGAAGTGTTGTAAAGTAACAAGCATCCAAATGAGGTCCACATAAGGGGAATGCATTGTATCCACATATAGTAAAACCTTCAAATCAACAAGAAAGGTGATTAGAGCAACCACACGGAACTTTATGTGCAAAACCTCACAAGTTTAATTAATTAAGTAACAATGCGAAGGAAATTTTTGAAGTATGTATCAAAACTTACCCAAGCATTCGTTGTAGCCTCTGGCCAATCATTGCATAGTCCACATTAGTAAACCTTACGTAGTTGTAACTCTTTACCCATAGCCCTTTGGACATATCGTGAACCTGAATGCCATCCCAAATTGTTTGAAGCTCCTTTACCAATGGGGCTAAGTATACATCCATGTTCTTTACTTTGTACTTCCCAGGAACTATCAATGATAGTAAGAGGTGTCCCTTATTTATTGCCAGCCATGGTGGTGGAAGGTTATAATTTACAAGGAAAATAGGCCATGTGCTCGATGATGAACTCCATAGACCAAATGGATTCACACCATCCATTACTAGGATCTAGACGAATGTTACAAGGCTCTTCCTTGAAAATAGGCCACTTCTCCTTAATGTGTCTCCATCATGCAAGTGAATAAGTTTGGGATGCCAATGACATTGTCCATGGATCTAGTAGACCGATGCCATGTCATTAAACTTGCTATAGATTTGCACCTTAACATATGTTTGATCCGAGGTATGATACAGAGAACTTTTGCAAGAACCTTTTACCCTTGAACATCTTGCCTGTACACCTAAGCACCGCACAACTTGGACATTCCTTGAGATGTGTTATTCTTATCGGTATAGGATACAATTGTTGGGAAAATCATGGATACAATTGTAGTCCATGCCCATCGCACTTAACAATCTTTTAGCCTTCGCATGAGAGTTTGGCATCTCATTATCCTCTGGTAAGATTTGGTCCTTTAATAACCTGCCCAATGAAATAGGTATGCTTAATCAACAATGTGTACATTATGCGTACAAGAAAATTAAATCATACTCATGTCATACATACTTGAATAACTCTATCATGCTTGCATAAGACGACCTAAACATTGATTGTAAGTTCAACATTAAGAGGAATGTGCTTAATTTGGATATCCGAGCTTGAGAATAAAGTGGTATATGTACAAGGTTACACAATTCCTCTTTTTCATGTGTTGTATCTCGAAGTCGTGTTGTAATATCGTTCTCCTCACCATGACTCTTTTGTACATGCATCTAACATCTCATCCATCGTAGCCTCCTCTAACATGTCCTCTCGTTGTTGATGTTGTTGGATAGGTTCGCAAGGAAAACTATCCTGTATATTTTGGTTTGTTTGGTTTCTTGTCCTAAAACTTATATCTAGTAGTATTCTGTTGGTCTTGATTTCTATGTGCTTAACATGATCACATAAATATTACTAGGATCTTTGTGAGAGTGAAAACATAGATTTTGTAGACGTTCCACTGGATATATACCATGGATGCTTACATGGTTATTACAAATTCTCCATTTTTTAGTGACTTGATACTTATAACATGTGCACGGGCACATGCATCTCTCTTTAAGACTGACAGAAGCCTCAATTAGATGCCATGTTAATGTTTGGAGGCTCCATGTGACGAGTTTATTGGGCACCACGTTGTCATTGTTTGCCATCTCCACCACATTGG
Organism: Cibotium barometz; assembly: GCF_041138505.1. Classification (NCBI taxonomy): domain Eukaryota; kingdom Viridiplantae; phylum Streptophyta; class Polypodiopsida; order Cyatheales; family Cibotiaceae; genus Cibotium; species Cibotium barometz. The sequence goes on from NC_141051.1 coordinate 13,577,435, forward strand.
GATGTTTTTAATTTGGGCTGATGGGGTCTCTTATATAGGGAAGACCAAATTTGTCGGTTAATGTAATGTGAAATGTCGGGCATAGCAAACCAAAAGGAAAAGATTCAAATTTAAAGTTTGTGAAAATTACGGGCGCAGGTATAATAGCCAAAAATTATTTTAATTATTACCAATGTTTATATCGACACTGATACCGGTGTCTATTGGGTGCAAACATTGGCGCCCATAAAAATTATAGAACTCTGTTGTATGACCATTTTTCTTCTTTCTTGAAGTATTGTGTAGGATTCAGAGCTGAGGACTCCTCACCCCCTGCTTTTTTTTCATGTTTCCCTCCTTATTGCCATGTATTTAATAATTTGTGTGTGTGTGTGTGTTTGCATGTGTTTGTTTTGTTTTGCAGGTCTTTTTCTTCTTCTCCTTCTCTCACTACTCAAGGTAATGGTGTCAAAAGCAAAGGCCTTTGTTTCCTTTGCCTTTCCCAGATCCATTATGGTCTGATTTGCGCTTGTTGGTTTGCTTGTGTTGTGTGTATTTGTAGGTCTAGTTTTTGACACAATCTCTTCACTTCCAAGTATGGACCGTAAACCCTTGCTGCTTATAATGTTTTTTTTTTCTCTCTTTTTACTTGTATACAAGAGGCTCCAAGATGGTGACGTCGGTAGATAAAGCTTATGTATAGGCTTTTTTCCTTGTCTAGAGTTTATGCAAGAAGCTCATGCATAGAGCTTGAATAGGTTTCTTGCAAGCTCTATGCATAGGCTTCTTATGCAAGCTTACATGAAGCTTATGCATAGAGCTTGCATAGCCTTGCATAGGCTTCTTGCAAGCTATATACATAGTCTTCTTGCAAGCTTGCCTTGCATAGGCTTCTTCATGAAGCTTATGATGCGTAGGATTCTTGCAAGCTTGCATGAAACTTTTGCATAGAGCTTGCATAGGCTTCTTGCAAGCTCTATGTATAGCCTTGCAAGCTCTTGCTTAGGTTTACCTCTATGCAAGATCTATGCATAGCCTTGCAAGCTCTTGGCACTTAGGTTTACCTCTATGGAAGCCTTCTATGCAAAGCTCTTGCTTAGGTTTACCTCTATGGAAGCCTTCTATGCAAAGCTCTATGCAAGCTTAGGTTTACCTCTATGAATGCTTCTTGCATTAAGCTAGATGCATAGAGCTTAATGCATGCTTCTTGCATACATACTTCATGCATCTAGCTCTTGCATGCATTAAGCTCTATGGAGGCTCTTGCATCTAGCTCTTGCATGCATTAAGCTCTATGGAGGCTCTTGCATCTAGCTCTATGCTGAGGCTCTATGTGTCTATGCGTCCAGCTCTATGCTCAAGATCTATGCGTCTAGCTCTATGGAGGCTCTTGCATCTAGCTCAATGTATGCTTCTTAGATCTAGCTTTATGCATAGAGCTCTCTGCATCTAGCTCTTTGCATAGAGCTTAATGCATGCATACGGCTCTATGCATCTATCTTTATGCATAGAGCTCTTACATCTATGCATACAGCTCTTGTATAATGCATAGAGCTAGATTCATATAGATCTTGCATCTAGCTCTATGCATAGGGCTTAATGTATGCATGCTTCTTGCATTAAAGTCTATGCATGCATCTAGCTCTATGCATGCTTCTTGCATTAAAGTCTATGCATGCATCTAGCTCTATGCATCTAGCTCTATGTATGCTTCTTGCATACATGCTTAATACATCTAGCTCTATTCATGCTTCTTGCATTAAGCTTTATACATGCTTCTTGCATACATGCTTCATGCATCTAGCTCTATACAAGCATGATATACACAATCTGACAAACTCTAACTTTATGTATGTGTGAAGGATCATGGCCGATACCCCATTTGGTTATAGCCCCTTGGACATGCCATAGCACACCTCTGCCATATCTACACCACCACAGGCTCTTAGCCCAGAGCAGTTCTTTGAGTTCATCTCATAGGCTACCCCCAAACAGAGAACCATGGCACAATAGTGCTTTGGGGGGAGGGGGTAGGCCCTCCAATCTATCCACCACTATAGCAACACCAATCCCCACTCCCTCACTTACATCAGCATGCATCCCTAGCCGTCACTCAACTATGCATAGATGTAGAAGTGGTAGGGCGGTTGTGGTGGTTGTTCTGGGAGTGGTGGCACGGATATAGTGTCTTCTACACGTCAGTGCCCACCCATCTCCTCATCTAGTAAACCACGAACATCTAGGAGTCCTTATGCTCCTCACACGACATCCGCAAAGAAAGTGTATCATGTGTGCAATGGTGCCCTGGTTATGGATGACATATGGAAGGAGATGAAAGGGCACATCCGCCAGTTCTTAAAGATTCAATTTTCACATGCAGTAATGAAGAAGTGGGATGCCCTGGATGATAAAGATAAGAATAACTTCATCATTGAGGAAATCAAGAGTGAGTAACTCCCACAGATGATGTAGTGCCAAATCAATGGATCAACAGTGTCATGGTTAAAACCATGACATTGCATAGATCTGAGGTGCAGGATGCAATGATGGGGGGAAGACAAAACCTTCTTGGATCGATGAGAAGGAGTGGCGGATGGTGCATGCCAAGTATAGAGACATGCTTGATAGGTACAACCAGCAGGGCAGTCGTGCAGGCTTGGATGGAGAGTGTTGGCTCTTCACACCTTGGTAGTGGAGGCTATGAGTCCTTCCATGAGTACTTTGTGGGTTTTCTTTGCAAATCTCTTTCATTCGTTGTCTATGATGTGCATTGGTTGCATGCCCTAAACCTTGTGTTGGTTGGTTGATATAGGAGAGCATAGTAGGCCGTCCTTCATTTCCGTAGAGGAGGAGAGATATGGCTACAAGTTTGGCACACAGGTCTGTGTTGTTTGAGCAATTAGAGTCCGAGGGTACGCGTATCAATTGGGGAGCGGCAACGAATGTGGTAAGCATCATACTACTACTTGCATGCATCTACTCATTTGTATTGGCATGTTTGTATTGAATACTAATATCTTCTTATGCATGCATTGATATAGGATATGCCTCAGCCCTCACCTAGTGACACGAGTAGCTAGGTTTACATAAGGCTTGTACACATGATTTGGATCAACACTTTCATGTAAATGATATTACTTTGTTACACATATTTTAGGTTGCCATTTTTACATGTACATATGATGCTCTAGGACATACAAAGTGTTGTTACCCATGCCTTGGATCAACACCATCATCTAATTACGAATAATGTAATCATCTTTTTGAATTACTACAAAATGTAGGTTTTCTCTCAATTCTAAGTATAGTTGGAGAAGTACTCTTACCAACAAGCAGAATGGTGTAGCTTACTGCAATCTGCAATAGCTGGCTGCACTATTCTGCCCAAAAACATTTTCCTACATAGGACACTGGTATCTGCGTGAAATGATACTTTTATAGCAATGCCTATACAAACACCAGTACTACCAGTGCTTATGTACCAAGGGGTTTACCGGTATTCATGATATTTACCATGCCTTTTTCAGGTGCCGGTATGAGCACCGGTAAACCATCATTCCCTTGTAGTGAAAATCCACTATAGAGATAACTAAAACTTAAGGAAACTCTACCAGACATGCTTGGAACTATCAATCTTACCACTTGGTAGTATGTGTGTGTCATATGTATGGATAGACCTACTCTCTAAAAGTGTATGTAAATACTACACATGGTGTATGGAGTGGATGAAATCTTGAGGGCTATGAGGAAGTTGGGTAGGTCCACTAGGAGAACATAAGACTCTCATAAAAGTTCTCAAACTCCACATGGTAGTGATAACAACATGTGTCATGCTAATGTGAGTATCTCATGAACCATGGTTTACATGCCTCAAAGCAATCATGGCTTATATGCCTCAAATGATCACTTTCCAATCCTAATGTGTGGGAATGTAGCTATATCAAATTCTTAGGTTTGTATGTATCATTTTTAAATCTATCTCATTTCAATCCGGAACTCCCTCGAATCTAGCTACAAAAAGAGTATATAACTCCATGTGGATCATCACTAGAAAGTAAGCACTATTCTCAATGTAGTGCTTTCATGAAATAATTTCTAGCACCTGAAGGTGTAAAAAAATACAAAGATTTTGGTCAAGGGCTTACCTCTTATCCTTTTTAGAAGCTTGCACATGGTTGAGGGAGTTTGGAAAAGATTACCTTGACCAAGCCAAAGAAGAGGAGAACCTAGCCATTAAAAAAACTAATTAAAGTTTAAGCCATAAGGCTTAATATTTAATGCTTACACTTAATGCTTAATGAGACATGATTAATGTTTATGTATAAGCTTAATGCATTAATGCATTATGCATTAAGCTTAATTCAATAATACATAAGCTTAATGTATGAATGCATTATTGCATAAATCTTAATGCTTAATGCATTATTGCATAAGCTTATACTTAATGCATTATTGCATAAGCTTATACTTAATGCATTATTAAATAAAGCTTATGCAATAATGCATTAAGCATAAGCTTAATGCATGAATGCATAAGCTTATGAATGTATAATGCATAAAGATTATGCCTAATGATTATGCATACGCTTAATGCATTATGCATTATGCATTAAGCTTAACGCAATAATACATAAGCTTAATGCATGAATTCATAAGCATATGAATGCATTAAGCATTAAGATTATGAATATTAATGCATTATTTCATAAAGCTTATGCAATAATGTATTATAAATTAAGCTTAATGCATTAATACATTATGCAGTAAGCTTAATGCATTGATACATTATGCATTAAGCTTAATGCAACTGTAAGATTCCTCCCTCCGGCTTTTGAGGTGTGCAGGTGTAAGAACCTCCCCTTCTGATCTTATAATTATTTCCCCTCTCTAAAAAGAAAGATCCTGTTTTACCCTGTTTTGGCCTAGAGAGAGAAAGTATTCTAGAGAGAGATTATTTAATTTTTTAGATATTTTGGATGGAAAAATATCTCTTCTTATTAAAATAAATTCCCCCGAAATAGAAGTTCAAAAAGATTTTCAAAAACTGCATTAGAAATCAATTATAATCTGTTCAAAAGGCCTTATCCTAAGGGTCCAGATTTTTGAGAAATTTTAAATTAAGGTTTTGAGGGGCCAGTCAGATTCATCCAAATGTAGGGAGGAGATAAATTGAAGAAATAAAGAAAATCCCCCCCCCTAGAATGCTTTAAACCATTTTGGGGCAGTAACTTAAGGATAGGAAAATTTGAAAAATGGTCAGCCATACAAAGGAGGTTATGGCAAAATTTTCTTAAATTTTGTGAAATGATTTTATCTTTTATTATTCAAAAAGTATAAGAGTGTTATTTCCATTAAAATTAATTTCTATGCATAGAAAGATGCATATTGAGAATATTTCGATTATAAAAGTGTTACTGTCATCAAAATTGATTTTTATGCATAAATAGATGCATAAAAGATTTTTATTATTATAAAAGTGTTACTTTTATTAAAATTGAATTTATGCATAAATAGATGCATAAAAGATTTTTTTATTATAAAAGCGTTACTTTCATAAATTTTGATTTTATGCATAGAAAGATGCATAAAGAAATTTATTTTCTAATTCAAAAGAGTTATTCTCATCAATTTTGATTTATGCATAGAAAGATGCATAAAGATATTTATTTTTATATCAAAAGAGTTATTCTCATCAATTTTGATTTTATGCATAGAAAGATGCATAAGGAAATTTATTTTTATTTCAAAAGAGTGATTCTCATCAACTTTGATTTTATGTATAGAAAGATGCATAAAGAAATTTATTTTTTAATTCAAAAGAGTTATTCTCATCAATTTTGATTTTATGCATAGAAAGATGCATAAAGAAATTTATTTTTATTTCAAAAGAGTTATTCTCATCAATTTTGATTTTATGCATAGAAAGATGCATAAAGAAATTTGTTTTTATTTCAAAAGAGTTATTCTCATCAATTTTGATTTTATGCATAGAAAGAGGCATAAAGAAATTTGTTTTTATTTCAAAAGAGTTATTCTCATCAATTTTGATTTTATGCATAGAAAGAGGCATAAAGAAATTTATTTTTATTTCAAAAGAGTTATTCTCATCAATTTTGATTTTATGCATAGAAAGATGCATAAAGAAATTTATTTTTATTTCAAAAGAGTTATTCTCATTAAAAATGAATTTATGCATAGAAAGATGCATAAAAGATTTATTTTTATTTCGAAAGTGTTATTCTCCTTAAATTTGAATTTATGCATAGTTAGATGCATAAACTGATTTTTATAAAAGTGTTATTTCCCACTGAATTTGTTCTTATTCATAAATAGATGTGTAAAGAATATTTATATCAAAAATAAAAATTCTCTTACATTCTATAAATGGATGTGATGAGAAAAGAAGTAATGAGAATGAGAGGTAAATAGATGTGATGATATGTGATATGAATCAGATTGATGGGAATGAATAGAGAATGGATGTGATGAGAATAGAAGTAATGAGAATAAGAGGTAAATAGATGTGATGATATGTGATATGAGTCAGATAGATGTGATGATATGTGATATGAGTCAGATAGATGAGAATGAATAGAGAATGGATGTGATGGGAATAGAAGTGATGAGAATGAGAGGTAAATAGGTGTGATGAGATGGGATGCGAATCAGATAGATGGGAATGAATAGAGAATGGATGTTATGAGAATAGATGTGATGAGAGGATAAGAGGTAAATAGATGTGATGTGAATCAGATAAATGTGAATAAATGAATCGGGATGTGAATGAATGATATAAGATGTGAATGAATATGATAGCATGTGAATCGCGATGTGAATGAATGATATAGGATGTGAATGAATGTGATAGCAAGTGAATCGGGATGTAAATGAATGATAAGGGATGTGAATAGATGTGATGTGATGTGAATCGCAATGTGAATGAACGATAAGGGACGTAAATGAATGTGCTAGCTTGTGAATCGGGATGTGAATGAATGAGATGTGATGTGAAATGAATGTGATAAGTTGCGATATAAACTGGATAGATGTTAATGTATGTGAAGTGATGAGATATATGGGTAGATGCAAGTGGATGAGATCTGATGAGGATAAATGAGGAAATAAGTGATGAGATAGAAAAAGATGTGATTAGAAGAGAATGGGAATACTTAGAAGAGAATGGAAATACTTATGAAATGAATGTGGATTGATGTGTGGATAGCAAGAACTCTCGGTATCCATGTCGGCCGAGATGGTGCCAAGCTAGTCAAACTTTCTAGAAACAATGGGTGCAGGGAGCCTTAAATTATCTACAATGCTGCATGAATGATGGGCTCAAATAAATGAAAGTTACAATCCATAATTAAGGAGAAGGATAATGTATGTGAGAGTACTAAAGCCTTGAAGAACTTAATGAGTCAACAAGAATCCTTGCAGGGGAGGAGCTACACAGAAGGAGGGTAGAAGCTAGCTAGCTGGATGACTTGCGAAGGTAGCTTAAAGAGATCCAATAGGACAACACAAGTATGAAGAAGGAGATGGAGGAGATGAAGGAAAACATGGCCGGGAAGAACCAAGAAGCCATGCAAATGCATGATGATCTAAAAAAGTGCAAGAAAGAGTGGAAGCACAGGTGGCCCTGATCCACAAAGACCACCTGAAAATCATACTAGGGATGTCCAGAATAGGGTCAAAGATAAAATAGAATTGGTGAAGGCAGAGATAAGACTAGTAGTACTGGATGAGGAGGAGTATTAGAAAGTATATGAGCTAGATGTAGAAAAGATGGAGCAGCGGGAGAGTCATGTAGTTGAAGACCTTAAGGAGGTGTGGGGAGATTATTTGGATAAGCTGACAACAGTAATGGAAGAACCCATACCCTCCTCCAAACAGATAACTCCCCACTGGTTATTAGGAGATGAAAATCTGGATGCAGGATCTAGACATCCAGATCCGGCTCCAACCTTAGGCCCGAAACTAGCAAAGGCACTCGAGGCACCAGCCTCGAGTTGAGTTGAAAAAGAAGCAGGCAACAATAGAGATGGCGCTAGTAGGAAAACATGGCCGGGAAGAACCAAGAAGCCATGCAAATGCAGGATGATCTAAACAAGGCCATAGAAGTGCAAGAAAGAGTGGAAGCACAGGTGGCCCCCTAATCCACGAAGACCACCTGAAAATCATACTCTTTCCAAAATGTGCTATGTGTATTGCAATGGGTAATGGTCTCTACTACGGGTTGTCGCATTCACCTTCTTCAAGTCAACACACACACGAAGCTTTCCTTTTTATTCTAGGGGATACAATCACAATTGGTGATATCCAATCCGTGTGCTCAATTTCATAAATAAAATTTGCAGTAATGAGTTTATTGATTTCCTCCTTTACAATTGCCAAGTATTTTAGATTTATTTTGTCAGGGTGCTGCTTGACCGGCCTTGAACCTTCCATGGTAGGGATGGTGTGTTGTACCACTTCTGGCGGCACTCTCTTCATATCTTTATAGCTCCAAGCAGAGCCGTCCTTGACCTCTTTTAAAAGAGTTATCAATGCCTCTTCTTCTGGCAGAGGTCTGTGGTGGCAATGAAGACAGGTTTGGGGTCCTCACGCTAGGCTCTGAAATATCTACATCTTTCACCTCTATAGGTCCATGATATGATGTTCTTGCTTGATCACCCTTTGAACATTGTGCATGTAGGTGAACTACTTCTCTCTCATCAATATCACAGGATTTGAAATGGTTGGGAACCTTCCACAATTCTAGCTCCTCTTTCATTCTCTTCCTTTCCTACCAAATATCTTTTTGCTCCTTGTTTTGCATCAACCAAAGCTTTGTTTTTCTTCCTTCTTCTACTGACCTTATGAGCTTAGGGGGGTCTTGACTCATTACTAGCTCTTGCGAGGTCTGTAACATTAGTACTCGACTTAACACATCTCCCCAGTTCTTAGAAAATTCCTCATGAATTTTGTTGGCTTCGACGTATCGTAACTTTAACCATTTTTGAAATTTCATCTTTGCAGAGCTGAAAATGAGGCTTTCCCATCATCAGATGTAGACTTCTACCCTGATCAAGAGCTTTCCTCATACTTGTTTACCCACTGAGGGTCCCATGATCCGTATCAATTGGTGACTGGCCTCTCATCTATCTCATTAGGTTTCACAAACTTTGTCCCAATCTTCCCCATGACATCTATCGCGGACAACATATGCATCCAATTCTTGCAAAAATAATCATTCATAAGGGGATCATCCAAGATGTTCTCTTCTTTTTGTGATTGGTTTAGCATAGTTGTACTAATGTGGTTCTAACTATGGTTTGCGAGTAATTTCCAAACAACCCCCCATACATGGGGTGCTTCTTCCAAGTTCGCATGTCTACTTTTAGGATTTATGAATCCTTTTGTAGGTAAATGTGATTTGTGGCCCAATCATGAATTAGTTTGGCACTTCTCATAAAAAGTCTTCCTAGAATCACATCGTACCAATCCACGTGTCTCGTGAAATTCATGACTGCAAATGTATGGCAATAGTGGATAGAGAAGACATTCATATTCAAGTTCTACAAGACTCCCATAGGCCGTGACATGGGACCGACAACCATATTTACAATGAGGTTTGTTCACTCTAAGGCTGGGTTTCCTAAGTTCTTGAGGCATTTCTTTGTGATGCTGCTTACTCTAGCTCCATCATCAACAATTGCAAGAGCTTGATAACCCTTGTGCACCACTAGAAGTGTTGCATTTGTGTCATCACTCTCGTAATACTTTCCCATTTGGTTAACCAAAAATATGGACAAGTTTGGGTTAGTGATCTAGATTTCCTCCTCCATGTCTACATCCTTCTCAAGAGGAAAAGGTATTCCTTTGTCACTTGAAGGGTTGACCTGCATTATTCTACCTTCTATCCAATCTTTCAATTCAGTCCCACAATCTGGGATTTCCTGTTAGCAAGGTTGCAATTGGCATGTTGATCTCTACAAAGAGAAATGCAAATAGCCTAACCACATTCCTAGTTGCTCAATTTTGTCCAACCTCATTACTGCATGAGTCTAGGATAGGAATTGCTAAGACATAAAGAGGATATTCCCCTCCTTCATCAAACATCCGTGAGAATAAGTCGTTACTTCATTCTTTTTTTGATTTAGTTTCACCCTTTGCATTCTAAAATAGTCTCTGGCACATTTAGACATTTGGTTTCCCTCATGATATTTTGCCTAGGATAGACTGTTTCAATAGCTTGGCTAGCCTATAGTCTTTATTGAATCAAATTATAACTTTCTCCGACCAAGGGTTGAGAAACCTCTAGATTTTTGATATCCTTCTGTACATTTGGGTATTTACCCACTCCAGTTTGGTTTTCTCTTCCATGTTACTTCCTCTTCTTTCTCTTCTTCTCCTTCCTATCATTCATGTAGAAGATTTAGCTAATGGTTCTCCCTTCACTTATGAGGTCTTTAATTCTTGCACATGAGTCCTGACATTGAGTGAAATTTTCACCACCCTAGATCGCACCCCAATCATTTGGAGTCTCATAGTTGGATTGGTGATTGTTGATGACTGTCCAGTGCCCTTCTAAGGATAGGATAGTCAATTATTCACTTTACACAACTCAGCCTAGGGTGTGTGTTGACTTGAGTAGTTTGCAGAATGCATGGAAACACTTGACATCATAGAGATGGTGGATGGTTATTTCAATGGGAAGGAGTAGAGTAATAGTATATAAAGCACTATTAACCGTTTACAAAGGGGGAGGCTTCATTTATAGGAAAAAGTGAGCCTCTAACGAAGCAAATTGATTCTAGAATTTTCTAGATCAGTTTGGTCAATTCTTGACCATTTTTAGGTCAGTTTACCTTACTTTTTGGATCTAGTTGAAGCAGGAGAGAGGAGAGATGAAAATATCTCATTATTTGTGAGTTTACATGTGAAATAGGCGCCTCCTTCATGAGAGGAATTTCCCCACACTGAGGTATCAAAAATGCATCATTTCTCTTAATATCTCTTCTTTTTTAACTAATATCCTTGTCCTTAGTCAACTCTTCATCTTATGTGAGTATTTACTTATTTTTTGGGGGAGATTTTCTTTATTTCTTCAATTTATCTCCTCCCTATATTTGGATGAATCTGATTGGCCCCTCAGAACCTTAATTTAAAAATTTTAAGGGTGATCTACAAGCTGGTGAAGACAGATTTTGATTTGATCAAGTCTACAATGAGATTCAAGCTCTTCATCAAATCTGCAGGTGACTTTGGTAGAATAGAGATTAAGCATTCAATGTTTGGTCAAATCTCGTGTTTCTTGGCTTAATCCTCTACTAGACTAATTGCTATTGATGGCCTTGAAAGGATTTGAGCTCATTTGAACTCTAAGGCCTCAGATCTGAACTCCCCACATACTCTGTTTTTTACACACAAAACAGAGGATTAATTTATAAATCAATGATTAATTAGCACTAATCACTATATTTTGGTACAATTGAGGGTTCAAATTAACCATTAGGTATCTGATACAGATTCGTATAACTTCAGATTGCAATTCGGAGATGGTTTGACACTCCAACCATTCCGTACAGATTTGTTACCCTTGGTTTAAGTGGATCAGGGTAGATGTGAATGGATGAGATGTGATGTGATGTGGATATGGGTAGATACGAATGGATGAGATGTGATGAGGATGGATGTGACGTGATGTGATGAGGATCTAAATAGATGTGGATGAATGTGATGTGATGTGATGTGATGTGGATGAATGTGATGTGATGTGAATAGATGTGATGAGATGTAATATGATATGATTGGATGAGAATGGATGAAGGATGATGGAAATAGATATGACTGGATGTGGAATAAGCAAAGTGAATTGATTTAGAAGAATGTGGAATAACGAGAAATGATGTGGAACAATGTGGAAAGATGAGAGTTCATTAGAAACTCTATTTATGACCTCTTTTTAAATGACTGTTTTATGTCAAGAATGCCAAGAAAGCATTTTGACCATCTTGTGAATGAGGTCGTGGAGACCTAAGTGATAAAGTTGCAACAGCTATAACGGAGAGCCAACGGAGGACGTCTCGCGTAGAAAGGTCGGTCGAGGTCTTGACCAGCCTCAGTTCGATTTAAATGGTGAGCTTCCAGTACGGTGGATGAGGGACCAAGGAAACGGCCTATGGGTGAAGCGCTAGGTGACCTACGAAGGAGCCTAGAGGGTGCTAACCATATGATGCATGGGCTCTGGGTCGCTGAAGATACCCACGCGTGCGTCGAGAAAGAAAAATGGAACAAGGTGAGTTATTTTCTGAACTCGGGCATGGATCTGGTTGATTGGCCTTGCTGGTCCTCAACGGACGAGTCCATGATTCTTTTATATGGATCTGTTGGTTGATCTTGCTGATCTTCAATGGAGAGTCCACCTAGAATTTCTTATGTGATTATATTGTCGGGTACTATGAGCTAGGAACTATTGAAAAGGCCCCTGAATGAACAGGTGGTGAGCGTTCTGGTTGCCAATGATTCCATAGGTACATCGATGTGGAAATTAGAATTCAAGCTGGATATTATGGAGGATTATGATCAGTGATACTATGGTTTCATTAAAAGATTGTTTGAATCTGTGAAACAGGAAATTTCATATTGGGTGTGTAAGTGGTGTGACTATCTTGAAGTTTACTTGAAGCGCCGGCTAGGGGACTTGGGAACTCTTTTCCCTGGTACCCAGGACAAAACATAATCAAATTTCTAAATGGATCCTATCACTACAATTGTTCGGCGGTTGGCTAACCCATGGGATTGGATGGGGTTAGGCTAGACTGATGGATCCCTAAAATGAGACTCAATTCTGTTAAGTTACGATAGTTGAAGTAAATCCCGGATAACCATTGTTCTATGGAAAAGAATCAACGACTGTGCCTCTTGATGAGGAAAAAAGCGTTCGACTCTATGGTCCAAGTGCAAGTCTTTTCCTTGATCTGACCATGTATCTTATGGGTTCGATCGGATCAGTTTGGTTAGTTAAGGCTCTTGAGTATGTTAGAATAAAAATATCCTGGAGGAATCGCCTATGTTTGCTGGGAGAGGGAAGTCTTTCCGGGTTCGGTTTTGGAAGAACCGAGGGATTAGTCTCTTCTCCGGATATCCATGGGAGAGGCCCCGAGTGAGAGACTCTGCCCTATGCAAGAAGTGCTACTTCCGCTGCTAGCACCCCGGAATTCGTTGCGCGGAGGGGGCAGGGATCTTTTAGATTGTGTGTTGATTATCGTACACTCAATAAGCTGACTATCAAGAGCAATTTCTGGATGCCTCAAATAGATTAAATTTGTGAGAGGCTGAATGGGGCCAAGGTGTTCTTTAAATTGGATTTGAAGAGTGGGTACCACTAGGTTAGGATTGTTGAGAGGTACATCCCCAAGATAGCCTTTTGTACAGAATGAGCTCACTATGAATTTGTGGTCATGCCTTTTGGCTTGAGGAACACCCCAGCCACATTCAGCTGCATGATGATGTGGATATTCAAGGACTTTATTGGAAAGTGTGTATTTAGATTTCTTGATGACATACTAGAATTTTCCGTTGTGGTTGAGCACAATGACATTTATGTGGAGAAATTTTTGAAGTTGCTGGAAAGCAATGAGATCTATGTCAATGAGAAGAAGTCAAAGTTTTATTTGTTTGAGGTTCACTACCTTGGATACATAATCAGTGCTGAGGGCATCTAATTGATTTGGGAAAGGTGGCCGAGATAGTCAATTGGGAGATACCACATACATCATACGATATTCGGTCATTTGTGAGCATATGTCAGGCATATTCCACCTACATTGACAAGTTCTGTGACCTCTCGGTGGATCTTATAGATCTGATTAAGGGTGTAAAGGCTAAAAGGAAACGGATCCAAATGACTTCACAAGATTTGGAGGCATTCAAGAAACTCAAGGTGGCTTTGTCAAGAGCTCCTTGTCTAGCACTTCCCTCATGGGATGAGACATTCCAAGTAATCACCGATGCGAGTAACATCCTAATTATCGGCATGGGACTCGACCTTGTTTTGGTACGGGACTAGATGACACAAAGCACACATATGCAGATTCTGAGGAATTTGGTACATAGTGGGAACATGCATTGGATGCCATGGGACTATGCCACTTTTTGATATGAGATGTTTGGCTTTTTTATAAAGGTTGTCTTTGTGTCATGAAGTCGTTCACAGCAGCTCTTCTCCATGATGCCCATGACGCCATCACTGGTGGTCACAATAGCATAAATTCAACTCTAGAGAAGCTAGAAAGGCAATAATATTGGCCAAGAATGAGGGGAGATGTGTTTACTCATGTGAAACATTATGACATTTGTCAGAAAGTAAAATCTCCTCCTAGGAAGAAGATAGGCCAGCTACAGCCTTTACCCATTCCTGACCTTTCCAAGATATATCTATGGATTTCATCACAAATCTGCCTCCCAATCCAAGTAAGCGTAATACTTAGTTCTTAACTATTGTTAATAGATTTAGCAAATTTGTTATGCTTATTCCTTGCAAGGCCAATATGACTACCGACGATGTTGCCCAATTGTCCATTTGGCATTGGTAACTGATTGGTGAGATTCCTAGGACCATAGTGTCAGACCGAGATGCCAAGTTTACGGGTCATTTCTAAAGGGCGTTGTCTGACAATTTTGGTACTAAATTGAACTTTTACAATGCAACCTGTCAAAAGCAACTAGTATTTTCAAGGAGACCATGGATCCCATTTGGATTTGTGTGGTGTTTCATCATTCCAAGCCCTCCACGCCAAAGAGTGGTGCGATGATCTTCTCCTTCCTCTTGAGTGTAGCCTCGGGGATGGATTGGGACACGAAGTCATTGATATCTGCCACCACCCAAGGGCATGCAGTTGAGCTCTCTCATCATCTACATGATCTACGCATCGTTGACATGCTCACCCATCTTTAGCCCTTGTCTTGAATGGAGCTGGGAGGCTCATGCAAGAGAGATCAAGACGGGGAGGTGGTGTCCTCTATTGAGAAATGTGGTGCCAAAGAGCACAAGGAAGAGATAGGGAGTGAGTTGAGTAAGCCAAGCAAGAGCAAAGCATAGCATGTAGCTATATGAGAAAAGGGAATTATCCCACATTGATGTACAAGCCCAAGGGTGTACCTCCTCATATAAAAGGGGGCCATTTCAAGCAATGAAATCATATCACTTGCACACATCTCAAGCCTCTTTACGAGTACAAGTCTTAATCTTGTAACCTAATCTTGTAACCTAATTATGCTTGAGTCTATTGCATATACTCATCATCATGAGTGTACTTAGGCATTATCCACCCTAGATCAGCTCAATCATGTGTCATTAGTAATATATCATTATCCACCCTAGATCAGCTCAATCATGTGTCATTAGTAATATATCATTAGATAAACCTAATCTCCATAGTTGTGTGTAGGAGATATCATGAAGCTTAATGTTCATGGTATCAGAGCCATCCCTCTCCCCATAACTTCTTATTAGTTAATTTCTGCATAGTTAGTACTAATCTCATCATCAAGTTTCACTAATCTTAATCTTATCCTTGGGTCTTTCCAGTGCTAGAAATTTGGAGTAGTTGAAATTCCCCAACCAAGAAACCATGAGCCAAATCCTTTTAGGGGCATATGGCCTAACCCTAGACGAACCTACAGCTCCAAGAAATTGACCAAAAATCCATGCCAGCGTGAAATCGCCTATATGGCTGCGACTTCTATTTTGCTTCATTGAATGCCCCTCAGAAAAATTGGCACAATCACTTATAGGGTTAGTTACCACTTGATACAACCTCTCCATAGTGCAAATCTTCACCATTTGGTGTACGCATTACAATGCCGGAGCGTAAAAACTAGTCGAGATTCCAAGGTAAATTTCATGATTTACGGGAAGTTTGAGCTAGATTATTGGGCTTAAACCTCTTCAATCTATCAAGGGTAAGGAAGCTACATTGAAAGCCCCTTCAATACTTGCATCTATAAGCTCATTTTTAGCCTCCACATTTTGTTGTCTCTAATCACCCTGATTAGGTACTAGTTTAGTTTTAGTAGAAATTAGGGTAATTAAAGTTCAAAATTTTGAAATTAGGGTGTAAATGCATTGTGGGAAACTCTCTCTTGCATCCAAATTCATCGCATTCATTTGCATTGCTCAACTTGAGCGTTTTTTAACTGCATTTAGTTCAATTTTAGGGCATAGTTTGAATCTAAATCATCTTCATTAGTTTGAATTTAGTCATTGCATGAAAAATCAGGGTTTAATCTTGTAAGAGATTATAGACATTGCCATAGAAACTTGCCACAAGATCATTGTATGACCCTCTCGCATGGTATCAAACATTAGGAAGCTCATTGGGGAAGGCTCACATATCCTTGAGCAAATTAAGCACCTCACAACACAAAGCATGAATGCACAAAGCACAATCCTAAGCATGTCTAAAGAATAAGTGTATGAGATGACCAAATCACACAACATGGCATCCACACTAAATGCATCAAAGGCACATACAGAAATTAAGAACAAAGCATCAAAGCACCAAATATTAAATGGAAAACAAGAAGAATGATGTCCACACCAAAGAACCTATCAAAGAGCCAAGAGTCAAGCCAAAGAGCAAAGACCAAGAGCCAACACGAATCCAACAATGCAAAGAAGAAAAAGGACATGACATTGAAATGAAGAATGAAGGAAGAAACAAGGCATCTTCACCAAGAAAAAGTAAGGAGATCTCAAGCCAGCACAACAATACTAAGCAACATCGAGCTACCAACCACCACTACCCTAACCTAAATCATATATTAACTCCGTACTAAATAAAATGGGAAAAATCCCATTCCCAGATTGACCCATTTTTTGAGTTTTTAAGGTTTTTCTTCTTTCCCAATAAGAAATTGGAAATAATGCTGCTCAATCTATAGAATCGTGTATTAAAAATGTTCAAATCAACAATGTTTTTATAGAACTTGTCTCTTAGGCTAGTAAGGGGAGCATTACAAACAAGATTTTGTTTGAAAAAAACACTTGAAAAATCAAAGGTGAGATAAGTATATTAATAATATAATGTTAAGAATGTCCCAACTAGGGCCACTCTACATCTACCATGCATGTTAGATTATTGAATGACCCTAGGTCCATTTTACCATGCACACTCTTTCTTCTTGAATGTAGCATAAAGGATATGGAATTGACCTAGGGCCACTCTACCATGCACATTTATTTTCTTGTAAAGTGCAAGGGGTTCAAGAATGGCCATAGGGCCATTCTACCATGGGCACTTTGTTATAGTGAAGCACAAGATCTGTCTAAGTGCCATAGGGCCATTCTCTAATGCAAGCAAAAAAGACACATAGAACATGTTAGAATGTGTCCAAAGTTGTACATGGCCTTAAATGAGTACACAATTATAGAGAATCATGGTAGACGTATTATAGTCCTTAATATGTACTTGAACAAATCCCCATCAAGCATCTTTCAAGTAAGCATCCATTACATACTTTGTCTCTCAAGAGATCATGAACGGTGCTTAAAATGGTGTTACATGACTTGATATAAGAAGCTACAATGAACCTTAAAGTTTTTTAAACAGCTCTTGTACTGAAATCAAAGGAGTCCCCTTAGATTAGGATGTACCCGATTCCAATCCAATGAATGTTAACCACTCCGGTTAACATTGTTTTTCAAGCGTGGCTACGCTTCTTGTAACTTATCTTTTGTAACTGTGAAAAGCGCTAAATGATAAACGAGACATGGGGAGACCAAGCTTATGGCTTGTATAATGTCAGTCTCATAGGAAAGAGATGTGCATAGAGCTTGGAAAACTAGTTTTGGGCCCTCAACTGAAAATGGGTGGCCGGCCATTGTAAAATGAGAGCTCTTGTATACAAGCCATTTTATGAAATATGAAAAGCCCATTAGTCTCAATTGAGTTTTATTTTTCTCTCTCTCTCTCTCTCTCTCTCTCTCTCTCTCTCTCTCTCTCTCTTAATCTCACTCTCTTAAGCTTGTGGATGCATGGTTGTGTTGTAGATGCTTGCATGCTTAATTGTTGTGGTGTCTGCATGGCAGGGATGGTACTCTAGCTTCTCCTCTCCTCTCCCTTGTCCTTTCTCCCATCAAGATCCCTCTTGCATGCATTATGGCATAGAGTGAAGGTAAAGATTTCCATAGCTCCCTTCTTCTTTTCTCCTCACCTAGCTCTTGAATCTCCACTCGAGTGACACAAGTGGTGGTGGAGTGAGTCCCTCTAGTAGCCGCACATCACAGAGTTAAGCCTCACGAGGGTTGGCTAAGTGCATGTCCCCGAATTGACCCTTGCATGGTTCCTTCTCTTCTTCTTCCTCTACCCTGTGTGCAAGGTAGTATGTTTGGATTAATATCTTTGGCACCATTTTCAGGGATGAGCACTTAGCTTAGGGTCCTCCACTTATTTCATTTGCTAGAGTGCTCATTTATTGTTAAAATACTTAGGGCGTAAACAATTGACGACGACCAGGTCAAGAATAAAAGATGAATGAGGGCAACATGGTCCTCTTATTCAGCATAAAAGCACATAAGAAAAAGCTTAAACTCCCCTAGGGTTAGGACTTTTTCTAGTCTTTGAAATCACACCACAGGGCACTGCGCACATTGAAACCCTTGATGGTGTCAAGGTGGCAGGATACCTCAACGGTCGTAAACTTAAATGCTACTATGGCCCTCTCTCACTGAGGCCACCTTGAAGGCCATCCATGATATATATAAAAAAAAAACAAGACCATAAGGATATGAAAAAAAATGTGCAAGAAGAGGCCAAGGCGAGGCAAGCAAAGCTGAGGCAAAAACATGTTATGGTTAACATGGCCCAAGTAATTGACTTAGAAGAGGAGGACTGGGAGGTGAAGCCATCTTGGTTGTGGTTAGGAATGACCACATCAACCAGATTTGCCGAAAAATTAGCTCTTGTTTGATACAGGGGCTAGTTATAATTTACTGTCCTATGAAACACGATGTTTCCTTGGGAGACCCACATTGAAAGAAACACTTACCGTGGTCACCACGGTTACTTCACAACACATTCATTGCATCAGCACAATCACACTTTTGTTCCACATTGAAAATAATCCCCTGGAAGGGAAGTTTTATGTGATGCGTGCGGGAACTATGAGTGAAGAGATCGTCCTTGGTAGGGGATGGATTGGCCATAATAGATGCAACACCAACTGGGATGCACGAATGGCCACCCTACAATCGGCTTTTGGCCATGTTATTGTCCTAATGGCAGATGAAGAACCAATTCTCGTCACTCCCCCATGCCACAAACTCCCACTCCCAACAACCACAAATACCCCCAAATCCCCACTCTTATCATTTTGTTCCCCCGAAAAAGAGGCCTCTCAACATGCCATACACACCAAGGCCTCTCGCACCCACACAACCACCACATATGGTGGCAGCGTGCTCTCACATGGTCAAGTCACAACAAGTACCACAACACCTTATACTAACAAGCAAGACAAGGCTACTATGAGGGAATATCTCCATTGTGGATCTCCAAAAGGTCCCACCATCCCCCTCACCAATGGGCATCCATAATGTCTTGCTCCCAGCGTAGGCCCTTCGTTTGCCAACCTCAAGCCTACAAGGTACAGAATCAACACAAATCTACACGCTCTCACCCTCGACCGAACCCTAAACCCACACAGTCAACTCTTCGATGCATCCCAAAATCTCTTCTTCTTGCTCAACATTACTATGAAAGCAATCATACCCTATGGATACCCAAATCTAACCAACCTAAACCCCTACCTCATGTGATGCCTCAGTCACCTACCCTCTTGGCACCCAAAGCAACATCTACCATTAAGATTACTCAAGAAAAGCGAAGCTTTGCAAGGGTCAAATCTAGTGACTTGCACTTGGCCAACCCTATTAGGGTCAACTCCCCGATGTGATGCTCTCTTTTTGTCACCCAAAGCGAGATCCAAGCAAGCTAGGTAGGAGCAAGAGGAAAGAATCTATGGAGGGATCAACCTCTACCTCATGCCAATCATATGCAAAGAAGACAAGGTGGAGGGCAATGAGAAGGAAGTGAAGGAGAGAAGCAAGAGCAACACCATTCCTATTCACATACACCAATCACAAGCACAAGAAAACAAACTACCATAAACTCAAGAGAGAGTGAGAGAGAGAAAAAATCCATTGTGGTCACCCCCAAGCCACCACTGACAAATATCATTATAGATATACCTTCAACATCAGCAATTCCTCCGCCTATCATTCAGAGGCTTGAGGACTCTATGAAACTCCCTTTAACTCCCTCAGCCCTAGCTACTTCCTTGCCACTCACATTGGAATCTCTTCAGGAAGTGCTACCACATACTTTGCCATCAACGAATTGGCATAAACGCCTTTCTGTGGGCAAATTGGGCACATGGTCAGTACAAAACCCGCAATGGGGTCCTAGCAGCATAGCCTTAGTGTACAAAACTTGTGATAGGGTACACACCCAAAAAAAAATTCAAAGTGCCACGGCCATTCCTGTATCAGAATCAAAATGCCACCACTGTTCCATTCTCAACCCAAATCCTGTGACCGTTCCAGATTTCACACGGCTTCCTTCTAAACATCTAACTTTCCATGAACGTTCCCCGTTTGGAATAATCATTCCCCACAGCCATGCCGACTCTTTATACAAAATGAACGCCCGTTCCAACCAGTCCTACAGTCATTCGATCATCTTGTCATGGCCGCTCAATCATCTTGCCATGGCCATTCGATCTTCTTGCCATGCCCATTTTCTTACAGTCGCATGCCCATTCCCTTAACTTGCCACGGTCGCGTCTTCTTCACAGTGCTATAAATATGGCCCCCCTCCTCCCACTTTCTCACTTTTCACTCATCTTAGCAAAACTCTTACAAAAATTTTCCCACAACCTTACCCTCACAGTCAGTCTTCACAATGTCTGAAGCTTTCGACTCCTCCCTGGAGGTGCTCCACCATACTTCCGACTCCTCCCTGGAGGTGCTCCACCATACTTCCCTGCACAGGAAGAGGCCTACCAGTGGTGGCTAATTTGAGGAGTACGCAAAGCACCCCACCCAACTTTCCTATCTAGGTGAAGCTCTGATGAAGCAGGTTAATGGACACAATCTCCATTCTCGGATAAAGAACCATTGTAAAGTTGAGCACAAGCTCCTTTACTAAGCAAGGTATGAAAGATCCTTGTCCCCTCCGCGCAATGAATCCTAGGGTGCTAGCAGCGGAAGTAGAACTCCTTGCATGGGACAGGGTCCTTCACTCGGGGCCTCGCCCACGTATATGTGGACAAGAGACTGATCCCTCGGTTCTTCCAAAACTGAACCCGGAAAAACTTCCCTCGCCCGGAAAGCACGGGCGATTCCTCCAAGATATTTTTACTCTAACGTAGAGTCTTAACTAACTGAACTAATCTGATCGAACCCGTAAGTTCCCATAGTCAGATCAAGGAAAAGACTTACACTTTGGATCATAGAGACCAACACTTTTTTCCTCATTGAGAGACACAGCCATTGATTCTTTTCCATAGAACAATTTTTATCCGGGATTTACTTCATCTATCGTACCATAATAGAATTGAGTCTCAATTTAGGGATCCATCAGTCTAGCCTAACCCCATCCAACAATCTTGTGGGTCAGCCATCTGCCCAACCAGTGTAGTGATGGGATCCATTTAAGAATTTGGTTAGGTTTTGTCTCGCGTACTAGGGAAAAGAGTTCCCAGGCCCCCTAGCCGGATATTCATGCAAACTTAAAACTAGTCACACCACTTACACACCCAATATAAAATTACCTTTTTCAGAGACTCAGCTGTGAAAAAGATTCAGTTGTATTTAAAACAATCATTTAATGAAACTGTAGTATCACTGATCATAATCCTCCAAAATTAATTCGGTTGAATCCTAATTTCTAACTTTTCCTTCAATGGTGTACTTATGGCATCATTGGCAACCAGAACGCTCACCACCTGTCCATTCAGGGGCCTTTTCAATAGTTCCTAGCTCTCATAGTACCCGGTAATATATTCACTTAAAAAAATCAAAATGGAATCTCTGTCAAAGATCAGCAATATTAACCAAAAGATCCATATAAAAGAGCCATGGACTCATCCATTGAGGACCATCAAGGTCAATCAACGAGATCCATGCCCGAATTCAGAAAACAACTCTTACTCCTTGTTCCAATATCTTCCACGATGTACATGTGGGTATCTTCGGCGACTAAGAGCCCAAGCACCGTATGGTCGGCACCCTCTAGGATCCTTCACAGAGGTCACCTAGTGCTTCACTCATAGGCTGCTTCCTTAGTCCCTCATCCACCGTACCAGAAGCTCACCATTTAAATCGAATTGAGGCTGGTTAAGACCTCGGCTGACCTTGCTACGCGAGACATCCTCCGTTGACTGCTTTTGCAACTATATCAGATAGGTCTCCACGACCTCATTCACAAGACGGTCAAAATGCTTCCCCAGCATTTTTGACATAAAACAGTCATTTAAAAATAGGTCATAAATACAATTTCTATAACGAACTCTCATCTTTCCACATTGTTCCATATCAATCCTCATTTATTTCATATGTATTCCCATTCTCATCACATCATTTTCCATCTCATCACATCTTTTCTCATTTATCTACATTAGATCTCATCCACTCGCATCTACCCATATCCACATCTCATCACATCATATTCATTCACATCACATATCACATCTATCCCAATTTACATCACATCTCATTCACTCACATCCCGATTCACATGACATCACATCTCATTCATTCACATCCTGATTCACATCACATCACATCTATTCACGTCCATCACATTCATTTACATCACATCCATTTACATCCATCACATCACATTCATTCATATCCATCACATTCATTCATTCCTATCCACCACATTCATTCTCATAACCATCCCATCACACACATCCTATCCACATTATATCACATCACTTCTATCCACATCATATCTCGTTCATACATATCTCATCTCATTCATCCACATCCATCCAATCGTTCACATATACAACTACTCACATCTATCCATACATTCATATCTATCACTTCACATCCACATATATTCATGTACATCCACATCCATTCTTTCACATACTCATCCACATCCATTCTTCACATACACATCCATATCCATTCTTCACATACACATTCACATCCATTCTTCACATACACATTTACATCCATTTTCATCACATTCACATCCATTCTTCACATACACATTTACATCCATTTTCATCACATACACATCCACATCCATCCATCCATTCACATCTATTTGATTCACATCACATCTCATCACATCTATTCACATGACATCTCATTACATCTATTCACATCACATTACATCCATCCATTACCCCACCATGGTCTAGAACTTAGAGCTGCTCGGACTTGATCGACTACCCACACTAGAGCCTTGGGGGCCAAATTTGTACAACGCCTTACACTTCATAGAGATTTATAATGAAAACCAGCATATAGGTATTAGCTTGGATATCAAGCGAAGACAACATCCAGTCGAGCTCAACATAAGACAACATTAGCATTACCTCAAGTGGAGCAACCATATGTCCGCCTTGTCAATGCCCTTAAGCTCACTCGTGGCCTATATGGGGGGAATGCCAACAAAGATGAAGTTGAGTGGAGCAACATTTCCCAGAAAGACCTTGTGATACCAGCACGTGCTCTGTAGTTTCTCCTCACAAACAAGGTGGACCAAGAGGTTTAGTAGATGTAGCCTCAAAACCTTGGCTTGCGTGCACCAGGGCCAGCAGGTTAATTGGGTCGACTATCTCTTCATGCCGTATACTGCAACCCCCAAGGCAAGTTGGTAGTCGCCAGTTTACTCACCAAAGTTCTATATTACATAGTGGGCTGGGAGGAACTGCCACCACGAGCCATCGAGTTGAGCAGACCGGATGCCACACTTTCTTCTGTATACCCTCCATCCACCTCTCCCACTTCCCCACCAGCTAAGAGGCCCCACCATGAACCTACACCTACCGAATAGGCACACCTACCCCCAAGCCCTAAGACCACACAGGAAGAGATTACTACCACGATAGCTCTCAAAGCCAACAATAAGGCCACAGAGATGGAAGAAGATCGCGAGAGGCAAGATTTCTTGAACACAAGTCTTTATGAGACCTCACCCTCTGACAGGTTCACCGAAATGCCAACTCATGTTTAGGCAAGTCTCTCCTCCCCCACCAGTGACACCAAAAACACTATCAACACTCTCCGTTGGGCCCGCGTTGGTAGTTTCAACTCTAGCCAGAATTGCACAGAAAACATCCATGCGGCCCAGGGAGAATTGCCCAATTTTGACCAGGGTTTTGCTAACATGGCTCAAGAGCTCATCCAACAAATAACTGACTGCATCTCTTGTTGGCAACAAGAAGTGGCCCATATTTCACAGAGAGAAATGTTATTAGCCAAAGTCCAAGAGCACGCTAGTGCTGAGGTGTTATACTAGACAAACATGCAGTTTATGGAGCTCCAAACAAAGATTGATCAACAAACTGAACAACTGGGAGCACGAGCATTTCCAGAATCACTGAGCTTTAGCAACAAGTTACTCAAGCCCATGTAGTGGCCACAACAACCCGCCAAGAGCTGACCATCCTCGAAGCACTACATCAAGACGCAGAGAGTTGGGCCCAAAATGCAAAGAAAGCTCTCGCCCACACAACCGATGATTTTGCAAGGCACTGCAACTTGATAGAGGCTACCCTCCATCACCTACTCGAACAACTTGGTGAGGTAGAGGCTCGGGCTGCCCACCCCATCACCCCCTCAAACCCCTAGTCAGCTCCTCGAATTGTAGTATCGAGCCATCTGCCTCAACCTCCTCCAACACGATATTTATATTGAGGAGTCCCCCTCTCGCCAGCAATTCACCTATTCTCTCTCCAAAATCCCCCTCGATACCCTAAGCCTCATTCCCTATTTCATCTTCCAAGGGCTGGGTCAATGCACGATCCGGTGTAGCCATTTGCGGAACTATTTTTGGGGCACTTTTGGGGCCGCAACGCGATGCGCAGACACACGACACCACATGCACTTACTCCGTGCGCATTTTACGGTCCTTGTCACCAGTTGATGTCATCATGCAAATGCAATTTTCCAAAACTCCCTGTTCTCAACACCATAGAGGTCGACACGTGTCACTATGCAGCCCATGCGCCTCGCTGGTTGTCTTGCTCTTTGCTGGAAAAGACCACCGCGGTGGTCTTTCCCATTGTGCAGAGTTGGACACGTGTCACTACATGGCTCTCCACCAGTGACTCTCCACCGCGGTGGTCTTTCCCATCTCGCACAGCTGGACACGTGTCACTACATGGCTCTCTCCACCAACGCATTGGTTAACTCTCTCCACCAATGTGTTGGTTTTTGCATGCAATCTAATGAAAATGACCATCACGCTGGTGTTTGTAGGTAATACCACCGCGCTAGGTGGGGACATGCTAATTGGTGATTATACAGAGCTCTCTTAATAATAGCACCACATCCATTATGTTCCCCCTTGCCATGGCTAGACCCAAAGAAATTCCACATCATGTTTACACCAATCAAGGATTTAAACCTTGAAACAAAGTAGAATGCACGAGCTGATTTGAATTGAGAGGAAGCCCAGTCTGACCACACCCAATGTTCTTTTATATTTTCTTGTAAATGGGGATAATTATTTTTTAGCCATTCCCAATGTAAAAGAAACGCATGCTACACAAATAAGGTGTCGTGTTCCCCCTGTCGTGTGAAATGTAGAAATGGTACATGCATTGTACTGACCTGGACTCCTGTGAGCTAGCAAGCAAATCTGCATCAGTCTCATAGAAGAATCAAGCACATTGTTCCCCCTGTCGTGTTCTCCCTGTCATGTGAAATGTAGAAATGGTACATGCATTGTACTGACCTGGACTCCTGTGAGTTAGCAAGCAGATCTGCATCAGTCTCATAGAAGAAGCAAGCACATGACTATATGTTATATGCACTAGAATCGTTATTTGCTTGTTGTGCCAGTGAGCACTTTGGATCTCATCTTATTCTTAAAATGAGTAATTTTCTGCAAAATCTATGACAAAGACAATAGTGTCATGTGGAAAATTGGCAAGGCACATCTTGAATTTCTTATCTTGCCAGTTGGCCGTGAAATTGTGAAGCACATATTTTGGGATGGATGCAACCATGTGATCTATATAAGCTCCCTTGGTTGAGTGCTCTTATACGATAGTAGCCATCTCTTCTTCTCGGATCCTTCAACATTGCCCATTTCAAATCTCCTCCGGCTCCCACACAGACCTCAGGCTGCCAAACTCGCTCTGACTTGCTACACATGAGGATCCAGGTGGCCTGCAAACTGAGCATTCATCTGGGAGCATGAGCATCTATCTCCATGGAGCAAATTTTCAACATGACCAGATCTCAAGTTATTGGAACCTTGTCGGGCCAGGTCAAAGTCTATGTGTGTTTTGCAACAACACACATTCCTGTCTTTGAGTTTTTTCACATACCATAGCTTACAATGCTCAAAGCTCCTTTGCCCAATCAAAATGTTAGGGCTCTTAGCCATAAACTTGAGATACAAATCTGTCTATTCACCCAACCAAAATGTTTAGGGCTCTTAGCCATAAACTTGAGATACAAATCCGTCTATTCACCCAACCTGAAACCAGCCCGTTGGAAATTTAGTACTTAAACCTACAACTACTAGATTATTCACTATGAGAAAACAAAACAATTTCAACCACCGGGTTGGTTTAGGACAGTCACAATTTCAACTGCCTTCAATCACTAGAAAACAAATCAATTTCACCACCCATCAATACTAATAACAAAAAGGTACATGTGAACTATATATTGCTGTTTTACAGTTGGAAATTCAGTAATTAAACTAAACAGCTACTAGAAAACAAAATATTTATTCACTACAAGAAAACTAAACAATTTCAACCATCGGGTTGGTCTAGAACATGGTCAACTATATCGCTGTTGATGTTCCAATTCCAACCACCAGGCTGGTTTGGACGATCACATTAAGAACATTAAAACAAATCAATTACACACATTAAAAATATCAACCAATGACACATTAACAACATCACCAGCTCAATGATATTGTTTATTTTTTTTCCAACCATGTTGATTTAGGACAATCACATAATTGTTGTTTGACTTGAACCAGCTCGGTGGCATTGTTGTTTATTTTTGTTCCAACCATATAATTGGTGTTACACCTAAACCAACTCGTGGTGGTATGTTGCATGATGTTCCTACCCCACTGAGCTTGTTGGGCTGGTTTAGGATAATCACTTTAGAATTCAAACAACTTGTACTAAAGCTATAGAGAATCATAGACAACCACCTAGTTAGACCACTGACCTGTGTTGTGTCATAGAGAATCATAGACAACCACTGACCTGCGTTGTGTCAAGCAAGTGTATGATGTGCTTACGTCCTATTCGTTTTTTATAAATGTCCTTCTTGTTTGGAGAAACTCTCATGTTCTCATGCCAGAACGATGTCACTCTAGCAGTGAGTTCCACAGTTAGGCTGTCTTTCCTTTTCTTGCATTCTGTTAAAGCCCAAAGACTTTTCGATTCTCGATCATCCTGCATTACTTTTACTCTGCGTCCAACCACTGTTGGAGCAACGTTGGGCCTTCTGATTGACAACATCTTTGACGTTGTGCGTCCAAGCCGTTTCTTCTTTGTTTCAAGGGATACCAGCATAATGTCCCCCTCTTTGTAGCTAGTTGATCTAAGCTATGCACCCCTTTCACTTTCTATAGGCCATCTCTTAAGTTAGAAAGCAGTGTCTCTTGTGCGTGCATCTCTTGAGGTGTTGGTAGGGTTGTCACTCTATGAATTTTAGAGTGCAACTGAAGGTAAACCTTCTAATGACACGAGACTTGTACTCATTTGAATGGCCTGATATTGCTGCCGTGAATTCTCCCACCAATCGATTGGCCACAGCTCATGTTCTTCGCTGTGATGGCAATGTTCAAATGCATCCATATGCAATTGCTTCCTCTTGCTGCTCTGCAAGGAGTAAAATGTCTTCTCGTGGTTTCCCCTCCGCATATGTTGCAAAAGTGTCTTCCGTTGCCGCTTTAAGCTTGTTTCCTCGTCCGTGCCATTTCTTTCCTCGTCATGCAATCTGCTCCTTATGCCTTGAGGCCAAGCTTTTCAGTGTTCCTATCTTGTCCCCTTTGTCTGGCTCTCTTGCAAGCCATGAAGAGCTGCATATTGCCATTGCCATGGAGATGATCAGACAGAGATCATATAGCTTAAGAGGCGAGCAAAGTAAAGAAGATAGAGACACCGAGCTCGTGAGGCCAGCAAAGCAAAGTGATCAGATAGAGACCACCGAGCTTGTTAGAGGTGAGAAAAGCAAAGAAGACAACTTACCAGGGTAAAGAAGACAATGCCACACCAAATCGTGCAGCTTGTAGAGGGCGGGGAACGAGCTGCATCTTGCCATTTCCATGGAGATGATCAGACAAAGACTAGCTAGCTGGTGAGGTGAGTAAAGAAAAGGAGACGTCTTATAGAGCAAAGAAAAGAAGACAAAGAAAAGGAACACAATAACTTGCAACGTCTGTGAGGTATTGAAATTTTCACCCGCTATGGTCCCCCCTTCAGCGATACACGTCAGCAAAATCTTGCCAAGCAAGTGGAATGTGGCCTAAAATGCTTCAAAACACCGATAGGCCAAAGGGCACACTATCAAATTGGATGGTGTGCAATGTGAAATGCAATGACCCTTGACATGCTTATGAGTCATATAGCAAGGAACTACAGGGAAAAAGAAGCAATGAAAAATTGTAAATAGTGTTGGATTTATTAAAAGATCTTTGCACATGCAAAAATTGAACATTTTCAATTTCTTCCATTCTAGGGTGAATCAAGATACCGATATCCACCAACTATGAGTGTTTTAAGACTAACATGCACTAGTCCCACTAGTGTGGATTCCATTTTTTCAATCCGTTTAGGTTTTCAACAAACCAAAAAAAAGTTATGGTGCATGCCCTCGAATGGGTATGCAAAATTTTAGCATAACATTGGAGGTCCCTTAAACCATACCAGATGTTCTCAATTGGATGTGTCCTATGGTTGAGGAGAAGCTCACATAGTTTACTTTAGAATGATTACTTGGTTGCATTTATGTGCAGAACAAATTTTTGATATTTTTGCATAAAGTGTTATAACATATGCTATTTAGAACACATGCCTCACATGCCACATCGAACTTGTAACAATTTAATGATCAGATTATAAATTTTACTTCTGTGTTGTTTTGGTCTCATATTGAAGATTGGAATGTGTACTACTGCTTGGATACCAAGTTTGGACTAATGCTTGGAATGTGTACTACTGCTTGGATACCAAGTTTGTCAAATTTCATTGAGTAATGCATATGTTATGGGTCGGGCAAGCTACCTATATACAAAAAATGCCCTGAACCTCACCAAAAATGGCTACACCCAAGCATGCATTGACCTAGCTGATAGCTTTCCAACATCCTCATGATTTCTTTGAACTCCCCTTCCACCTTGTGCAAGCCACCCTAACCGCTTGGAGCCTATTACTTTGTTATGGTTTCCCCAACTCAGCCCCATCTCACCTCATCCAGTTATCCTTACTCAAGGAGTCCTTGAATTACAGCCCAGTAGCATTATAGATTCTAGGGAAAGGCAACTCCGAAATAGAACTCTTGTAGAACATCTAGTTCAGTGGAAAGATTACCCTAAAGAGGATGCAACTTGGGAAGATGAAGCTACACTCTTAAAGGATTATCCCCAATTCATGACGAGATGAGGACATCTCGATTTCTTTAAGGGGGGAAGGATGTAACGTACCCATCTTCACTAATAAAGAAATGTCTATGTAATTATGAGTTTTTATGGTATAAATATAAATGATTTTATTATTTGAGTCATTTCTACTTAGAATCTTCAAATTCTGAGCCCAAATTTGGAATCTGCGTGCGATTTTACCCTAATATAGGATTTTACAGCATCCAAAACGGACACCGGATCAAGCCTATACGTTAATTTTAATCATTTTAGTTAAAAAACGGCGACCTTTAAACCTTAATAAATGCACGACCGCACGTCCGATTGACAAACAGTCTGAACCCCTGCGACCAGGAGAACCTCCCGGACAAAAAAAATTTTCGCCCCCCGGGGCGGTCCGGCACGCAAATCGAGGCGGGCGTCCCAAATTTGGGTATCCCGCCCCAAAATTTGGTCCGTACACACTTACTAGGGCGCTCGTACAATGGCCGCCCAAGAACCAAAGGACGGCCGCCCACTGTATGGTCCACGCGTACCCTTAGGTGGACACCCAGACCGGATAAGGTACATGCGTACCACTCCTTTCCCAGACAACCGACACCGTACCTTTCCCGTAGACCCATGCAGGCCACTGATCCATAGCCTTTGAAGGTACACCGTCCTTTCATCCTTGCTTTGCGCAGCGCCCGCACCCTCACCCCTCAGCTATATAAACCCCCGGGGTGCTCCTCAGTCGGCACACATTTTTGTGTAGCGTATGCCCTGTTGTGCCGCCGTCTGTACCGCCCTAGCGTACTGCAAGTACAACCGCCCTTGCAGCCACCCCTCTCACACCCCCTCATTTGGCTCTTTTCAGATAAGCCAATTTTTCTCCATCCTCCTCTTGCTATGGGCCAGTGTCCTTAACTCTTCTCCCCCCCCCCCCCCCCCCCGCCCCCGTGTGAATAGACTTACAGAGAGGCTTGCAGCAACCCTCCCAACCCTCTCCACGTTTTTGCCTTTGCCCTTAAGGACATCTCACAATCCCCCCCCATTTGCGTAGACTTTAGTAAGGGATTTTTGACTCAAGCGAGGATTCGTGCGCCATATTCTTTTGCTCATACGGTGAAAAAATGAGCTCGGAATTCAAATCCGACTAAAGCGTTTCGATCGCAGCAGCGAGCTCTACAAGGCGACGCCTAAGATGGCCTCATCTCGGAGACGGCAAAATATTGCCTCAAGAGGGGCACGTAACAACGAGATGGAGGGAGATACGCCCAATGCGGCTCCAGTCCTCCCTTTTCAAGCCCCTCAAGGAAACGGTGGCCAGGTTAGCTTGGTTAATTTTCAAAAGAAGAGATTTTTCTTTAAATTAGTATTAATGAATGGTGTCTTTTTCTTTTAAAATGAGGACATAAAAATTATATGAAGTAACGACTTATGTGATGTTGTATTCGATAAATTGCATTGAAATTGTTTTCTTCATGAATTGTGAATGCTATATTTAGAAAATTGCATTGAAGTTGTTATCTTTAGAATTCAAGACAGGTGTCTGCCCTTACTCTTATCTCCCCCTCCTCTCAAGACAGGTGATGCAATGCTCTCCATAGCTCCTTCCCTCTTTCTCCTACCTAGCTTGCTTGGATCTCTCTTTGGGTCACACAAAGAGAGCATAGAGTGATCCCCTAGTGGCCTCATATTGGAGAGTTAATCCTAATAGGGCTGGCCAAGTGCAATTCACCAGATTCGTCCCTTGCAAGCACTCTCTTCTTCTTCTCTCTTGTGTTTGCGAGATGTAGCATGTTAAGCCATTAACACTTCCTCTTTATTAAGATGTTCTCTTCCTTGATATAAAGGTCCATCCACCTTAGTTGCAAATACTCCAAAGACAATTGCTTTTTGAGCAGCTTCTTGTGCTTCATGATTTTGTTTCCTGTCTATATGTTGGATGCTCCATGCTTCAAAACATCCAAGTAATCTCCTCACTTGTCCTACCCAAGACTTGAGATGAACATTCTTGGTCCTCCACACTCCCAACACCTACTTAACTGCCAACACTGATCATCTCCTTTGATTACAATCCTTTTAATTCCAAGGCTAAGGCATACCTCTTCCCTTGCGGAGTAAAATTCACCATCCCTCTAGTGGCTTAGTTTAAACTCTTCTTGAAAATGCCATTAAAAAATGTACATGGGCATTTATAGGCTATTAGTCTTCCATTCTTTCTATTTTCTTCTCTATCTCTTTTACCAAGATTGGACCCTCTTTGTATGTGACTAGATTGGCTAAAGAGGTTCGTGTGGACTCCTCGACCAAGAACGTAAACATGGATTCCTACAATTCAACTATCCACTTCATCATACTTCCTGACAAGTTGGTATTATTAATAGGCTGTGGTGGCAAGAGAGTATAACTGGTTAACACTACAAAGGGTTTGGGTAGCAAGTATGTTTTGAACCTCCTACAAGCATAAACTAAGCTTGAAAACACATTATCTTCCTCTGTATACCTCCTCTCCACTTCATTCCTCACTCTACTTGCATATACCTGGACTCATTCCCTTGTTGCAAAAGAATAGCTCACATTGCATTTGGCCCAATATAAGGATTCACATAAAATGGCTCGTCAAACGCAGGAGCTTTTACATTTGATATCTCTCCCAATACTTCTTTGACCTTGCCAAACACTTCTTCACATTCCTCATCCCACTGAAGATGATCCTTTTTTATCGCTTTTCCTGAAGTGGATATAGCAATTGAGACAACAAAGGAATGAACTTTGACATTACTTTTTGAATGAAAGTGTGTAAATGATTTGTCGAAGTAGGAGAAGATAACATAATAAGAGACTTGACCTTATCTGGATCTGGTTCTATTCCATTCTAGGACACCACATGCCCAAGAAGCTTGATCCTTAGCTTTCCAATAAAGCACTTTTTGGGATTCAAATGCCCACCTCTTGAATCCAACATGTAAAATACTTGCTCTACCTTATTTTGCAATGTTCATTCCTTGAACTTAAAATACAAATTTCATCTTAAAAAACTTTAACAAATTGATTTAAAAATGGTGCAAGTACTTCATCCGATCTTTGCTGGTACGATGAAAGAGAATTTGTTAAACCAAATGGCATAAACCTATAATAAAAACAACCCCAAGGTGTGATTAAGGTTATCTTTTCTTGATCTTCAGGTCCAATGGCTATCTAAAACTACCCAAGATATCCATCACGAATGTTGTATCTCTCATGCCCTACAACTTTATCCACAATATCATCAAGAAAAGGAAAACGGTAATGGTTCCTTTTGGTAGCTATATTCAATGGTTTGTAATCCATACACAGTCGTCACCTTCCATCCTTCTTGGATATCATCACAATCAGGTTGCCCCACTAAGTTTTTAACTCGATAGATAAAGCTAGCTTTTATAAGCTTATGTACCTCTTCTTTTAGTACTTGAATCTGTTCTTGTCCCAACTTTCTTAACTTTTGGAGCATTGGTTTTACACCCTTGTTGAGTTCAATCTTGAGTAGTTCACCTGAAAATCCCCTTACATCTTCATAAGAAGTGATAAAAAGATTAGGAAATTAAACATAGCAAGATACTCTTGCCTGTCCTTTGATGTAAGACTCGTACTCAACATCTTCTCTACTATCTCTTGTAGTTGAGGTATGGAGGCTTTTGGCTGCATTAGGTTCTCCATGGTTTCAAATCTTCCCTCTTATTCAACTTCATACATGGCCATGAGTTAAATTCTTATGGATATGGATATTCCTCTCCAAGTATGAAGGATACCTGTCCATTTTCTACCTCAGAATCATCACTCCTCTTCTTCACTCTCACTTCTTGTCGCTTCCTCTTCAACACTTCCTTCCTCTTTTTTGCTCAGCTGCATGTGACTTACCATGTCGAAGATCATCCTTTTTCCAGTACTGGTGTGCACAATTATTACCCCCCTTTCCCAATTCTGAATAGCACCTACTTTCTACAACCAAGGCCTCCCCAAGATGAGAGGGTAAGCAACCAGTCCTGCTCACATAACATGCCAATTGATTTTATAGTGCACATTAAAAACTTCCACATCTAAGTTAGTCACAATGCCCGAACATTTCACTTTAGCATGATTAGCTATTATGATCCTAAAACTAGATTGAGAGGCAACTTTGAAACCAAGTTTTTCCATACAAGACTATGTAATTACATAAACTTGTGCTTCTCCATCAATATAGGCTTCTCCCAAGCCAACACCTTGATTCCAAGCTTCAACAAATGGGCATATATCAAGTAGTTCCTCTATATATATTACTCCCTTGAGAGTGGTTCTAAAGCAGCGTTTCGTTGGGATTCACAGCGTTTCGTTGGGATTCACAGCTCGTTTCCACTCTCTCTTCAGTTTTGGGCACATACCCATCATCTGACTAAAAGTGATATCAGCTTTTCATTAAGCCAAATCTTTCACTAGGTTATATTCCTCCTGTTCCTTCTCCAAAGGCAGGTCTACTACCTTGAAATGTCTCCTTCATTTCCTTACTTTCTTCTTGGACTGTTCCTCTAGTTCTTACTTCCCTTTCTTTTAGCTGGGTCCAACCTCTCCATTGACAGAAGCTTTGGTTCTGTTTGCTACAAGCATTACTTCTGGTTCTTCTTCCAAGATGATAAGGTTCAGTGCTTTACCCTTCCCCTTCTCATCAACAGTAGCACAACTACTGCCCACCTCTTGAATCCAACATATAAAATACTTGCTCTACCTTATTTTGCAATGTTCATTCCTTGAACTTAAAATACAAATTTCATCTTAAAAAACTTTAACAAATTGATTTAAAAATGGTGCAAGTACTTCATCCGATCTTTGCTGGTACGATGAAAGAGAATTTGTTAAACCAAATGGCATAAACCTATAATAAAAACAACCCCAAGGTGTGATTAAGGTTATCTTTTCTTGATCTTCAGGTCCAATGGCTATCTAAAACTACCCAAGATATCCATCATGAATGTTGTATCTCTCATGCCCTGCAACTTTATCCACAATATCATCAAGAAAAGGAAAACGATAATGGTTCCTTTTGGTAGCTATATTCAATGGTTTGTAATCCATACACACTCGTCACCTTCCATCCTTCTTGGGTATCATCACAATCAAGTTGCCCCACTAAGTTTTTAACTCGATAGATAAAGCTAGCTTTTATAAGCTTATGTACCTCTTCTTTTAGTACTTGAATCTGTTCTTGTCGTCCCAACTTTCTTAACTTTTGGAGCATTGGTTTTACACCCTTGTTGAGTTCAATCTTGAGTAGTTCCCCTGAAAATCCCCTTATATCTTCATAAGAAGTGATAAAAAGATTAGGAAATTTGGCAAACATAGCAAGATACTCTTGCCTGTCCTTTGATGTAAGACTCGTACTCAACATCTTCTCTACTATCTCTTGTAGTTGAGGTATGGAGGCTTTTGGCTGCATTAGGTTCTCCATGGTTTCAAATCTTCCCTCTTATTCAACTTCATACATGGCCATGAGTTAAATTCTTATGGATATTCCTCTCCAAGTATGAAGGATACTTGTCCATTTTCTACCTCAGAATCATCACTCCTCTTCTTCACTCTCACTTCTTGTCGCTTCCTCTTCAACACTTCCTTCCTCTTTTTTGTTCAGCTCCATGTGACTTACCATGTCGAAGATCATCCTTTTTCCAGTACTGGTGTGCACAGTTATTAACCCCCTTTCCCAATTCTGAATAGCACCTACTTTCTACAACCAAGGCCTCCCCAAGATGAGAGGGTAAGCAGCCAGTCCTGCTCGCATAACATGCCAATTGATTTTATAGTGCACATTAAAAACTTCCACATCTAAGTTAGTCACAATGCCCGAACATTTCACTTTAGCATGATTAGCTATTATGATCCTAAAACTAGATTGAGAGGCAACTTTGAAACCAAGTTTTTCCATACAAGACTATGTAATTACATAAACTTGTGCTCCTCTGTCAATATAGGCTTCTCCCAAGCCAACACCTTGATTCCAAGCTTCAACAAATGGACATATATCAAGTAGTTCCTCTATATATATTACTCCCTTGAGAGTGGTTCTAAAGCAGCGTTTCGTTGGGATTCACAGCGTTTCGTTGGGATTCACAG
The DNA here is from genome assembly GCF_041138505.1 of Cibotium barometz. Classification (NCBI taxonomy): domain Eukaryota; kingdom Viridiplantae; phylum Streptophyta; class Polypodiopsida; order Cyatheales; family Cibotiaceae; genus Cibotium; species Cibotium barometz. The sequence goes on from NC_141051.1 coordinate 13,613,374, forward strand.
CTCGTTTCCACTCTCTCTTCAGTTTTGGGCACATACCCATCATCTGACTAAAAGTGATATCAGCTTTTCATTAAGCCAAATCTTTCACTAGGCTATATTCCTCCTGTTCCTTCTCCAAAGGCAGGTCTACTACCTTGAAATGTCTCCTTCATTTCCTTACTTTCTTCTTGGACTGTTCCTCTAGTTCTTGCTTCCCTTTCTTTTAGCTGGGTCCAACCTCTCCATTGACAGAAGCTCTGGTTCTGTTTGCTACAAGCATTACTTCTGGTTCTTCTTCCAAGATGATAAGGTTCAGTGCTTTACCCTTCCCCTTCTCATCAACAGTAGCACAACTACTGCTAGGTTGAGAGACATTTTTAATTTTTACACTAAATTCATTTTCTTTGTTGTTCAGGTTCTAAGTGGCAAGGGAAACATGTCTCCTCCCATGCGGTGATGTTTGTCACAGTATACAGTATTGTAATAGCCCCATTCACCACAATTAAAGCAATGTATATTCATTGGATATATATTACACGACCCCTTCCTCCTTTCCATGGAGCTTTCCCATTTTGATTGGATGGAGCTCCAACTCCTTTGCCACCAAATAGTCCCCTTCCTCATCCTCTACCTGGACCACCAACCATATTAAGACTCATGCTTTTTATTAATTCAACAACTTCATGTAATTCCTCTTTCAAGGAATCATCATTCTCCTTTGACTGCTGAGGAGGAGATGGTTCTTCTTTGGAAACATGATTGAACTCATTGATGACATGCCTCTTCTTTGGATCCTCTTGGAACCCTAACTGCCCTAGTCTTTTCATTTTCCACTCCTTTTCTGGAGAAAATCGGACAGCTTCATCAAAGCACAAAGGATTCTTTAGCTCCACTTTCAATCTGAGATATGGCTTAAGTCTGTCCACAAACCTCTCCTTATTATTGATCATCTCTGGTGGCACTTCATGATGCAAAGAAGCTCTCCAATTGTTCCACAATTCAGCAAATTGGATCAAATATTGAGCTACTTCTTGATTAGGCGCTTGCTGATAGTTACAAAGCTCCCTCCAAATCTCATTCGAATCTCTTTCCCTAGTATACTGAGCTAAAAAGGCAGCCTTCACTTCCTTGTATTCAGTCTCACACGGAGGAGTATGAGCACTTCATAAATTTTGAACAAATTCCTATATCCATTTCTTAGCCTCTTCCTTTGAGACAATAGGCCAAGATTTGCAACAAAACTTTTGGGGTGTCTCTATCCTTCATTAGAGATGTAAACTTGAACTCCTCAACAAATCGGGATGCATCTTCATTTTGCAACCTAAGAAATTTTGGAAAAGCTTAAGCCATTTCTTGGATAACTGCGACTATACTCTTGACTTGAGTACCTTTCCCCGGTTACCGGAATTCCCAACAAGGAGGATCCTCAGTGGGGGCACCAAATAGATATTGTAAAGAACTGAGATAACAATAAGATCCTTTATAGTATTCCTCTCCTCTCTCAACAGTGCATCCACAAGACTAAAGACACCAGCCACTTGATTCAATCAGACCCCAATTATATTGAATACAACATATGCACAAGACACTACAATACTAGATTGTTTTAAGGAACAATTTTATTACAAAGACAGATTATGAGACCAGATTATTACAATAGAAAGGAATTTAGATAGTATCCTCCTCATCACATACTTGTATGTGGTAAATGACCTCAGGCAAGTTGGAATCGATTTGGGTGAATCGCACCATATCGAGCACACGCAATAAGCTAAACGACTCATATTCAGTATGATATGACAACACAACCAAAACTGGGAAACCAATGCATATGACTTGTGTGATTTCAAGACCCAGCACCAAGGATAAAATCATGATGCAATCACAGCCCACAAGGGAGCAAATAGGGAGTATGAATGACACACAGATGATTTTGAACTGTGTACAGCTTGGATATTCTCCTTCTAACAACACGATTGTGCACTGACTGCAACCTTCTTCAAAGAATATAAGAGTCTCTCAAGGGTGAGAGAGAGATTCTTATCAACAATAGCTGCAACCTTTGAGTGGGGCCGACACACCTTGTGCCTTCCTTCATAAATGAATCTCATAATTTTAATGATAAAAATGAGCAGTAGTAGTAGTAGCCCATACCTCACAACACACACAGGAGCATTCTGGGAGCCCTCTCTTTAGGTCTTCAAGATGTATGAGAATCTCTCAAAGATGAGAGAGAGAGAGAGAGATTTCAAAAAAACTGCGAATTGACCCCAACGCCTCACAACTCACACGAGAAGATTTTAGCAGCACAACACTGATTCGTCTCTTCAAGATGTGTGAGAATACCTCTCAAAGATGAGAGAGAGATTCTCTCAACAACAGTTGCAATCTCCCTTCTGAGATGGCCTATCTCTTCTTCAACAATACCTGCCTGCAAAATCTGAACCAGCCTCGCAAACAAACACACACAAGAGGATTTGCGACCTTCTCCCTTTTTCCTTCTTCCCCTGAACTCCTTTTATAGCATCAGTGATCCTGTAGTCATCAATTTCTCACCGCTTCTCTCCCAATGTGTCAACTCTTCGTGGCCTCACAAACATCACTGCTTGCCATCTTGTCCCTTCTTCTCCGAGTATTCAACCATGTCTGTGGTAGGCGTGAAGTCTAATCTATTCTTTTCGATCCAATACTGCGTATCGCCATGCGATCGCCTCCCTAGCACTTGTTTTTGTTGATGGGCAGCCTGTTATCTCTGTAGTGCTGCCCACATGGTCCTAAGCGATCTCCTCTATACAGTGATGCTTTCTGCCATGCGCAACGTTTTTGCATGCATTGTCTTCACCAACCGCAGTTTCCATTTTTATCATTTGATTTCAAAAGCTTTTAAATCCAAAGCTTAAAGCTTTTGAAAATAACAGGGAATATTCACACAGCCTATACACCATAAATATAATTAAATGGCCGCCATTAGCATCAATACATTTTCAATGAATCAATATGATTATGTCACTAGTGTCCATTGGACTATTGCAAGTCTTTTAGCAATAACCCATCCTCGAATATTTATGATGAACAAACCGTGTGCTAGTAACAAACTCTCACAGGAGATGGGAATCAAAATACTATCATGTGTTTTGCTTCATTCCCCCAATAATGCAGTCACACCATGCTATATGCACAAAGATGATGACAACATAGCAAAAGAATGCATCCAAGCTAAGATCCTCACTACAGGAATTAGTTGCCTATATTAAAAAAAGCATGACATTAACTATACTCTAAAACTATTCTTATTAAGTCCTAGTATTATTTTATCCATTTTGGGGTTCTCAAAATCCATGTAACAATGGGCAATTGGTTATTGGAACAACTTGTAGAGATCAAGAAACTTGACGAAGCAAGGCTAAGCTCAATGGTGGGCATGTATACTAATACAAGAGTAGAAAAAGGTATTTCGATGCCAACATCAAATCCAAGAGGTTCAAGGAAGGGGACTTAGTCCTACTTTATAACCTCAAGAAAAATAAAAGAAAATTAAAGTTTAGAGGGATGGGTCTTTTTAGGGTGTACGAACTTACAATTGATGGGGCAACACACCTAGAAACCCTTGATGGAGTCTAGTAGATGGAAGGATTTGTTGTAAGCCTATGAACAACTTCAAGCCATTCACAGGGCTGCAATCATTTTTGGGAAATCCACCCCTTCCAAGGATGATCTCTTCCAAAATTGTACTTGCATGCATTGAAAAAAACTACCTTCCTCTAGATAAGAATTGACACAAAACTTGAGGACAACTATAATCAAGCTAGCACAATCGATGGTGAGTGTTCTACTTTTTGCTGAAGGAGAACTGAGACGTATCTACCAAGATTCAAAAGTTATCAACATTACTACAAGAAAATCTCATCGATCTAGTAAGTGAAATAATATTGTCATAAACATAAAACATCATCCAATCAACCCGCACCACATCCCATAAAACCAAAGGTGAGGGAGTCAAAAGCCCAACCGGAGGAAAAGCTAAGCGTTCTTCATAAAAAACTGAGGCAGTACTATAAGAGAAACCAGGGGCCAACAAACAATACCCCCAATTTTTCTACCTCAGTCTCTCATAAAGCCCCTAAGTGTGTTTCTCCAGGAGAAAGTTAGGGGCTATTTTAGAGGGGTCTTTGATCGCGCAGGCTATTTCACTAAAAACTTTTTTAGGAAAATTCACCTACATTTTTTAGTTTTTAGTGGGCGAACTAGAGACAAATTCACTAAAATTACACTACATACTACCATGTAAGATAGAAAATTTCAAAGATTCTGCAAGTTCTTTAAAGTATATAAAAACATTCGCCAATCCGTCTTTATTTATATTATTTTACTAGTGTAAGATTCCTCCCCAGCCTCTCAGGATGTCCAGTATCTTCCCCTGTAGTCAAATCCCTCTTCAGAAATATGAAAGATCTTGTTTCTGCCTGTTTTAGCCTAGAGAGAGAAAATGTTTTAGAGAGAGGTTATTCAGATTTTGAATATTTTTGGATAGAAAAATTTCTCATCTTATTAAGATAAGTTTCCCTCAAACAGAAGTTCAAAAAGATTTCCACAAGGTGCATTAGAAATCAAGTATAATCTGTTCAAGAGGCATTATCCTAGGGGTCAAGATTTTTTCGAAATTTTAAATTAAGGTTCCTATGGGCCAATAAGATCAATCCATGTGTGGGGAGGAGATAAATCCAATTTGTAAAAGAAAATATCCAAAAATAAGTAAATGCTCACATAAGATGAAGAGTTGACTATGTACAAGGTTTATTAGTAAAAATTTATGAGTATTATTAAAAAAATAAGATATTTTGGGTATAATGATTCCATTTTGACACATGTGTAAGGAAGGGGAGTCCCTTCAAGGAGGCGCCTACTTCACATGCTTGAGTGAGTTTTAAACTCAAAAATAATGTGATATTTTTATCTCTCCTCTCTCTTGGATCAAAACCTTTAAGAAACAAAAGTTTATACTTTTCAAAATACCTTTTTGTAAAATATCAGGCAGCAGAGACTTGGGCTCAAATCTTATTGGTTACTACACATGGTAAGGATCTCCTAGCTACAACATTTGCAAGACCAACTTAGTGTAGAGTAACAACTTCTCAGCTAAGAGTTGGTGTTTTGCATACAAAACATCAACTTTTATGAAAAAATAATATTTTGCATCAAGTCGATGCAAAACATCAACTTTCTACACAAAAGATCAACTTTTTTACAAAACTAGATGTTTTGCATCAATTTTATGCAAAACATCAACTTTTCCACAAAAGATGATGTTTTGGATCGTTGATGCAAAACATCAAGTTTTATGAAAAAGTTGATGTTTTGTATCACCTTGATGCAAAACATCAACTTTTCCATAAAACTTGATGTTTTGCATCAACTTTGATGCAAAATATCAAGTTTTGTGGCAAAGTTGATTTTTTGCATCAACTCGATGCAAAACATTAAGTTTTGTGGAAAAGTTGATGTTTTGCATCAAGTTGATGCAAAACATCAACTTTTCCATACAGCTTGATGTTTTTCATCAAAGTTGATGCAAAACATTAACTTTACCAAAACTTGATGTTTTGCATGTTCGGAGAAGAAAGTTGGAGGATCAGATGTCAATTTTTACAAATGGCGTGTTTTAGTAATTCTGTTCTTGTGTGCATGCTCAGACAACCTATTCCACAAATTTAGAGTACCAACACAATGATGTTTCGATGCGATATACAGACGTCACATATCCATTTTCTCCATCAGTAAATCGCTTCATGGCATCTATATATCGCATCGAAACATAGTTGTGTTGGTACTCAAAATTTGTGGAATAGTTCTTTTGAGCATGCTCGCTTGAACGGAATCCATAAAACATGCCATTTGTGAAAATCGACCTCCGATCCTCCAACTTTCTTCTCCGAAGCATCTAAAACTTGATGTAAAACTTCAAGTTTTGTGGTAGAGTTGATTTTTTCCATCAAGTTTGATGTAAAACATCAACTCTTAGCCTATAAGTTGATGTTTTGCATCAACTTTCATGTAAAACGTCAACTTTTAGGGGGCTATGTTTCTTAACTTTTAAATATTTTTAGATTTTAATGATAATTTTTTTATTTTTATCCCATACAAATATGTAAAAACTCATTCAAAATAGTAGATAGTAGCCCATAAAATCTCAAAAATAAAAAAAAATTCTATAAATCATAGAATTAAAGAAAAAACATGCCTAGGATAAGGTGAGATAGGTAGGACATAGGTTTAGGGCAAAGGACCTGAAAAGTACACAGGGTCGCAACCTTTGACTACAAATTTGAGAGGAGGTAATTAAAAAAAACTCTTGTCTATCTATCCATGTAACCTTTGTATCATAAATAATATTGCTACATAGTAGATGCCAAAAGTTCATGATAGCAAAAGAGCTAGATGAGATAATCCATGATGACCTGTAATCCATTGGTTTTGAGGACTTGTAATCCATTGGTTTTGATCCAGATGTGCAAGGCTCCGTTGATTTGGAAGACCATGAGTCGATTGATTGGCCAATCCTAAATTTTGTTCTACAATTTAATTTTAAAGCTTAAGAACTATATAAGCAAATGCACATGGTGGAACTATCCATGTCAACGAGGGGGGTGCATGTGAGCCTGGACTTTGCCATGCCTATATGGAGTGGTATGCTCTCTAGCATAGGGGACATTGAATTTACCATCATCGTGAAAGCTCCAAGTTCCTCTCTACCACCATTCAGGAAGCCCCAAGCTCCTCTCTTTTCTCTTTGTACACAAAGAAAATGTCGCGGGGTGAAGATTGCATCTCTCAGCCTATCATCACTGACTTTTTTTGAAGAAATGAACACTTTTTTCCTAACCGAAATCAGGCACAGTCGTTGATCTAATCATTTGAGAAAATCAATGTTTTTTTTCCTAACCGAAGTCAGACACAGCCATTGATCTACTCATTTGAGAAATTCTTGAGGTTTTTATTTAACTACTCGAATTCTAAGTGTATTCCTATTATTTCAATTTTATTATTAAAGCTCCACTGATTCTAGCCTATCCAGCCCATGGGTTTTAGCCACCACCCAACCACAGGAATCGTTAGAACCAAACAATTACTCACCCACCCATAATTGAATGCCTTTCTTAACTTTTGCTTTTGAATACAGATACACACACACTCCTCTTTAAAACTTCAATATATAAAATAATCCCTTAACAAACGATTATTGGTTACGGATGTCGTAACTCAAAAATTCCATCCAGTCCCTTGTTTCTCAAAAAACAGTATCAGTTTCTGGACTCTTCGTTGAGACCAATTTGTCAGCAACAACGAGCTCCAGATTACAATAATCATTTCTTCCATGATACATATCTTCCACGACATACGCATGGGTGTCGAGCCCATGCATCTCCTAGTCAAAACCCTCCAAGATCCTCCTTAGGTGTCCTGGCACTTCACTCAAGAACCGCTTCGTCGGCCCTCGCTCATCATGCTGGAAGCGCACCTTTTTTCAACCATACCGAGGCTGGTCAAGACTTGGGTAGGCTTTACCGCATGAACCGTCCTTTGAACACTCCCCGCCCCAGCAGTTGTAGCCAAACTTTCCTTAGGAAAACATATACCAAATGCTCCCTCTAGCATTCTAGCGTAATACAGTCCTTTAAGAAAATAGGATTTCTATGCAAGTTTTCAATTTGATTTTCTTTTGAATATAAGGAGTATTTGTTGAATCAGTATCCCCAAAACTTCTTGATCGAAATTCTGAATTTCATACCATAATTCCTTGAATTCTATAACCTTGATCCACAGATCAATTCGAAGGGTCTCAAACTTAGTTTCAAAATTGACAGGAGTTTTGAGTGTATTTTTCTAAACTGATCACACCTTCTTTCCTCGAAACTGACAAAAGAGTTTAGTCTTAGTCATAGTTTGATTCAAGGTTCGAGTCGGATAAGATTTTTCCTGAACTATCTTTCTCGAAAAGGTTTGATAATTCAGTTACTATTTTGCTGATTTCTTTCTTTGAATATTCACTAAACTTATTTCTAAATTAGCTATGAATTTCAATGACGAATAAATTAATCATTTATCTGATTATTTCGATCTCGATAGATTTCTTGAATTTTCTTTTTACAATCAACACCATATTAGTGAATTTGGGAATTTTTCAATTCCCATTTTTGAATACTTAAAAAAGGGGACATGGATAACATGTTTGTAAGTTTCTCAAAACCCTATCATATGACCTATCATTGGAAAGCACTTGAAAAATGGAATCTAAAGAGCTATAAAGCGCTCATTTTGGATTAGTGGTATTCAAGTTATGGTTAATCCAAACTTTTAACCACGTGTCCCAAACTTGTGGGAAATTTCCATATTCCCCAATATGGTGTTAATCCGTGTGTGAATATAAAACGATAGAAATTTCTCTCTTAGAGTATTTAATTATTCAATTATCAAATACTCATAGAATTTAAACATAGAATTTAAGACAATTCTAATTTTGATATAAAAAAATTTTATGCATCTATTTATGCATAAAAAACAACTTCAATGGGATTAACACTTTTATTAAAAAAATCCTTTTATGCATAAAATCAAATTTAATAGGAATAAAAACTTTTGAAATAAAAAGAATTTCTTTATGCATCTATTTATGCATAAAAATCAAATTTTATAAGAATAACGCTTTTATAATAAAAAAATTCCTTTATGCATCTTTCTATGCATAAAAATCAAATTTAATAAGAATAACACTTCTATAATAAAAAATTTCCTTTATGCATCTTTCAATGCATAAAAATCAAATTTAATAAGAGTAACACTTTTGTGATAAAAAATTCCTTTATGCATCTTTCTATGCATAAAAATTAATTTTAATAAGAATAATAATTTTATAATAAAAAAATTTTCCTTAATGCATCTTTCTATGCATAAAAATCAAATTCAATATGAATAACACTTTTATAATAAAAAATTCCTTTATGCATCTTTCTATGCATAAAAATTAATTTTAATAAGAATAACAATTTTATAATAATTTTTTTTCCTTTATGCATCTTTCTATTATGCATAAAAATCAAATTTAATAAGAATAACACTTTTGTAATAAAAAAATTTCTTTATTCATCTTTCTATGCATAAAAATCAATTTTAATAAGAATAACACTTTTATAATAAAAAAAATTTCCTTTATGCATCTTTCTATGCATAGAAATCAAATTTAATACTTAATATCAATGATATCCATGCATATTCATAGGTGAATATGTACATGGAGTAATTAGAATATTTCTTTTAGATGCAAAAATGGTGGGAATTACTCTTTTGGAATAACATAAAAACAAACTTTCTTTTTCACAAAATTCTTGAAAATTTTACCATAACCTCCTTTGTATGGCTGACCATTTCTCATTTTTTTAAATCTTTCTTCACTTAACTTAAGTAACACAATTTAGAATTATAGAACTCTAATCTATATAATTTTCTAAATTCAAGAGAGTAAACAATAAGAAGAGTTTAATTAATCACTTTAGTTAATATTTCTAGGATTAAGAAAGGTTGGAATGTAAAGAAGAGAAGGGGGTGGCCTTTTCATTAAGGCATAGCATTTGAATTTAATTCAATCATTTGCAAAATATAAAAATCAAGAGAACCATAGATTTTTCATTAAAATTTGTAAACAAAGTAAGAAAATTAGCTTACATGGAGCTTGTAATCTCTCCTTTGGCTTGAGGGATTGAGGGTTCTACTTTTGCTTGAAGCAATAGTGGCCACCAATTCAATTTGGAGAGGATTAGGCCAAAAACAATTGAATTATTAAAAAATTCAATGTAGATGGCTCAGGAGAGGAGTAGAGTAATAGTGCATAAACACCATTAAGCATTTACAAAAGGGGGAGGCTTCTATTTATAGGAAAAAGTGAGCCTCTAACCAAGCAAACTGGTTCTAGAATTTTCCAGATCAGTTTGGTCAATCTTTGACCATTTTTTGGGTCCATTTAGCTTACTTTTGGATCTAGTTTTGAAACAAGAGAGAGGAGAGATAAAAATATCTAGTTTTGGATTTAGTTTTGAAACAGGAGAGAGGAGAGATAAAAATATCTCATTTTATTGATTAAAAATTGGGAGTAATGATGAGAAAAAGGTGCCTACTTCGTGAGGGGAGATCCCCACACTGCGGTGTCAAAATTCAGTTTTTTAATTCTTTTCTTTGGTCCTTAGTCCACTCTTCATCTTATGTGAGCATTTACTCATTTTTGGGAGGTTTTTCTTTTATTCTTCAATTTATCTCCTCCCTACATTTGGATTAATCTCATTGTCTTGTCAAACCTTTATTTGGACCTTAATCCAAAATTTTCTGAAAACAGGGGCCCTTAGGCTTAGGTCTTTTGTGCACATTATAATTTATTTCTAATGCACCTTAGGAGTTTCTTTTTAAACTTTTGTTTCGGGAAAATTTATTTTAATAAGAAGGGACATTTTTCCATCCAAATATATCTAAAAATTGGATTATCTCTCTCTAGAATATTTTCTTTCTCTAGACCAAAACAGGTAGAAACAAGATCTTTTATTATTTTGAAAAGGGAATCGATTACAGGGGAAGAAACTAGACATCTTGAGGGGCTGGGGAGGAATCTAACAGATTAAATCCTCCTCATCGGCACGACTGGTTGACCTTAGCCTCCCCAATAGTTTGAATAATCTTTTCTCACCTGATGATATTTGAGTTTTGTAATTGCTCCAGCTTCTATGTGGCCTTGAAGGTTTGTTGAAGCTCCTCCCAGGGTAGCTCTACAAACTCCTTTAATCTCATCTTATCTAGCATTGGGCATGCCTATCTGCCTCCTTGTATAAGGTGGATGAGAGGTACTCAAATTCCATAGTTTTTATGGCTTTGAGTGTGCTGGGATTGAGCGATAGAAGGCATGGGTGAAAGCAGAGTTTAGAAATAGAGTAGCTTAGAGCGTAAGGTAGCAAGAAATTTTTATACAGTGATTTTGAATTAGGCTTTTGATGGAGAGGTAGCCGACAATCGTTGTCATGATGCACGCTTTCCCTAGGTACGACCATAACTGCTCGAGGTCTCTATGATTTTTCCAAATCCATTTCATAATTTGATCATGAGTACCTACTGCACCATTTGCGAGGTCATTAATGATTGGGTTGAGAATAGGCGATGGTGACGTGACACGTTTCCCTTTCCATCCATGCACTCTTTTTCGGGGTGACAACCTTGATTTTCTTGCCAACCACCTCCACGTTGCTGCCAGCTTTCTCCTCGATTTCTATGTACACTGCAATCATATTTACGAATGTACATCCTAATTTTGTGTTTTATTCTCTTATATCTTTATTTTCTCCAGATCTGGATCTGGATCTGCATTTGGACACACTTTTCCTTCTGCACATTTTTCTTAAGTTCTTTGGATCTGGATCTACATCTAGATACACTTTTTCTTTATGACATACTTGTCTTGCTAGTTCTAGCATTCTTCCATAATAAGGATTCAACCTATATCCATTTACCAGTTTCCTTAGGCTTTCTCCATCCAAACATGCCAACTCAAATGTTATTGTCCCCATTTTTCTGCCAAATCTGAATGGGCCCATCTATCTCATTTTCAATTTTCCTGGGTGGGGTCCCATTCTTAATGAGAAGAGCAAGCTTGCATCTCATCCTTCTAAGATCTTGAATTTAGTGTTCCTCTCCACTTGCAGCTTTGTGCTTTTATGTATAATTTCAGCTTTCCATGCACTGTGCAGTCTCCTTTCATCGAACTTAAAGAGCTCCTCAATCTTGTGCACCTTTGATTCATCTGGAGAGACACTTTCCACTATAGCTATCCTGAGGATCTGTGTTAGGAACTCCATGGGCACTAGTGCCTCTAGTCCATACATTAAGTATTGTTGCATTCTTATACGCTGTTTGGAATGTCCACAGTGTTGAGTGCAACTTTGTGTCCCAGTTGGTACTATTCTCATTCACTATTTTGACCAATATTCCCTTCAGGATTTTATTGGTGTATTCTTCTTGCCCATTTTCCTAGGTAGGTAGTAGACTGCTAACTTCTTATGTATTTTCATATATGCTGCTCTGTAAGTTTCCTGATCACTTCATTAAGGATCTGGGTCCCTTGGTCACTCACTGTCTTTATTGGGCACCTTAATCTTGTCATGATAATTTTATAGAGAAAATTTACCACTCACGATGCCTTGTAGTTTTTCAAGGCCTTGGCCTCTACCCATTTTGTGCAGCCACCAGAATGTATTTTTTTCATGTTCGCTAAGTTGGTGGCTTGAATGGGCCGACAAATTCTAGACCCATTTTTGGAATTGATTTAGGGGCAATATTGGGGTGTGCGGCATTCTATCTGCATTGTTCGGTTGCCCTAGCCTCTAACACATATCACACTCCTTTGCGAACTTGTGTGCATATATTAATGAAGTTGGCCCCCACAATCCACTTTGAACACTTTCCACTCTCGTGACTCGTGACTTCTTTGGAAAATTTCCCTCCGCTTATTCCTTGGTGCGCTTCTGCCAGCACAACCTGTTGCTCATGTTCGGGGATGCATCTTCTTAGTATCTGATCAATGCCTATCTTGTAGAGCTATCCAGCTACCATCATGAATGACTTGCTTTGGAGAGTTAGCTTTTTTCTCTGATCTCTAGACATTTACCTTGGAAAGAATAAGCTGGATAGGAATTACAGCATCTCATCGTACTAGATGGGTTTTTTTCTGCCTATGGAGAAAAAGCTACGCATTTGGGAAATCACCTTCCACCCCTTTGGACCTTCTTTGGACTCTAGTCTCATCATACTAGCTATGGTTTTTCTCCGTCCATGGGGGAAGAGGTGCGCATCCAAAAAATCATCTTCCACCCCCTTTGGATCTTCTTTGGACTCTAGTCTTGATAGGAAATCTGCTCTGCAGCATGCTTGTTTGAGGGAGTGTGTCTTATGTCGAACTTGAACTCTTATAACAAAAGTATCCATTTGGCCAGTTTTTTAGCGAGGTCTAGTTTGTTTATTACCATTTATAAGAGTGATTTATGATCTACATGAAATTCAAACATTTTCCCCAACAGATAGTGCTTGAACTTCTTGATGGAGTAGATCATCCCTAGTGACTCCTTTTCTGTATAGTAGAGTAGTTCTTTTGAGGTCTGGGAAACCTCTTGATGATTGCATAATAAACCAGTCTATATTAGCCTTCTTTTTCTTCCTACATCAGAGCAATACCAATGGAAAAACGAGAGGCGTCAATAAATACATGAAATACCATATCATAGTTTGGCTATGCTGGAGAATGGGTGTTGTCATTGATAGTTTGGCTATGCTGGAGAATGGGTGTTGTCATCGCGATAGTATTCACTTGAGATTCCAGAATGCCTCCTCACAGGATCAAGACCAAACATATTTTGCATCTTTCACCGTCAAACTGTATAGGGGCATTGCCACATTCACCAGGAACCTCATGAATATGCTATGCCACTTGATTAGTCTCAAGAATCTTGTAAGTTCTTTAGCATTCTTGGTCAGCTGCAACTTTACAATGATTGTGACTTTGGCCGGTTTTGGAAATTCTATGTGCCCTAAGAGGGATCCACTTGCTACAACAAAGGCACACTAAGCTGGATTAAGGCTCAGTCTGGCCATCTTGTACTTCTCTAGGCACATTGTGAGCTGTGTTATGTGATCTTCTTTCTTTCCAACCACACTAAAATCATCCACAAACACCCTCATGAGGGTGGTTAAATATTCATAGAATATTTCCTAAGCCATCCTTTGGAATGTGGTTGGAGCATTTTTCAGCCCAAAATTCATTACATTGGAGGCAAAAGCCCCCAATTGTGTCTTGAAGGTTGTTTTCTCTTTATCCTTCGGGGCTATTCGTACCTAGTTATACCCAATGAACCCATCTTGGAAGGCATTAGGACATTTTGGAGGGCCATTTAGAGGAGAGAGAAAATAGAGTGCAACCAATGAGGAAGAAACAAACGTAACGTTGAAAAATAGCTCAATTCATTGAAAAAATTCAAAAAATAGTCACGTTCACATTCAATGAGGGTATCTTTTAAAAAATGATTGAGTACACATTCAATGTGGGTATCTTTTTCAAATGAGGTAGAGTTACTTTATTAAATACGGCTTATGTCATCATTGGATAAGAAAAAGTACTTCAAAGGCGCTAAACTTTGTAGACACTTGAGTCTATACATTTCTTCTGATGGTATTTTGATGTAGAATTTGGTGCTTTTTTTATATCACTATTGCGTCCACAGCGGCCAAAAACCCCCAAAATGACTTTTGAATCACTTAAATTGGAAACATGGAGAGGCAAAAACAACCAAAAGAAGGGGAGAAGAGGCTCATAGACATTTGGCATGCATAGAGGCCTCCATTTGGCACACCAAGGCCTCTATGCATGCCAAATGGCTATGAGCCTCTTCTCCCCTTGTTTTGGTCGTTTCTCCCTCTCCGAGTTTCTCATCTTAGTGATTCAAAAGTCTATGGGGTTTTTGGCCACTCTGGATGCAATGGTGATGTCAAAAGCATCAAATTCTACACCAAACTACCAGTAAGTGTAGAATGTTTGGAGAGTAGCATCAAATTTTTGGAGAAGGTGCCAAATGATGACGTGATTGCCTTTTGCAAACGCAAAAAGTCGAGAGCAACGTGTAGCTAGTGCTCATATTTCAATACCTTGTGAGATCTATTTTTTGTAACTTGCGATAGTTTCTTGTCAAGTACACATTTAATGAGGGTATCTTTTGAACATTTTTCCTAGAGAGAAAATAAGAGTTTGTGAATTTCTTACAAGGCCTAGAAATGACCTCCAAAATTTCCTAATGAGTATGTCTCATACCCAACTACCACATCCAACAAGGAATCTATGAATGGTAGCGGGAACGGATCCAATATGGCGAAGGCGTTCAACTTGTGATAGTCGATGGAAGACCTTCAGCTTCCCATTCTTCTTCAGGACAATGACTATTGGTGAAAGCCCTTCTTCCCTATCCACTGGATAGATGAACCCTAGTCTCAACAGCTTGTCAATCTCCTCCTTCACTTGCTTGGTGTAGTTGGATTTCATTCTATAGAATGCTCTACTGGAGCGGATAGGAGTTGCATCCTCTTTTAAGTTGATATTGTGTTAGTAGAAACTAGGATCAATCCCCTTCATGTCTAAGTAATTCCAGGCAAACACATCTTTTTAGGACTTGAAAAAATCTAGGAGTCTTCCTCTCAATTCCTGATTCAGGTGAGCACTGATTCTAACTATTTTGGCTCTTGGTCATTCTCCAGGTCCATTTCTTCAAGTTCATCTTCTTTCCTGAGTTGGGATTCCCCTTGCTTGAGAGCCATCATTGCCTTTTCCTGCTCAGCTTTTGGTAGCACTTTAGGGTGAGCCACCAAGAATTCTACATTGTATTATTGTACAATCCTTTCTATATCCACCTCAAATTGTGACAGCACGTCTGGATTTTCCTTCATGATTTTCTCCGACTTCTATCCCTTCTAGGTAGTTTAGTCCCTCTACATGCATCGATCGGCTAGCCAGACTTAGCTTGTCTTTTTCTACGAGACTGAAATGCAAACCTTCTTTTTCCTTCTCCTGGTTATGATCTTGTCCGTATCCCAATTGTGCCTTATCCTTCCACTTCTGAGCTATGGTCTTCCAAAGAGCATGGGATATGCACTCGCTATCTTAGCCATTTTGAGGACTATGAACACGACGATAGATAGTGAACATGCATCCTACCACTTCTATTTGTTATCCCCTAATTATCCCAATTGGTCAGACTCTTTGCTTTTGTCATCCATGCAGATCTGAAATGGAGCTCGTTACATGTCAGTGATGCCTATATTTTTAGCTATACTATCTCATATTATGTTTACTCCTAATCCTCCATCCAGAATGACCCTTGTCACACTGTCATTTTCCTCAAAATGCTCTCCCAAGGGCAGGCTTTCCTACATTTTCCTCACCATCCCTTGTGCGCTCTACACTAACTTGGTGATTTGTTCACGAACTCTCTCTTTCCCTGCCCACTATTATGGCTTCTATTTGAGTTCTTCCCGCTCAGCATTCTTGCTTATCAGCATCTTGACAAGTCCTTGTGATCTTGTTTGTCACAACCATCACCTCTAGTGTATTTTCTTGTTCTTTACCTACCCCATGGTCCACTTTTACCATGTTCATCTACATCAACTCCTGCTAGGTTTGCCTCCCTTTGTAGCCTTTCCTCTTGTAGTTCCTGTTGATAACACTAAAATATGGGGCATTCATTTTGTCTGTCCTAGACCATTGTAGTAGAAACAAACTCCCCTTGGTCCAAATCTACCACCTCCTCTTCCATATGGTCTGTTGATTTGAGGTACGGAGTACCACGGAGAGCATCCAGCACGTGGTATGCTTGTTCTCACGATGATCGATAACCGACAACATATGTCAAGGTATTTACATATTTATTACTTCTTAAGTTTATTTAGTCATTTATTTACATGTTTATATGTACTTTTCTATATTTTTACATGAGCGGCATGGTTGATTGTGTCATGTAGGGTCCCACACCTACTATTGAGACTCACTCAGGAGTTGGTAGAGGCAAGAGCGGAGATTGACTGCCTTAGAGCTGCATTGTGGAGAAGGCAGAGGAAGCTCCTATAGAGGCTTAGCATGCGAGAGAGTTTGACATCCAGCAGGTAGGTTTCTCTTGTACGTAAAAGAGATAATTAAGATCCTAAGTTATAAATTTCTTCAAGTAATACCTAATGAGAGAGACTAATCAATTATTTTTATGCTTTACTTTTTGTGTAGGCTCGGACTGTGGTAGAGAGTTTTAGAGCTGAGGCGCAGTAGCACATGATCATGGAGCGGATTACACAGCATAGGAGGACAGAGCAGTTGATGCTGCATGTTCGAGAGTTTTGCAGATCCTCAGACGTGATAGTGCCTTACTTGCCTCTCTATCCATGACCTCTTACTACAGAGGCTTTTCGACGACCTCTCCCTCAGGATGCACCACCATTCCTCCGTGATGCCTGTTGCACTCTCTGTATATCAAGGACATTGAAAGTACTGGTGGATATGCTCTGGGATGTGGACATTTTTTCCATTTGTCTTGTATCACCCAGGAACTAGTATGCTTCTCAGCATGTCCCTCTTGCCGCGCACGGGTCGACCTAGCCACATACAGAGTTTTGGGCATTGACGATCTTCACCCACGCTTCACTTGAGTAAATGCTAGGACTGGCAGGCCTCTTCGCTCTAGTACTGACTTGGGACTCGACGCCTGATGATGACAGAGATCAGGAGCCTGAGGTGCCTCCAAAGATTAAGTGGAGTGCACACGAGTTTGATGCATACCATAGAGTCCCTCTCACGAGAGCCAAATCACAACATATGAGCATGTGGGTGGTGCTGGTCCTAGTGGCACCTCGGGTGATGGTGCTAGCAGCAGTGCTGCTTCTCATGAGCAGCGTGTCCTTAGCAGAGGAGCTTACACGCACAGAGTGGCAAGCACGTATCATTTGCTGATTACAGATTTTGGGTTACAGGCAGAGACGTCTTGCAATAGCTTGACGTAGAGAGAGGGAGAGGGCTATAGCATCTTATGGGACTCATGAGCTCCCGAGTACACCCACACTAGCTCACGATCTTGCCTTTGAAGTAAACCTCCCCGCAGATATTCGACGACCCCCACAGCCGGCACAGCCTCCTCGACGTGCACAGCAGCCTTGCCGCACACGTCCACCAGCACTCAAAGATGACAATTTTGATTGGGTTACCGTATAGTGACTAAACTGACACTAGCTCACTTACATTATACTTAGATTTATGGGCACTGACTAACCTCAGAGCAGTTGGGGTAGCTCATTTTCATTATGCCTTGATCTTTTGAGTTAGTAGCTAAACCCAGCGTAGCTAGGTTAGCTCACATTTTGATGTACTTATTTGATGTTTATATCATTATGAGTTTTTTCATTATTGCGTATCATTACATTTTAGTTGATGTTCATGGTTTTTTTATTTTTTTACACTTTGGCTATCATATTGTTTGTTGAAAGCCATTGTACCCAAACATGCTCCGATGGGGACCAAACTTTGCAAGCACGTGGGGGGGACCCACCCCCACATGCTTGCAAAGTTTAGTCATGATTGGAGCATGTTTAGGCTAGTACTTAGCTCCTGGTGCAGATTTTTCAATTCTCTTGGTGCTTAAGAGGCCATGGAAAATCCGGGTCTTCCCCATACCATCATACCCAAACGTGCTACGATGGGGACCAAACTTTCCAAGCATGTGGGGGGAACCCACCCCCACATGCTTGCAAAGTTTGGTCACAATCAGAGAATGTTTGGGTTAGTAATTAAGCACCCCCGGTGTGGATTTTTCAAGTCTCTTGGTGCTTAAGAGGCGATGGAAAATCCGGGTCTTCCCCGTACCATCGTATCCAAACATGCTCTGATGGGGACCAAACTTTGCAAGCATGTGGGGGGGCCCACCCCCACATGCTTGCAAAGTTTTTTCATAATCCAAGCATGGTTGGGTTAGTAATTAGTGCCCAGTGTGGATTTTTCAAGTCTCTTGGTGCTTAAGAGGCCATGGAAAATCCCGCTCTTCCCCATACCATCGTACCCAAACATGCTTCGATGGGGACCAAACTTTGCAAGCATGTGGGGGGAGACCACCCCCCCATGCTTGCAAAGTTTGGTCATGATCAAAGCACGTTTGGGTTAGTAGATAGCGCCCAATGTGGATTTTTCAAGTCTCTTGGTGCTTAAGAGGCCATGGAAAATCCGGGTCTTCTCCATACCATCGTACCCGAACATGATCCAATGGGGACCAAACTTTGCAAACATGTGGGGGGACCCACCCTCACATGTTTGCAAAGTTTGGTCAGGATCGGAGCATGTTTGGGTTAGTAATTAGCCCCGGTGCGGATTTTTCAAGTCTCTTGGTGCTTAAGAGCCCATGGAAAATCGGGGTCTTCCCCATACCATTGTACCCAAACATGCTCCGATGGGGATCAAACTTTGCAAGCATGTGGGGGGGCCCACCCCCACATGCTTGCAAACTTTGGTCCCCATCGGAGCATGTTTGGGTTAGTAATTATCGCCATCCATACATGCTCCACAGAAGCATGCAAACCGTCATGTGTAAATCCTGCTCCCGATGGAATATAAGCCCAAGGTGCCAGATACTGTGTCACAATCATGGGAGGCTCTACGGTCAATCATGCCACCATCCACATGCCAAAAAAATCTCCTGACAATCCGATCATCACGTTTGGGATACGATGATGCTGCACTCCCATACAAATGTTGGGAGCACCACTCGACTACATGGCCCTCATCTTTGAACTGCTCAATCAGCATCTTGCCAAGCTGATGATGCCTCAGGGCACGTTTCACATGTGCCCGCACCATCATGCTCTCCCTTTCCGTGACCAGTCTCAAAGGATGACCAAATCACTAGGATACTAGACTGCACATGCCGCCTATAAATCCATAAAACAATGTCTTAGTTATTGCTTTCTTTAGATGTTTTAGTGAATTTAGTTTAATTGCGAATATAAGAGAACCATAAGTACTACCTATAGAGCCAATAGATTTTTTGTGATGACTTGAAGTGTGTGCCACAACCATCCAACCAAACCCATTGCTAGCCACGTGTGATCCCATAATCTCATAAAAAATCGTCAAGGAGACGAAAATAGTGTTGCACAAAAATGTGCATCATGTGAACGATCATCACTGATATAGAAATGATACCCACACGAATAATGACATGCTCCTCGGGGGTACTCGCTATCCCATCTACATGGACCTCTGCATGTCGATAGCTAATGTGGACCATAATAGCAACCTGGTGAGCTAAGCAAGAGAGACGATTAGGACACAAAAAATCAAATTAGTATAGCTCAAACATGAAACAAATATTATGAAATATAACCATTACCTACTCCGAGATGTAATACTCTGATTGTATCTCCTGATGAAAAGGTGTGAAGGTGTAGTTCTCTGCAAAATCAATCACAGTGACCACACCAATAGGAAACTCTGCGAGGCATGCTCGCGAAACTGACGATCTTGCCACTTGGCACAATGACTGTGCCATATATAGGGGTAGATTTTCTCCCTAAATGTGGCTCTGAAGTGACAACGTGTTGTGTATGTTTGTCCATGAGCTCAACTTCCTAGACTGCCCACCACTCTGGAGTTGGTGTGTCACATACTCATAATGTTGCCATGGCACTATCTCTTGGTCACTTGCATTAAGATGTACCATATGTAGATGTGCAAGGGAACCACATGATGTGCAATTGCTCTCCACACAAGGCATCCTATGGAACTGGGCATCCTCCGTGCGTGCACACAAAAGAGAGTGGATGAAATCACGAGGACTACGAGGTAACATGCCCACTAAGAGAACTGAACACATCATAAAAAAATTTGATGAGCTCAACATGGTAGGGACAACATGTGTCATGCTAACAAGCTCTGGATACAATGCCACAAACTAAGAATACAACTCTATTTGGGTCATTTCAAGAAAGCAAGCACCGTGCTCAATGAACACTCCTCTTGTCACTCTCTTATGCAAATCTTTCTTGAAAACTGGCGCTTGAAAACTGGCGAGGCACGAAAATTCTCCTCCCAAAAATTTTCTATCAAGGCTCTAGTGGTTTCATCTAGTAGGTGATCATGCCTAGCTACACGACCACTACTCGCCCACAAAGCACCAACCTCATTGGCATCTAAACTTTGCCGTCTAAAATACCCAAAACTAAGTGCGTGTGGTGCTATGGAAAGGCTGTGAGATGTGGCACTCACCTTACCCTTCATTTGGGAGCTATTGTTGCCACAATAGCCCGTCGAGCAGCCAAAGCATCCGCAGAGTTCCTCTTCTTGTTAACTGTATAGGAACGACGAACTCTTTGTAGCACCGCCATGCCAGCTCTCCTCTCTCTCTTCGACCTCAAATGTCAGAAAGCACCCTGCAGTTGGCCATGTTAGGAATATTGATTAAACCATTAAGCACGCATGCCTGTGGATGAAGGCATGAGGTCTTTGAAATAGGAATGGAAGATTGCATGGGCACAACGATGTGCCCCTGACGAAGGGGGCTAAGAAAGGGTGGGTTCATATGGATTTTCTAAACTAAGGGTAGTAGGGGGAAAGAGGGCAGAGGGAGAGGATGTGGAAGAGGAGGAGCAAGGCTTGGATCATCGCCAATAGAAGGTGTTGCTTGTTGACATGCTCTCCACTCTCTCTTTCTCTCATGAGCTACCCTTTTCCTCTCCTCCTCTTGAACTCAGTGGACGGGGGGAAGTCTAGTCCTATCACATGTTCAACTCCTAGGACTTTGAGAACCCATTCTCAAGGAAGCTAAGAGAGTAAAAATTATGAAGGCTCAACTGGATCCTCCTTGCTCTTGCCCTTGAACTTAGGATTCTTGAGAGACATCCTTTCCCAACGGATGTCGGTTATTCTTCTTCTCTTGAGCTTCCTACATCCTATTTTGTGGCTCTTGGTGATCTCTTTCTTGATTTCTTACTGGCTCTTGAATTTGTCTTTCCAGCTACATGGAATCCCTTCCATGAGTCTTCTTGGATGATGCAATTGTCCTTCATGTTTTGTAACTTTGGCCTGTCTTCAACAGTGCCACATTTCTCTATTTGAGATACCTTCATTCTCCATGCATACTTCATTGTACTCTTAAGACTCTCTCGAACATTCCTAACACCAGTGTGCACACACTTCCTTTTGAGATCTATTTCAACAGTCTTCCCTCTACTGACTTACTGTGCATGAATGCCCTAGAGCTAACCTCTATCTTCCTACTCCCATACCTAGAGTACTAGTTCCCCAGTAGAATAGCCAAAAGTGTCAGTGTAGTCAAGACCCGGCACTTACGTGTTTCACACTACAACATAAAGCAAGCATAGGCGTGCTGCATAGACATGCAAGTTACGAGGGCATCTATAAACGCGTCTATAAGCGCATTTAGTTCCTTTGAAATTAGACGCTCTTATAGATATACTAGCGTATATAAACGCATCTATAAGCGCATCTAGTTCCTTTGAAATTAGACGCTCTTATAGACGTAGTTTGTAACAATTTCCTATGCAGTTGCAATTGTGGACCTTCCAAAGAAAAACAGAATCTTCAATCCCCAAAAATATCATTTGCTGAACTATATGCAAAAGATTCTTATAATATGCATGATTTTTTGGTGCATTTATATATAAATGAATCTCTAGAAAGCATATTTGCAAGGAAAAATATCCTAAGGAAAGAGAAAAGAAATAGGTATAAATCGAGTAATGTGGGGAAAGGGATGGATACATGCAAAGACTTAGGTATATCAAGTAATGCCATGAAAAGCAATCCAAAGAACAATGATTCAATCCCCACATATTTTCATCAAAGTGAAGCTTTTTAAAAAAATCTTAAAACTCCATGAAAAGTAGTCCAAAGGTGAATGATTAAGTAATGCCATGAAAAGCAACATATCACAATAAATCTATACATGTAATCTCAAAAAGGCATGAATATATACATGTAATCTCAATCAATCAATCACCAATAACAAACAACCAAAAGGAAGACCATAGCCATAGTAAAAATACAATTAAAACTCCATGAAAAGCAGTCCAAAGGTGAATGATTAAGTAATGCCATGAAAAGCAACATATCACAATAAATCTATACATGTAATCTCAAAAAGGCATGAATATATTCATGTAATCTCAATCAATCAATCACCAATAACAAACAACCAAAAGGAAGACCATAGCCATAATAAAAGTACAATGAAAGAACTAGAGTTCAACCTCATCTTCAATGAGGTGTACTTTGGCCGCACCATCGGGTACCACCACCACTAACCCTAGTTCACTAATAGAAACCCCACAAAGAGCTACCAAAACCCCTCCCTCAGGTTGCTCGTCCAATGCTCGCAAAGGACAATGCTCGAGTGGTGGAGGTGGAGGCGATTGTTGTCCAAGTGGGAGTACGGATGGGTCTCCTCCCCCACATGAGCGTCCTTCCCCATCTAGCGGTAGAAGCACTCCATGCTCGTGATCATTGCGATGTTTTACCACACACCCCACACACGACGGGGAAAAATATTATACAATTGTCAATGGCAATATTGTTTTGGATGATGTTGGGCACGAGATGCCGCATCTGTGAGCTTTGCCACATTGTCTTTGCTAATGACTTTATGACTTTATGGCCAAAGTTGGATAAATCTAAGAAAGAAAGAGTCATTAATCAAATCAAGGATGAGTACAAGCCGGCCGTCACAGTAGTGATGTTGTCCCCATGATGGTGGACGTAATGAAACATTGGTGGGGAGATGTGACTAGGAAAGTGAAGGTTGGGGTTGAGAAGCCTTTGTAGATCAGCACTGAGGATTGGAATGAGGAGAAGCAAAAGTATGCAAGAAATCCCCAACGCTATAAGCAACAAGAGGATGCGAGAAAAGCCCGAATGGAGAGCGTAGGAAGCTCTCACCTTGGAAGCAGCTGTTGGCACGCATTCCATGTCTACTTTGTAAGTATCAACACTTATCTTGTATGTTTCATTTAATGTTATGTTATGTTTAACTTTTTTATGTTATGGTACTTTTAGAATCAAGTGGTTGGTCGTCCAGCAACAACGGGAGAAGAGGAGGACATTGCTCGCCATGCCATAACACATAATTTCTTTTGAAGAAGCTTGAGCGAGAAGGCGTCAACCTCAATTGGGAGAATATTGTAGATATGGTAAATGCAGCAAGCCTTAACCTTATGATTTGTATACTTGCTTTGCCATTGCACGTTAGATCGTTCTTTTGTATTTTAAAAAAAGTGTCTTGTATGGTTTTTACACACCTCCCCTCAAGTTAACTTAGCACACCTGGATCCTATACCAAGTTTCTCTCTTACTTGATAGTCCGCGACCAGTGCCTCAAGTCCCTAAACTCATAGTCCTTGACACTCTCTCTCTCTCTATGTGTCTAAGGCTACTACAAGTGCCCGCGACCTTGACTAAAGTGCTCACACATACATCTACCACGTGGCCTACATCATCGGTGGCTCAGAGTGGTTTTACTTTGTTGGGGCAGGCTACATTGGGTTGTGGGGTCTCTCTCTCTCTCTCTCTCTCTGAGACTTTCACATGGCTCCTCACTTTTTGGAGCCTTACATCTTCTCTTGTCTTCAGTTTTCTTATTGTGGCAGCTTCTCTTCACACGTCCATGTCTTCCTCTTCTTTCAGTCTTCTTGTTGTGGCAGCTTCTCTTCTTGTGTCCATGTCTTCCTTCAGCTTTTCTTCTTGGTGTGGATCCTCTTCTTGGAAAGAGATGTTCTTCTTCTTTCATGGTGGCTGGGGCCATGAGCTTGTCTGTCAGTTCTTGCTCCATATGTGAGTAACATGTTTCATTGTTTTGTTGACAGTTCTTTTGGGCTTTTGATGTTTATCTTGTATCATTATGCAATGCAAACCCAAATCTATGCGGGAGGTCTTACCTCTTGCCTTATTTTGGACAAGGGCAGTGTCTGATCCCATTTTTACACTGATGTAATGTGCCCAATACATAATGCATATAGCATTCATTCTTATGCACATTCCCAAATGCAACTTTGGTTTTGAATAATCTTGAATTTGAGTGTGATTTGCAGGCATTAACCAAGGGTTAAATGCAAAATGATGATTACCACAAATTTATCAGCATAATTTTACCAAAAAATACATTAAATCAAGGGTAACCAATTTGTACGGAATGGTTGGAGTATCAAACCAACTCCAAATTGCAATCTGAAGTTATAGGGATGTGTATTAGATACCTAATGGTTAATTTGAACCCTTAATTGTACCAAAATACAATGATTAGTATTGATTAATCATTGATTAGAAAATTAATCCTCTATTTTATGTGCAAAAAATAGAGTATGCGGGGAGCCCAGATCTGAGGCCTTAGAGTTCAAATGAGCTCAAATGCTTTAAAAGCCATCAATAGCAATTACTCTAGTAGAGGATTAAGCCAAGAAACACAAGATTTGACCAAACATTGAATGCTTAATGTCTGTTTTACCAAAGTCACCTGCAGATTTGATGAAGAGCTTGGATCTCACTGTAGACTTGATCAAATCAGTTTCTGACTTCACCAGCTTGTAGAGCATGCTTGAAAACTGGAGTAGACAAGATCTGTAATTTCTTCAGGAAAAGCTGCGGTGGGAAAAAAAAACGGGGTTTCTCCTAGATGCACCGGTGGTTTGCGCTGGAGAAATGGAAAGGGCAGGCCATCACGGATCTAAAGTAGGTGTGGGAGGAATATTTAAAGAAATTGGCAGTGGTAATGTAAGCCCCAGCACCTTCCTACAGAGACAGATGTGTCCTACCATTCACAAGACAACAACCTAGAGGGAGGGTATGTATAGTCAAATCTAGCCGAGCTAACAGGCTCGGAATCGACAAGAGCTTTAGAAACAGTTATACCTAGCCTAGAGGGCAAGGAGGCCGAAGCCAATGGGGGAGGTACCAGCAAGGGAAAAAAACTTCAAAAGGAAAATGAGCAGCTAAAAAATGTAGTGAAAGTGTGGAAAAGGAGATTCACCCTTCTGAAGAGAGATGGAAAGAAGCCACCCACATAGACAGATGGTCATCAATGTACTAATCCTTGATGAGCTGAAAAAACATGCGTGGGTAGCAAGACGAAGAAGCTAGAGGAGAAGGAGAATAACAAGTTGAGGGCACAAATCGAAGAGCAAGAGGCTCTAGTTGAAGAGTTCAAAAAGTAGCAGAGGCAGGAAAGGCTAACAATAAAGGCCCTTAAGAAGGATGAAGAGACTGCCACGCGTGTAAGAACGACAAGAGGAAGAGGAGGAAAAATGACCGTGAATGAGCTCAATAAGCTCACGCTAACCTCCTGAAAAAGACAAGAGCAGCTGGACACCATGAGAAGGGTGCACGTAGAAGAGGCATGAATAGCCCAGGCTATCCTCAAGAAAAGGCAGGAGTAGATGGACACCATGAGAGGGTGGAAGCCAAGGAAGTAACAACAAAAGATAAGATGATAAAGGGCTTCCAAGGCTGGGCTAAAAGGAAAAAGGGGGCTAAAGAATATTTGCAAAAAAGAGTCTAGGAGGAATTGGGCCAAAAGAGCATAGGCGACTCGTAGGGCACTGCCCTTAAATATATGCAAACTTTAATCCAGACATCCCACCAAAGTAGGGAGGTGACTTGAGACCTTCCAACTGGGAAGAGATTGCAAAATTCATGAACCAGTTGGAGGTATGGAAGATAGAAAGATAGGTCCAAGAAGGCAGCTCTCCAGCAGGGGCATCAGGACAAGGAAGAAGCCTCTCCCCCGGATCTAGAGTAGTACGTGTGGAAGAAACGGTCTCTTATGACTCCCAGATCTAGGTGAGGAGGCAACAACTCATTCAAAGAGAGACCCTGCTAAAGCCCAAAAGTATTGGTGTCTTAGTGGTCTTTCTCTTATTGTTGCTTTCTCTCTATTCATCTATGTTTAGTGTTCAATCTTGTGTTAAGTTTGTTCCTATTTGGACATGGTCTTTGTCTTACTATTTCTTTCTCTCTATTCATCTCTGTCTTCAGTGTTAAATCTTGTGTTAAGTTTGTTCCTGTCTAGACATGGAATGCTATTTGGAATCTGGATAGCCCTACGAACTAACCCTCTTTATATTCATAATCAATCTCCCTACGTCGCTTAGGCAAACAGGTAGCTCAACATCCTAGCATTGGCTTATCACATTGGGAACAACTACATTAGTTGCACTGCTCCTCCAGAGCATGAAAAGATGCAAGGGAGAAGAGAGCTTGAGCTCTTGCAAGCATACACACACACACACACACACACACAAAACCTAGAAGAGAACACACAAGGTGAGAGGCTGAAAATTCTTCTTCTTCACACAACAAAAGAGGTCTACAAAGAAGATAAAGTGACTAACACAAATAATAGAGTATATACAAGCGGTCCATAATGTGAACACACTAAGAGGAGTGGGTAGATGTGGACTAGTCGGTGTAGTCTAGCTGTAGAATCTATGGCGAAGATATGTCGGTGCCAGCTACCAAACCTGCTAGTGATGTAAATGTCAAACAGTCATAGAAACATTAGGAAATTTTTGAGGTCATTTTGGGGCCCTGTAAGGAAGTTTGACCGGAATATTCCCTCCAAAAAGGGGCACCGGATAAAATTTTTGCAAACGAACTCCAAATTTGTCGGACCTCACATATTTAGATTCTACTCTTCAAAAGCTATCCATTGATATATAACACGATAGGATTCGGAGAAGGGACAAGATAGATACCTAGAAGATTCCTTTTTGCCTGGGAAAGATTCACGTAACACTCCAAATTTGTCGGACATCACATATTTAGATTCTACTCTTCAAAAGCTATCCATTGATATATAACACGATAGGGTTCGAAGAAGGGACAAGATAGATACCTAGAAGATTCCTTTTTGCCTGGGAAAGTGAATCTTTCCCAGGCAAAAAGGAATCTTCTAGGTATCTATCTTGTCCCTTCTCCGAAACGTGAATCTTTCCCAGGCAAAAAGGAATCTTCTAGGTATCTATCTTGTCCCTTCTCCGAACCCTATCGTGTTATATATCAATGGATAGCTTTTGAAGAGTAGAATCTAAATATGTGAGGTCCGACAAATTTGGAGTTCGTTTGCAAAAATTTTATCCGGTGCCCCTTTTTGGAGGGAATATTCCAGTCAAACTTCCTTACAGGGCCCCAAAATGACCTCAAAAATTTCCTAATGCGCCTCATGAGTGTCAACTCATGTTGAGATGGACATCTCAACACTCCCCCTTAAGCTCAACTCCAACTCATGAACTCCAAGCATATCTCAAAATCTATGGAGCTTCTTAGCTCCCAAGGCCTTCGTTGAAGATGTCTGCAACTTGATCCTGTGTACTAATACAGGCCAAATCGATGTCACCTGCCAAGACTCTCTCCCTGATGAAGTGGTAATGTACCTCAATGTGTTTCATCCGCACATGGAAAACTAGGTTCCTGGCCAACTATATATTACTAAGATTGTCACAATATATGGCAACCTTTCTCTCCACATGCAACCCCAAATCAACAAGTAGCTTGCGTAACCAAGGTACCTCACACGCTGCCACCGTAGCTTCTCTGTACTCTGCCTCTATATTCGACAAGGCGATTGTGGGCTACTTCTTGCTACTCCATGTCACAATAGCACTCCCCAATGAAAACATAAATCCACTGGTAGATCTCCTGTCTCTGAGATACTACCTACACAATTTGCATATGTGTACCCATATAGCTCCAATGGTATACGTGCTGCACATAAAACAATGCATAATCCATAGTGGCCCTCAAATACCAAAGTGTGCATTGCACACTATCAAGATGTGGTTTGTGCGGAACCTGCATAAACTAGCTCTCTAAGCCAATAGTGTAGCTCAAATATGGCTGCTAATCGTGACATAGATCAAACTCCACACAATATTCATGTACATAGTGGGATCGTCCACAACACATAACTTGCATCCACACCAAGCTTGCCATTTTGATCTAATGGCATCAAGATTGGCTTACAATAAGCCATCCCATACTTGGACAACATGTCCAATGCATACTGTCTCTATATGATAGCCAAATACCCTCAGGTGTGTGAACGACATGTCCAATGCATACTGTCTCTATATGATAGCTAAATACCCTCAGGTGTGTGAACGACCTCAATTCTCAAAAATTAGCGTAGATCTCCCCAATCCTTCTTCTCAAACTTCTGTTTGAGAAGACTTTTCACATGCTCAATCTCATCCATGTTGTCACCCTCAACAATAAGATCATCTACATATATGGTGATGATCACAATACCCTTATCACTCTTGCGCACATACAAAGAGTGATCAGCATTTGCCATATGAAAACCAATAGTGATAGGATACTCAACAATCTTGTCATGCCATGCTCGTGGATCTTGCTTTAGTGTATGCAAGGCCTTACGAAGCTTGCACACCTACTATGGGTGACCTGTATCCTCAAAACCTGGTGGCTGATCCATATACACCTCTTCTTGCAAGTCACCATGCAAAGAACGCATTTTTTACATCCATCTGATGTAAAAACTAGCCTCTAGCTGTAGCCACCACCAATCACAACTCTCATAGTTGCCATCTTTGCAACTGGGGCAAATGTCTCCTCATAATCAATCCCATGTGTCTGCACATATCCTTTGAATATCAATCTAGCCTTGTACACCTGCTTATGATACCATCACTGTTATGTTTCACCTTATACACCCTCTAACAGCCAATAGCTTTCTTGCCCTCAGGTAGTGGCACCAAATCCCAAGTCTCATTTCCATACAATGCATCGATCTCCTCATCCATAGCTTTCTCCCAACACACCTTTCCAATAGCCTTATCAAAACATGTGGGTTCTACAATCTACACAACTTTTACCATATAAGCATACTGATGTGCCACATAACCATCATAAGCCTCTACACAGGGTTTTTGACTCTACCAGATCTTTGTAACTTTGCATTCATGGCTTCCATAGCCTTCTTCACACCAGGTGTCCTCATTGCTAGAATCCCAAGCTCCTCATCAAGGCTCATCTCCAATCCACTAGAATCTCCATCAACAAGAGAATGCCCTACAGAAATATCAGGTATACCGTAGGGGCTCAACCACTTTCTCTTTGCCTTTATGTGATGTACCAACTACATTTTCAAGACTGGTATTATGACACAGCCTGCCACTCCATGGTCTATCAATAGAACTGCTAGAAGAGGACTCTCGTAGTCCACTCAATGACTGTGATTGCTAACTTGCTTTTTGTGCAACCACATTTCCACTTACCTCAGCCCCTTAACATCTTTTTTAGTAGCATACCAACTACTCATCTCATCAAATACAACATCCCTGCTTACCCTCAATTCATGTGTAGCAGGATTATAACATCTATATCCCTTTTTCTCAAGGGAATACCCAATAAACACACATTTTTCTACTTTTGGATCTAGCTTGGTACATAACTCATCTGGCAGATGCACATATGCAATACATCCAAAAACTTTCAAGTGAGACAAATCAGGTTTCTTGCCAGTAAACGTCTCCTTTGGCGTTACATCATGTATGGCTACAGTAGAAGTCCTGTTCATGATATAAATTATTGTAGACATAGCCTCAGCCCAATAGCTATATGGCATATTCTTCTCTTCCGTCAATGCTCGTGCTATCTCTGTAATGTGCCTGTTTTTTTGCTCAGCAACTCCAATTTAATGCAGAGTGTATCTACATGTAAATTGTCTGTGAATGCCATTATTTTACAAGAATTCAGAGAACTCATTGGATGAGTATTCTCCCCCTCCATCTGACCTTAGGCACTTCACATGCTTTCTTGTCTTTTTTTCAACCATAACTCTAAAATTCTGAAAATGAGTGAAAACTTCACTCTTTTCCTTCATGAAATACACCCACACTTTCCTAATGTGGTCATTAAACAATGAATGTTATGTAATACCTACAACAACCACCCATAGACATAGTCTTCACAAGACCCCATACATCTGAATGCACAACATCTAGCACATTCCTGCTCACATTTCTGTCATGTGGAAATA
The DNA here is from genome assembly GCF_041138505.1 of Cibotium barometz. NCBI lineage: Eukaryota > Viridiplantae > Streptophyta > Polypodiopsida > Cyatheales > Cibotiaceae > Cibotium > Cibotium barometz. The sequence continues at coordinate 13,644,009 of NC_141051.1, forward strand.
TATATTTTGTTTACTTTCCAAATTCACATGCTTCACAAACTTTAAACTTAGGTAGCTCTATCACAATTTTTTTAGTCTACATAGACTTCATTCCTTGCACATTTATATGCCAAATGTATGTATTTGCAACAACTCATGAACCATTTGCAAACATTGCAACACTTACTTCAAGCATATTTACATTCAATGTAAACATTCTGTCCAATGTGTTGCCTTTTTCAACCAACCTGCACTTATCTTTAAAGTGTTCTACATAATAACCCCATCAGGGTTAAGCCGAACCTGCAAACCCTGCTCAAAAGAAACAAAGAAATTATGGTGGCTACGGATTACAGCACAAAATGGGTAGAGGCCAAGGCCCTGAAAGACTATAAGGCATCGTCAGTGGGCAAAGTTTCTCTATGAAACTATCATGACAAGATTCAGATGCCCAATAGTGATAGTGAGTGGCCAAGTGACCCGCTTCCTTAATGAAGTGATCAAGAAACTGACAGAGCAACATATGATAATACATAAGAAGTCAACAGTGTATGGGAAAGAAGAATCCACCAATAAAATCTTGAAGGGAATATTGGTCAAGATAGTGAATGAAAATAGGACTCACTGGGACACAAAGCTGCACTCAGCATTGTGGGCATTCCAAACAGCATTCCAAATAGCATATAAGAATTCATCTCAAGACTTATGCCTTTCAGCATGGCATATGGATAGAGGCATTAGTTCCCATGGAGTTCGTAACATAGAGCCTTAGGATAGCTGGCAGAAAGGCTCTCCAAAAGAATCATAGGTGCACGATGGGATCAAGAAACTCCTTAAGCTGGATAGCCGAAATTGTATAGAAAAAGGAGAAATCCACAGGTGGACAGGAACACGAAATTCAAGATCTTTGAAGAAGGAGATGTAGTCTTGCTATTCTCATCAAGAATGGGACGCCACCTAAGAAATTTTAAAATGAGATGGACGGGCCGATTTGGAATTGTCAGAAAATGGGGTCAAGAACATTTGAGATGGTAAGTCTGGATGGAGAATTTAACCTAAGGAATTTGGTTAATGGGTATGGATTGAAGCCTTATCATGGAAGAATGCCAGAACTAGCAAGACAAGTGTGTCCAAAAGGAAAAGTGTATCCAAATCTAGATCTAGATCCGAAGAACTTAAGAAAAATGTGTCCATAAGGAAAAGTGTGTCAAATCCAGATCCAGATCCAAAAAATGCCCAACAAGAAGAGTCCGAGTCTAGTCAAGATTGGATATCAAGATAGGATTCTGGAGAAAAAAAATAAAAAGAGAACAAAACACAAAATTAGGATGTATATATGATTGTAATGTGCACAAAAATTGAGGAGCCAGCTGCTGCTGGGGGCAGCAACATGGAGGTGGTGGTGGGAAAATCGAGGTTGCCACCTCGAAAAGTGGTGCATGGATGGAAAGGGAAACGTGTTGTCGCCTATTCTCAGCCCAATCATTAATGACCTCGCAAATGGTGCAGTAGGACCTGATGATCAGATTGTGAAAGGGATTTGGGAAAATCATGGAGACATAGGGAAGGCGTGCATCACGACAATGGCTGGCTACCTCTTCATTCAAAGACTAATTCCAAATTCATGTGAAAAAAATTCTTACTACCTTAGGTTCTAAGCTACTATTTTTGTAAACTCTTCTTTCACCCATGCGTTCTGTCACTCAATCCTAGCACACTCAAAGCTAGAACAATGGTAGAATTTTAATACCTCTCATCCACCTTATACAAGGAGGTAGATAGGCATGCCCACTAGCTACATAAGATGGGACTAAAGGAGTTTGTGGAGCTATTGTGGGAGGAGCTTCAATAAAACTTCAAGGCCATGGAGAAATTGGAGCAATTACAAAAATAAAATATCATCATGCTCCCATCAGCAGGTGAGGAAATATTATTTAATCCTCTATATGTTGCCGAGGTATTCAAATTGCTGGCTAAGGGGGAGGCTGAGGTCAAAGCTAGCCCCAATGAGGGGGATTTAATAAAGGAGTTTGGCCCGCTGGAGGGCCAGACCAACAAATTCAAAATCACAGGCACTATGGACGAAGATCAATAGAAGAAAATTCTCTTTGTGGTGGAGATGATCAATCTCACCCACAGCCATATTGCATGTCGAGGAAGGTCTTTGGAATGGTGAAAGCTGTGAACCAAGAATGAAGGTGGCTTGGGACAAGGTTCTATACAATAACCTGAAGGACCAAATTGGAAAAATCAACAGCCTCCTAAACACAAAAGGAAGATCAGCCGTATCTGACAACAACCATGTTCAATTTAAAATAAAGAGCCAAAAAGGAGAAGAAGGAAGAACAAAAAGAAGATGCACTACCCAAAGAGGATGCGGCTAAGAAGCCCCAAGAACATGCAAGTTTGGGACAGGGAAAGGAACAGATAGCCTGTAAGATTCCTCCCTCCAGTTTTTGAGGTGTAAAGGTGTAAGAACCTCCCCTTCTGTTCTTGTAATTATTCCCCTCTCTAAAATATGAGAAAGATCTTGTTTTATCCTGTTTTGGTCTAGAGAGAGAAAATGTCTAGAGAGAGGTAATCCAAAATTGAGATATCTTTGGATATAAAAATCCTCCTACTATCTGAAATGGTTTCCCTTGAAATAGAAGTTCAAAATGAACTTTCCAATGTGCATTAGGAATCAATTAAAAATGTTATAAGGGACCTTAGCCTAGGTCTAGATTTTCAAAAATTTCTGGATTATGGTCCAATTAAGGTTCCTATGGGCCAATAAGATTAATCCAAGTATTGGGATGAGATAAATCCAAAGAATAAAAGAAAATACCCAAAAATGAGTAAATGCTCACATAAGATGAAGAGTTGACTTATTGGTTAAAAACTAAGAGATATTACTAAAAAAATGAGATATTTTGAATTTTTGACACCTTGGTAAGAAGGGGGAGACCTTTGAGGTAGGTACCTATTTCACACGTGGATGAGTTTTTAATTCAAAAACATTGTGATATTTTTTATCTCTTCTCTCTCCTGGATCAAAATGGGAGCTAAACTAATCTCAATCTTGTCTCCAAATTGAGCCAAACTGAAGCTGGAAAATTCTAGAACTTAGTTTGACTCAGTTAGTGGCCTCCCTCACCTATAAATAGACCCTCATTCTTTTGTATTCTCATCTTTGAGCTATACCATGCCAATATTACATTAAAATAATGATATTTTCTATTATCCGTTAAAAATCCTCTACTTATGGTGGAGAACTTGGAGCTTATCTCTCTCTTCAATAATCCTTGGAGCTTTCTCCTCAACATACTAAACCAATTGATTGGTTGCGGGCTTCCTTCTAAGATGAAGAAGCAAGCCAAATCTAGAGGTAAGAAGTAATTTCATTGTTTTCATTAATATTCTCAATGATTTCACTTCTCAACCCCTCTCAAGCTTGAGAAGTTTCTATTTAGTTATTTTTAATGCAAATCAAGCTTTCTCTAAAAGTTTCAATAATTAATCACAAAAAAGTTAATCTTTATGCTTAATTAGGATGCTTTTTATGTATATCTCTCTCTCCAAAAAGAATAGTCATTCCTATGACTAATTCTTAAGCAAAAGAATGCTTATCATTGACATTGATAAATTCTTAATTCAAAATCAATCTCTAAGCTTGTTAAGCTAGAGATTAAGAAAATAGCTTTTTATGCTTTTATGCTAATAAAATTACAGTAAACTTATGATTTAATTTCATAAATTGGATTTAAGTATAGGGATAGTTATTCTATCATAATTGTATTACAAATTCTTACTCTTTCTAGAAATATGAAAAATTATCACTAATAGCAGAGCGAAGCTATGACAAAATTTCTAGAAATATGAAAAATTATCAGTAAATAGCAGAGCAAAGCTATGACAAAATTTTTAGAAATTAATACATAACTCATTTTTATGCATAATGTGAAAAGAGGACTTCCTACCATATTCTAGGATTGGTTATCCTATGCTGCTAAAGAATGATTTTCATCACATTCATGGAAAACTAATTTTTAATGTTTATGCATAAATAATTAATTAAAGAAAAGAGAAATTTTTGGTATTTTTTATTTTTATGCAAAAGAGGAATTTCCATGATAATGGAGATCCATGTAATTAAATGGAAAGAGAGAAATTTTGGTATATTAAAATAATTAATATTTTAATTTAAAGAGAAATAGATAAATTTATTTTATGTATGAGAAAATTAAAATGGTAAAAGAGGAATTCCCATGACATTTGGAATTCAATCATTTAAATGGTAAAAGTGAAATTCTTGACATATGGAATTCAATCATTTAAATGGTAAAAGTGAAATTCTTGACATATTTGAAATAATGGATATTTTTATTAAAGAAAAGAGAAATTTTAGATAAATTTATTTTATGATCAAAGAGGAATTCCCATGATATTTGGAATTCAATCATTTAAATGCAAAAAGAGGAATTCCCATGATATTTGAGATCCAAGAAATTAAATGGAGAAAGAGGAATTTTTAGCATAATTCAAATTATGAGTATTTATCAAAAGTGAAATTTTTGAGCTTTATTGGGAAATATAGATAGAATTGATTTTTGTAAATCCCATGAATCTTTTACTCGAAAGAAGAATATTGAATATATTTCACTTGAGAAATTCGAGAAAGAATATGAAAATATCCGTCGAGAAAAAGTACCTTTAACTAGGCCAAGCAATTGGCAAAAATTTAGAAAAGTCCCATCGGTATCGAAAATAGAAAATGTTACTAAATGTGAATAGATGTGAATGCGATGTGATAAGATGTGAGTGGATGTGATAGGATGTGAGGTGATGTAAATGGATGTGGATGTGAATGAAGAGATGAGAATTAGATGTGAGGATATGTGATGTGATATAAATGGATGTGGATGTGGATGTGGATGTGATAGGACATGATGTGATGAAAATAGATGTGGCTATGGATGTGATAAGATGTGGTGTGATGCAAATGAATGTGGATGTGCATGTGATAAGATATGATGTGATGTAAATGGATGTGGATGTAATAGGATGTGATGTGATGTAAACAGATGTGGATATGGATGTGATAAGATGTGATGTGTTGCAAATGAATGTGGACGTGGATGTGATAAGATGTGAATGGATGTGGATGTGGATGTGGATGTGGATGAGATGTGATGTGAATATATATGGATGTGAATGTGAATGTATGGACGGATGTGGATAGATGTGCATGTATGCTTAATTTTAATGGTTTTTATGTAATTTCTCTCTCTCACCTTCTCATGAAGCTTTTTCCTAATCCAAGAATAAATTCTATGCTTGTTTAATTGGAGGCTAAATTAATGGCTTTTTTATGCTTTTAAGTTAGTTATTTCATGCAAATTTATGATTCAATCCATAAGGGGTTAATGATCCAATTAGGGATCATTCTAATCATATCCATAATGTTAAAGTTCATTCTTTTAAGAATAAATTGAGATTTAGCAGCGGAGCTATGGCGAAGTTTCTGTAAAAATTACACATAAAACATTTTCATTCAAAGTATGAAAAGAGGACTTCCTACCATATTCTAGGAATTATCATCGTAGATAAACTGATTGATTCTCATTTCAAAGTATGAAAAGAGGACTTCCTACCATATTCTAGGAATTATCATCGTAGATAAACTGATTGATTCTCATTGTAATCATATAAATATTGATTTTTAGGTTTATGCATAATTAATAAATTTTTAGATAAATTTATTTATCTATAAGAAATAATTCAATGCTAAAAGAGGAACTCTCATTACATTTGGAATTCCATGATTGGATGGGAAAAGAGAATTTCCTATCATATTGGAATTATGGGATAATTCATTTAATTTTAAAAATAAATTTTTAAATAAATTTATTTATCTATGAGAAATAATTAAATGTTAAAAGAGGAATTCCCATTACATTTGGAATTCCATGATTGGATGGGAAAAGAGAATTTCCTATCATATTGGAATTATGGGATAATTCCTTTTAATTTTAAAAATAAATTTTTAGATAAATTTATTTATCTATGAGAACTAATTAAATGTTAAAATAGGAATTCCCATTACATTTGGAATTCCATGATTGGATGAGAAAAGAGAATTTCCTATCATATTGGAATTATGGGATAATTCATTTAATTTCAAAAATAAATTTTTAGATAAATTTATTTATCTATGAGAAATAATTAAATGTTAAAAGAGGAATTCCCATTACATTTGGAATTCCATGATTGGATGGGAAAAGAGAATTTCCTATCATATTGGAATCATGGGATAATGCATTTAATTTCAAAAATAAATTTTTAGATAAATTTATTTATCTATGAGAAATAATTAAATGTTAAAAGAGGAATTCCCATTACATTTGGAATTCCATGATTGGATGGGAAAAGGGAATTTCCTATCATATTGGAATTATGGGATAATTCATTTAATTTTAAAAATAAAATTTTAGATAAAATTATTTATCTATGAGAAATAATTAAATGTTAAAAGAGGAATTCCCATTACATTTGGAATTCCATTATTGGATGGGAAAGGATAATTTCCTATCATATTGGAATTATGGGATAATTCATTTAATTTCAAAAATAAATTTTTAGATAAAATTATTTATCTATGAGAAATAATTAAATGTTAAAAGAAAAATTCCCATTACATTTGGAATTCCATGATTGGATGAGAAAAGAGAATTTCCTATCATATTGGAATTATGGGATAATTCATTTAATTTCAAAAATAAATTTTTAGATAAATTTATTTTTCTATGAGAAATAATTAAATGTTAAAAGAGGAATTCCCATTACATTTGGAATTCCATGATTGGATGGAAAAGAGAATTTACTATCATATTGGAATTATGGGATAACTCATTTAATTTTAAAAATGAATATTTAGATAAAATTATTTATCTATGAGAAATAATTAAATGTTAAAAGAGGAATTCCCATTACATTTGGAATTCCATGATTGGATGGGACAAAGAGAATTTCCTATCATATTGGAATTGTGGGATAATTTATTTAATTTTAAAAATAAATTTTTAGATAAATTTATTTATCTATGAGAAACATTTAAATGTCAAAAGAGGAATCCTTACGACATTTGGAATTCCATCATTTATATGGACAAAGAGAAATTTCTAGCATATTGAAATAATGGATATTTTAAATGAATTTATTTTATAAGAATTATTTGATGGGAAAAGAGAAATTCCCATGGTAATTGGGATCCTAGAAATTAAATGGGAAGAAGAGGAAATTTTAGTATAAATTAAATTAATGATTATTTTACCATAAGAGGAAATATGGGTAGAATTGATTTTTACAAATCCCATGAATTCTTTTATTCAAAAGAAGAATATTGAATATAATTCAATGGAGGAATTAAGAAGAATACGAACTAGTTGTCAGAAAAAGAATCTTTAATTAGGCCAAGCATCCATACATCCATTTTCACATCCACATTCATACATCCATATCCACATCCACATTCATACATCCACATCATCCATATATCCATCCACATTAATCTACATCATTCACACATCAAACCACATCATCCATTCACATCCGATTCACATGCCGTCATTTATTCACATCCCTTATTTTTCATTCATATCACGATTCACATGCCATCACATTCCTTCACATCCTATACCATTCATTCACATCCTAATTCACAGGACATCACATCCATTCATTCAATTTCATTTATCTGATTCATATCACTTCCATCCATCCATTTACATCTATCTGATTCCGATCACATCTCATCACATCTATTTATAGAATGTAAGAGAATTCTAATTTTTTGATATAAAGATTCTTTACGCATCTAATTAGGCATAAAGACAACTTTAGTAGGAAAAACACTTTTATTAAAATCCTTTTATACATCTATTTAGGCATAAATTCAATTTTAAGGAAAATAACACTTTCGAATTAAAAATAAACCTTTTATGCATTTTACTATTTATAAATTCTATTTTAATGAGAATAACACTTTTGAATTAAAAATCAATCTTTTATGCATCTTCCTATGCATAAAATCAAAATTGATGAAAATAACTCTTTTGAAATAAAAATAGATTTCTTTATGCATATTTCTATGCATAAAATCAAAGTTGATGAAAATAACTCTTTTGAAATAAAAAAGGATTTCTTTATGCATCTTTCTATGCATAAAATCAAGTTGATGAGAATAACACTTTTGGATTAAAATAAATTCTTTATGCATCTTTCCATGCATAAATCCAATTTAGTAGGAATTACACTTTTAGAATAAAAGAATTTCTCTAATGCATCTAGTTTATGCATAAAATCCATTTATGATGAAAATCACACTTTTAATATAAAAAATATCTTTTATGCATACAAATCATTTATAAAATCACTCTTTTAATATAAAAGAATTTCTTTTATGCATCAATTTATGCATAAAAATCATTTATGATGAAAATCACACTTTTAATATAAAAAATATCTTTTATGCATATGTTTATGCATACAAATCATTTATGACAAAAAAATATAAAAGAATTTCTTTTATGCATCCATTTATGCATAAAAATCATTTATGATGAAAATCACACTTTTAATATAAAAAATATCTTTTATGCATACAAATCATTTATGATGAAAATCACTCTTTTAATATAAAAGAATTTCTTTTATGCATCCATTTATGCATAAAAATCATTTATGATGAAAATCACACTTTTAATATAAAAAATATCTTTTATGCATATGTTTATGCATACAATTTCAATATGCTTCCTTCTATACATAGTATTGAATTCTAAAGAAGGTAACACCTTTTTAATAAAGTATTTTTAGTATGCTCTTTTCTTTACTTAGGATGAAAAATAACACTTTAAGAATACATATATGTTGGGAATTACTCTTTTTGAATAAAAAAAGTAAAACTTATTTTACACAATTTTAGAAAATTTCACCATAACCTCCTTTGTATGGCTGACCATTTTATAATTTTTAACTCTGTAAAATTAATTAGAATTTTACCAAGAGTATTTAAATCATTCTAATGTAAAAATTTTCTACTTATTTAAGAGAAACATTATGAAAAACTTGATTTTATCCATTAATCATTCATCTAGGATAAAGAATGGTTGGATTTACTAAAGAAGAGAGGGGAATGCCTTTTTTCAATGAGGCATAACATCATATTCATTTTAGAGAAGACAAAAATCATAAAAACCATAAAATGAAATAGAAAAGAGAAGAATCTCCAGCTTACAAAGGAATTTGAGAGCTTTCCTTTGGCTTGATGGTTTGAGGGATCTACTCTTGTTTGAAACAAGAGTGGCCACCAATCTTTAGAAGAGGGAAGGTCAAAAACTAATGAATTAAGAGTAAATTCACAGTTTTTGGCTCTTGGGAGAAGCAGGGTAACAGTGCAAAAACACTATTAAGCTTCAACAAAGGGGGAGGCTTCTATTTATAGGAAAAAGTGAGCCTCTAACCAAGCAAACCGATTCTAGAATTTTCCAGATCAGTTTGGTCAATTTTTGACCATTTTTAGGTCAGTTTAGCTTACTTTTGAAATTAGACTTGAATTTGGAGACAGGAGAGATGAAATATCTCAATTTTTGATAATTTTAAACTCCACCACACATGTGAAGTAGGCGCCTCCTTCATGAGGGGGAATCCCCATCTTGAGGTGTCAAAAATTCATCATTTTACTAAATATCTCTTCTTTTTTAACTAATATCCTTGTCCTTAGTCAACTCTTCATCTTATGTGAGTATTTACTCATTTTTGGAAAATTTTCTTTATTTCTTCCATTTATCTCCTCCACACATTTGGATGAATCTGATTGGCCCCTCAAAACCTTAATTTAAAATTTTCAGAAAATCTGGACTCCCAGGATAAGGCCTAATAGATTACACTTGATTTCTAATGCTCCTTTAGAAAATCTTTTGAACTTCTGTTTTGGAGGAACTTATTTTAAAAAGAAGAGATATTTTTCCATCCAAAAATATAAACTGAATTACCACTCTCTAAAAGATTTTCTCTCTCTAGGCCAAAACTGGTAAAACAAGATCTTTTTTATTTTTCTGAAGAGGGATTTGACTATAGGGGAAGATACTGGACATCTTGAGAGGCTGGGGAGGAATCTTACAAGTACCAATGTGTAGCTTTACACCTTTGTGTCGACAAGGAAAATGAGCATGAATTGTTGAGATATCGAGCTCATCTAGTGAGGCAGTGGACACTGATGACCTGCCTAGGGGATAGGCCCTACACTTACACCATGGTTGGTGAGATCATGGTGATATCCGGCCAGTGGTATGACAGGCTGTGTGAGCCATTCTACAGACTGGCATAGTTATAGCGCCAGCTCATTTAGTTAGGTTCACACTATAGAGAACCCTAGTATGTATTTGGTTGAGTACCTTTTCATATTGTGTGTACTCTTATCGTTGTATATGGTGTGTTGAGTGTTGTGTGAAGAAGAAGAAGATTTTTAGCCTCTCACCTTGTGTGTTCTCTTTTAGGGTTTTGTGAGTGTGTGTGCTTGTAAGAGCTCAAGCTCTCTTCTCCCCTGCATCTTTTCATGGTATCAGAGCCTGGCTCATGCTTAGGGTGCTGAGCTGTAAGCAAGAGAAGCACAAAAAGCGGTACGAGGGTAAGAGCTTCATCTACTCTTCCCTATTTGTGTTGGTGACTACACCCTTGTCGGGAGCTCTATGGGAGGCACCGGCAAACGATCTCTAATTGAGGAGCTTTCTTCGCGGGAGTAAAGCTATAGGGCAACTATACTATCCTATCGAACTAAATTTTTTGGGCTGAAAATGCATTTCGGGCGTGTTAGGACCTCCGTTTTTCGGAAAGCAGGCGATTTCAAGCACTGCGAGTAAGTCATCGATTCCTTGTAGAACTCTGTTTTAAGAATTGCAAGAAGACAGATTAGTTGTGCAGACATTGTGTGTGCTGCAAGGAGGTCAAACAGTTGCCATTGGGTGTATGTATGCACATTGAGGCCGTTGGTTTGTGACATTTGACTGTAGTACAGTACCGCTGCAAAAAATACAGCAGTTTGTGCAGGACAAACCAGAGTGCTGTCTCTGGTAAATTTGTGTGTCTGGCAAGATGTCAAATGATGGCATATACAAAATTGTTTGCTGAGAAGCTTGACAAGAATAACTTCTATGCTTGGAGGTTCAGGTTGACAAATTTCCTGATGGGAAAGGGTTACTACTGGGACTACATAGAAGGTGAGCATGAAGAGGCACCAGAGATATCAGAGATCAATCCGACTATTGCAGATGTGAAAGAGTTCAAGGATTGGAACCAAGGAACTGGAAAAGTTATGTATTGGCTTCTATCAGTATACAAGACACCATGATTAGGCACATACAGGATGCCAAGTCCCCGAAGGAGGCATGGGACACCTTGGTAAAACTCTATGAAACGAATACCAAGGCACGAAAGATACAGTTGAAGAATGAACTTCATACTGTGGAGAAAAAGAGTATGTATGTGTGACTATCATTGAAGATCAAGGGTATTGTGGAATCCCTTGCACATCTATTGGCGTTTCAGTAGATGATGATGATGATAAGGTGGAAGTCTATCTACGTGGTCTCAGGCCACAATACAAGGCGTTCAAGACGTCTATTCAGACTCGGAAAAACATTCCCAATTTCATAGATTTGGTATCTATGTTGATTATAGAAGAGAAGATCTTGGGTGAAGACCAACAATCTTCACAAAACAAAAACAGTTCAGAGCAACAGGACTTCTACACAAGTTTAGGAAGAGGACGAGGTAGAGGAGGCCGTGGATGCGGCCAAGGAGGTTGCCGAATAGGTAATCAAAATTATGGCCAGCAACAGCAGCAACAACAACAGTCCCAGAATTCACAACAACAACAACAACACGCAGGTGGAAGAGGCCAATTCAGGTAGGGGGAGTCAAAGAGGTCGTGGAAATTGGCAAAGACAGTATAATGATACACGTGGATGCTTTTATTGTGGTAAGCCTAGACACGTGTAGGAAGATTGTTATAAGAAGCAAGTTGACATGAAAATGGAAAGTTGCAGCAAACAACTATGCATCCTCGAGCAGCAGAAACAATGAGGATAATGAAAGATTGTTTGTTATGAAGCATGTCATTAATGCCATGTCTGAAAATGTTGAAGTAGCACATAAAGATGATGTATGGTACGTTGATTCAGGTGCTTCGAATCTCATGATAAGTCATGGGGAGTGGTTCAAGGAGATGAAAAACCTTGAAAGACCAGGTTTTGTGTAAACAAGGGATGACATTGCTCATCTAATTGCCCATCTTGGAGATGTGCGATTGTCTATATAGGATGGCAAAGTGAAGTACCTTACAGATGTACTTCATGTTCCAAATATAACAAAGAATCTGGTTTCAGTTGGCCAGATGATTGAGCAGGCTTTGTAGGTTTGGTTTAACCCTGATGGTTGTTATGTTGAAGACTTTAAAGATAAGTGCAGGTTGGTTGCAAAAGGCAAGAGAGTGGGCAGAATGTTTACATTGAATGTAAACATGCCTGAAGTGAGTGCTGCGATGTTTGCAAATGGTTCAAGAATTGTTGCAGACACAGACATTTGGCATAAAAGAATTGGACATGTGAATGTGCAGAGAATGAAGTCTATGCAGACTAAAGGAATTGTAACAGGGCTGCCAAAGTTTAAAGTTGAAGGTATACAGAAAATATGTGAAGCATGCCAATTTGGAAAGCAAACAAAGCATGTATTTCAACGTGACAAAAATGTGAGCAAAAATGCACTAGATGTTGTGCATTCAGATGTATGGGGTCCTACGAAGACCATGTCTATGGGAGGCTACAGGTAATATATGACATTTATTGATGACCACACAAGGAAAGTGTGGGTATACTTCATGAAGGAGAAGAGTGAGGTGTTCACTCATTTTCAAAATTTCAGAGTTATGATTGAAAAGCAAACAGGGAAACATGTAAAGTGCCTAAGGTGAGATGGAGGGGGAGTGTACTTCTCCAATGAGTTCTCTGAATTTTTGCAGAAGAATGGTATTCAGAGACAGTTTACATGTTGCAAATACACTCCGTAGCAAAATGGAGTTGCTGAGCGGAAAAATAGGCACATTGCTCAGATTGCGCGAGCATTGATGGGAGAGAAGAATATGCTGCATAGCTATTGGTGGGCTGAGGCTGTTTCTACAGCAGTTTACATCATGAACAGGACTCCAACTGTAGTCATACATGTTTTAACTCTAGAGGAGACGTTTACTGACAGAAAACCTGATTTGTCTCATCTATGCATTGCATGTGTGCATGTGCCAGATGAGCTGAGAACTAAGTTGGATCCAAAAGCTGAAAAATGTGTGTTTATTGGGTATTCCCTTGAGCAAAAGGGATACAGGTGTTATAACCCTGCTACACGTGAGTTGAGGGTAAGCAAGGATGCTGTTTTTGATGAGACGATCAGCTGGTATGCTGCTGAAAAAGAAGCTGTTGGGGCTGATGTGAGTGGAAATGTGGTTGCAAAGAATGCAAGTTAGCAAAATCACAGTCTTTGAGTGGACCAGGAGAGTCCTCATCTAGTGGTTCAGTTGATAGAGCATCGAGTGGTAGGCTAATACCAGTCCTGCAAATGTGATTAGTACATCACATAAAGGCAAAGAGAAAGTGGTTGAGCCCCTTAGTATACATGACATTTCTGCAGGCCATTCTCATGTTGATGGAGAGTCTAGTGGCTTAGAGATGAGCCTTGATGAGGATCTTGGGATACTAGCTACTATGAGAACACGTGGTGTAAAGAAGGCTATGGAAGCCATGAATGCAAAGCTGTGAAGATCTGGGAGAGTGAAGAATCCTGTGTAGAGGTTTACCTATGATGGTTATGTAGCACATCACTATGCATACATGGCAAAAGTTGTACAGGTTGTAGAACCCACATGCATTGATGAGGCTATTGGAAATGTGTGTTGGGAGAAAGCTATGGATGAGGAGAGGGATGCACTATATGGAAATGAGACTTGGGATTTAGTGCAATTCCCTGAAGGCAAGAAAGCCATTGGATGCAAGTGCAGTGGATAGACAAGTTGTCATTTTTTGTGACAACATTAGCAGTATACATCTACATCCACATTCACATACATCCACATCCACATTCCCATTCACATCTATACATCCACATCTACATCCACATACATACATACATCCACATCCACATTCCACATTCACATCTATACATCCACATTCACATACATCCACATCCACATTCTCATTCACATCTACATCCACATACATACATACATCCACATCCACATTCCCATTCACATCTATACATCCACATCTACATCCACATACATATATACATCCACATCCACATTCCACATTTACATCTATACAGCCACATCCACATCTACATCCACATCTACATCCACATTCACATCTATGCATATACATCTTCATGCATACATCCATTTTCACATTCATACGTTTTGTCCCGGGTACCAAGGAAAAGAGTTCCAAGGCCCCCTAGCCGGAAGTTCATGCAAACATAAAACTAGCCACACCACTTACACACCCAATATGAAATTGCCTTTTTCTTAGCATCAGCTAACTTTAAAACAATCCTTTAATGAAACCATAGTACCACTGATCACAATCTTCCAATTTATCCGGTTGATTCATAATTTCCCATCATTCCTTCATCAGAGTATCTATGGCATCATTGGCAACTAGAACGCTCACCACCTGTCCACTCAGGGGCCTTTTCAATAGTTCCTAGCCCATAATACTCGGCAATATAATCACTTATAAAAATCAAGATGGACTCTCGTTGAAGATCAGCAAGATCAACCAAGAGATCCATAAAAAGAACCATGGACTCATCCATTGAAGACCAGCAAGGTCAATCAACCAGATCCATGCCCGGTTTCAGAAAACAACTCTTACTGCTTGTTCCAATATCTTCCTCGACGTACGCGTGGGTATCCTAGGCGACCCAGAGCCCGAGCACCGTATGGTCAGCACCCTCTAGGATCCTTCAGGTGACCTAGTGCTTCACTCATAGGCCGCTTCCTTGGTCCCTCGTCCACCGTACCGGAAGCTCACCATTTTAATTGAACCGAGGCTCGTCAAGACCTCGGTCGACCTTGCTACGCGAGACCTCCATTGACTCTCCGACAGCAGTTGCAACTTTATCAGTTAGGTCTCCACGACCTTAATCACAAGATGGTCAAAATGCTTCCCTAGAATTCTTGACATAAAACAGCCATTTACAAACAGCATTTACAAACAGTTTACAAATACAATTTCTATATTAACTCTCATTTTTTCACATTATCCCTCATTAATCCACATTACTTATTCCACATTCCATTTATATGTGTACTCATCCAATCACATCATTTTCCATCTCTTCACTTTAGATTCCTTCACATCACATATCATATATTCACATCCATATCCACATCCACATCCACATCCACATTCACATCCATACATCCATATCTACATGCTTACCTCCATTTTCACATCCTCATTTATACATCCACATCCCATATCCACATTCATACATACTCATCCATATCCACATCCATACATCCACATCCACATGCATACATCCACTATCACGTCCTCATTCATACATCCACATCCACATACATACATACATCCACATCCACATTCCCATTCACATCTATACATCCACATCTACATCCACATACATACATACATCCACATCCACATTCCACATTCACATCTATACATCCGCATCTACATCCACATTCACATACATCCACATCCACATTCCCATTCACATCTATACATCCACATCTACATCCACATACATACATACATCCACATCCACATTCCACATTCACATCTATACATCCACATCTACATCCACATTCACATACATCCACATCCACATTCTCATTCACATCTACATCCACATACACATTCTCATTCACATCTACATCCACATACATTACATACATCCACATCCACATTCCCATTCACATCTATACATCCACATCTACATCCACATACATACATACATCCACATCCACATTCCACATTCACATCTATACAGCCACATCTACATCCACATTCACATCTATGCATATACATCTTCATGCATACATCCATTTTCACATTCATACATCCACACTCCCATCTCCACATCCACACATCCACATACATACATCCATTTCCACATTCCCATTCATATAACCCCATATGCCTTCACATCTAATCCTTTACATCACATCCATTCTCGCCCTATCACAACCCATATACATCTTATCGTATCACATACACTTCTTACCTCATCCCATACACATCTTATCACATCTTATCACCTTCTAACTTATTTCATAAGCATCTTATCACCTCTTATCACATCTTATACACCTCTTATCACATCCTATCACATCTCATATCTATTTATAGAATACAAGAGAATTCTTATATTTGATATAAGATTTCGTTACACATTTATTTATGCATAAATTCTATTTAAGGAGATTAATACTTTCGAAGTAAAAATCAATCTTTTATGCATCTTCCTATGCATAAATTCATTTTAAATGAAAATGACACTTTTGAATTAAATTTTAATCTTTTATGCATCTTCCTATGCATAAATTCAATTTAGATGAGAATGACACTTTTGAATTAAAAATCAATCTTTTATGAATCTTCTTATGCATAAATTCAATTTGGTAGGAATTACACTTTTAGAATAAAAGAATTTCTCTTATGCATCTAAGTTATGCATAAAATCCATTTATGATGAAAATCACACTTTTAGTATAAAAAGAATATCTTTTATGCATACCTCTATGCATGAAATCCAAATATGATAAAAGTAACACTTTTATAATAAAATAATCAACTTTTATGCATACTTCTATGCATGAAATTCAATTGTGATAAACGTAACACTTTTATAATAAAATAATCATCTCTTATGCATACCTCTATGCATGAAATTCAATTATGCTAAAAGTAACTCTTTTATAATTAAATATTCATCTCTTATGCATATCTCTATGCATGAATTTCAATTATGCTAAAAGTAACTCTTTTATAATAAAATATTCATCTCTTATGCATACCTCTATGCATGAAATTCAATTATGTTAAAAGTAACTCTTTTATAATAAAATATTCATCTCTTATGCATACCTCTATGCATGAATTTCAATTATGCTTAAAGTAACTCTTTTATAATAAAATATTCATCTCTTATGCATACCTCTATGCAAGAAATTAAATTATGCTAAAAGTAACTCTTTTATAATAAAATATTCATCTCTTATGCATACCTCTATGCATGAATTTCAATTATGCTTAAAGTAACTCTTTTATAATAAAATATTCATCTCTTATGCATACCTCTATGCATGAAATTCAATTATGCTAAAAGTAACTCTTTTATAATAAAATATTCATCTCTTATGCATACCTCTATGCATGAAATTCAATTATGATAAAAGTAACACTTTTATATTAAATAATAATCTTCTATGCATACCTCTATGCATGAAATCTAATTATGATAAAAGTAACACTTTTATGTTAAAATAATAATCTTTTATGCATACCTCTATGCATGAAAATCAATTATGCATAATATAAAAATCAATTTCTCTATGATTACAATGAATATCTTCAATTAATCTAGGATGATAATTCCTAGAATAGGGTAGGAAGTCCTCTTTTCATGCTTTGAATGAAATTATTTTATGCGTAATTTTTATAAAAATTTTGCTATAGCTCCGCTGCTATGACTGATAAATCTCAATTTTTCTAAGGGATAAAGCTTATCATTAAGAAATAATTAGAATGATCCCTAATTGGATTAATAATTCATAATGGATTGAATCATCAATATTCATGAAATACATAAACTAAAAGCATAGAAAAAAGCCATTAATTTGGCCTCAAGTATAGATTAATCTTGGATTAAAGAAAAGCTTGATGAAAAGCTTCATTTGGATTGAGAATGGGTCATGAGTATGACCATTTCTTGAGTGAGAGAGAGAAATTACATAAAAACCATTTGAATTAAGCATAAATAAAAATTTATGTAATTCTTAACTATCATTAATCAATTAACTTCAATAGCATTCATCAAATTATGTAACTCTTCACTACCATTCATCAATTAACTTCAATAACATTCAAAAACCATTCCAATTAAGCTTCTCAAGCTTGAGAGGGGTTGAGAAGAGAGAAACATTGAGAAATTATAGAAAATGATCAAAATTTACCATTTACCTTACAATTTGCTTGATTCTTTGTTCACGGTAGAGGCCCCCAACCAATCAATTGGTTAAGTATGTTGATGGAGCCATCAATGGGGATTGAAGAAAGAAGGAAGCTCCAATTTCTTCAATTTGGAGAGAATTTTAGAGAATAGTAGAAACTAGCATTATTTCAGCATAACTCTAGTATAGTAAAATTCTTCCTTTTTTTTCAAAGGACTCATGTTCTATTTATAGGAGAGGGAAGCTCTAACCAAAGCTAACTAAATTCTAGAATTTTCCAGATTTAGTTTGGTTGAATTTGGACTAGATTTGGATCTAGTTTGGTTACTTTTTTGATTCGGTTTGGTTCAAGAGAGAGGAGAGATAAAAATATCACATTATTTTTTAGTTTAAAACTCATTCAAGCATGTGAAATATGCACCTCCTTTAAAGAACTCCCCTTCCTTACATATGTGTCAAAATGGAATCATTATACCCAAAATATCTCATATTTTTAATATTGCTCATAGTTTTTTACTAATAAACCTTGTACATTTTCAACTAGACTTCATCTTGTGTGAGAATTTACTTATTTTTGGATACCCAAAATATCTCATATTTTTAATATTTCTCATAGTTTTTTACTAATAAACCTTGTACATTTTCAACTCTTCATCTTATGTGAGCATTTACTCATTTTTGGATACCCAAAATATCTCATATTTTTGATATTACTCATAGTTTCTTACTAATAAACCTTGTACATAGTCAACTCTTCATCTTATGTGAGCATTTACTCATTTTTGGGTATCTTCTTTTACAAAATTGGATTTATCTCCTCCCTACACATGGATTGATGCTATTGGCCCATAGGAACCTTAATTGGATCATAATCTAAAATTTTTTGAAAATCTAAACCCTTAGGCTAAGGTCCTTCATACTCATTTTCAATTAATTTCAATTGCACATTGGAAAGTTCTTTTTGAATTTCTGTTTCAGGGGAACTTATTTTAATAAGATGAGAAATTTTTCTATCTACAAATATTCAAAATTTGAATATTCTCTCTCTAGAATATTCTCTCTCTCTAAGTCAAAACAGTTAGAAACAAGGTCTTTTATATTTCAGAAGAGGGGATTGATTACAGGGAAAGATGCTGGACATTTTGAGAGGCTGGGGAGGAATCTTACAGTTGCTCTCTTTGAGATAGCTTAGGCTATCTTACCCTTTGAGTCACATACTCATACTCTAAACGATGTGAGTCTCCATCCTTTATGGGAGTATGGATGCTTCCTTCTCGCTTTCTTCTCACTGTTCGTGCATCACCATCTAGAGACAATCTTCTTTTTGTAGCATTCAACTCTACTGATGCCTCGTTGCTAAGGTCTATGATGTTGCTTGGTCCAAGTGGCATTGAGGACGTTGAGGCTTGTCTTTTTTAAATTTTTTGCATACCTGGCCCACACCCTTTGTGCCCACCTTTGAGAAATGAATCATATTTTCATTGTTGCAAAAGGGTTATCATAAGATCACCTTAACAAGCATTATACAAAGAGATATACTTTACTCCATCATTTGATGCCAACTAGCAACCATGCACCCACAGACTTTACCAAGTTGGTTCTTGGCACCAAAAACTTCTCATTGGTCTCCATTGCCTTGTTGACAAGAGAACCACACACAATATCTTTATCAACAAGCATAACAAGTCCACATTTTTAAAATCTACAAGTGTACAAATTCTAGAAATTACTATTACCAAGCCACCATTCATACCTTGATCATGTATTCACCCCAATGTGCCACTCTGGCATGCCACCATACTAGCCATGTCTCTAACATGGATAGTTTTTTCTTGTTAGCATGTCCTTGTCTCTCAACCAAGCCCGTAAAGAATCTAATTCTATCTCAACAGCTTCTTCTGATGGTGTAGACTTCCACCATCGGCATCTTGATTAAAAATCTTCTTGACTATGTGGCGAAATGCATTTTTGTAGTGCCGCTGTAAGCTTTGTTCCCAATGAAACAGGCAAGATCTTTCTTGACCCGTCACATTGTTGTGGCCACCATTGCAGAGACCATCCTAGCTGCACACCAGTTTACCTAAATTTTGGCTTCTTGAATCCCTCCTTCTCCATCACACTACTAAGAAGGTTCCAAAATAGGGTCTGATCTTCTGTATCCTCAACCTTAAAATCACCAATAGATATGGTTTGCATTTCTTGAACATATGGATTGTAGACATGGCAAGCCATTATAGTCCAGTCATGCATCGTCTTCAAAAAATTAAAACAAATCTAGTAGCTACCTAGCTCTCACCTCCTAGTCTCATTTTTTTAACAAGCTCTATACCATTGTCAAGGCCTTGAGTAGTGGACATCTTAAACATGTGGCACCTATCAAACCCTGAGAATTCCAATTGTCCTGAAAACACCATGCTTTGGAAATAATTAAATAGTAAATGATTCTTGAGCTTGAAAATAGCATCATAATCTCCCACTGATTGACCTTCCTCAACTTGGGCTTCCTTTCTCCACCTTGATAGTCATTGTCTAATATAGGTGCCAACTTTACTAGTAAGTCATTGATTTCTTTGTCTGAAGGTTTGGCATCATTCTCATGCTTCCCAAATAGTGTTGACTACATCACAATCTCCTTATCTAGCTTTTGCTGCATTGATCTTGGTTTGCCACTAAAATCTTTTGACACCATCTCTTTCACTCTACTCTGAACCTCAACCAAAGCTCATCTAGTCACTCCTTCAGAAATTGGGTGCATGTGTGCATGTGATAGCCCAAATGTATAATCCCCTTATTGACTCCTTTACAAGTAATCTCATTTGGAGAACAAAAGATAAAGCTTGCATGAGCACTTAACAATACAAGTGGGTGGACAAGAGTAATAAAAGAATTTCAGAGGCCCAAATTTATCAGTTTTGCTACCAAAGGGACATACTTTGGCTAAACGACCCACCTAATGCGGCTCATTTCTTTGTTTTGATCTTAACAATCCAGTGCATAATTCATTCATGCATTGCAAATGACCACCACACTTTCTGTATCGTATAATCACTAGAAACCCTGCCACATTACTTGTGTAGCATCATTCCACACATGTCCATCAAATTTGCTATCAGTGTCACCAATTGTTTTTTTGGGTGAAGACAGGGTAACTCAAAAAGAATATATCCAATATACTTGGCCGAAAGCTCTTCTACTTGGCGAATCTCTCTTACCAAAGAGAAACTTACTTTTAGAGAGTTTTTTTCTGGATGGTTTCTCAATATGTTTACAATGGTCATACTAGAAGACTCCTTCACTGAAAGTTCTTGTGATGTTTATGGACTTCTTTAAATCTAGGTGAGTGGATGACTCCTCCTTAACAGTGATGTTGGTTATCTGGCTACTTGGTATTTCTCCATGCATCACAAAAAGGATCTTCCAAATTGTATATCTAGGTGAAATATTAATTTATCTCCCCTCTTTATTATTTGCATCCCAAAATGATAGGCCATCTGATTCTGCACCAACAAGTTGATGTAATCGAATTCTATCTTCTGTAAATCCAAATAGTGCTGCCAACTCCTCTCTAGAAACCTCAAGAATTCCTTATGCACTTGCAAGCTCTATTTGATTAGCTCTTATCACTGCAATTTTCATCTTGTTCACTGTAAACTTAAAAGCTAACCAATCCTTCCAAGAATGAAGCAGTTCAAGCCACGACCAAAACAAACTGTTAGAAAAATCTCGACTTAGCTCTCGACTTAGCTCACCCACAATATCCCTTTCCCTCACGTGAGTGCTTTGGCTAAAATATGAAAAGTTCTACATTTTGAGATTAGTGTTTGGAAAACTTCATTTGAAATACGGGAAATAATTGATTAAAGTATATCTCAAAATTTGTTCTACAACCCCCCAAAATTTGGAGATCTTGACATCATTCGATTCAGAGATCCACAGAATTCAGTTAGAGATCCTTGAATAATTTAATTTGGAGATAATTTTGGATTTTAAAAGTTATCGCAATACTATTAGCATTAAACTCACCTCACTCCTTGAAAACTATAATGATCCTCAATTAATGAGCCATGCATGGACATGAGTACTTAGAGAGCCATTCAAGTAGATCAACTAATATTAACTATTTGTAAACTATTTGAAACAAAGGCTTATTTAACTAGCTTTTAAGTTTAAAAAAAACGTTTTGAACCCTAAGTTTTTCTCTTTGGCTAGTTCATCCTCCCATACCATTTCGCAGACTTTGATCTCCAAGGTGGGCGTCTTCTCTCCCACTCCATTTCGTCAATGAAACTATCCTGCCATCACAAGTTTACATTTTCTCCTTTGATGGTTGTCTGCATTTTCTTCTTGGATGAGGTAAAGAGGCTCCTGTCCCTTGATGGTTTCATCATGCGAAACCATCAAGGGAGTGTAAGAACTTCTTGACACCTCGTTTGAAAGGCAATATTGCCTCCTTTGAAAGTGTAAGATTCCTCTCTCCAACTTTTGAGATGTAAAGGTGTAAGAACCTCCCCTTCTGTTCTTGAAATTATTCCCCTCTCTGAAATAGAAGAAAGATCTTGTTTTACCCTGTTTTGGCTTAGAGAGAGAAAATATCTAGAGAGATAATCTAAAATTGAGATATCTTTGGATATAAAAATCCTCCTAGTGTCTAAAATGGATTCCCTTGAAACAAAAGTTCAAAATGAACTTTCCAATGTGCATTAGGAATTAATTGAAAATGTGTATAAGAGACCTTAGCCTAAGGGTCTACATTTTCAGAAATTTTTGGATTATGGTCCAATTAAGGTTCCAATGGGCCAATTGGATTAATCCAAGTGTTGAGATGAGATAAATCCAAAGAATAAAAGAAAATTTTCAAAAATGAGTAAATTCTCACATAAAATGAAGAGTTGACTGAGTACAAGGTTTATTAGTTAAAAGTTATGAGATATTACTAAAAAAAAAGAGATATTTTGAAATAATGATGCATTTTTGACACCTTGGTAGTAAGGAAAGGGAGACTCTTGAGGTAGGCGTCTCTTTCACATGTGTTAAAGGGTTTTTAATTCAAAAAAATTGTAATATTTTTATCTCCCCTCTCTCCTAGAACAAACCAAGTCAAAAAGGGAGCCAAACTGGTCCAAATCTGGTCCAAATTGAGTCAAATTGAACCTGGAAAATTCTAGAACCTAAATCAGTCCCCCTGCTAGGACCAGAACCAACAATTTTCTAGTATAATATGAGCTAGAGTGAACATTGGACCCAGTTGGACTTGGTTAGTGGTCTCCCTCACCTATAAATAGACCCTTGGTCTTTTGTAAAAAAATATTAGAGCTATACCATGCCAGTATTATATTTAAATAATCATATTTTCTATTATCCCTTAAATTTTTCTCTCTCTTGGGAGCTTAGATCTCTCTCTCTCTCTACAACAACTCTTGGAGTTTCTCTTCTCCTCTTGGTGGACCAATTGATTGGTCGGGGACTTCACTGCAATTAGAGAATCAAGCAAAACTTGGAGGTAAAATAAAATTTTATGGGTTTTTTCTAATTTTCTCAATAACTTTCTTCTTCTCAATCCCTCTCAAGCTTGAGAAGCTTTCAAAATGATTATTTTAATTCAAATCAAGCTTTTCTTAAGTTTCTTAATGTTTAATTAGCATTAAGTTAATCTTTATGCTTATTTGTAATGCTTTCTTTAAGTAAATCTCTCTCTCTCTAAAAGAATAGCCATGTTTATGGCTAAATCCCTTGAAAAAGGATGCTTCTCAATGATAGTCTCTTAATTCAAAGCTAAACTCTAGGCTTGATAAGCTAGAGATTAAGAAAATGGTATTTTTATGATTTTGTGTTAACAAATAATGGTTAATTACTTTAGATTATTTATAAGGAGTTAAAAACTACTTTGATTGATTCTAAATGAGAAATAGATTATCCTATCAATTTAGAAAAAGAGAAATAATGGAATTAGCTTAATCTAGTAAGATAATCATAATTAAGTTTATAATTATAGTTAAAATTATGATTTAAATTTATAGTTTGAGAAACTACTATCATATTTTTATTACAAGCTTTTATTCTTTGGAAAAATTTGAGAATTATCAGTAATAGCAGACAGCGAAGCTATGGAAAAATTTTCAAAAAAAATAATACATATCTTATTTTTATGCATAATGCTAAAAGAGGGCTTCCTAGCATATTTTAGAATTGGACATTCTATGCAAAGAGAATGATTTTCATCATATTCATGAGAAATATTTTTTTGTAATTATACATAATTAATTAATTATGAGAAAAGAGTAAATTTTGGTAAATTTATTTTTATACGAAAGATAAATTTTTGGTAAAATTATTTTTATACAAAAAGAGAAATTTCGATGATATTTGAGAGCCAAATAATTAAATGGTAAAAGAGAAATTTTTGGCATAATTCAAATTATGAGTATTTATCAAAAGTGTAATTTTAAGCATTATTAATTTTATTGGAAAATATGGGTAGGATTGATTTTTGTGAATCCCATGAATCTTTTACTCAAAAAGAAGAATATTGAATATATTTCATATGAGAAATTTGAGAAAGAATATGAAAATATCCATCGAGAAAAAGTACCTTTAACTAGGCCAAGCAATTGGCAGAAACTTAGAAAAGTCCCATCGGTATCGAAAGTAGAAAACAGTACAAAAAGTAGATGTGATAAGATGTGATGTGGAGCTGAATGAATGTAAATAAATGTGACGGGATGTGATTAATCATTAGATGAGATGTGAATGTGATAGGAGGAGATGTAAATGTGATGTGATAAGATATAAATGTGATGTGATAAGATGTGAATATGATGTGATAAGATGTGAATGAGATGTGAGTGGATGTGATGAGATGTGGATGAGATGTGATGTGATGTAAATGGATGTGGATGTGAATGTGATGAGATGTAAAAGAGATGTGATGATATGTGAAAGGATGTGATATAATGTAAATGGATGAGAATAAGATGTGATGTGATAGATGTGCATGTGGATGAATGGATGGATGTGGATAGATATGAATGTGAATGAATGAATGGATGTGGATGGATGTGATGAGCTGTGAATAGATGTGGGGTGATATGGATAGATGTGGATGTGATGTAATGTTGATGGAATGAATGTGGTGTGATATGGATGTGATGTAATGTGGATGGAATAGATGTGAGGTGATGTGGATGGATGTGAACGAGATATGATAAGATGAGGATGGATGTGACGAGATGTGAATGAATAGGGGATGTGATAAATGGGTGTGATGGATGTGAATGGATGTGATGAGATGTGAGTGGATGTGGTGAGATATGAATGGATATGGTGAGATGTGAATGTGATGTGAATGTGATGTGAATGGATGTGATGTGATGTGGATCTAGTTAGATATGATGTGATAGATGAGATATGATGTGATGTGGACTTGGGTAGATGTGAATGGATGTGAAGTGATATAAATAGATGTGAACGTGATGTAATGATATGTGGATGTGATGTGGATTTGAATGAATGTAGATGGATGTGATGTGATATGAATGGATGAGATGTGATGTGGATATGTTGTGATGTGATGTGATGAGGATAGATGTGATGACATGTAATATGATATAATTGGATGAGAATGGATGAAAGACCTTGGGAATACATATGACTAGATGTGGAATAAGCAATGTAAATTGATGTAGAAGAATGTGGAATAACGAGAAATAATGTGGAATAAGGAAAGATGTGAGCTTCTTAGAAACTGTATTTATGACCTATTTTTAAATGACTGTTTTATGTCAAGAATGCTGGGGAAGCATTTTGACTATCTTGTGATGAATAAGGTCGTCAAGACCTAAGTGATAAAGTTGCAACAGCTGAGGGAGAGTCAATGGAGGATGTCTCGCGTAAGAAAGGTCGACCGAGGTCTTGACCAGCCTCGATTCGATTTAAATGGTGAGCTTCCGGTGGTACGGTAGATGAGGGACCAAGGAACCAGCCTATGAGTGAAGCGCTAGGTGACCTACGAAGGAGCCTAGAGGGTGCTGATCATACGGTGCTCGGGTTTTGGGTCGCCGATGATACCTACACGTGCGTTGAGGAAGAAATTGGAATAAGGAGTTAGAGTTGTTTTCTGAACTCGGGTATGGATCTAGTTGATTGACTTACTGGTCCTCAACAACGGATGAGTCCATGGCTCTTTTATATGGATTTGTTAGTTGATCTTGCTAATCTTCAAGAGTCCATATGGATTTTCTTAAGTGAATATATTTCCGAGTACTATGAACTAGGAATTATTGAAAAGGTCCCTAAGTGGACAGGTGGTGAGCGTTCTGGTTTTACCAATGATGTCATAGGTACATCGATGAAGGAATGATTGTAAATTAGAACTCAAGTTAGATATTTTCAAGGATTATGATCAGTGATACTATGGTTTCATTAAAGGATTGTTTAAAGACAGCTAAATCTGTAGAACATGCAATATCATATTGGGTGTGTAAGTGGTGTGACTATCTTAAAGTTTGCTTGAAGCACCAGCTAGGGGGCCTGGGAACTCTTTTCCCTGGTACCCGGGGTAAAACTTAACCAAATTTCTAAATGGATCCTATCACTACAGTGGTTGGGTGGTTAGCTAACCCATGGGATTTGATGGGGTTAGGTTAGACTGATGGATCCCTAAAATGAGACTCAATTCTGTTATGTTACGATAGATGAAAAAAATCCCGGATAGTCCTTATTCTATGGAAAAGAATCAATGGCTGTGCCTCTTGACGAGGAAAAAAGCATTGGTCTTTATGATCCAAGTGCAAGTCTCTTCCTTGATCTGACCATGAGATTTACGAGTTCAGTCGGATCAGTTTGGTTAGTGAAGACCTTGACTACGTTAGAATAAAATATCTTGAAAGAATCGCCCGTGTTTTCTAGGCGAGGGAAGTTTTTCCGGGTTCGGTTTTGGAAGAACCAAGGAATTAGTCTCTTGTCCGGATATCCGTGGACGAGGCCCCAAGAGTGGGAGGCTCTGCCTTGCGCAAGAAGTGCTACTTCCGCTACTAACACCCCCGAATTTGTTGCGCGAAGGGAGCATGGATCTTTCAGAAAGGCAAATATCCATTCCCCAACTTACATGTGCTTAATACAATTTTGAGCGATGTAAATGAGATTGGATGCCTCAAGCCATGACTTGTTGTGGATAACAACATAAAATTAGGGTTTGTAAACAAATGGTGATGATGGCCGCTTCCTCAGGATGATGGTGGCCGCTCACAGAACCTGTCTCCTTCACACGAGATCACAGAACCTGCCTCCTTCAACGCGACCTCTTGGTAGGCCTTTTTTCGCCTTTCTGTCACGTGAATGCTTGTTTTTTTTTTTGCCTGAATGCTCTTTTTTTCTTTCACAGTTTCGCCTTGAGAACACCACTCCCTTGATGGTTTTGACGGTTTTGCTAGCAACTAGCAAAACTGTCAAGGGGCAAGCCTGTGTACGCTACCGGGAGTTCAGCGTAAGCACTGCCGAGAGGGATTTTTTATTTTCAGGCAGTGCGGGCGGGGGGAGCTGTGCCATACTGGCCTGCCATGTATCGTCGCCACCTAGCTGGTTAGCTCCCTCCTACGACTGCCGACTGCAGCTGCTCCTGCTTCTTCAGCCGGTGAAACCGTCAAGGGGAAACCCTGTATACGCTGCCGGGAGCTATGCCATGCTGGCCTACCGTGCATCATTGCCACCCTAGCTGGTTAGCTCCCTCCTGCAGTTGTGACTGTAGCTGGTGCTTCTTCTTCTTCTTCAGCTCTGTTAATATTTCATATTGTTGCTCTCCGTCAAGTGCCTTGAATAAATGTGCTTTAAACATTGAATAAATGTTGATTATTGCATCAACGTTGAAAAAACATTGCACTGATTATTGCATAAACATTGAATATTGCATAAACGTTGAATAAACTCTCTCATGTATATCCAATGCCCCATCATCCTAGTCCGAGACTTTAATATGGCATCAGTGACAGGTATCACAGTCAAGGCATCGGTATTGCTTGTAGAGAAAAATTAGTCTAGAGTCTAGACTCAATGTAATGGCTTTCATGATCTAATGTTGCTGCTTTACATGATTTTACTCAAATTAACTTGCAAGCAAAGACCACAAAAAGGTGAAACTTGATAGATGTTATATTTCATCAAATTTGCTCTCTACCTTTGTCAATTACCTAAAGTCATGCCCAAAGTTCAACAACAAATCCATCAACGCTTTTGAGTGCCTTCCCCTTCAACCTTGACAGGTAGCCATGCCATTTAATGCTTATTTAACAACACCTCTCCCTTGACGGTTTCGTCGGCGAGACCGTCAAGGGAGTTGTCTCCATTTAGCCTTGTGATGGAAATCTAGCTCAGCAAGATGGGATGATTTTGTTTATATTGGTTCCATATGTCTTTTAAGAATTATGAAATCATTCTGTTGGCTCCAAGAAGTCTGCCTCTTGCCTTCCTAGACGGTTTCTTCGGCGAAACCGTCTTGTGGAGCCCAATCCCTTGCATTCCCTCCATCTCTTTTCCCCTTCATCTCTTCATGATTTTTATGTATGAAAAATGTTTTCCTTGCAGACGTCTCAAGCAAGAAAGAGGAAAAATACACCTTCCACTAGGGGTGGCAGAAAAAAAATTATTTCAAAGGAGCATGAGGTAGAAGTACCTGTGGTGGCAAGTAGAGAAATGGATGTAGATGATTCTGATGTTAGTGCTTTAAAGGAACATGAGGTAGATGCACCTAAGGTGAGTAAAGAAATAGATGCAGATGCAAAAGAGGTCAAGGGTAGTGAGAGGAAAGATGTGAGGAACAAACACAAAGAGGATGATGCAGATGATATCATTCCTTTGTCGGTTTCTCAACCATAGGGCTGAGAGTTCTTAGAGAGCATAGCAATGAACAAGGGCATTATCCCACCACTTGTTCCTCTATGTAGACTTGTGATCAATGAAAGGGTTAGGGAGGTGACATAAGATCTATCTTTGTTGAAAAGGATATTAGAGGATGATGGATATTTTGTGATAAAAGGTAGCTTTATCTTCTCCATCAACATGCCTAACGGGACCACCAAAGACGTGGATGAGAATACTAAGAAATCATGGGATAAGAATTGGCAATTAGTTAACAAAGAGTTTGAAGAGGAGTTGAGTAAGGATAAGAGATGGTATGCTCTCCAAAATAAGATGTTTTTTGTTTGGGAGGGCAATCATAGGACTGCATCATGGATGGAATGCATACAAGAGATATTTCTCAAAACAAGAAGATGCACATAAGGGTCCAAGCTCAATTCATAGTTCCCACTCAACAAGAGGAACTAAAGCTAGTTGCTACTTTGTAATGATTGAACATGTAAGTTATTCAACTCTCAAAATGATATGTTGATAAGTTTTTCATGTGAAAAGTATTTATTTTTATTTAAGAATTTGTGTTTACTTTTGTTTCTTTTTCAAGAATGAATGAGGAGGCAATAGTGAAACAAACTTAAAGGATTACTTGTTCCATGCAAGCAGGCTATGTGCATGTGATGAGTCTCAATTCACAGAGGAGTTTAATGACAATGAGAAGAAGTCTATTACAAGGCAAGAGCCCAAGAGGCTAGCAATGGGGTTTGGTATCCTCTTACCCAACCAATCCTTGGCTGCTTGGTGTATGGGGTAAACTTTATTGACCTTGTATCCCCTATAATTAGTTTTTCATAAGCATGTGTCTTTATTTGTTTCTTTGGATTGTGGGGAAAGTGGAAGAAGGACTTTGAGTTTGCTTGTAGTAAGATACCTCCCAATTTAGCCAAAGATGAACTCATCCGGGAAACAAATAATGCAGGAGAAATGTCATCAAGACTTACAATTGAAAGATGACAAGAGTAAGTTCTAATTGCTATTATATGTAAGGAGAAATGTCATCAAGACTTACAATCAAAAGATGACAAGGGTAAGTTCTAATTGCCACGTGTCACCATATTTGTAAACTATTATATATGTGTTCTCTTATTTGGAGACTTTTGTATATTAACTAGTATTTCTTTTGGTTGTTTCAATGCTAGAATGTCTCGATAGTTAATCTTACAAGTGGAGTGGAGTGGTATGAATTTTATGAAAGCTTCCATTCGAGGATGATAGGTTTAAGATCACTATCGAAAAGTTATATTCTATTTCTTCTGCTTGTTTTTCAATGGAGCTAAAACTAAGGGTATTAAAAATGTTGGGGCAAGATGAGAATTTTTACTTGAGCTATGGTATGCCACTTGGGGATCATCACTATATTCCTTGGTTAGCATTTAAGGAGGTATGGATGGATCAACTATTGGAAGATGAAAAAAGGCTTTTACGACATGTCTTAGATTCTACAAGGGGTGCCAATAAAGTGGAGCTACCTATTGGTGCAAGTTTGGAGGCATATTTTAGTGATGTGGTGAGTAGATACAAGAGTGTCTTGCCTTATGCATTTCAAAAGGAGATGAATGTGGGAACTCCACTTGCCAAGCATGTGGATTTGAAGAACTCATCTTGTCGATTGGTCTACAAGTAACTATCTGTTTGCTAATTGTTGTATGTAAATATGCTAAAATTACTTATGTGCCGATAGTCTCATATGTTACTTTTTTATTTGTTATGGTAGGTTCTTGATGCATCTCATATCATCAAAGAGAATTCCATGCTTTCCAGATATTTGCAAAGCATGGATAGAGTGATCTCACCCCCTACATATTGTATATACACTTCAATCATATTTAGGGACAATAATGCAATCGATGGAGTCTTGTTGCTTAGTGTGATTAGGAGCAGAAGCACTGCCCTTGGTGGCTTGATATAAAGAAAGGGGAGTGCTTGGAAGAGGAGAAAGAGAATTATCTTAGGCACCTCAAGGGTGAATGCAAATCAGAGTCAGGTTCTTCTGGAGTGATGACCGAGGAGTAAAGGAAGAAAATGCAGGAAGAACTAAAACCTCTCAAGGAAAAAGAAGATCAAGATGCCAACCAAGGAACAAGGCAAGAAGGGGGGTCGTCCATTATCAAGCACAAAAGATGTTTCTATGAAGGGGGTGAGTTTACAAGTTCTTGATAATATGTCCTATTTGTTCTATCATGGCATGCTTTAATTTTCTTTTAATGTTGAATGACTTTACTTTGTCTTGTGTAGACACAAGATCTTCTAGTGATATTGCTCTTTCACATAAAAGGAGCCAGGGCTCTATTATCTATGCTCCATTGGCTACCTTTGGTGCACTAGAGAAGAAGACCACATTACAAGAGGTTAAGGTGTGGAACTATGATTTTATTTTGCTAGGAAAAGAGTTTATGGGACAAAAATTTCAAAGAGGGGTTTACGATGATGCGAGAGTTCTACATGAGCTTAGGCAAGGGTGAAAAAAATTTTGCAATTCAAAACCTTGCACTTGGAGTGTGGATTTAAGCGTGATAGATCTTCCAATAGGTACTCTTTGTAAATTATTCTCTCAATTCATCACATTCATCTCTTTCCATATTTAGGAAGCATGTCCTTGTGCAGGTAATAACATTATGGGGGAAGGCATACCAACATGGAATCAACTCACTGAGGACCATGTCAAGTTCACTTTTGGTGGCTCCCACAGTCATGGATGACATGGGTTGGATTCTTATATTTTTTCACTTTCATCTGTCACATTGGTGGAGCGCATGACTTCACTTGCAGGGTTGATGGTTGGTCTTAGATGGATCTTGGATTGCTCAAAGCTATATGGAACATCTACAAATTATACTCATGTGTTCAAGGTATGCTATGTACTATATTGTTTAGGTACATACATTATTTTCTTATCATGTATTAATTTTTAAAATTTTGTGTAGATGACTACATTCTTGGCATTTGCTTTGCACAAGGCCATCATGTGTCCTCCTTATGGGCAATGACAGGGCAAAAAAGGTACATTAATATTCATTCTTTGCATGGTTTTTTTTTGTTATAAGAAACCAATAGTTATTGAAACTATGTGTATAGGTGGGACAACTACTTCAACAAAATCTTGATGCACAGATACTTACCCATTACATGCCTTCATCCATGAAGGGCACATCGTAATGGTAAGCTTGGAGGATGGTGAGGTCCCCTTGAGAGGATTGCCTCTCTTATGTTATTGTTTTTGAAAGCATTGTGTCCAACAATAGGTACTGTTTTGGAGATTGGAGATGGCACAGGGCCTATGCTTTTTCTTGTGCCTTACCCAATTATAGTGAGTTGCCTTGTTATGCAGAGGAAATGGCAAGGCACGTGATCTTGGATCCTTCATATGATCGTATGCCAATGGAGCAAGAGGATAGAAAAAGATGCATGTTTATTGATGATGAGGTGGATGTTATTTAGATACTAGAATGGATACATGCCTCACATAGACCTTGAGAGACATTTTATATTTTCGTACTTGCATCAAGTTTTCTGTATTTTTTGAAACATATGTT
The DNA here is from genome assembly GCF_041138505.1 of Cibotium barometz. NCBI lineage: Eukaryota > Viridiplantae > Streptophyta > Polypodiopsida > Cyatheales > Cibotiaceae > Cibotium > Cibotium barometz. The sequence goes on from NC_141051.1 coordinate 13,676,703, forward strand.
AGATCATTTTATGGCATGGTTTTATGTGACTTTATGGAGTTAATTTACTTATTTTATACCATGCTATGACAAGCTTCTACATTTGAGTAAATGATATTTTCCTTTCTTTTATTTCAATGCTTTCTATACAATAAATACAAGGAAACATTTGTGGAATTTCATCATTATGATTTAGAATTGTTAGAATGTATGTCTCTTGCTAGCTAGATGGATTAACCATTTTAGCTAGATGTATGATTGGAAAAGACATGATACAATACAGGAGAAAATGATTGGATTAGAATGCATGTCTCTTGCTAGCTTGGTACATAAATGCTCATTGTATGGATAATGTATGATTTATAAAGGCATGATACAATATTGAATTGTCTCTATGTTTTGTTTTGATGACTACTCATAGAATTAATCGCATGGATTTTCATCATTATTATGATTGGGGATGGTTAGATAATGCCCATTGTATTTGTTTTGCTTTATTTCCCACACAAAGAATTAACTAAAGAAAAATGTATGTGAGTTCTGATTATTATGATTAGAGATGGTTAGAATGCATCTCTTGCTGGCTTGGTAGATGAATGCTCATTGTATGGATAATGTATGATTTATAAAGGCATGATACTATGAAATAAGTGTTCTCTATCTTTGTTTCATATTTTTGCTCACTCATAGAATTAAGAGACCAATTCTAATGTGGATTATCACAATGCTAGTCCCTAGTAAGTTTGATAGGGTAATGCTCATTGGATGGAAAATGTATAATTTGTTGCTCTTTCTATGCAATAAGGTCTATATGAATACTCCCAGATTATGTTTGGCAGTGCTATATTTTGTCTTGAAGATAAAAATTTTCTCAAATAATATATTTCTTTAGGAAATATACCTAATAAAAATTGAATATTATGCCAATATTAAAAATCCTCTGCTTGCAACGCTCACACAGTTTTGCTCGTACTATTGACATACTCACTCTAGGTTAGGGTTACACTAATGAATTAGGGTTTTCTCTCTTGTGTATGTGCTAGCCCAAGCTCATCTTCATCTATGGTTGTACATCATGAGATTGAGAGGGGTTGTAGAGATTATAAGCTTGATAGCTAGAGTCACAGGTACGATATGTGATGGCATGGTAGAGATAGTAGCATGTGTGTGACAATAAATGGTCACGTCCAACTGGCCACAACTTGTGGACATTAGATAGGGTTATTTGGTGTGTGAACATGGCACATTTAGTGTGTGGTGAGTAGTCCTCTTCTATTATGCGTTGTGTGAGAGTGGATATGGCTTCACTCTATGGTTAGGGTTACACTAATGAATTAGGGTTTTCTCTCTCGTGTGTGTGCTCTCTCATTATCAGTCTTTTATCACTTCAAAGGTTCAAGAGGCCTCCAAGATGAAATTTTCGAAGACTTTTTTGTAAATTTAATAAGCTTTTTCCTTATTGTTCTATATGTTAACAAATCAGTAAAAAAGTGAAGCTCTTGTACTATCCTCCACCTGAAAAGTATATTCATAGCTCTATAATTCCAAGAACCATTTGGCAATTTTAGCAATTGACTGCATATGTTGATGAATCAAAGTAAATATTAGCTCTATAGTGTGGCTTTGAAAGGAGATAAGATCTAAATTTCCTAATTGCAAAAATTAGAGCTACATATACTTGTTCAACTTGGGTATAATGCTTTTCACCTTGTCATGACCCTAGAAGCAAAGTAAACAGGTCTCAACATACATAGCATTTTATCCTTTTGCAAGAGAGCTGCTCCAATTGTATCTTTACCTATACTTAGGTTTACCAAAAACCCTTGAGTCCAATCTAGAGGCATGATGATGGGCAGCCATGATAGCACTTGCTTACATTCCTTAAATGTATCCTTAGCCTCCTCATTTCAATGGAATTCAATCACATGGCTAAGACTTTGCAAGGGTTGTAATAACTTACATGACATATGAATGAATCTGGAGGCATGGTGATGGGTAGTCGTGGAGGACAGTACTTGCTTACATTCCTTAAATATCTCCTCAGACTCCTCATTCCAATGGAATCACATGGCCAAGCCTTTGCATGGGTTGTCAATAACTCAACTGACATATGAATGAATCTAGAAAGATACTTGGTTTTTTGTATTAAGGAAATCAGCTCCTTACCTATTGTTGGTGATGGTAAGTCCAACAACACTTTAACTTTAGATGGATCCACACTGATCCCTTCCTCTAACACTTTGTGGCCTAGTAGAAAAGCCTTCTTTTCAACTACTATAGGACATTTTTTTTGGATTTAATTGCCCCTTAAATTCATCTAACCATCTGAGTCCTTCTTCAACCTTTGAACAATCAAGCACAGCTGAACTGTAAATGCAAAAATCATCAAGAAAAACTTGAATGCTCTTACCAAAAAAAGGCTAAAACACCATGTTTACATATTTTTGGAACGTTGCAATAGCATTGGTAAGCCCAAAAGTTATAACTCTGTATGAAAAGCATCCCCAAGGAGTGATAAAAGTAATCTTTAGCTAATCCTTTGGAGCTATACTAATTTGGAAATATCCGGAGTAACCATCACATATAGTGTACCTTTCATGACTGTATGTGTACCTTTCATGACCTACAAACCTCATTTGAAATCTCATCCTAGAATGACAAAGGATAAGGATCCGTTTTGGTAGTTGCATTCAATGGCTTATAGTCAACACAAATCCTCCACTTGCCATTTTTCTTAGGAAATATTACTACTGGAGAAACCCAGTCACTTTCGTCTACTTGGTATATGAATCCAACTTCCAACAATCTGGAAATTTCCTTTCACAAGGCTTCTTGCTAAATTACACCAAGTCTCCTAAGCTTCTGTGCTAATGGTTTCACATTAAGTTTCAACTCTATATCGTGTTGGATAATTTTGACTCCCTTGATCTGAGTATATTCATTAATAAACAAGTCTAGAAACTAGGACAACATCTCTACATATTGATTCCTTTCTGCTGATCCAAATCTCTAGCAATCATTTTGTCCAACAAAGATTTATATTCCTCATTTTTGTCTTCCTGTTGAACATTTAAGGCAAACTTTTTTCTTGAAAGAAATTTAACCCCCATGCCCTCAAAATTTATTTCCTCATCACTTCCAACATACTATTCACTTTCTTCAGATGATCCTGATTCATAATCAGACATCTCTTTTGTCTCAACCTCATCTAGCTCACTAAACTTGACCTGATCTTTCAAGTCATACACAACCCTATGGTCATCATGTTGCATAATAAGATGACCTTTCACCCATTCCTATATAGCTCCTACCCCAGACGCAGCCAAGGTCTTCCTAAGATGAGAGCAAAGCCATCCCCCTTGATGGTCATAATATAGAAATCTAATATCCTCTTGATACCACATACATCCACCTCTACCTGCCTGATCACACCCAAACATTTAGACTTATTGTTATCTACCATCTTTGCCTTGATGTAGGGAACCTCATGAACTTTCAGCCCCAACTTATGCATAAGAGTTTCAGACATGATGCATATTTGTGCTCCACCATTTACTAAAGTATTGGGTACTATCCTACCTTTAATTATACAGTCCATAATTGGAGCCACATCTTCATCCGCCATATTAACTGGAGCAACATTTACCTCAACCCATAGTTGGGAATTTATCTTATAAGGCCCCACACTTACACATCTGGCAAATTATTTTCTTAATGCTGGTACCATAGCAAGTAGTTGAGGTAAGGAGATATTAGGCTTCAATTGTGCTAAAGATCCTCTTTGATATTATATGACTCTATTCCTTCTCCCAATGGAAAACTCCTTAAAGTGGTCCGCCTCCTCGTCCTTCTCCTAGATGTTGGTCTCCCTCCACTTGGCTTACTTTTCTTTCTAGGACATTTTGATGGTCTAGCTTCATCCATGGGCTCTTTCCCTTTGCTCCTAGTCCTTTGCATCCAAGTTTTTTCTTTCTTTTGGCTCCTCCAACTCAACCAAATGCACAACTCTATCTCATGCTTCCTGTGTTGGTTCTGGAACTCATGGATTGGGTGCTTGAGCTGCAGTAGTACCTTGGCCATTACGTCATTGTTGATTTCCACCTTGCATTTGATGATTACCTCTTGCTAAACCTGAGTTTCTTGTGAAACAACTTGTGGATAGGCAGGGAAGGCTTGACTAGGCTCCATTCTAGCCCAAGGATAAGTACACATTCCATGTCCTAACTCCCCGCAATTCCAACACTGCATATTAGGGATCTATCCTCTTCCTCTTCCCATTCTTCTACCTCTACATGTAACACCTGTTTGACATGGTTCTCTGTGTTCACCTTCTCTTACTCGTATTCCCTATACCAAGTTAATGGAAAGATTCTACATATTCTCATTTAATCTATCAACTATCTCACGAGTAATAGTTTGAATTACCTGAGGGTGTCCTCCTTGCATAGTCTGCTCTTCCTTGCCCTCTTTTTAGACTTCCCCTCCTTTTACTGCTAATGGTTATTCATCTTCCTTTTCCCCTTTCATGTGGTTTTTGTGTTTGTACTTCGTTGCCTTATATAAGGCCCTGGCTTCTACTTCTTCAAAGTCAACAGGTTCAACCTCTTCTACTTTGGCCTTCAACAGAGGGTGTAGACTTGCAAATAAATCTATCTTTTTCCCAAAACTCCACCACCTCTCCAAGATTGGTTAAGTCTCTTATCCACCTACCACATAACTTAAGAAATTTAGCTTTATATTCAACATGTTCATCCAATTTCTTTTTCTTTAGACTAAGAATCTTCTGTAATAAGGTCGCTACATGTCTTCCTTTGCAATATTGAGTTTTTAAATCTACTTCCAACTGATCAGGATCCTACTGAATCTGTCTATCCAAGCTATTAAACCATTCCTTTGCCTCTTTTCTTAGTCCCAAGACCAAGGTATTCCTCCTATATATTGGAGTATCTTTGTTAGAATACATGAACTGGTCACATTTTTAAAAAATGTCTGAGCATCTTCCCCTTCCTCTCCAAAGAATAAATGAATCCCCAAATAGGTAGGCATGTATTTGTATGCCATAATGCATGCTTCTTCACACAAGCTATACTTGATTCAGAGCCTTCTTGAGTGTGGGGGCTCCAGTCTATGAGAGCTTTTTCAACTCTCACACAGATATAACTAGCTAGCACTATAGGAAGGCAAGATTGAATTCAGGACAATTACTCTTGACTCATCTGAACTACATGAAAAGTATTCTCACTCAACTAGCTGGGATCAAGAAAGATATTGAAGAAGATGTAATCATAGCCGTACTTTTAAAAAGTTTACCTTAAGAGGAGTATGGTAACATAATTTACTACTGTCACTAACTTGCTAGCACCAAAGCTTATGGATGTGGAAGCATCCCTCTTAGAAAAAGATGCAAAAGTTAAGCAGAGGAAGGGTATTATAGATGGCACCTTCTTCAACAAAGGGGGCTATAAGAAGTACAAAAAGGGTTTTCCAAAGGACCAAATTTAAAGAAAGACTTCTCCAAGAAATCATGCAACTTTTGTGGAAAACCAGGGCATGAAGAAAAAGATTGTTTCTTTAGAAACAAAGCTTAGAAAGCAGGCTACTTTGCAAGAACAACATACAAATCAAGGAAAGACAAAAAGAACGACAAATAGGAGGGAGCCTTAGTAGAGGCTAACTACATCGATCATGATTGGGCTTTTTAGACATTCTAGGGCCCGCTTACCTATAGTCACCCCTCTATCCTAAGAAAAATGTAAACATAACTACAATCTATCAATCAACTTCTAGCATTGTAAACCACCATGAGTAAGACCTATGGGCACTTGGATGGTCATCATAACCAGAGTTGTAAACATTAAAACTAGAGCTATCATTGCCATCTTAGTAGCCATGGGTATTTTGTTGAGGGAGGGTGTTGATAACAATACACCAAAATATACATGTGACATTGGGGATAAGGGCATATGGTCCAAAGCCTTAGCTAAACGTGATAGACTATGCTTTATAGTACCCCCAGTAGGATCTTTTGAGAATATTCTAGGCACCTAGAGCAAGTGAGGAGAGGATTGCTCTTGCACTCTAATCTAGGATTTTGGGTGCTCCCTTCAAGATATTATTAGGATTTTGCTTAGGGATTAATCACACCCTAATCACTTATACTCTAACCTATATGGGAGGCTCTCATCTAATGCAAGGGTACACAACCTCCATTATCCCATCTCTTGTTTCATTATGCTATCCATTTAGTTAATGATATGATTAGCATAAATCTCCATCTCATCTAGCTTTTCTTATGCAAATATCATGAGTATGATCATAGTGTCTCTCCATCCACCCTAATTCCAATACAAATCTCCTCCTCTAATGTCATCGAGGTGTGGCTGCAACCGTAGCTATAACATATGGCCATGTAGATTCTTGTGCTATAAGTTATCCCTTCGGCTTCATAATGAAATTTTGAGACCCAAGTGGAGGCAACCCATGCATGCAAAGTGGAAGATGATGTTATAGCCACACGATGTAGTGAAAGAAAGTAGTGAGAGAGTCACGACTACATCCAATAAGATTTTTTTTCCAGTACGTGGCTGTACATGTGGCTATTGTCACACGGCTATAGCTATGTGTATAGCCTCTTGTATAGTCGCACATACTATTACAAAATAATTCTTTCACACGGTGCACGTTTTTTTTGCCACTTTTTTTTCCCAAAACCTTTGCTAAACTCATTTCCTCTTGTCCCTTCATCTCCCATACCTCAAGCACCTCAAGCATGAAACTCATGCTCTCCTTCATTTATGTGCTTTTATCTCCAAAAGCATAAGTTTTATGGTGAAGATAAGGGTTTGTTTTCTCTCTATTCTCACATTTGTTTCAATCTCTATGGGCCTTGATTCTTGTCTTCTTCTTCTTCTTCTTCTTCTTACTTGTCTTCTCATTTTTCTATTTGTTTTATTAAATTAATTTTATTGTGTGTGCTTGTTTTATAGGTTTAGGGTTTTGGATGCTTACTCATTGCGCTTTGTTTGCATTAAAATAAACCTCTGTTTCTATTAATCTTCTATGTAAGCTCTATGTATACTTATTTCCTCTCTCGTTTTCTTAGTGTTGAATGCTTTTTCTCTCTCTAATAGCCTATGTATGCTCTATGCATATATGCATATTAGAGCATACATAATGTGTAGCTATAATTTGCATGCATAGAGGCTCTATGCATGAAAATTAGAGCATACATAACTCTAATATGCATGTATAGAGCCTATGTATGCTCTATGCATGCTCTATGTATGCTCTAATATGCATGTATATAGGCTTTATGATGCAAAAGTTAGAGTATGCATAACTCTAATATGTATATATAGAGCCTAGGTATGTTTTATGTATGCTATAATATGTATATATAGAGCCTAGGTATGTTCTATGTACACTCTAATATGCATGCACAGAGCCATATTCATTAAGATTTTACATCAAGCTTATTATTATGCTTTTAAATTAAGCTTCATGCATAAGCTTTAATGCATATAGTGTATGCACAAAGCTTATTCTTATGCTTTTAAATTAAGCTTCATGCATAAGCGTAATGCATATAGTGTATGCACAAATATTTTGGTTTAATTAAATCTTTTGGTTTAATTAAGCTTATGTATAAATCTTTTGGTAAAATGGTTTATGCATAAGATTTATATAAAAAGCTAGTAGATAAGCTTAATGCATAAGGTTATGCATATCCATTTACTAATATATATATATATATATATATATATATATATATATATATATATATATTCAACTTATAGATTGATGCTAGACACATAAGCTCAAATTAGCAACACAAACTCTACTTCTCATCCTTCAAGATAAGAGTAATTGTCTTTATAATCCTTTTCTTTACTATAAAAATCCTTTTCTTTACTTGTTTATAGTGCACCCTCAGGTGCTTGGGAGAATTTATTTTTCATTTTGCATTAGATTCATTCAAGAAGTAAAAGCTTCAGGACTGGCCGTGGTAACCAACCTTAGCAACATAGCCTTGGATTATGAATGGCACTTCACGTCCCACGTTCATGGAGGTGGAGGGACGGAAATACTAGTCCACTTGATTGTTAAAGCCTCAATCACTAAAGTCAAGACTGACATAGGAAACGGGTGGGTCTCATTTCTCCTAGCATATCGAAAAGACAAATGGGAGGTGGTGTCAGTCTATGCCTCGGGTCTGTACTCCTCCAAACCAGCCCTTTTGAGTTTCTCTTGGCAATCCCCTACCCTGTGATATTAGTAGGTGACTTCAATATGGTGGAAAACATCACACATAGATACAGAGAATGGGGTAAAGTTGTTAGGGGTGCTCAAAAGGATGCTTAGATGAGTTCCATGCCCTCCATGAGATCCCTGTTTACATGGGACAATCCCTATTTACATGGACCAACCAATAGGTAGGCTATGACTTAAAAAAATCCAGACTCGATATAGTTTATGTGGCATCATCCATCAACTTAGGCTTTCTCAAATCTGAGCTGAAAGTCCACACCACCATCTAAATGTCGGATCACCTCTCGATCAACCTTCAACTGCACAAAACCAATGTGAGGGTGAGAGTTGGATGGTTCCATGTAGACCCCAAAATATTTAAACTCAAAGAAAAGGTGGAAACTATCTGGAGGAGAGAGTTTCGCTCCCAACCCACACCTGTTGCAACTTGGAGCGTAGGTGTTTGCCTAACTCAGGAGATCTTGGTCAGTACCATGTGGAAAGTCACAGAAATTTGAAGAGAAAGAAGACAGAAGAAGTATAACAAGCTATTAGAGATCGAAGAGAAGATCAATGAGGGGGACCTGTCTCTACAAAGTGAGGCCATCCACATACGGGAAGACTTGAGAAAGGAAGAATAGATGGACTACTCGCATCTCATCATCTTTCAGAGAGAATTGTGGACAGGCAAAGGAGATAGACCATCGAAGGAGACTTTCGACAAACTGAGGAAACTGAGGGAAAAAATGGACATAGACAAGACGCCTCTTCTGTAAAACATCTTGGGTACCACAGTGTCCACGAAGGAGGAGAACCCGGAACTAGTGAGAACCCATTTCAAGAATATCTTTAGCTCGCTTGTATCAAACTCTAGAAGAGGTAAACCTAGGAGATGATCAAGAGCCCAGAATAGTCAGAGTCAACACAAAGTTGAGTCAAGAATTCAAAGGAAAACTCTTTGAGCAGTTGAGATCCTACAAGGATGTTTTTGCATGGAACTACTCTAACATGAAAGGAATTGATCCCAGCTATTATCAGCACAAGATCAGTTTGAAGGAGGATGCAATTCCTATTAGACATAGTAGGTATAGAATGAATCCCAACTACGCCAAGCAGGTCAAAGAGGAGATATACAAGCTATTGAGAGTGGGATTCATCTATCCAATTGCCAGAGCACAATGGCTATCACCCATACTCATTGTCCCCAAGAAGAATGGAAAGCTATGAGTATGTATAGACTTCCAAAAATTAAATGCCTCCACCATATTGGATCCATTTCCTCTACCATTCATAGATTCTCTATTGTATGTTGTAGCAGGACAAGAGACATACTCATTTATGGATGGATTTAGTGGGGTACAACTAGATGTGCATGGCTGCGGAGGATAAGGAAAAAATGGCCTTTGTAATAGAATGGGGGGCTTTTTCCTCCAATGTGATGACCTTTGGGCCGAAGAATTCTCCAGCCACATTCTAAACAATGGTGCAAGAGATTTTGTATAAATATTTAACCACCTTCATGCAACCACTAGATGACTTCAGTGTGTTTGGAAGAAAAGGAGACATAAAGCACCTACTGATGTGTTTGGAGAAATGAGAAATGGCCAAAATGAGCCTCAATCTAGCTAAGTGTGCCTTTGCAGCGCAATCACGAGAAAATCTCTATTGGGGCACAGTGTGTGCAAAAGGAATGACAGTAGATCTGGTAAATTGTAGCCACCCAAGAATACCAAGGAGCTAGCCAGATTCTTGGGATTGATCAAATGGCATAACAAATTCATGATGTTCTTGGAGAAAGCAGCAATACTCCTATACATTATGACTATCAAGGATGTAGAATATGTATGGCTAGGATCTTATCATGAGGCATTCGAGAATCTGAAACGGATACTATCATCAGCACCAATTCTTCAACAACCAAAGTTTGATCTGGTATTCCATGTATTCATGGATGCTTCTTACTTTGCCATAAGAAGTGCTTTGATGCACGATTCACATGTTCCGATCAGTATATTATGCAAGCAGAAGACTGTCAAGGCCAGAAAGAAACTGTTCCACCACAAAAAATGAATCACTGGGGATGATCTATTCAATAAAAAAATTCAGGCATTATCTATTAGGTAATGTTTTTGAATTTCATGTGGATCACAAAGGACTCTTATATCTAGTGAACAAGATAGATTTAGCAGGAATGTTAGCCAGATGGATGCTATTTTGCTACAAGAGTTTGAGTTCACCATCAAGCACACCCCAGGAAACAAACATGCAGTGGTGGTAGATTTCTTGTCCAGAAGACTGGAGTCAGGAGAAACTCCAGATGTGGTGGAGGATGACTTCCCATATGCCCACCTCTTCATCATAGATGGAGAGAGACAAGTTGGTATGATGAGATGCAGTTCCTTTCTCACTTGTCCTTTTTGGAGTACATGTCTAGAGATTAGCGAAAAACACTAACTCTCCAGAGCAAGTCGTTCGTGATGTTTGACAGGGCAATTGTACAAGATGGGGATAGACCAAATCTTGAGAAGGTGCATCCCGGAGCATGACCACAACAAGCTGTGCTGGTAGAGGCACATCAAGGGATTAATGGAGGCCCCTTTTCTGGAGAGATCATGGGATGAAAAGTGTCACCTAGAGCTTTCTTCTTTTCTACACTATCTCGGTTATCCACAAGCTATGAGCACACTATGCTGTCTCTTTTCATCTAGTTGAAGGAGTTTCTCAATTATGTGCACTTCTGACTCTTTCGGAGAGAGTCTTTACACCATGGCTATCCTAAGGTTTTGTGTGAGGAACTCCATGGGTACTACTGCTTCTAGTCCATACACCATGCTGAATGGCATAAGTCCCGTTGCATTCTTGTAGGTTGTTCTGAATGCTCATAATGCACAATGCAACTTTGTGTCCCAGTCTGTCCTGTTTTCATTTACCATCTTGACCATAATGTGTTTCTTCAAGAAGGACTGTGGTGGCCAACATCATTGAAAGATGAACACAAGTTTGCAAGGGAGTGTGACATGTGCCAAAGGTTAGGGCAACCAAATGACGTAGAAAAATGACTCACACACCGATTCTACCATTTGAGCCATTCCAAAAATGAGGTATAGACTTCGTAGGCCCATTCAAGCTAGCAACTTAGAGAACGGGGAAAAAATATATACTGAAGGCTTTAAAATACTATAAGGCATCTTTAGATCCCTCAAACCATCAAGCCAAAGGAGAGCTCCCAGAGATTCATGTAAGCTAGAAATCCTACTTTTTCTTATTTCTTTTAATGGTTTTCTAATTTTTGTTTTGTTTAAAATGTAAAATGATGCTATGCCTTGTTGGAAAGGCTTTCCCCCTCTCTTCTTTCTTAAATTTAGCCTTTCTTTATCTAATTGTTGGAATTAAACTTTTCATATTATTTCTCTTTCAAAAGTGAAATTTGATTAGTTTAGAATGCTTTAAACCATTTGGGGATAATTTTTAAGTAACTTAAGGATAGGAAATGGTCAGCCATACAAAGGAGGTTATGGTAAAATTTTCTTAAATTTTGTGAAATAAGTTTTATCTTTTACTATTCAAAAAGAGTAATCCCCACTGTTTGTGTATTCTAAAAGTGTTATTTTCATTCTAGGCATAGAAAAATGCATAGTAGAAATATTTTTATTATAGTGTTATTTTCATTAAAATTAATTTCTATGCATAGAAAGATGCATATTGGGAATATTTCGATTATAAAAGTGTTACTTTCATCAAAATTGATTTTTATGCATAAATAAATGCATAAAAGATTTTTATTATTATAAAAGTGTTACTTTCATTAAAATTGAATTTATGCATAAATAGATACATAAAAGAATATTTTTATTATAAAAGCGTTACTTTCATCAAATTTTAATTTTATGCATAGAAAGATGGATAAAGAAATTTATTTTTTAATTCAAAAGAATTATTCTCATCAATTTTGATTTTATGCATAGAAAGTGCATAAAGAAATTTATTTTTATTTCAAAAGAGTTCTTCTCATCAATTTCGATTTTATGCATAGAAAGATGCATAAAGAAATTTTAATTTATTTCAAAAGAGTTATTCTCATCAACTTTCATTTTATGCATAGAAAGGGGCATAAAGAAATTTATTTTTATTTCAAAAGAGTTATTCTCATCAATTTTGATTATATGCATAAAAAGATGCATAAAGAAATTTATTTTATTTCAAAAGAGTTATTCTCTTAAATTTTGATTTTATGTATAGAAAGAGGTATAAAGAAATTTATTTTTATTTCAAAAGAGTTATTCTCATCAATTTTGATTTTATGCAAAGAAAGATGCATAAAGAAATTTATTTTTATTTCAAAAGAGTTATTCTCATCAATTTTGATTTTATGCATAGATAGATGCATAAAGAAATTTATTTTTATTTCAAAAGAGTTATTCTCATTAAAATTAAATTTATGCATAGAAAGATGCATAAAAGATTTATTTTTATTTCGAAAGTGTTATTCTCCTTAAAATTGAATTTATGCATAATTACATGCATAAACGGATTTTTATAAAAGTGCTATTTTCCACTGAAGTTGTTCATATGCATAAATAGATGTGTAAAGAATCTTTATATCAAAAATAAGAATTCTCTTACATTCTATAAATGGATGTGATGAGAATAGAAGTAATGAGAATAAGAGGTAAATAGATGTGATGATATGTGATATGAATCAGATAGATGGGAATGAATAGAGAATGGATGTGATGAGAATAGAAGTGATGAGAATGAGAGGTAAATAGATGTGATGATATGTGATATGAATCACATAGATGAGAATGAATAGAGAATGGATGTGATGAGAATAGAAGTAATGAGAATGAAAGGTAAATAGATGTGATGATAAGTGATATGAATCAGATAGATGATGAGAGTGAATAGAGAATGGATGTGATGAGAATAGAAGTAATGAGAATGAGAGGTAAATAGATGTGATGATATGTGATATGAATCAGATAGATGAGAATGAATAGAGAATGGATGTGATGGGAATAGAAGTGATGAGAATGAGAGGTAAATAGGTGTGATGAGATGGGATGCGAATCAGATAGATGGGAATGAATAGAGAATGGATGTGATGAGAATAGATGTGACGAGAATAGATGTGATGAGGATAAGAGGTAAATAGATGTGATGAGATGTGATGTGAATCAGATAAATATGAATGCATGAATCGGGATGTGAACGATATAGGATGTGAATGAATGTTATATCATGTGAATCGGGATGTGAAAAAATGATATAGGATGTGAATGAATGTGATAGCATGTGAATCAGGATGTGAATGAATGATAAGGGATGTGAATAGATGTGATGTGACGTAAATCAGGATGTGAATAAATGATAAGGGACGTAAATGAATGTGTTAGCTTGTGAATGAACGATAAGGGACGTAAATGAATGTCTTAGCTTGTGAATCAGGATGTGAATGAATGAGATGTAATGTGAAATGAATGTGATAAGATGTGATGTAAACTGGATAGATGTTAATGTATGTGAAGTGATGAGATATATGGGTAGATGCAAGTGGATGAGATCTGATGAGGATAAATGAGAAAGTAAGTGAAGAGATAGAAAAAGATGTGATTAGAAGAGAATGGAAATACTTATGAAATAAATGTGGATTGATGTGTGGATAATGTGGATTAATGTAGATGGATGTATGAATGATATGGATGATGTGGATTGATATGTGGATAATGTGGATTGATGTAGATGGATGTATGGATGTATGGATGATGTGGATTGATGTGTGGATAATGTGGATTGATGTAGATGGATGTATGGATGATGTGGATCGATGTGTGGATAATGTCTGTTTTATGTCAGGAATGCTGGTGGGGAAGCATTTTGACCGTCTTGTGAATGAGGTCGTGGAGACCTATCTGTTAAAGTTGCAACTGCTGAGACGGAGAGTCATCGAAGGACGTCTCGTGTAGCAAGGTCTTGACCAGCCTCGGTTTGATTTAAATGGTGAGCTTCTGGTAGTACAGTGGATGAGGGACCAAGGAAGCGGCCTATGAGTGAAGCTCTAGGTGACCTGCGACGAAGGATCCTAGAGGGTGCTGACCATATGGTGCTCGGGCTCTAGGTCCCCGAAGATACCCACACGTACGTCAAGGAAGATTTTGGAACAAGGAGTACGAGTTGCTTTCTGAATTCGGGCATGGATCTGGTTGTTGACCTTGCTGGTCCTCAACAAATGAGTCCATGGCTCTTTATAATGGATCCATTAGTTGATCTTGCTGATCTTCATCAACAGAGATTCCATTTTGATATGTGAATATATTGCTGGTTACTATGAGCTAGGAACTATCGAAAAGGCCCCTGAGTGAACAGGTGGTGAGCATTCTGGTTGCTAATGATGCCATAGGTACACCGATGAAGGAATGTTTGGAAATAAGGATTCAACTGGATAATTAAAGGATTATGATCAGTGACACTATGGTTTCATTAAATGATTGTTTTAAAGATTGTTGAATCTATGAAAAAGGCAAGTTCATATTGGTGTGTAAGTGGTGTGACTAGTTTTATGTTTGCATGAATATCCGGCTAGGGGGCCTGGGAACTCTTTTCCCTAGTACCCGGGACAAAACCTAACCAAATTCCTAATTGGATCCCAAACACCATATTAGTGAATTTGGGAATTTCCCAATTCCCATTTTTGAATACTTAAAAAAGGGGACATGGATAACATGTTTGTAAGTTTCTCAAAACCCTATCATATGACCTATCGTTGGAAAGCGCTTGAAAAATGGAATCTAAAGAGCTATAAAGCGCTCATTTTGGATTAGTGGTGTTCAAGTTATGGTTAATCCAAACTTTTGACCACGTGTCCCAAACTTGTGAGAAATTCCCATATTCCCCAATATGGTGTTCCCATCACTATAGTGGTTGGGCGGTTGGCTAACCCATGGGATTGGATGGATCCGGACTAATGGATCCGTAAAACGCAACTCAATTTTTGTATAGTACGATAGATGAGGTAAATCCTGGATAAAAATTATTCTATGGAAAAGAATCAATGGCTGTGCCTCTCAATGAGAAAAAAAGCGTTGGTCTCTATGATCCAAGTACAATCTTTTCCCAGAATCTTTTCCCAGATCAAACTATGGGACTTATGGGTTCGGTCAGATCAGTTCAGTTAGTTCAAGCTTTTGACAACGTTAGAGAAAAGTTATCTCGGAGGAATCGCCCGTGCTTTCCGGGCAAGGAAAGTTTTTCCGGATTCAGATTTGGAAGAACTGATGGATTAGTCTCTTGTCCAGATATCTGTGGGCGAGGCCCGGAGTGTGGGACCTTGCCCCGCACAAGAAGTGCTACTTCCACTGCTAGCACCCTTGAATTCGTTGCGCGGTGGGGAGAGGGATCTCACAGTTGGTATCAGAACAAATTGGCTAATGAGGATCAACCGAGAAGCCAAAAATGTCAAAAATTTATGAAGAAGCAGTAAAGGGTGTAATTGTGTGATAAAATTCTTACAAATTGATATTCAAACTGAAATTCGTAAATTGGTGATTGGGCCTTTAGATGGAAGTACCACAATTTTATGGAATCCTTGACTTGCTTGAGGCCTAGACATGATGGTATTTACTTTATAGTTCCAAGGACCGTGACTACCCATATATACCGAGGGTATAATTGCAGCTCTTTACTGGCAGTATATACGAGTAAATCTAAGACTTGAAATTATAAGCATTAATATGATCCAGATGTTGAATTCAAATGTGGTTGATATGATTTTAAATTCTGGTTGAGAACTGATGAGTTGAATTGGATTCTGATTGAAAAATGAAGATTCTTGAATTTTGGTTAAAATGTAATAAACTAAGCAAAACCACAATGAGGGGATGAATGGGACGAGTCCCTGTGATAGTGTTCGTAAATGACGTTAATGACTTCAGCAAATCACTATGAGATTAGTGGATTGTGTTGGCAGATTGCTGCTGTAAACACTTGACCCAGTGGATCAAGTTAAGGGGTGTCAAATTAAAAATCTGTAAAATTGAAAATTTCCATGAAGGACTGTTCAGATAGAAATTTTGGTCTAATGGACCATTATTGTGATAAGGATTTGAATGTTACGATCTGAGGTAATTATTATCTGATGATGATTTTTATATAAGGGATCTTTATCCCAGGATTCTGTTGGGTTCAGCAGACTATAAGGAACCGTAGAATCAGTTGGATCTTAAGGAAAAGAGTTCTCCTCTAATTTTGCGAGATGAGGACATCTCACGTTTTTTAAGTGGGGTAGGATGTAATATTCCTCCCTCCGGCTTTTGAGGTGTGCAGGTGTAAGAACCTCCCCTTCTGATCTTATAATTATTTCTCCTCTGAAATAAAAGAAAGATCCTGTTTTACCCTATTTTGGCCTAGAGAGAGAAAATATTCTAGAGAGAGATTATTCAATTTTTAGATATTTTTGGATGGAAAAATATCTCTTCTTATTAAAATAAATTTTCTCGAAAGAGAAGTTCAAAAAGATTTTCAGAAGGTGCATTAGAAATCAATTATAATATGTTAAAATTTTTAAATTAAGGTTCTGAGGGGCCAATCAGATTCATCCAAATGTAGGGAGGAGATAAATTGAAGAAATAAAAAAAATCCCCCCCCCCAAAAAATAAGTAAATACTCACATAAGATGAAGATTTAACTAAGGACTAAGGACAAGGATATTAGTTAAAAAAGAAGAGATATTAAGAGAAATGATGCATTTTTGATACCTCAGTGTGGGAAAATTCCCCTCATGAAGGAAGTGCCTATTTCACATGTGTGGTTGAGTTTTAAACTCACAAACAATGAGATATTTTCATCTCTCCTCTCTCCTGCTTCAACTAGATCCAAAAAGTAAGCTAACCTGACCTAAAAATGGTCAAAAATTGACCAAACTGATCTAGAAAATTCTAGAATCACTTTGCTTGGTTAGAGGCTCACTTTTTCCTATAAATGAAGCTTCCCCCTTTGTAAATGGTTAATAGTACTTTATGTACTATTACTCTACTCCTTCCTAGAGCCAAAAACTGTTGAAAGAAAGTAACAGGGGTGGGTTAGTCCCTCACCAAGGGAGTGGCTCATGAAGGAGTCACCACTTAGCATCTCACGGGAGAAGCTCACCATTGATTCTTGGAACAGATAACATTATCATGAATGAGCCATAATCCCATTTACATTGGTATTTATACTCCACCCAAGAGTTCACACCTACTTACTAGTTGTCCATGGCCTTGGGCCCATAATGCTTTCTTACAAACCATCCCTTCCCCAATGGTTTCGTCCTCGAAACCTCAAATGAATACCCCAAATTCGGAGAAGAATGTTCCATGTGGCTGAATTTACACCAACCCATATTGCTCTATCAATGCTTCATATCCCTCCAATGCTGAAATAGGTTGCCATGAAGCTTCTTCCTTAGGTAAACCTTTCCATTGAACAAGATACTCCACCAAGGTACGAGTGCGAAGTACCTTTTTCCTTGTACCCAAGATAGCTTCTGGAATGTATTCAATCATTCCCTCTTCATTCATTGGAGGTAACTCATCAACCATTTGATCGATCATACCCACATATTCTTTCAAGTGAGAGACATGAAACACATCATGAATCTTTGTTGTAGATGGAAGTAAGAGTTGATATGCAACCTCCCCAACTCTTCATATCACTTGATAAGGACCATAATAGCGATGAGCTAGTTTGGTGTTGGTGCTTCCCTTCAAAGACGCATATCTTGACTTTGGTATTCTCAAAAGAACCCAATCTCCCAGTTTGAATTCCAATGGTCTTCGATGAACATTGGCATATTGTCTCATTTTCTCTTGTGCAACCTTCAAATTACTTTTGCATTGTTGCAACAAAGCTTGCATCCTTTCAGCTTCCTCCTTGGCATTATGGTTAGAAGTCTCGTATGTACCCACCAACATAGGCAAATTGACCTTGTAACCATATAAAGCCTCAAAGGGTGACATGCCAATGCTCACATGATATGTTGAGTTGTAAGCAAACTCAGCCAAAGGTAACCAATCATCCCATGTGCTTTGAGTATCATGACAATAGTGGCGTAGACATGTTTCCACCCATTTGTTTACTCTTTCTGTTTGACCATCGGTTTCGGGATGATAGGCGGTGCTTGGAGTAAGCTTGGTTCCCATATATTCAAACAATGTTCTCCAAAAAGT
The DNA here is from genome assembly GCF_041138505.1 of Cibotium barometz. Lineage (NCBI taxonomy): Eukaryota > Viridiplantae > Streptophyta > Polypodiopsida > Cyatheales > Cibotiaceae > Cibotium > Cibotium barometz. Next base: position 13,695,131 of record NC_141051.1, read on the forward strand.
GCTCATGAATTTGACATCGCGATCACTCACAATTTGTGACGGCATACCATGCAACTTGAAAACCCCATCAACAAATTGCTTGGCAACATTTTGGGCTGAATATGTGACCTTGGAAGGAATGAAATGGGCCACTTTGGTCAATCTATCCACCACAACATACAAGCTGTCCCACCCTTTCTTTGTGCGCGGAAGGTTAGTAATGAAATCCATTCATATATGACTCCATTTGCCTTCGGGAATGGGCAATGGCTGAAGCAAACCTCCCGGTTTATGTGTAGGATCCTTGTTCAATTGACATATGACCGGCACCCACTTACATAAGCATGAATGCTCTTCCACATCCCCTTCCAAAAGAAACTTTTCCTTATTGCATCAAAGGTTTTGTAGACACCCAAATGACCAGCCCATAGGAGTACAATGCATCTCTTCCATGATCTTCTTGATAAATGATGAAGTAGCATTTTCTTTGCCCTTTGTGTATGTGATTTCAAAATCATAGTTTTGTAGTGTTGCTACCCACCTTCTTTGCTTAGGAGACAAATTGGGTTGTGTGAGGAAATACTTCAGCACCCTATGATCACTTCTCACATAAAAATGACTCCCATATAAGTAATGGTGCCATTTCTTGATAGCATGGAGTATAGCAATCATCTCTTGCTCATACACATGGAGTTCTCTTTCTTTGTCATTCAGCTTTCTACTTTCATAAGCAATGACTCCATGGTCTTGGTAAAGTACCGCACCAATCCCTCTTCCACTTGCATCTGCCCTTATTGTGAAAGGTTCGGTGAAGTCTGGACATACCAAAATAGGTACTGATGTGAGCATCTTCTTCATATCTTCAAAGCTTTTGTTGGCAATGGCATCCCAAAATAAGGTTTCCTTCTTCAATTTGTTCGTCTCATTGGGGCTGCAATTTCTGCATAGTGGGCAATAAAGCGCCTATAGAATGAAGATAACCCCAAAAATCCCCTCAATTGAGTAGTGTTTGAAGGAACCGGCCAATTCCTAATACATTCCACTTTCTTTGGATCCACACAAATGCCATCCTTGCTCACAATGTGACCCAAATATTCCACCTCATGTGCCATGAAGGTACATTTTGTCTCTTGAACATACAACTTGTTTTGCCTCAAGACCTCCAAAACCTCTTTCACGTACTTCAAATGCACTTCCTCATGTTTGCTATAGATAAGTATGTCGTCGAAAAAGACCAATACAAACTTGTAGAGGAAAGGTTGAAGCACTTTGTTCATCAATGCTTGAAAAGTTGCCGGTGCATTGCATAATCCAAACGGCATAACCATGAATTGGTAAAGACCCCTTTCTGTACGAAATGCTGTTTTGAACTCATCACCACTTTTCATCCTTATTTGATGGTATCCGGAACGCAAATCAATCTTTGAAAAGCATGTGGCACCCTTCAACTCATCCAAAAGATCATCCACCCTTGGTATTGGAAAACGACTTTTGATGGTGATCTTATTCAAATCACGGTAATCAATGCACATGCGGAAAGTACCATCCTTTTTCTTCACAAGTAGCACCGGAGAAGCAAAAGGAGATTGACTTGGTTCAACCCATCCCATGTCAATGAGTTCTTTGACTTGCTTTGCCACCTCTTCCTTTTCAACCTTTGACAAACGATAGGGAGGCTTGTTGATTGGTTTGGCATTTGGTTCCAAATCAATAGCGTGATCAACACTCCTCTTTGGCAGCATTGATTTTGGCATGGTAAACACATCTTCATAATCCTTGAGTAGCTTAACCATGTCCACATTTTCGATGCAATCCTTTTTGCTATTATCTTCCTCTTTGCAAAGCTGTAGTACATAAACATAGCCCTCTTTCTTCATTTGAGTAGCATTGATCATGAAGAGCTTGGACCCTTGCATTCCATTCAATGTAATAACCACTCCATGATGCACAAAACTCATGAAACTTTTCTGTAAGTTCATGGTAAAAGAGTTCAAAGTGGACAGCCAATCACATCCAAGTACTATGTCAATTGGTCCCAACTCAATCACCAAAAGATCAACTTTGCAAGAGTAGCTCTTGGACAACTCCAATTCTGTACTTTGACACTTCATATTGCAACCCATTGAATCACCATTGGCCACTTGCACCATGTGCTTGTTTGGTAAAGAAGTTGGTTGCATTTTGAGAGTGTTCAAAGACCTTTTATTGACAAAACTATGCGTGCTTCCAGTATCAATGAGTGCATATGCTGTTCTCCCATTCACCTTGATCTTCAATCTCAATGTGTTGGCACCCTTACTTCCCGCATAAGCATCATGAGAGATTGTACACAAGGTAGTATGTGCACTATTGTTTTCATTCCACACGCATAGAGGCATCCCATCATCCATTTTGTCATGAGCAAACTTTAGTTTCCCACCCGGATCAAAAGGAAACTCGGGATTTTCTTCATCAAAACCATCATCATGAGAACCTCCACCCTCATGAGGATCTCCCCATCCTAAGGCATCATTGCATTCAAGGAATTCCTCCTCCTCATGATTAGCATTGTCCTCAGTGATAATGTAGCTTATGGACATATCCTTGTATTTGCATACTTTGAAGTGATCCTTGTTCCATTTTTCTCCACATTTGAAACATAGACCTTTGAGCCTCATTTCATGCAAACGGTCCTCCTTGATAACCTTGCTTTTTGAACCCCCATTTGCTGGCTTGGACTCATTGTATGTAGCTTTATTGGACATAAATGGTGGTTTAAATGGAAGTCTATTACACCCTCTACCATACACGGTAGGAAATCTTGGAAGATTAGGTCTTGTGTTTGCATGAGAACCCATGTCAGTCCTTGTGATCACTTCCCCTTTGATATTCCCTTTGCTAGCCCACTTTGTCAAGTACTTCTCTTCATGAATTTCTGCAAGCATCATTGCCTTCTTCAAAGTGGCGGGTTCATGAGACTTGACATCACCACCAATAGGAGCTTTCAAGCCCCTTATATACTTGACAACAAGATAATGCTCATCAAAGTCGTCCAAGTATAATAGAAGCTTTAGAAACTTATGAGAATATTCCTTCACGGTAGTGATTTGCTCTAGCTTGTCCCATTCCACAATGTGATTGTCCCTTTGCATGCAAGAAGTAAACTCTTCTGCCATGTCATTCTTGAATTCTTCCCAAGTAGTGATGACATAACCATGAGATTGCTTCCTCCTCCACCAAGTGTGAGCAAAACCTTCAAGATGAAGTGAGGCGAAGTAGACTTTGGCAATCTCGCTCCTTGGGCTGATTTCGAAGTAGAGATCCATCTTGTTTGCCCACTCTTCAAAGTCTTTGATAGAATTTGATTCTCCTTTGAACTTATTAAATATGATTTTGTCCTTCACAGCATTGTCAAAATCACCATGCATTCTTGAACCCCTCTGCCGTGCTCTTGGATCATCAAATCCTCTTCCTTCACCCAAGTGTCTATGCATTTGCTCATCTTCCAATTGCCAATCACCTGCATCTTTAAATCCCTTCTGTTCATACCCTCTTCTTGCATCTTGCATAAAGGATGAAGTTCTTGGAATACTGGCATTGGATCTCTCATAAGAAGCATCACCCATAGGTCTCTTGCCCTTGTCCATGTAAGAAGAATGTGGCATCATTTGAGGTGGCATCATTTGTCTTACTTTGTTCTCTTCTGGCATAGAAGGCTTTCCATCATGTTTGGCATCATAATGTACACCATCCATTGCATTCATATCGGCTTCTTGGTTGAGCTTGAGAGGAGCCAATGCACTAATGGCTTTCTCCAAGTCTTTTAACCCTCTTTGCATCACGTCATCCAGGTAGTGGTGTCGCTTGTCGAACCGTTCCATGAGGTGTTCACCAAATTGTTGTTGCCGATTTGTTTTGTTCTTATCAAGCATGTGTTTTGTTCTTGTCAAGCTTCTTTGCAACAATATGGTTTATTCCATCATTTGACATCTTATTTGCAACATAAATTTACCAAAAAAAAGCACTCTTGTTTGACCTGCATAAATTGATGTATTTTCTACAGCGGTACTAAACTGCACCCAAACTGTCACAACCAGTGACTTCAATTTGCATACATACACCCAATGGCAACTTTGAGACCTCTTTGTAGTACACACAGTGTCTGCACAACCAATCGCCCTTCCAGCAGTTCCAAAACAGAGTTCTGGTAGAGAATCAAAACTTACCCTTAGTGCCTGTGAACACCTGTGAACTGAAAAACGGAGGTCGATACGCACCCGAAACACGTTTTTGGCCTGAAAATTTTCATCCTATAGCTTTTCTCCCGTGAAGAAATCTCCTCAATCGGAGTTTGTTTTGCCAGTGCCTCCTGAAGAGCTCCCGACAAGGGTATAGTAGGCAACACAAAAGGGGAGGAATAGATGAAGCTCTTACCCTCATACCACTTCCTGTGATTCTCTTGCTTGCCGCTTAGCCCCTTAGCATGAACCAAGCTCTGATACCATGAAAAGAAGAAGGGGAGAAGAGAGCTTGAGCTCTTGTACACACACACTCACACAAACCCTAGAAGAGAACACACAAAGTGAGAGGCTGAAAATTCTTCTTCTTCTTCACACAACAAAAGAGGTCTACAAAGAAGATAAAGTGACTAACACACATAATAGAGTATATACAAGCGGTCCATAATGTGAACACGCTAAGTGGAGTGGGTAGGTATGGACTAGTCAGTGTAGTCTAGCTGTAGAATCTCTGGCAAAGATATGTTGGTGCCAGCTACCAAACCCGCTGGTGATGTAAATGTCAAACGGTCATGCAGGCACCTCTCGTGAGTGGCAGCTCATGTTGATCTTGACATCTCAATAAGAGATAGATGACAATTGGGAGGTAACCTTAGAGTATTTTCTAATGTAAGGGAATACACCAATATCGGTATTCCAAGCTGCAGTGTAATGGGAGGGTTGGGACATTAATACCACAGAAAAACCCCACCACACTGCAATGCTACCACTATTAAAGACCTCACCTAGTGGCTGAGTTTCCTCATAAGATCAACATGACAAACCTGCAAACTACTCAAGTCAACACACACCCTAGGCTGAGTTGTGTAAAGTGAATAATTGACTATCTGATCAAGGACTATCCTTAGAAGGGCACTGGAGAGTCATCAACAATCACCAATCCAACTACGAGACTCCAAATGATTGGGGTGCAATCTAGGGTGGTGAAAATTTCACTCAATGTCAGGACTCATGTGCAAGAATTAAAGACCTCATCATAAGTCAAGGGAGAACCATTAGCTAAATCTTCTACATGAATGACAGGAAGGAGAAGAAGAGAAAGAAGAGGAAGTAACATGGAAGAGAAAACCAAACTGAAGTGGGTAAATACCCAAATGTACAGAAGGAGATCAAAAATCTAGAGGTTTCTCAACCCTTGGTCCGAGAAAGTTATAATTTGATTTAATAAGGACTACAGGCTAGCCGAGCTATTGAAATAGTCTATCCTAGGCAAAATATCATGAGGGAAACCAAATGTCTAAATGTGCCAGAGACTATTTTAGAATGCAAAGGGTGAAACTAAATCAAAAAAAGAATGAAGTAACAACTTATTCTCACGGATGTTTGATGAAGGAGGGGAATATCCTCTTTATGTCTCAGCAATTCCTATCCTAGACTCATGCAGTAATGAGGTTGGACAAAATTGAGCAACTAGGAATGTGGTTAGGCTATTTGCATTTCTCTAGAGATCAACATGCCAATTGCAACCTTGCTAAACAGGAAATCCCAGATTGTGGGACTAAATTGAAAGATTGGATAGAAGGTAGAATAATGCAGGTCAACCCTTCAAGTGACAAAGGAATACCTTTGCCTCTTGAGAAGGATGTAGACATGGAGGAGGAAGTCTAGATCACTAACCCAAACTTGTCCAAATTTTGGTTAACCAAATAGGAAAGTATTACGAGAGTGATGACACAAATGCAACACTTCTAGTGGTGCACAAGGGTTATCAAGCTCTTGCAATTGTTGATGGTGGAGCTAGAGTAAGTAGCATCACAAAGCAATGCCTCAAAGAATTGGGAAACCCAGCCTTAGAGTGAACAAACCTCATTGTAAATATGGTTGTCAGTCCCATGTCACGGCCTATGGGAGTCTTGTAGAACTTGAATATGAATGTCTTCTCTGTCCACTATTGCCATACATTTGCAATCATGAATTTCACGAGACGACACGTGGATTGGTATGATGTGATTCTAGGAAGACTTTTTATGAGAAGCGCCAAACTAGTTCATGACTGGGCCACAAATCACATTTACCTACAAAAGGATACATAAATCCTAAAAGTAGACATGCGAACTTGGAAGAAGCACCCCATGGATGGGGGGTTGTTTGGAAATTACTCACAAACCATAGTTAGAACCACATTAGTGCAACTATGCTAAAACCATCACAAAAAGAAGAGAACATCTTGGATGATCCCCTTATGAATGATTATTTTTGCAAGAATTGGATGCATATGTTGTCCGCGAGATTGGGACAAAGTTTGTGAAACCTAATGAGAAAGATGAGAGGCCACTTACCAATTGATACGGATCATGGGACCCTCAGTGGGTGAACAAGTATGAGGAAAGCTCTTGAACAAGGTAGAAGTCTACATCTGATGATGGGAAAGAGGCCTCGTTTTCAGCTGCAAGGATGAAATTTCAGAAATGGTTAAATAAGAAACGTTACATAGCTAATTTCTGTGAGACTCTTAGAAAAGAACCTCTTATTAGAAGAGGACCTACAGATGCACAATGGCTAAGATACGTCAAAGCCAACAAAATTCATGAGGAATTTTCTAAGAACTGGGGAGATGTGTTAAGTCGAGTACTAATGTTACAGACCTTGCAAGAGCTAGTAATGAGTCAAGACCCCCTAAGCTCATAAGGTCAGTAGAAGAAGGAAGAAAAACAAAGCTTTGGTTGATGCAAAACAAGGAGCAAAAAGATATTTGGTAGGAAAGGAAGAGAATGAAAGAGGAGCTAGAATTGTGGAAGGTTCCCAACCATTTCAAATCCTTTGATATTGATGAGAGAGAAGTAGTTCACCTACATGCACAATGTTCAAAGGGTGATCAAGCAAGAACATCATATCATGGACCTATGGATGTGAAAGATGTAGATATTTCAGAGCCTAGCGTGAGGACCCCAAACCTGTCTTCATTGCCATAGACCTCTGCCGAAAGAAGAAGCATTGATAACTCTTTTAAAAGAGGTCAAGGACTGCTCTGCTTGGAGCTATAAAGACATGAAGGGAGTGCCCGCCAGAAGTGGTACAACACACCATCCCTACCATGGAAGGTTCAAGGCCGGTCAAGCAGCACCTTGACCAAATAAATCTAAAATACTTGGCAATTGTAAAGGAGGAAATCAATAAACTCATTACTATAGATTTTATTTATGAAATTGAGCACACGGATTGGGTATCACCAATTGTGATTGTATCCAATAAAAAGGAAAGCTTCGTGTGTGTGTTGACATATACATGGAAATTTAATTTTTAATATTTATGCATAAATAGTTAATTAGAGAATAAGAGGAATTTTTAGTAATTTCATATTTATGATAAAAGAGAAATTTCCATGATAATGGAGATCCATGTATTCCAATGGAGAAAGAGAAAATTTAGAATACTAAAATAATGGATATTATATCTAAAATTAAAGTATAATTTTAGATAAATTATTTTTATGCATGAAAGATTTAAATGATGAAAGAGGAATTCCCATCATAATTGGAATTCAATCATTTAAATGGAAAAAGTGGAATTCTTGTCATATTTGGATTAATGGATATTTTTATTCAATTTTAAGAGAAATTTTAGTTAAATTTATTTTTATGCATAGGAAAAATTTAAATGATAAAAGAGAAATTCCCATCATATTTGGAATTCAATCACTTAAATGGAAAAAGTGGAATTCTTATCATATTAGGATTAATGGATATTTTTATGTAATTTTTAAGAGAAATTTTAGTTAAAATTATTTTATGCATGAATAGATTTAAATGATGAAAGAGGAATTTCCATCATATTTGGAATTCAATCATTTAAATGGAAAAAGAAGAATTCTTAGTATATTAGAATATTGAATATTTTTATTTAATTTAAAGAGGAATTTTTGATAGATTTAAGTTATGATAAAGGAGGAATTTCCATGACATTTGGATTGCACTCATTAAATAAGAAAAAGAGGAATTTCAAGCTTATTCAAAAAAAAGATATTGGTATTTAGTTAAAAGAAATTTTTTATGATATTTAAGAAAAGAAAGATTTGAATTAATTTTAGGTGTCAAAAGATGGATTTTCACCATAATTCTACCTAGGGAATTAAGGTTGAGAAATTAAATGGTAGAAAGAATATCTTTAAATATTTTATGTGGCTAAATCACTAAATTGGTATTTATCCAAAAGTAGATGTTTATCTGAAGAAAATCCTTGTTAGAACTAAACCGAATGATTAGACTACGAGAGGGACAGACAATAAACCTACTTGTCCATCTCTTGATCTGAATCAAGCAAAAACTTTGTGACCAATTCCAGTTCCTAAATTCAAAGAATAGACCACCGTTGAATTAAACTAGTTTTCCTTTGACCGAAATCACCAAGAATCTAGTTGGACAATCATTCAACTGATGGGTAGATTACCCTGATGAGAGATCAAGGATTCTCATTATGAAATTGGGAAATTAAGAAAAAAGGGGTTTTTGTGGAACCAATCTCAAACTAGGAATTTTACTTGCATAGAACCTCTGTTTTTATTTAAAGGACTGTTTTATGCCAGAATGCTGGTGGAGGAAGCATTTGGCATGTGTTTTACTAAGAGAAGGTTCGTTGTGCAACAGCTGGCAGGGAGTCGTCGGATGTCGCTCGCGTCAAAGCCTACCGAGGTCTTGACCAGCCTCGATACGGTTCAAATGGTGCGCTTCTGGTACAATGGGAGAGGACCGACGAAGCGGTCCCTGAGTGAAGTGCTAGGACACCTAAGGAGGATCCTAGAGGGTTTTGACCAGGTGATGCACGGGCTCGGGGTTGCTATAGGACACCCATGTGTGCGTCGAGGAAGATTCGGATGGAGATTTTTGTGAGTCAAATTTTGATACTGGATCTCGTTGGTTGGCCAGTTGGTCTTCAACAGAGAGTCCAGAGGACACATTTTGTAACACAATGGACTCAGAATTCTGGAGGATGATGATCAGTAATATTATGATTTCTATTGAAGGATTGTTTTAAAGCTAGTCAAATCTATTATAAATGGTAATTTCATATTATTGGGTGTGTACGTGGTATGCCTACGTTCATTTTTACATGAATCGCCGGTAGCTAGGGGGCCTGGGAACTCTTTTCCTCGGTACCTAGGCAAAACACAACCAAATCTTTATAAAGGAATCCCACCAATACAGTGGTCGGGTGGTTAGCTAACCCGTGGGCTGGTCAGGTGGTTAGCTAACCCATGGATTGGAGGATTCCTGCAAAACAATTAAGATGCAATTAGTTACGTTAGTTAGATTAAGTCCTGAGAAGACCTTTTTGTGGTAGGGGATCAGTGGCGGGCGGCTGTGCCTCGTTAGAGGAGGAAAAAAGCAGTGATTCCATGGACCAAGTGTAAGTCTCTTCTTGATCTGACTATGTGACTTCAGGTTTGGTCAGATCAGTTTAACTAATTAAGACTTTGACTCATTAGATTAATTCCCTCGTTATTTGAAGATTTTTCCATGACGAAATCGCACGTGCCTTCTGGGCGAGGGGAGTATTTCCAAGCTCAGTTTTTCAGAGGAACCACCCAGGCTAGTCTCTCGTCCGAACATCCCCGCGGGCGAGGCCCCGAGTGTGGATCCCCGGCCCGCATGGGGGAGGTCGACGCTGCTTCCGCCACCGGCACCCCTGGAGGGGGGTCTCACAACTGGTATTAGAGCTTTGTTGAAAGCTAATAAGGAGAAATGAGTTCTTATCAGAAGATCATAATAAAAACTCAGAAAAAGCATTTACATATTATATTTTCATTCCTTAAGATTCATTAATGAAGACTTTTAATCAAAGAATTTGATTTTATAGATGGAAGTTCCACACTTATCTGGTGTTCCTGACCTCACCCAGTCACAAGACATGACTGCGTTCACCTTCGAGCATCTCATCTCTTCCGCTACAACTCGAACAAGCCGAGCCAGACTCACAGACCATTTTGAGGATCTATATTTCCTTGACCCAGTGGTGGAGAGGGGGCAGCACAAGTGGTTTGCAAGGCAGTATGTTCACGCCTCTTGTGACCAGCGTGCGATGCTAAGGCAGAATCTCTCATTAACCATGATCTTGATGAAGCTGAAAGTGATACATGGTGTTATTTTATATCACTCAAGGCCTTAAAATTTCAGACTTTCTTGCCAAATCTACAGAGTCCTTAGTCGCTTTATTCCTAAGGAGAAGATAGTAGCTCCCTTGGTAGTAAGGGAACATTTGTATCAGGGTATGTCTATAGCCTAGTACCGTCGTCTTATGCATCTCCCGAGGAGATTTTGACTTCTAGAGCAGAGCTGCTCTATGTACATATTGCAACCTTTCTATAAATAAAGAAATGTTTCGTGAAAAAATTCCTTGTTTTATAAGTGATTGTTTATGGACGAACTGATAAAGCAAAATCTGTTACCGGACATATCTTATAGATCTCCAATAAGATCATTTATCTTGGTTAAGAAATTATTTTATGAACCTCTTAAGTCTTAGGATCTCGTGGAGGATATCAAAATAGAAATTTAATAATATATCATTTTTGGTAGAATCATGAGGCGAGGAAACCGTGGTGGCCGTCAACCAGGACCCTCTCTCTGAAGAGGAAGAGCTTGACCTCGACGTGGCTAATCGGAGGGGTCATGAGGCTCTTCACAAAACTCAGCCAGGACCCTTCAAAGGTGAAGGGGAGAACTTAAGCGAGGCTGTGGAGAAATGGGTGGAAGCTATGGAAGAATATTTTGATGTTACAGGCTACAATGAGCGAAGCAAAATGGCTCTTGCTAGGTTGAAAATAGTGGAATCAGCCAGGGTGACATGGAGGAACCATTGCCACACCAACCATCTGGACAGGAATACCAAGTCCTGGAACGATCTTAAAGCCTAATTGAGGAAGAGATTTTGTACTCTCGGGTTCTTAGAAATCAAAATGAATGAATTTTTAGAGCTAAACTAGGGGAGCAAAACCATCAAAGAATATCACGAGGAATTTGCTCTTCTACTCAAGTATTCACCACCTCTAGACGAAGAGCAACTCATGGCCAGGTTCATTCGGGAATGAACAAACCCTTAGGCGAAGGATTTTGCCAAAGCTTTGATCGTAAAAGTCCCGCCAAAGCCAGCTCCCTCATCCTTCAAAAGATTCCAGACACCAGGAAGTTCTCCCAACCTTCATCCTCCAAAGAGACACCAAGGTCCCAACTAGAATCTGGAGACGGGAAGCTTCAGGAATGAAGAAAGACCTTTCCCTTGAAGTACTTTCTTAGGAACTCTGGCTCTCTCAAGAATGCAAAGGGAAGAGCTTCGAAGTGAGAACAGGTGCTTTAGATGTTAGGGGTTTGGGCACTAGCTCAAGGATTGCCCATCTCCTTCTGTGGGCCAAGGAAGCCAGGGTCCAAGAGTTGAGACAGAATCCTTTGTATAAGTCCAATCAGGGTCCCTCGCGCCAAAATCAGGGTAACCTCAGAAGAGTGCCAGCTCAGACCCTACAGCCTCCATGCAAAGTAGTCTCCGAACTCCGTCCCAAAATTGGAGCAAAACCATCGAAGAATATCACGAGGAATTTGCTCTTCTACTCAAGTATTCACCACCTCTAGACGAAGAGCAACTCATGGCCAGGTTCATTCGGGAATGAACAAACCCTTAGGCGAAGGATTTTGCCAAAGCTTTGATCGTAAAAGTCCCGCCAAAGCCAGCTCCCTCATCCTTCAAAAGATTCCAGACACCAGGAAGTTCTCCCAACCTTCATCCTCCAAAGAGACACCAAGGTCCCAACTAGAATCTGGAGACGGGAAGCTTCAGGAATGAAGAAAGACCTTTCCCTTGAAGTACTTTCTTAGGAACTCTGGCTCTCTCAAGAATGCAAAGGGAAGAGCTTCGAAGTGAGAACAGGTGCTTTAGATGTTAGGGGTTTGGGCACTAGCTCAAGGATTGCCCATCTCCTTCTGTGGGCCAAGGAAGCCAGGGTCCCAGAGTTGAGACAGAATCCTTTGTATAAGTCCAATCAGGGTCCCTCGCGCCAAAATCAGGGTAACCTCAGAAGAGTGGCAGCTCAGACCCTATAGCCTCCATGCAAAGTAGTCTCCGAACTCCGTCCCAAAATTGGAACAACCAAAGAGAGAGAGTTCCACCTTAGACTGCAGCAGCTAGAGTTTGTCACTATAGCTAATGAAGTGGAGGAAGAAAAAGGATAGATCTATGCAGTAATAGAGCATTAGGGAAATAATCGTCAATTTTCACTCCTCCAGACTCCAGCAGAGTACCAGGGTAAGCAATTCAAGCTTTTGATTGATTCAGGCACAACACTCATTCTTTTATTTCCCTAGGATGTCTACGTTAATTAGTCCTAAATCAAAAATCAGGGAAACCTATGCAAGTGGAATTGGCCAGTGGAAAGATTCTTTTCACACACCTTGAAACAGACCTTATTCAGTTTAGTCTAAATGGGAACATAACACAGTGCGAGTTCAGAGTCCTATCCTTGGGAATCTATGATGGAATCCTTGGAATGGATTGGCTCCAAAAGAATCAGGCTGACATTCATTGTCACAAAGGAACCATCTCTTTCCTTGACCTTCACGGGAATAAAGTTCAAGGAACTGGAATTTCTGGATCTCCAGTGCTACAATTAGTCAAGGCTTCTAAATTATTAAAAGGGCTCAGAAAGAGGCAAACTATTTATGTCGTTAAGATAAATCCAATAGAGATAAAATGTAAGGATAAAGAACCAGAGTGGTTAAGTGAGTATGCAGATGTGTTCCCCCGAAGGGCTGACTAAGATGCCTCCGTCTCGCGAAGTAGATCATGAGATCGAGTTAACCCCCGGAGCTCAGCCACCACCAGTGGCTCAGCGTGCATACAAAGGGCCAGTCCCTAAAGCCATAGAACTTAAAGAGAAGTTAAGACAACTGTTAGAGTAGGGATTCGTCAGACCGAGTGTCTCACCTTGGGGTGCACCCGTTCTCTTTCAAAAGAAGAAAGATGGACTGTTAAGACTCTGTATTGACTACTACAAAGGATTGAATCAATTAACAATTAAGAATAAGTATCCTATTCCTAGGATTGATGAACTTCTAGATCGCTTAAGTGGGACCCAAATGTTCACAAAGATAGATCTCAAATCTGGGTACTACCAGATCAGAATCAAGGAGCAAGACTCCCAAATATAGGATTCAATACTCGGTATGGGCATTATGAGTTCACAGTCATGCCGTTTGGATTGACTAATGCCCCGACAATGTTTAATCGTCTTATGCAGGATATTCTCATAGAATACTTGGATGATTTTGTTCTTGTTTTCTTTGATGATATCTTGGTATACTCAAAGAATGCTATAGATCATGAAGATCATGTGTGCAAGGTCTTGGAAATCCTAAGGAAACACCAACTCTTTGCAAAAAAGAGCAAGTGTTCTTTCTCTGTCCACCAGGTGGAATACTTGGGATTCATAGTATCAAAAGATGGGATTTCTCCTAACCACGCAAAGATCCAAGCAGTTGTAGAATGGCGAGAACCCAAGACAGTAAAGGAAGACAGACGATTCCTAGGTTTAACTGGATGGTATAGGATCTTTATACCTAGGTATGCTTAGATAGCATCCCCTTTAACTAACCTTCTCATCAAGAAGAGTACCCTTTTTCAGTGGACTACAATGTGTCAGAGTGCCTTTGATAAACTGAAGACACCCTTAGTAACCAACCTTGTCCTTAAGCTACCAAATTTTACCAAACCCTTTGAGGTAGTTACTAATGCCAGTGGGTTTGTCTTAGGGAGTGCTCTTATGCAGGAAGGTCATGCAGTGGCCTATCAATCCAAAAAACTCAGAACACGAGAGAAATTATGCCGTCCACCATGACTTAGAGTTACTCTCAGTAGTTTATGCTATGAAGTTGTGGAGACATTATCTTTTGGGACAAAGGTTCACCTTGATGATAGATCATCAAAGTCTGAAGTGGATCTTCACCCAAAGGGATCTCAACATGTCAAAGGAGATGGATGCAAACCTTGCAAGAATTCAATTTTGAAATTAAGTATTGATCGAGGAAAGAAAATGTGGTTGCAGATGCGCTCAGCAGAAAAGCCTCCTTGCTTGCAATTACAGTGGTGGCAAATCCATTGATCAGTGAAGCAAAGGAGAAAATTATGCAGAACAAATTCTTTGCCCCTATTGTGCTACCCTTCTGATGTAGGAAAGCAAGACTCCTCAGGAAATGAGTCGAGTTCTTGGGTACAAATTGGATGAAGGATGCATGTATTATAATAATTGGCAATGTATCCCCAATGATGAGGGAATAAAGGAAAGAATTCTAAGAGAAGCCCATGATAGCCTGATAGCTGGAGATCTAGGGTTTATAAAAACCTATATGTCTGTGAAGAAAAGCTTCTTCTAGCCAGGACTCAAAAAGGATATACTTGATTATGTGCGAAAATGCTTAATGTGTCAAAGAGTCAAGGCAGAGAGAGTCAAGATGCCACAGAAATTGTAGCCTCTAGACATTCCATAGATGAAGTGGGAATGTATCAGTATGGACTTTGTCACTGGATTACCTTCAATTCAATCAGGTTACAACTCCATTTTTGTGGTAGTTGATGACAGGCTAACCAAAGTTGCCCATCTGATTCCAGTGAAAGAAACATACACTGCAATGGATGTTGTCGCAGTTTTTATTAAAGAAATCTTCACATTGCATGGCTTACCCAGGAGGATAGTAAGTGATAGAGATCCCAAATTCACATCGAAATTCTAGACTACATTCTTCGAAGCAGTAGGAACTTTCTTGGATCTCAGCACAACCCATCACCCCGAAATAGATGGCCAGACTGGAAGAGTGAATGAGGTAATAGAAGATATCCTTCAGTCATGCTGCGTAGCACGGAACACAAAAAGTGGTTAAACCATTTGCATCTGGTCGAATTTGCTTACAATGCATCTTACCATCCAAGCATTGGGATGAGTCCTTTCAAAGCTTTGTATGGACAAGATTGCCTGACACCGTTGACTTGGTCTGACCCATTGATCAGAGTTGAAATGTCCAGACAAATGCTTGATGACATGGACCAGCAAATGCAATCAATCTGTAAAGATATAAAGGCGGCCCGAGATAGGCAAAAGCAGTATGCAGATAAAAAGAGATCAGAGAGAGAGTTTGAAGAATCAGATATGGTCTTCATTCGAGTACGACCAAAAAGAAGTTCCTTATCCTTAGGGAAGTACAAGAAGCTCTCTCCTAGATACTATGGGCCATATGGTGTTATAAAGAAAGTGGGCGATCTAGCCTATAAAGTTCTTCTGCCTCCCCATCTCACGGTACATAATGTATTCCATGTCAGTTTGCTGAAGAAATATGTTCCCAGCCCGAGTCACATGCTTGATGAATGAACAACTGATCTCTCCGACTCAAGGCTAGATAGTACTCCAACCTGAAGAAATTCTTGATATTCGGGGAAGATTCTCAGAAGCAGACTCCTTAGATAATTTTTAGTCGTGGAAGTTCTTCCCTCTAGAAGACGCCACTTGGGAGAAAGAAGAAGAGTTGGTGAAAGATTACCCCCACTTTGCGAGATAAGGACATCTCGCGCTTTTCAAGTGGGAGAGGATGTAAGATTCCTCCTCAACCTTAATAATGAATAGGCTCTACTTCAATCCCCTGTAATCATTCCCTATTTTTGAATATAAGAAAATATTATTTTTACCTAGAGAGATAAAAAATTTTAGAGAGTGGTAATTCAATATTGAGATATTTTTCGATAAACAAATTCTCCTAATATCAAAAATATGTTTCCCTGAAACAGAAATTCAAAATAAATCTTTCAAGGTGCATTAGGAATCAATTAAAAATGATTTAAAAGATCTTAGCCTAAGGGTCAAGATTTTCTAAAAATTTTGGATTATGATCCAATTAAGGTTCCTATGGACCAATAAGATTAATCCAAGTGTTGGGATGAGATAAATCCAATGAATAAAAGAAAATACCCAAACATGAGTACATGCCCACATAAGATGAAGAGTTGACTGAGTACAAGATTTATTAGTTAAAAATTATGAAATATTACTAAAAAAAAGAGATATTTTGGAGTAATCATACAATTTGACACCTTGGTAAGGAAAGGGGGAGCCTTCAAGGAGGCACCTATTTCACACATGTGAATGATTTTTAAACTCAAAAATATTAAGATATTTTTATCTCCTCTCTCCTGGATCAAACCAAATCAAAAAGGGAGCCAAACTGGTCCAAATCTTGTCCAAATTCAGCCAAACTGAAGCTGAAAAATTCTAGAACTTAGTTGGACTTGGTTAGTGGCCTCCCTCACCTATAAATAGACCCTCATTCTTTTGTATTCTCATCTGTGAACTAGAACATGCCAGTATTACCTTAAAATAAGTATATTTTCTATTATCCCCTAAAAATCCTCTACATTTTGGATAGGTTGGAGCTTCTCTCTCTCTTCAACCTTCCTTGGAGCTTTCCTCAACATACTAACCAATTGATTGGTTGGGCGCCTCTCCTAGGAATAGCGAATCAAGCAAAACAAGAGGTAAGGTGTGACTTTATGGTTTTTTTCTTAATCTTCTTCACTTCCCAACCCCTCTCAAGCTTAAGAAGTATTCAATTGAATGGTTCTTCAATGCAAATGATGCTCTCTAATGAATTTTAATTATTAATCACATAAAGTTTACATTTATGCTTAATTTAGGATGTTTTTTATGTATATCTCTCTCTCCCTCAAAGAATGGTCATTCTTATGACCAATTCTCAATTCAAATGATGCTTCTCATGGAGCAATTGCTAATTCTAAAATCAAACTCTATACTAGTCAAGCTAGAGGCCAAAGAAATGGCTTTTTTATGCTTTAATGTTACATAAATTATGGTAAACTTAGGAATTAAGTCCATAAATTGGATATTGGTCCAAATGATAGTTACTCTATCATAATCCTATTACTAAGTCTTATTCTTTTAGAAGATATTGAAAAATATCAGTAAAATAACAGCGGAGCTATTGTAAATTTTTTAAAAATTAACACACAAATCATTTTTATCCATAATGTGAAAAGAGGACTTCCTACCATATTCTAGGATTAGTCATCCTATGTTAAAAGAATAATTATCATCATATACATGGAAATTTAATTTTTAATGTTTATGCATAAATAGTTAATTAGAGAATAAGAGAATTTTTTAGTAATTTCATTTTTATGATAAAAGAGAAATTCCCATGATAATGGAGATCCATGTATTCCAATGGAGAAATAGAAAATTTAGAATACTAAAATAATGGATATTTTATGTAAAATTAAAGTATAATTTTAGATAAATTATTTTTATGCATGAAAGATTTAAATGATGAAAGAGGAATTCCCATCATAATTGGAATTCAATCATTTAAATGGAAAAAGTGGAATTCTTGTCATATTTGGATTAATGGACATTTTTATTCAATTTTAAGAGAAATTTTAGTTAAATTTATTTTTATGCATAGGAAATATTTAAATGATAAAAGAGGAATTCCCATCATATTTGGAATTCAATCATTTAAATGGAAAAAGTGGAATTCTTGTCATATTAGGATTAATGGATATTTTTATGTAATTTTGAAGAGAAATTTTAGTTAAAATTATTTTATGCATGATCATATTTGGAATTCAATCATTTAAATGGAAAAAGAAGAATTCTTGGTATATTAAATATTTTTATTTAATTTAAAGACGATTTTTAGATAGATTTAAGTTATGATAAAAGAGGAATTTCCATGCTCATTAAATGAGACAAAGAGGAATTTCAAGCTTATTCAAAAAAATAGATAGATAGGAGTACTTATCCTCATGTAGATGCATTGATTGTTTCCATCATGCCACAAATTCAGCATGGTACTGAGCTTTGGAATGCTTGGTTTGGTCAATTGAGTTTTCCATCTCTTCTATGGTCAGAGTATCAAGATATGGTGCACGAGTTGCCACCTATGCAATGCCCCCAAAACATGTATGCTAAGGAAAGATGCATCTTCAGTACTTTCTTAAAGATCGCACAATCCATGCTACTCTCTCATTGCAACTAGTGTACATTGATATATGTGGTTCTATGAGGGCTCCCTCTTTTGGTGGTCATCTGTACTTTGTGACTTTCATTAACTACACATGCTTCTGCTAAGTGTATGGTTTGAAGGTCCAGTTGGATGCCTTTTTAGCTTTCTGTCAGTTTGTTCTTCTTGCTGAAAATTCTTGCAACCATATGCTTCTGACATTGTGTACCAATAGAGAGGGGAATATTTATCAAATGCGTTTACTACTTTCATGTTGTCCCATGGAATTTATCATTAGTGTACTACTTATACACCACATCAAAATGGTGTGGCTGAGCGTCAAAATCGAAAACTCATGGAAATGGCCAGTTGTATGCTCAAAAGCAAGGATCTACCTTCTAGATTCTGGCTTAAAGCAGTCATGTGTGCTCCTTGATCTGACCAAGTGACTTACAGGTTTGGTCGGATCAATTTGGGGCATCTCAATATATGAAGACTCTTTTAGAGATGTAGAAAGAAAACCAAGTTGAGAAATTTTCCCACTAATTGCTAGTAGTCCGGGTCTGGATGTATATGAAGTTTGCATGATAGGTAAGCAGCACCAAAAACTCTTTCCACAAGAGAGACGTTTTAGGGGCAAGGCTCCTCTTCAGCTTATATATGCTGATCTTTGTGGAAAGATGAGTATAATTGCACTTGGAGGTTCTTCTTATTTTTTCACATTGATAGATGATTACAATAGGAAGATTTGGGTGTATTTTCTTAAGGAAAACTCTCATGCTTCTAGAAAGTTTAAGGAATGGCTTTCATTGGTTGAAACTAAGACACAAACAAAATTGAAGCAGTTTAGAATAGACAAAGGATGAGAATTCATGTCTAATGAATTCTTGGGTTTCTATAAAAAAAGAGGCATAAAGCGGCAGGTCAGTACTACTTCTCACACTCCGTAGCAAAATGGTGTTATAGAACGTAAGAATCATGCTATTTTTGAGATGGAAAGGACTATGATTAATGGGAAAAGAATCTAGCTAAATCCTTTTGGGGTGAGGAACTTAACACGATTGTGTATATTCTTAATAGGAGTGCAATAATAAAGATTGTCTAAGGGATAACTCCATTACATACCTACTAGGATAAGAAACCTTTAGTTGCACACTTGAAAGTTTTTGGGTGTTATGTATATATTCTAGATGCTTAAAGGACCAAATTGGATGCCAAGAGAAAAAAATGCATCTTCTTGGGTGACAACAAGGAGTCAATATCGGCTCTATGACCCTCAGGTAAACAAGATCATGTGATGAGTCGTGGTGACAACAACAAGGAGTCAAAGGGATATCGGCTCTATGACCCTCAGGTAAACAAGATCATGTGATGAGTCGTGATGTAGAGTACTCCAAGAATTACCACATGGGCATGGATGGAGGAGGAACTTCTTCTTCACCATGCAACAAAGAAATCACCGAAGCAACATAACCTCCACATGTGGCATGTTTTGGCTCACATTTTGATGGAGGGAAGCGTGCACCATTTCCTATGAGAACATGGATTTTGAAGATAAAAAACAAGAGCATGATGTTCCACAAAAAGATAAGAAATTCCCTAAGAAATACATGCAACTTTTTGATGGAGAAAAAATTTGGAGGATGTGCCTCAAGATGTTCATAGATCCACAAGGTTAGAGGAGAAAAATAGGGCCTAGGAGAATCTTATGAATTTTTCTCTTATGAATAGAGGTACTCAAGATTCAAGAGCCTACCACCTTTGTTAAAACACAAGGGGATTCAAAGTGGATGATAGTAGCCATGCAAGTAGAGTATGACTTCATCCTTAAAAACCACACTTGGGACCTTGTAGGTCGTCCTCCAAGGAATAAGATAATTGGCATTAAGTGGGTTTACAAAGAAAAATATAGATGTGACGGTACTTTTGGAAAATTACTAGGGAAAACTAGTCATCCCACAAGTTGAAGGTTTTAACTTTCGGGAAACTTTTGCTCCTACAGCCATGTTAACCAGAATCCGCACCGTTCTTGCATTGGTAGCACAAGGGGGATGACCTATTATCCAAATGGATGTAAAATCTACTTTGCTCAATGGGAACCTTAAGAAGGAGGTAAATATGGAATAGCCACATGGGTTCTTTGAAAGCAAAGTTTGCAAGTTTATGGAAGGCACTCTATGAGCTGAAACAAGCCCCACGAGCACGGTAGTAGAGGGTTGCTGCTTACTTTGGGAGTATTGGTCTCTTACACAACCCTTCAGATGTAAATTTTTATGTCTTTTGTGAGTAGGGGAAGTATATGGTCATTGTTGTTCTCTATGTAGATGACCACATCTTGACAAGGGATTACCAAAAAAATATCTCACAAACACAATAGATACTTAGTGCAGAGTTTGAGATGATAGATCTTGGGCTCATGCATTATTATTTGTGGATTGACGTTTAGCAGAAGCCAGATAACATTTTCATCACTCAACATAAATATGCAGGTGAGATACTGACGGCATTTGGCATGACTATTTAAATTCAATACCCCAATGGAGGTTGATCTGAAGCTGTTCATCAAAGACACCTCAGACCTTTTGGATGAGACCTTATACAAGAAATTGGTTGGTAGTCTTATCTTCTTATGTAATAGACCAGACATCAATTTTGATGTTGGTGTTTTGAGCAGGTTCTTCAAAGCCCTTGAAGAATCATTGGAAAGCAGGTATGCAAGTGTTGCTATACGTCCAAGGTACTTGGGAGTACGATATCACCTATGCTATGGGCAAGACCCTCAATGGCTTTTGTGACTCAAATTGGGTGGGTGACTTGGACACTATGACTAGGTATTGTTTTTCTCTTGGTTTGGGATGCATTTCTTGGATCAATAAGAAACTACCCACATTTGCACTCTCAATGATAAAAGTTGCATGCTTTGCATCACATGGGAGGCATCATGGGAGTGGTGTAGAAGCTTATTATGGGAGTTGTGTAGAAGCAGCTTGCAACTTACAATGTTGCAATGTGACAACCAGAATTGTATGGCCATTGCTCAGAATTTTCTGAACTTCATGCTCGCCACCATGAAACACATTGAAATTTATTATCACTTTTGTGTGAGCTCATCATGTTTAGGGAGGTTGAGATGGCTTACTACCCATGAAACAATAGAGAACTATGCAAACATCTTCACAAAGGCTCTTAGTAGCATAGGGAGCAGATGGAGGGGCATCTTCATTGGCTTGACGTCAAACCACAGAGCTAGTTCACCTTTTGGGTGGAGGGGGGGTGTTGGATATCAATGCTCCACCCTCATATTGTATTGTCTAGGCACTATGACTATCTCATATTTGTACATCCCCCATTATAAGGAGTAGCCATGGTTGAGCTGCCCAAGCACCCGATGTCCCTGTATTCACATGGGTAGGTGGCCTATGAGGTCAGATGATGGTTTAGAGATGGCTTGGATTACAATGGCATCTAGGCTGCCTGCTCTACAGTGGACCGTTATCTCATAACGTTCCACACATGGAGGAGGTAGCCTTTACTCTTGGACACCATGTCCTGACATTGCGAGGCCCGAACTCCACCCTCATATTGTATTGTTTGGGCATTGCAAGTAGCTCATATTTGTATGGCCCCCATTATAACGAGTGGCCATGGTTGAGCAGCCCAGGCACTGACGTCCCTGTGTTCACATGGGAAGGTGGCCTATGAGGTCAGATGATGGTTTAGAGATGGCTTGGATTAGATTTGGCACAATGTCAAATAGGCTACATGCTATAATGGACCATTATCTCATAATGTTCCACACAGGGAGTAGGTAGACTTTACTCTTGGACACCCTGTCCTGACATTGTGGGGCGTAAACGAGGCCCGTAATGTCAAGACAAGGTGTCCAAGAGTAAAGTCTTAGGCCCAAATGGGGCCCAGATGGCATTGGGAGTTGGGGTAATTGTTAGGCACTTTGTAGTACATCTTTATGGCCGTGGGAGGTGGGATGCTATGTGCTTTGTATTAAATCTTTATGGTCATGGGAGATGGGGTGCTAGGCACTTTTTAGTACATCTTTATGGCGCAATCATGTCAGGGCCACCCCGCATATACATACATGCCTATATAGAGACACGCGACTGGCCCTTCAATGTGAGTTTACTGCCTAGCTTCTACTAGCATACAACCTCTATCTTAGTAGTTCTATATCACCCATCGAAGCTCCCTTCATAGGAGCACATGGGTATAGGGATTTGCCATCTATTGTGTATCACTTCAGTAATACAATATTCTTCTATATTGCTGCTGTTGTGCAATTTGAGTTTTAAAGGTTTGTACTGTGAAAGATCCTATTCTTATGAGTGTTCTCTTGTATACATCACACATTGTATTCTCTTAAATGTGGTGCCAACGAAACATCAGTAAAATGAGTAGTCTCAACATGTATTTCTTGACAGTTGTTCATGGCATGCTACCACATGGTTTGTGAAAATCACCACTAAATCCTCACCATGCTCTGCATGTTGCCGAATCCACATTTGCATACTTGGGCAAAGCAAATATGGCCTCTCAAAAGCTCCAATACCTCTTTGGCTAGGGTGTTATGAAGGGGATATAGCATGTTGTTCCTCCAATCACAAATTAGAGCTTGAACAAAGGAGAGGGATCCAGTTTCGGTTCGATGACAAGCCTAATAGTCTTTATGTATCCTAAAGTTCACCGCTTGGACCTCACAAAAATGGTCGAGATGTCTCACTAACTTATGGACATGATAAATCTCAATGTCCAAGTTCTTAATCACCTCCAGCAACAACAAGGTCCAACAACAAGATAATGGCAACATCCTTGTAAAAAACAAGTTTAGAGGTTATAGAGCCAGTTGACAATGTTGGGGCAAGCATGTTATCATCAGTAATGTCTATTGTATGCTATGCTATTCTCAAGTTGGGTCTCGCAAAAGGTGGTTTACTTACAACTGGGCATGCACGTTGTTGCCATGGTTGTGAATGTGTTTTTTTCAATTGTCCAACCAATTATAGGAGAATTTGTTAGATTGTTTGGTGGTCAACCGTAAATTTTGTTTATTTTGCCTAGACCATGGCAGGCCCACATTGTCTCCTGGGAAAGGTAGCATTCTACCAGTTCGACGGCCGTCCGCCCAAATGTAAAACCCGGCAACACCGCAGCTTTTGTCTGACAAGAAGGCGCTTCACTTGTGCCAACAAATAGGAGAACTAGCATCTTGATTACTAGAGTTCCTTCAGCTCATTTTCTGATAATTAGCAATCCGTCTGGGTCAAAATATCGTTTAGTCGTACAGTTTGTGTGCAGATCATGAAATGCGTCAGTGCAAGATTCCCCATAAGCATTCCCATTGCACTGAGAAGGCTCTGTGGTGGGTGTTTCCCACCATCACATGGTGACCAGCATGATCCCTCAGGGACTGGCCCGGAGGTGTCCAGGGAGTGCATATTTGTAAGTGGGCTACGGGTTATGTGCATCAATAGACATTGTATAGCGGCTTGGCATTATTTGGTTCATCTGTTTGTTTCGAGGGTGATTGCAAACCTTCCATGGGTCACCCTATTAGATAGTCCGCCTAGAGCTCGGACTCTGCCTGTCACAAACTCATACAAAGCATATATCCCCCTCACATGCTCTTTTCTCTCTCTCTCGCTTGGTACACAGGAGGGCTGGACTGCAGGCGCTCATGGTTGCATGCTCTTCTCCTAGGTGGCCAGAGGGCTAGTTTCTCTGGACATAACGGCGGACAGGGGCTGGTTTTTCATGAACATAGACATCATGTCGATGGCGTTCAATTGATGGAACTCTTAGCTTCTCTTTGCTTTGGTTCGGGACTGTTTTGAGATTAGTTCGAGGACAGTTTATGGGCTGTTTTTTTTGGCTGCAAATTTAGCTATGTACATGGGTTATTGGCTGCAAGTATAAGGTCACCTGGTTATGTTTCTTGGCATGGGAGTGATGCAAGCTCGCATGGCTGCGTGCTCATGGAGCGGATTGTTTTTCTTCCTGCTAGAAAGGAACAAAGGGACCTACAGTTATGGGCATCTCTATGTTGCCAAATGTTTCATGAGGGAACAGGTAACTAGATGTATGCTGCTGTTGGCACTATTGTTGAATGGTGCCACGAATGGTTCTGTATGGAAACAGGACAAAAGTTTCAAAGGGAAACAGGCCTAAAGGTTTCATGTGGAAACAGGCCTTTCGCAACCAGATAGGGAGCTTTGGTCGAGAGACTGCAAAGCTTCGAGAGACTCAGCTGCTACTACAGCCTGTCTCATGGTGGGAGAAGTATGGAAATCGTGCTCCCACGCTGGTAATTCACTACCCTTAACTACAGTTTACATAGTACACTTCTGTACAATGTGCATCTTTCTTGTTTCCACTCAGTTCTAATTTCTAATTGTATGTGCATTTCAATAACAGAAACGCATCGCCATTCGAGTGCTCTCACAGGATTGCAGTTCGGGTCCATGTGAGAGGAATTGGAGCACTTGGGCCCTCTTCCATACAAAGAAGAGGAATAGGCTAAGTACCGCTTAGCTAGAGCGGTTGGTGTTTTGTCATTGCAGCCTCCAGCTCCTTGAGAGGAATGCCCGACATCCGGAGCCTTCGCAGGTGAATGTGGATAAGATCGACATCAGATCTCGATATGATACACTAAGTGGTATGGGGCTAGGGGCCTATTTATATGCCCCCAGATGGGCAGTCGGCCTGCTGAAAAGGCCCTCCACGACTGTAGCAATAGTCGGCCAGCAGCACATGAGGCCCACGACTGCATACATCCAGTCGGCCAGCAGTGAGATACTCCACGAGTGATGTCTGAGCAGTCGGACAGCTCCTCCCCAGTTAGGTGGTGTACTTTGCTGCAGTTGTTTTCCCTAGGCGCTCGATTATCTTCCCCTTGGGCTCATTTTTGTGGTTTTTTAGGTGGATTGTTGCAGGTTAAGAGCTATTGGAGCTTCCCCTTCCCTGTGCTCTATGCATTGAGGGTTGAGCTTGCTCCCCAGAGCCTCTCTTAACCTATATTGAGCTATGGTAATGCCCCTCTAGTGGGCTACTCTCATGAATTATGTACAGCTGTGTGGGGAATATGCTTTTTGGCTGAGGCAAGAGCCTCCTTTGATAGGAACAAGAGCAGCTAACTGCTGCTCCAAAGCAGGAACAGGTGGTAGTTACCTCACCACGCAGGTGTCCAATTCAGCAATAAATCAGTGCTGTTTTTGGACTGTTCAGGGGCTGTTCCAAGGCCCAGTTGATGCTAGATTGCAGAGGGACCTTGCTAGGGTCTACCAGGACAGTGTGGTGGTTGTACTCATCCTCTTCTTGGCTTTCAGCTTCAGATCACATGTCGATTTCATATTCCCATTCACTTTCATCCTCTTAACAGGTTTGTATAGAAAATACAGCAAGCTGAAATTCACTGTTTGGGACTCAAATGGAGTGCCCAATTGGACTCCCGCTTATTCTCCTAGGCCCTATTTTTCTCCTCTAACCTTGTGGATCTATGAACATCTTGAGGCACATCCTCCAAATTTTTTCTCCATCAAAAAGTTGCATGTACCACTTAGGGAATTTCTTATCTTTTTGTGGAACATCATGCTCTTGTTTTTTATCTTCAAAATCCATGTTCTCATAGGAAATGGTGCACACTTCCCTCCATCAAAATGTGAGCCAACACATGCCACATGTGGAGGTTATGTTGCTTTGGTGATTTCTTTGTTACATGGTGAAGAAGAAGGAAGTTCCTCCTCCATCCATGCCCATGTGGTAATTCTTGGAGTACTACATCACGACTCATCACATGATCTTGTTTACCTGAGGGTCATAGAGCCGATATCCCTTTGACTCCTTGTTGTTGTCACCATGACTCATCACATGATCTTGTTTACCTGAGGGTCATAGAGCCGATATCCCTTTGACTCCTTGTTGTCACCCAAGAAGATGCATTTTTTCTCTTGGCATCCAATTTGGTCCTTTAAGCATCTAGAATATATACATAACACCCAAAAACTTTCAAGTGTGCAACTAAAGGTTTCTTATCCTAGTAGGTATGTAATGGAGTTATCCCTTAGACAATCTTTATTATTGCACTCCTATTAAGAATATACACAATCGTGTTAACTTCCTCACCCCAAAAGGATTTAGCTAGATTCTTTCCCCATTAATCATAGTCCTTTCCATCTCAAAAATAGCATGATTCTTACGTTCTATAACACCATTTTGCTACGGAGTGTGAGAAGTAGTACTGACCTGCCGCTTTATGCCTCTTTTTTTTTATAGAAACCCAAGAATTCTCGTCCTTTGTCTATTCTAAACTGCTTCAATTTTGTTTGCATTAGACATGAATTCTCGTCCTTTGTCTATTCTAAACTGCTTCAATTTTGTTTATGTCTTAGTTTCAACCAATGAAAGCCATTCCTTAAACTTTCTAGACGCATGAGAGTTTTCCTTAAGAAAATACACCCAAATCTTCCTATTGTAATCATCTATCAATGTGAAAAAATAAGAAGAACCTCCAAGTGCAATTATACTCATCTTTCCACAAAGATCAGCATATATAAGCTGAAGAGGAGCCTTGGCCCTAAAACGTCTCTCTTGTGGAAAGAGTTTTTGGTGCTGCTTACCTATCATCATGCAAACTTCATATACATCCAGACCCGGACTATTAGCAATTAGTGGGAAAAATTCTCAACTTGGTTATCTTTCTACATCTCTAAAAGAGTCTTCATATATTGAGATGCCCCAAACTGATCTGACCAAACCTATAAGTCACTTGGTCAGATCAAGGAGCACAGATGACCGCTTTAAGCCAGAATCTAGAAGGTAGATCCTTGCTTTTGAGCATACAACTGGCCATTTCCATGAGTTTCCGATTTTGATGTTCAGCCACACCATTTTGATGTGGTGTATAAGTAGTACACTAATGATAAATTCCATGGGACAATATGAAAGTAGTAAACGCATTTGATAAATATTCCTCTCTCTATTGGTACACAATGTTAGAAGCGTATGGTTGCAAGCATTTTCAGCAAGAAGAACAAACTTACAGAAAGCTAAAAAGACATCCAACTAGACCTTCAAACCATACACTTAGCAGAAGCATGTGTAGTTAATGAAAGTCATAAAGTACAGATGACCACCAAAAGAGGGAGCCCTCATAGAACCACATATATCAATGTACACTAGTTGCAATGAGAGAGTAGCATGGATTGTGCGATCTTTAAGAAAGTACTGAAGATGCATCTTTCCTTAGCATACATGTTTTGGGGGCATTGCATAGGTGGCAACTGGTGAACCATATCTTGATACTCTGACCATAGAAGAGATGGAAAACTCAATTGACCAAACCAAGCATTCCAAAGCTCAGTACCATGCTGAATTTGTGGCATGATGGGAACAATCAATGCATCTACATGAGGATCAGTACTCTTGTCTATCTATTTTTTTGAATAAGCTTGAAATTCCTCTTTGTCTCATTTAATGAGTGCAATCCGAATGTCATGGAAATTCCTCTTTTATCATAACTTAAATCTATCTAAAAATCGTCTTTACATTAAATAAAAATATTCAATATTCCAATATACCAAGAATTCTTCTTTTTCCATTTAAATGATTGAATTCCAAATATCATGGGAATTCCTCTTTCATCATTTAAATCTATTCATGCATAAAATAATTTTAACTAAAATTTCTCTTAAAAATTACATAAAAATATCCATTAATCCTAATATGACAAGAATTCCACTTTTTCCATTTAAATGATTGAATTCCAAATATGATGGGAATTCCTCTTTTATCATTTAAATATTATGCATAAAAATAAATTTAACTAAAATTTCTCTTAAAATTGAATAAAAATGTCCATTAATCCAAATATGACAAGAATTCCACTTTTTCCATTTAAATGATTGAATTCCAATTATGATGGGAATTCCTCTTTCATCATTTAAATCTTTCATGCATAAAAATAATTTATCTAAAATTCTTCTTTAATTTTAAATAAAATATCCATTATTTTAGTATTCCAAATTTTATCTTTCTCCATTGGAATACATGGATCTCCATTATCATGGGAATTTCTCTTTCATCATAAAAATGAAATTACTAAAAATTTCTCTTTTTCTCTAATTAACTATTTATGCATAAACATTAAAATATAATTTTTCATGGATATGATGAGAATTATTCTTTTAAACATAGGATGACTAATCCTAGAATATGGTAGGAAGTCCTCTTTTCACATTATGCATAAAAATGATTTATGTGTTATGTTTCAAAAATTTTGCCATAGCTCCGCTGTTATTACTGATAATTTTTAATATTTTTTAAAAGAATAAGACTTAGTAATAAGATTACGATAGAGTAACTATCATTTGGACCAATATCCAATTTATGAACTTAATTCCTAAGTTTACCATATTAATTTATGTAACATTAAAGCATAAAAAAGCCATTTCTTTGGCTTCGCATAGAGTTTGATTTTAGAATTAGGAATTGGTCCATGAGAAGCATCATTTGAATTGAGAATTGGTCATAAGAATGACCATTCTTTGAGGGAGAGAGAGATATACATAAAAAACATCCTAAATTAAGCATAAATGTAAACTGAATTTTTTATCTCTCTAGGCAAAAATAATATTTTCTTATATTTAGAAATAGGGAATGATTACAGGGGATTGAAGTAGAGCCTATTCATTATTCAGGTTGAGGAGGAATCTTACATCCTCTCCCACTTGAAAAGCATGAGATGTCCTTATCTCGCAAAGTGGGGGTAATCTTTCGCCATCTCTTCTTCTTTCTCCCAAGTGGCGTCTTCTAATAAAGGGAAGAACTTCCACTTGACTAAAAATTATCTAAGGAGTCTGCTCCTGATAATCTTCTCCCGAATGTCAAGAATTTCTTCAGGTTGGAGTACTATCTGGCCTTGAGTCGGAGAGATCAATTGTTCATCATCAAGCATGTGACTCGGGCAGGGTACATATTTCTTAAGCAAACTGACATGGAATACATTATGTACCTTGAGATGGGGAGGAAGAAGAAGTTTATAGGCTAGATCGCTCACTTTCTTTATAACACCATATGGCCCACAGTATCTAGGAGAGAGCTTCTTGTACTTCCCTAAGGATAAGGAACTTCTTTTTGGTCGTACTCGAATGAAGACCATATCTGATTCTTCAAACTCTCTCTCTGATCTCTTTTTATCTGCATACTGCTTTTGCCTATCTTGGGCTGCCTTTATATCTTTACAGATTGATTGCATTTGCTGGTCCATGTCATCAAGCATTTGTCTGAACATTTCAACTCTGATCAATGGGTCCCCAAGTCAACGGTGTAAGGCAATCTTGTCCCATACAAAGCTTTGAAAGGACTCATCCCAATGCTTGGATGGTAAGATGCATTGTAAGCAAATTCGACTAGATGCAAATGGTTTAACCACTTTTTGGGTTCCCTGCTGCGCACCATGACCGAAGGATATATTCTATTACCTCATTCACTCTTTCAGTCTGGCCATCTATTTCAGGGTGATGGGCTGTGCTGAGATCCAAGAAAGTTCCTACTGCTTCGAAGAATGTAGTCCTGAATTTTGATGTGAATTTGGGATCTCTGTCACTTACTATCCTCCTGGGTGAGCCATGCAATCTGAAGATTTCTTTAAGGAAAACTGCGGCAACATCCATTGCAATGTATGTTTCTTTCACTGGAATCAGATGGGCAACTTTGGTTAGCCTGTCAAACTACCACAAAAATGGAGTTGTAACTTGATTGCATTATAATCCAGTGACAAAGTCCATACTGATACATTCCCACTTCATCTATGGAATGTCTAGAGGCTACAATTTTCGTGGCATCTTGACTCTCTCTGCCTTTACTCTCTGACACATTAAGCATTTTCGCACATGATCAAGTACATCCTTTTTGAGTCCTGGCCAGAAGAAGCTTTTCTTCACAGACATATAGGTTTTTATAAACCCTAGATGTCCAGCTATCAGGCTATCATGGGCTTCTCTTAGAATTCTTCCCTTTATTCCCTCATCATTGGGGATACATTGCGATTATTATAATACATTGCGATTATTATAATACATGCATCCGTCTTCCAATTTGTACCCAAGAACTCGACTCATTTCCTAAGGAGTCTTGCTTTCCTATATCAGAAGGGTAGCACAATAGGGGCAAAGAATTTATTCTGCATGATCTTTGCTTCATTGATGAATGGATTTGCCACCACTGTAATTGCAAGCAAGGAGGCTTTTCTGCTGAGCGCATCTGCAACCACATTTTCTTTCCTCGATCAATACTTAATTTCAAAATCGAATTCTTGCAGGGTTTGCATCCATCTCCTTTGATGCATGTTGAGATCCCTTTGGGTGAAGATCCACTTCAGACTTTGATGATCTATCATCAAGGTGAACCTTTGTCCCAAAAGATAATGTCTCCACAACTTCAGAGCATAAACTACTACTGAGAGTAACTCTAAGTCATGGTGGACGGCATAATTTCTCTCATGTGTTCTGAGTTTTTTGGATTGATAGGCCACTGCATGACCTTCCTGCATAAGAGCACTGCCTAAGGCAAACCCACTGGCATTAGTAACTACCTCAAAGGGTTTGGTAAAATCTGGTAGCTTAAGGACAAGGTTGGTTACTAAGGCTGTCTTTAGTTTATCAAAGGCACGCTGACACATTGTAGTCCACTGAAAAAGGGTACTCTTCTTGATGAGAAGGTTAGTTAAGGGGGATGCTATCTAAGCATACCTAGGTATAAAGATCCTATACCATCCAGTTAAACCTAGGAATCCTCTATCTTCCTTTACTGTCTTGGGTTCTAGCCATTCTACGACTGCTTGGATCTTTGCGTGGTTAAGAGAAATTCCATCTTTTGATACTATGAATCCCAAGTATTCCACCTGGTCTCGACAGAGAAAGAACACTTGCTCTTTTTTGTAAAGAGTAGGTGTTTCCTTAGGATTTCCAAGACCTTGCGCACATGATCTTCATGATATGTAGCATTCTTTGAGTATACCAAGATATCATCAAAGAAAATAAGAACAAAATCATCCAAGTATTCTATGAGAATATCCTGCATAAGACGATTAAACATTGCCGGGGCATTAGTCAATCCAAACGGCATGACTGTGAACTCATAATGCCCATAGCGAGTATTGAATGCTATCTTTGGGAGTCTTGCTCCTTGATTCTGATTTGGTAGTACCCGGATTTGAGATCTATCTTTGTGAACATTTGGGTCCCACTTAACCGATCTAGAAGTTCATCAATCCTAGGAATAGGATACTTATTCTTAATTGTTAATTGATTCAATCCTTTGTAGTCAATACAGAGTCTTAACATTCCATCTTTCTTCTTTTGAAAGAGAATGGGTGCACCCCCAGGTGAGACACTGGGTCTGACGAATCCCTGCTCTAACAATTGTCTTAACTGGCACTTTGTATGCACGCTGAGCCACTGGTGGCTGAGCTCCGGGGGTTAACTCGATCTCATGATCTACTTCGCGAGACGGAGGCATCTTAGTCAGCTCTTCGGGGAAAACATCTGCATACTCACTTAACCACTCTGGTTCTTTATCCTTGCATTTTATGTCTATTGGATTTATCTTAACGATATAAACAGCTTGCCTCTTTCTGAGCCCTTTTAATAATTTAGAAGCCTTGACTAATTGTAGCACTGGAGATCCAGAAATTCTAGTTCCTTGAACTTTATTCTCGTGAAGGTCAAGGAAAGAGATGGTTCCTTTGTGACAATGAATGTCAGCCTGATTCTTTTGGAGCCAATCCAATCCAAGGATTCCATCATAGATTCCCAAGGGTAGGACTCTGAACTCGCATTGTGTTATGTTCCCATTTAGACTAAACTGAATGTCTATCTCAAGGTGTGTGAAAAGAATCTTTCCACTGGCCAATTCCACTTGCATAGGTTTCCCTGATTTTTGATTTAGGACTAATTTACGCAGACATCCTAGGGAAATAAAAGAATGAGTGCTGCCTAAATCAATCAAAAGCTTGAATTGCTTATCTTGGTACTCTGCTGGAGTCTGGAGGACTGAAAATTGACGATTATTTCCCTGATGCTCTATTGCTGCATAGATCTATCCTTTTTCTTCCTCCACTTCATTAGCTATAGTGACAAACTCTAGCTGCTGCAGTCTAAGGTGAAACTCTCTCTCTTTGGTTGTTCTAATTCTGGGACGGAGTTCGGAGACTGCTTTGCATGGAGGCTATAGGGGCTGAGCTGGCACTCTTCTGAGGTTACCCTGATTTTGGCACGAGGGACCCTGATTGGACTTATACAAAGGAGTCTATCTCTGAACTCTAGGACCCTGGCTTCCTTGGCCCATAGAAGGAGATGGGCAATCCTTGAGCTAGTGCCCAAACCCCTAACATCTAAAGCACCTGTTCTCACTTCGAAGCTCTTCCCTTTGCATTCTTAAGAGAGCCGGAGTTCCTGAGAAAGTACTTCGAGGGAAAGGTCTTCCTTCATTCTTGAAGCTTCCTATCTCCAGATTCTAGTTGGGACCTTGGTGTCTCTTTGGAGGATGAAGGTTGGGAGAACTTCCTGGTGTCTGGAATCTTTTGAAGGATGAGGGAGCTGGCTTTGGTGGGACTTTTACGATCAAAGCTTTGGCAAAATCCTTCGCCATTCTGATAGCTTCTGCCATGGACACAGGCTTGGAATTCTTGACCAATGTGTCCAAGGGTTTGTTCATTCCCCGAATGAACCTGGCCATGAGTTGCTCTTCGTCTAGAGGTGGTGAATACTTGAGTAGAAGAGAAAATTCCTGGTGATATTCTTTGATGGTTTTGCTCCCCTGGTTTAGCTCTAAAAATTCATTCATTTTGATTTCTAAGAACCTGGGAGTACAAAATCTCTTCCTCAAATAGGCTTTAAGATCGTTCTAGGACTTGGTATTCCTGTCCAGAGGGTTGGTGTCACAATGGTTCCTCCATGCCACCCTGGCTGATTCCACTATTTTCAACCTAGCAAGAGCCATTTTGCTCCGCTCATTGTAGCCTGTAACATGAAAATATTCTTCCATAGTTTCCACCCATTTCTCCACAGCCTCGCTTAAGTTCTCCCCTTCACCTTTGAAGGGTCCTAGCTGAGTTGTGTGAAGAGCCTCATGACCCCCCCGATTAGCCACGTCGGACCAAGCTCTTCCTCTTCAGATAGAGGGTCCTGGTTTGACGACCACCACGGTTTCCTCGCCTCATGATTCTACCAAAAATGATATATTATTAAATTTCTATTTTGATATCGTCCCACGAGATCCTAAGACTTAAGAGGTTCAGAAAATAATTTCTTAAACAAGATAAATGATCTTATTGGAGAGCTATAAGATATGTCCGGTAACAGATTTTACTTTATCAGTTCGTCCATAAACAATCACTTATAAAACAGGAAATTTTTTCACAAAACATTTCTTTATTTATAGAAAGGTTGCAATATGTACATAGAGCAGCTCGGCTCCAGAAGTCAAAATCTCCTCGGGAGATGCATAAGACGACAATACTAGGCTATAGACATGCCCTGATACAAATGTTCCCTTACTACCAAGGGAGCTACTATCTTCTCCTTAGGAATAAAGCGACTAAGGAGTCTGTAGATTTGGCAAGAAAGTCTGAAATTTTGAGGCCTTGAGTGATATAAAATAACACTATGTATCACTTTCAGCTTCATCAGGATCATGGTTAATGAGATTCTGCCTTAGCATCGCATGCTGGTCATAAGAGGCGTGAACATACTGCCCTGCAAACCACTTGTGCTACCCCCTCTCCACTGGGTCAGGGAAATATAGATCCTCAAAATGGTCCGTGAGTCTGGCTCGGCTT
Organism: Cibotium barometz; assembly: GCF_041138505.1. Lineage (NCBI taxonomy): Eukaryota > Viridiplantae > Streptophyta > Polypodiopsida > Cyatheales > Cibotiaceae > Cibotium > Cibotium barometz. Next base: position 13,729,216 of record NC_141051.1, read on the forward strand.
GTTCGAGTTGTAGAGCGGAAGAGATGAGATGCTCGAAGGTGAACGCAGTCATGTCTTGTGACTGGGTGAGGTCAGGAACACCAGATAAGTGTGGAACTTCCATCTATAATCCATCTATAAAATCAAATTCTTTGATTAAAAATCTTCATTAATGAATCTTAAGGAATGAAAATACAATATGTAAATACTTTTTCTAAGTTTTTATTATGATCTTCTAATAAGAACTCATTTCTCCTTATTAGCTTTCAACAAAGCTCTAATACCAGCTGTGAGACCCCTCTCCAGCTCTAATACCAGCTGTGAGACCCCCCTCCAGGGGTGCCAGCGGCGGTGGAAGCGGCGTCGGCCTCCCACCTGGGGCGGGGATCCACACTCGGGGCCTCACCCCGCGGATGTTCGGACGACAAGAGACTAGCCCGGGTAGTTCCTGTGAAACCGAGCCTGGAAATACTCCCCTCGCCCGGAAGGCACGTGCGATTCCGTCATGGAATAATCTTCAAATAACGAGGGAATTAATCTAACGAGTCAAAGTCTTAATTAGTTAAACTGATCTGACCAAACCTGAAGTCACATAGTCAGATCAAGAAGAGACTTGCACTTGGTCCATGGAATCACCGCTTTTTCCCTCCTCTAACGAGGCACAACCCCGCTGATCCCCTCCCACAAAAAGGTCTTCTGAGGACTTAATCTAACTAACGTAACTAGTCGCATCTTAATTGTTTCACAGGAGTCCTCCGATCCATGGTTTAGCTAACCACCCAACCAGCCCATGGGTTAGCCAACCACCCGACCACTGTATTGGTGGGATTCCTTTATAAAGATTTGGTTGTGTTTTTCCTGGGTACCGAGGAAAAGAGTTCCCAGGCCCCCTAGCTACCGACGATTCATGCAAAAATTAACGTCACGTACACACCCAATATGAAATTGCCATTTATAACAGATTTGGCTGGCTTTAAAACAATCCTTCAATAGAAATCATAATATTACTGATCATCATCCTCCAGAATTCTGAGTCCATTGTGTTACAAAATGTGTTCTCTGGACTCTCCGTTGAAGACCAACTGGGCCAATCAACGAGATCCAGTATCAAAATTTGACTCACAAAAATCTTTCCTTTTAGTCCATCCGAATCTTCCTCGACGCACGCATGGGTGTCCTAGCAACCGCGAGCCCGTGCATCACTTGGTCAAAACCCTCTAGGATCCTCCTTAGGTGTCCTAGCACTTCACTCAGGGCCCACTTCCTCGGTCCTCGCTCATTGTACCAGAAGCGCACCATTTGAACCGTACTGAGGCTGGTCAAGACCTCGGTAGGCTTTGACGCGAGTGACGTCCCTCGACGACTCCCCACCAGCTGTTGCACAACGAACCTTCTCTTAGTAAAACACATGCCAAATGCTTCCTCCAGCATTCTGGCGTAAAACAGTCCTTTAAATGAAAACAGAGATTCTATGCAAGTAAAATTCCTAGTTTGAGATTGGTTCCACAAAAATCCCTTTTTCCTTAATTTTCCAATTTCATAATGAGAATCCTTGATCTCTCATCAGGGTAATCTACCCATCATTTGAATGATTGTCCAACTAGATTCTTAGTGATTTCGGTCAAAGGAAAACTAGTTTAATTCAAGGGTGGTCTATTCTTTGTATTTAGGAACTGGAATTGGTCACGAAGTTTTTGCTTGATTCAGATCGAGAGATGGACAAGTAGGTTTATTGTCTGTCCCTCTCATAGTCTAATCATTCGGTTTAGTTCTAACAAGGATTTTCTTCAGATAAACATCTACTTTTGGATAAATACCAATTTAGTGATTTAGCCACATAAAATATTTAAAGATATTCTTTCTACCATTTAATTTCTCAACCTTGATTCCCTAGATAGAATTATGGTGAAAATCCATCTTTTGACACCTAAAATTAATTCAAATCTTTCTTTTCTTAAATATCATAAAAATTTTCTTTTAACTAAATACCAATATCTTTTTTTTTTAATAAGCTTGAAATTCCTCTTTTTCTCATTTAATGAGTGCAATCCAAATGTCATGGAAATTCCTCCTTTATCATAACTTAAATCTATCAAAAATTTCTCTTTAAAATAAATAAAAATATTCAATATTTCAATATACCAAGAATTCTTCTTTTTCCATTTAAATGATTGAATTCCAAATATGATGGAAATTCCTCTTTCATCATTTAAATCTATTCATGCATAAAATAATTTTACCTAAAAATTCTCTTAAAAATTACATAAAAATATCCATTAATCCTAATATGATAAGAATTCTACTTTTTCCATTTAAGTGATTGAATTCCAAGTATGATGGGAATTTCTCTTTTATCATTTAATTTTTTCCTTTGCATAAAAATAAATTTAACTAAAATTTCTCTTAAAATTGAATAAAAATGTCCATTAATCCAAATATGACAAGAATTTCACTTTTTCCATTTAAATTATTGAATTCCAATTATGATGGAAATTCCTCTTTCATCATTTAAATCTTTCATGCATAAAAATAGTTTATCTAAAATTCTACTTTAATTTTACATAAAATATCCATTATTTTAGTATTCTAAATTTTCTCTTTCTCCATTGGAATACATGGATCTCCATTATCATGGGAATTTCTCTTTTATCATAAAAATGAAATTACTAAAAATTTCTCTTTTTCTCTAATTAACTATTTATGCATAAACATTAAAAATTAAATTTCCATGTATATGATGATAATTATTCTTTTAACATATGATGAGTAATCCTAGAATATGGTAGGAAGTCCTCTTTTCACATTATGGATAAAAATGATTTATGTGTTTATTTTAAAAAATTTTTACTGAAAACTTTCAATATCTTCTAGAAGAATAAGACTTAGTAATAGGATTATGATAGAGTAACTATCATTTGGACCAATATCCAATTTATGGACTTAATTCCTAAGTTTACCATAATTTATGTAACATTAAAGCATAAAAAAGCCACTTCTTTGGCATAGAGTTTGATTTTAGAATTAGCAATTGCTCCATGAGAAGCATCATTTGAATTGAGAATTGGTCATAGGAATGATCATTCTTTGGGGGAGAGAGAGATATACATAAAAAAACATCCTCAATTAAGCATAAATGTAAACTTTATGTGATTAATCAATTAAAATTCATCAGAGAGCTTCATTTGCATTGAAAAACCATTCAATTGAATACTTCTCAAGCTTGAGAGGGGTTGAGAAGTGAAAAACATTTAGAAGATTAAGAAAAAAACCATAAAAGTCACACCTTATCTCTTGATTTGCTATTCCTAGGAGAGGCGCCCAACCAATCAATTGGTTAGTATGTTGAGGAAAGCTCCAAGGTAGGTTGAAGAGAGAGAGAAGCTCCAATCTCTCCAAAATGTAGAGGATTTTTAGGGGATAATAGAAAATATATTTATTTTAAGATAATACTGGCATGGTCTAGTTCACAGATGAGAATACAAAAGAATGAGGGTCTATTTATAGGTGAGGGAGGCCACTAACCGAGTCCAACTAAGTTCTAGAATTTTCCTGCTTCAGTTAGGCTGAATTTGGACAAGATTTGGACTAGTTTGGCTCCCTTTTTTATTTGGTTTGATCCAGGAGAGAGGAGAGATAAAAATATCTTAATATTTTTGAGTTTAAAATTCATTCACATGTGTGAAATAGGTGCCTCCTTGAAGGCTCCCCCTTTCCTTACCAAGGTGTCAAAATTGTATGATTACTCCAAAATATCTCTTTTTTTTAGTAATATTTCATAATTTGTAACTAATAAATCTTGTACTCAGTCAACTCTTCATCTTATGTGAGCATTTACTCATTTTTGGGTATTTTATTTTATTCATTGGATTTATCTCATCCCAACACTTGGATTAATCTTATTGCTCCATACGAACCTTAATTAGACCATAATCCAAAATTTTCAGAAAATCTTGACCCGTAGGCTAAGGTCTTTTAAATCATTTTTAATTGATTCCTAATGCCACTTGGAAGATTTATTTTGAATTTCTGTTTCACGGAAACATATTTTTGATATTAGGAGAATTTGTTTATCCAAAAATATATTAATATTGAATTACCACTCTCTAGAAATTTTCATCTCTCTAGGCAAAAACAAGGAAAAACTATATTTTTTTGTATTCGAAAATAGGGAATGATTACAGGGGATTGAAGTAGAGCCTATTCATAATTCACGCTGAGGAATCTTACACTCACAATCCCATTATTCCAGTCACACCCTTCTCTCTGGCTAACCTAAGTGGTGTACTCTGAGAGGTTTCGATGTGAGGGATCCTTTTCAACCAATTGGGGAATAGGATTCTAGGCTTCCTTAATGTAAGGAAACCTTTCTCATTAGTGAGGTGATGTAGACTCACCACCCCAAGTGTGATGTAGCTCTACCGTGTTATGCTACTCCATGCACTATATTGCATGGCTCCATGGTAGTGTAGAATGATGTGACTTTGTGATGGTGTAGAATAGTGGGGAATAATGTGGATCTATAGTGGTGGAAGATAGCAGAGCTTCACCCTATCTATTTTTTCACTTTTTAAACTTATGGGAAAACATTTATTATATTATCCCATGGGACCCTTTATTTGATATCATCGGCTTAACTGATATGGGTGTAGGTTTCCAAACTTGCCTCCTTGGCTATGGCCAGCTTTGAGATCTTTAACAAAACAACTTGGCCCCATGTCTTTATCCATGGGGATGGCCTCCAATAAGTTTGTCAATGGTGGAACACTTTCAAGGAAACACCCACATCTATGTTAATTGAACTAGCTATCGTAGGGAACATTGAAATAAACCTAGCCCAAAGATATATGCCTTCACATGCAAGAAATAAATGATAGTAGTGTCATTGACTTTCTTCTTCTCTTAAAGTAGCTTCTCCATAGAGAGAATGTGGATTCTATTTAGGGAATGCTTAAACAGAAAAGTGTTCATAAATTCCACTTTGAGAGGAAATAAATGCTCAAAGTCTTCTCGTAAAAAAAATGGATTGATATCAAATGCCAAAGTGAGCAACAAGAAGCGATTAATCTTAATTTACATGGAGATAAGGAAGGTTATTAGCATGCCATTGAAACAGGTTCCATACCCTTGCTCGAAGGCCAAAAAGATAACATGAAGTTCAAGAAGGGATCAAGCAAGCACAACAAATGGCAAAATAATGTGGAAAGTTTTAATGAAAAGAAACACAAAGTTCCAAGTGACTTCTCACTTATGAAGACATGAATGCATACTACAAGGAACTATACTCCTAGGATGAGGCAAGAATGCCTCTACATGATGACCCTCTTTCTAGTACTCCATGTTTCTTTACTAGTGAATCTATTGGAGCTGAACTCAAGAAGTTATCAAGTTACAAAGCCATAGATATGTAAGGGATTAAGGATAAAATGCTTAAATGTACCAGGGAGATGACAAATACCATGGTGGATTTGTGATATGTTTAACGTAGCTTTACAACATGGGATACCAGATGAATGGACTATAAACTAGATTAAACCCCTCTACAAAGAAGGTGACAAGAATCAACTGGATAACTATCACACCATCATGGTTGATTCTATTATAGCTCTCTTTATAACTTTGGAACTATCATGGAGCCTAAAAGTGTCTGAAGAAAATAGCAAGAAAACCAAAGGAGGAATAACACGCTTCCATCGTGCACATAACACCATTGACCACTTGGTAACTCTCAAGAGTGATCATGGAGGCCAATGGATTGGATGGTAAAGGAAACTACAAGTACCACCCAAGCCATTACACATATTTATGACCACGTGAAATGCCATGACCACATATTTATGACCACGTGAAATGCCATGACCACATATTTATGACCACGTGAAATGTCATGTGCATATGGGAGAGAAGGTATTTTTGAAATAGAGTGCACATGGAGGTTAATGGCCTAGGGTAGGAGGCAGAGGGAGATGGAGCAGTTCGCAGGGGAGAGAAAGCATAGGGTGGAAGGGGCAGTGCGTAGGAAGAGGGGAATATAGGGGGCACAAAGGGGAGCAAGGGGGGAAGGCGCAATGGGCAGAGGGCCGAAAGGCAAGGTGGGAAAGTACAAGAGTTTATTGATAAGGGGATGGGTGACTCCTAGTTAATCACACTTTTCATCTCCCATGTTTTTAGGCAAGAAGAAAGCTGGCACCTTTTAGATGTGTGTGGATAATAGAGATCTAAACAACTCAACAATAAAAAATAGATTCCCTCTCTGACGAATTGATGATGTACTTGAATGAGTTGAAGGATTCATGCTACTTCTCCAAGATTGACTTGAGGTTGGGATATTATCAATTGAGGATCAAAGAGGGTGATGAGCACAAATGGCTTTTCATACATTGAAAGAGGCCTTTATCATTACTTGGTCATGCTGTTTGGGTTGTGTAATGCATTGGCCACATTTCAAGCATTAATGAACAAAGTGATTTAGACTTTCCTTTACAAGTGGATACTTGTGTTCTTTGATGACATATTGATCTATAGCAAGAGTGAGTAAGATCACCTGAGACAGGTAAGGGTTGTTTTAGATGCTTTGTGGGCTAATAAATTCTATGCAAAGGAGAGTAAATGCTCATTCAATTCACAAGAATTTGAATATATTGGACATATTATGAGCAAACATACTTGTGTTCTTTGATGACATATTGATCTATAGAAAGAGTGATAAAGAGAACTTGAGACATGTAAGGATTGTTTTAGATGCTTTGAGGGCCAGCAAATTGTATGCAAAGGAGAGTAATTTCTCATTCATGTCATAAGAAGTTGAATATCTTGGACATATTATGAGTAAATATGGCATTATGGTTGATCCTAAGAAGGTGGAGTGTGTGAAAAATTGGCCTACACCTACAACACTACTCAATTAAGAGGGTTCTTGGGCTTATCTTCATTCTATGGTAGATTTATCAAGAGACATGCACATATTGTCACTCCTCTTATGCATAAGCTTAAGAGAAGGAGGATTTATTTTGGGAAAATATTGCCAACAATATCTTTGAGGAGCTTAAAGGAATTCTCACATCATCAACCCCCCTATTCTTGTAAGTGCAGTCTTCACAGAACCATTTGTGGTACAATCTCGATGCATGTGGAAGAGGTGTTGGGGCTGTTTTGTTCCAAGGACATGGAGGAGTGATTGCATTTGAGAGCCAAAAGTTAAATGATAAGGCGATGGCTATGAATGTCTATGATCAAGAAATGTTGGTGTAACCATGGTCATAGAGTATTCCAATATTTCTTGTTCTAATAAAATCTTTCTCTTAAGTAAAAAAATTGGGTGGTCACTATACAACATTATGACTTTCAGATCTCTTACATGAAGGGAAAGGAGAATGTTGTAGGTAGATGCATTGTCACACATTTGGGCATGTTCATTAATGGAAATTTTAATGGTGCATAAAGATTGGATCATAAAGATACAAGAAGAGTATCTTCTAGATGAGAATGTTGTGGGTATATGCATTGTCATGCATTTGGGCATGTTCATTAATGAAAATTTTAATGGTGCATAATGATTGGATGGTGAAAATACAAGAAGATAATCTCTTAGATGAGAAAGTGGCATCATTATGGCAAACATTATAGCATTGTTTTCCATTAAGAATTATCATATTACAAGCTTCATAATGGACTCATTTTCTATAAGGATAAGATCTATCTTGTGCCTACATTAAGCTACAAGAAAATGGTGCTTGATGAAATGCACTCTTCTCCATTATTGGGGCACATGGGGCTATTTACGGCCTTTGATAAAGTGCATGAAAGTTTTTATTGGAAGGAGATGTGGAAGGATGTGCATGCTTTTGTGACTAGTTGTCTACCATGCCAACAAAACAAGGATCCCACACATAAGCCTAGTGGTTTGCTTAAGCCTTTGCCTATTCCCAAGGGAAAATGGATGCACATTTCTATGGATTTCATCATGGGACTTCCTCACACAAGGAGGGGATGGGATAGCATATATGTGGTTATAGACTACAGAAAAAAAATACCACACTTCATTCCTTCTAAGGTTAAATTTTCAGCATCTATGGTCACAAAGAAATTTGTGGATCATCTATTCAAATTGCATGGAGTACCACAAAAAATTGTGAGGAATCGTGATGTCACATTTATGAGTTCATTTTGGAAGACTTTATTTGAGATCATGGGGATTGTTTTGACTCCTCACATAGCTTATCACCCCGAGACTAATGGGAAAATAGAAAGGGTTAATAAGTGGGTTGAAACTTATTTAAGGCATCATTGACATGATACAAAAGGTGTATGGGATGAATGTTTTACTATGATACACAAGGTGTATGGGATGAATGGTTTGCCTTGAATTACTCATTATATCACACATCATGAGAGCATTGGCATGTCACCTTATTAGGGACTTTATGAGTATAAAATGAATATGCCAATGATGGATCAAAATCAAGGAGTAATCTCAATGAGAAGGAAGAGATGGATACACTCTTACAACAATGTAAGGCTAATATGAGGCACTCTCAAGAAAGGATGAGGCACTATGCAAATGGCCATAAGAGACCATTGGAGTTCAAGGAAGGGGTTCAAGTTTTCTTAAGGATCCAAAGACAAGTATGGTGCTAACACCAATACCAAGCTAGCTCACCAATATTATGGGCCATACAAAGTTGTGAGGCATGTTGGTGGTGCAGATGATTGGAACCACCACACCTACTATAAATATTCATGATGTGTTTCATGTATCACATCTTAAAGCTTACCTTGGGCCGAAAGTGCTTGTGCATGATGAGATACCTCTAATGAATGAGGAGGGAATGATTGAGTATGTGCTGGAGATAATTTTGGGCACAAGAGAAAGGGTCTTTTGTAATCAAACATCGATGGAATATCTAGACAAATGGCGAGGGTTACCTAATGAAGAAGCTTCATGGTGGCAACCTACCTCTACATTGGAAGGCTATGAAGATTGTTGATATGAATGCATTTTAGGACTCAAATGGGGTATGAAAACAATGAAATGGCTCCATCACCCTCAAATAGTAAAAAGCTTCCATTTTAATTTCCTCTCTTAGGTTAGTAGAATAGTGGTTCAAGAGCTCTATCACCCACATAAATTGGTAGACTAGGTAAATGTCATGACCTAATACACTTCTTTGAGAATTCATATGAGCTTTATATGAGGCTAGGTGAGCTAGGCAAAGGCTCTTAAGTGCTATAGCTATAGGCGATAAAAATGAAATAAAATATGGTTTTATTAATTAAAAAATTAAGTATCTATATGAAGCCATTGATGAATCAGAGCTTAGGCATAATGTTCAAAATGTATTGAGCTAACTTTAGAGCCAAATAGAAGGTGATTTTCTACATTAGTGGTGGAGAAACCAAAAAAACGTTGAGCTATAATTTACACTAAAACAAGGCATTACATGTTTTGTCATCATTTTGGGGTGACTATTTGAGGGAATTTCTCAAGATCTTTTAAAGAGACCTCTTTTGTATGAGGTCTTGGATAGGCTAAGTGGATATGGTGATAGCTCAGTAAACTATTGAAGCATGCTTGATGAGATGATTGCCTTTGAAATATTAAAATGAGCTTTTATGGTTGAATTTGGACCACATCATTAAAGAAGCATAAGACAAGGAAGGGGGGGGGTTGACTCTTGTTTAAGGAATGAGCTGAAAAACTAGTTGAAGGGTACACCCCAAAAATATATCATAGTGGGAAATAATAAGAGCTTTGCGGTGTTGCCCTCAATGCTTTGGTAACGTCTTAAGCAATTGGATGTACAGGCTAACAAGCTGCTACAATTCAAGAAATTGGCCTAATGCAAATGAGAGACACAATGAGATGTTCATTTGCAGAGGGTTATTCACTATATCTCCATATACAACCCCACCACCAAAGAAGGGATAATCAAGGATAATGAAAATAGGAAAGTTCTAGTAAAAAGTTGAATGTGGACATGGTGCAAAGTGCTTTGAATCTATGAGTCCTCAATAAAAGAAATTCAATATTACAAATCTAACAAAGAAGAATAAACAAAACTTGGAGTGACTAAATGCCATGGTCAATTGAGTTTGACGATATAGAACCAAAGTACACAATGGTATCGGCGGTTAGAGATCTCCATTTAAAGATAATGATGCAACAAGAATATGGCCATCCAGTCAATCAGCTAAGAGTCTTGGAAAAGGCTGAGAAGGAACCAAGAGGCTTTGCAAAAGCTGAGAAGGAACCACACGGATCATCTCAAGCTTTGCAAACAACGAAGGCAATGAGATACATTAAAATGGACTTGCCAACAAAGATGCAGAGATCTTAAATTTTCATGATGAAGCTATTTCAAAAGCTAAGCTACTTTAGAAATAGAGCTCAAGAAGTGGGTAAACGAAGTGTTAAGCGAAGCCACAAAAATGGGTGTGTTACCATGCTCTCTGCCAAATCGCCTTTATAATCCTTAAACCTTTCTACTTCTCTATTGATATGTCACTCTATAGTTTGACACTCCACGGAACATCTTTGATTAACCTCCCTTCATCCAAAAGTACTAGTGTTGCATTCTCCAATATTCTCAAGTAGTACTAGTAGATGAAGAGTTAATGTTGGACTCGAGGGGTTCACCTAAAAAATGTAACCATACCACGTGAGTTCAAATGAAGGGATTTTTTAATTCAAAAATTTAAGGTAAATTTACAAAAATACATTTACACAAGGGGTTTTTTTAATTGATTTTGAAAAAAAAACCCATAAGTCCATAAAGAAAAAGGGGTCATTTAATTCATGAAAATATCACAGGTAAGGGGTTTTCTTAATACCCCTTGAATGCACGTGATACAAAGGGGTTCTTAGTAGTGAACCCCCCTAGATGTTGGAATCCCTTTGCAGAGATACCACATTGACACCAAAACCAATAATATAAGATATACTCAAGCAAAGTCTATAAAGCTAGCAAATGTAGGGTGGTACAAAGTAAAGAAAAATGGAAAGACATTTAGCGATCTACCACCACCACAGTTCAATCTCTATAATCCGAGGGGATCGTTCTACTGCACCATAAAGTTTTTACTCAAGTGCAAACCAATGTGGCAAGAAGGGCCTATTTAATGAACCAAATAATGCTTACCCCAGTGTGACGATGAAGACAAGAACCATTTTGAAAATGTTGGTTCTTTGAGAACATCAAGCCACCAATAGTTGGAGACAAGGAACCAAAAAAAGAAGGATTCCTTAACATCCATAAATGACCTTAGCCAAAAAAAGAATTCTCACACCACCCCCACTATGACACCATCTTCATAACCATCACGTCATACTCTTTTTGTTTCTCCTCGATTTTCTTCTATTTTCACTAACTCTCTTGGAACCTTGGAAAGTATAGCAACTTACAATGATATAGAGCTTGAAGAAGAAGGTGAAGTTATTGCAACTACCCAAAAGACCAATTATCAGCATTGGTGTGCTCTACCTCCTCTCACTTATAACTTACATGCAATCTCTATAAAGCTCACCATCTAAGCTTTGAGGACGGAAGATACTTCAAAAATGGAAACATGTTAAGCTATCTTACACCTCTTATTTTTTAAAGGTCTCTTATACTATTATTTTGATGTAATTAATACTATGTTAAGGCAATTAGGATAAAATCAATGTAACTACTCTATGATATCAACGTATACACGAAAGTGGGTGTGTCACAAAGCCTGTAAACCAATGGTGGAATATCACCAATAATCTCACCACTATGCCAGTAGTATTAGTATAGAATCTGTCACCCAGGTAGGTCTCACCAATGTCTACATCACTAGTTCATGTACTTGTATAAAAAAATGACATCTATTGATATATTATTGAAAGACAAATCAAGTTGACAAGACATAAAGAAATGTACCTTCTTACCTAGCTCTTGCTTGGGCTTAAACTTCGAGCATTTGAATCTAAATGGTTTAAAACATAAAAGAGAGAGTGAGTACATATACCATTTTAGTAATAAATTACTTACAAAATAGTTTTAAACATGGCATTGTATTGGTGGATTACAACCTCCCTCCATGGGTGGAATTCAAGAAAGGTCATATAATGCTTTATCTCCTTGCATTAGGTGAAATATGGACTCTCATTTTTGCCCCTTAAGGATTTCCACACCTCCTCTCTCTAGAAAAACGGGGTGAAGGTCAAATTTTTGCAAACTTGTTTCGAAAAGACCCTCTACACTAAAGAAGGTGGTGTATGAAAAACATCATTGATTTCTCCCTCCGCATCCAAAGTATGTACAACATGATGTCTCACCACTTGTGATGATAAGAGTTAGAGATTGATTTGAGGCATGGAGAAACACCCCAAATCCACCACCCGATGGGAAATCAAGACACTCAATCTTCTTTCGACTTTCATATTGGTGTGAGTTGAAGATCAATCATCTCTTAGATCCCATGCATAGCTTCAAGAATGTGGCAATAAATATTTGGGACCATTTAATTGGTAAAAGAGATACCAAGGGTGCAAGGGATGACTTACAAAACATTGGACGCCTTCAAAGTGTAATTCCAATTGTAGGTGAGAGTGGTAACATAGTTTTACAAAAGGCACCATGGGTATTAACCAAGAAGGAGCACAATAAGGTGAAAAGTTTGATTGTCTCTTTTTGTACACCAATGGGAGTAATGCATTCATTGAAGGGTACGTTCACAAAGACCAAAAAGAAAGGAGAGGTACAATTATATAGCCTCAAGACACATTATTGGAACAAAATATTATAGGTATTCAAATATTCTTTTATTCGGTTTCTTTTTATGGTACATAATTTGTAGGCTCATATACTAACTTTCATTTTTTTTCTATGCATAATTATTATTCCAATAGCAATAGTTGGTTGTGGAGACAACAAGGTGAGAGAGGCTATTTACAAAATGGGAATCTTGGTTAGGTATGAATCTTCTCTTGAATTCACTATCTAAGCTATATTTTATATTTGGTATTCTCATGCAATCACAAGTTATGTATAATAAACAACACACATGATTGCGACGTATGTAGGTACATATCCTTAAAGGAGATAGATCCTACATCCATTGAGATGGCTCGTCTCAATGCTATTGAGGCAGTGTGTATGATTGAGGAAAACTTTCCTAGAATAACTTTCACTAGCCAATTCCATCTTGTGGTGCATTTGGTTGATGAAATGGCACTTTGTGGTGTTGCTCATGTTCAATGAATGTTTTTTCTTGAAAGGTTCATGAAAACCTTAAAGGAATTTATGAGACAAAGAGAAAGGCCAGAAGCAGGCATGGAAGAGGGATGGTTGATGCAAGAGTCTCTTGTGTATATCTCAAAACATCTCTCTTGCTTAAATCCTTCCATGCCACAATTGTGGAGAAATGAGAAGGATGACCTACTAATCACTAATGTGCCATAAGGAAAAGGAAGGCAACAAAGACTAGATGAATCATTAGGCCAAAAGGTGAATACATTCTACATTCTAAATAGTCTCATCACGGGGACGTGGATTAAGAGATACAAGGATGCAATCAATAGACGAAAGGATGACCGACTAATCACTAATGTGCCACAAGGGAAAGGAAGGCAACGAAGACTAGATGAAGCATTAGTTGTTTAATGCACTATACTAAATATCATGCTTTTGTTTAATGTTAGTAAAAACTATATAATGTAATATGGTCAGAGGGAAGACACTTTCGTACGAAGCGTGTGGATTCTAAAAGAAAAACATTTAATTGTTGTGTGATGGAAACTTTTGAGCAAGAAAGTCAAGCTAGTAGACATGATACCAATGTCATAGAGGAAAATCTTGAGTATTATTAAACTATTCAAGATATTCTTGAGATTCGGTTTAGAGCATTTATCTTTGATGTCAAATGGTTCACGGCGGTGATATATAGAGGTGCTCAAGCAACCATGAGGAAACATCCAAATGGATTTTTTCAAATTGATTCTACCAAGTTTTGGAATGATGAGAAAGATACTTTTGTATTATCTCAACACTGCCAATAGGTTAGTAATCCAGCCAATCACCAATAAATCTTGATGTAACAAAATAGCAGAGCAACATTTCGTTGCTATTGTCACTACTTTTGGTAGTGAAATTTTTCTGCTGATCATAGCAACAAAATGCCACATCCCGAAGGCCTAAACATTGCTATGCCCATGACATGTTGTAGTAACGTATGTATGTATGTATGTATATATGTGTGTATGTATGTATATATACACACACACACATACACGCACACGCACACGCACACACACACATATATATATGTATATGTAAATAACACATAGCATATACATGGTATATGTTCAACTACGTTAACTAGGTTTGGATATTTATTAGGAAATATGTCTTTTTTTTAAGTGGTCTTTCTTTATCTAGTTAGATTAAAGGATACCTCTAAATTTATAAGTATTATAAATTACAAATCTCCTAAATACTTGAAGCTAAATCCTCCCTATTTACTTGTCTTTAATAGCTATAAAGAAAGAAATGGTTAATGCTTATAACTATGTTCTACAATTCGAACAAGAAAATTTTCTACAATCAAAATTTCTAAATTCTCCTACAAATAGTTCAATTGAAATATTGCAAAAATAAGACATAAAAAATTTAAAAAATATTCTTATTGTGTAATGTGTATTCTTTTTAAACTCACCAATACATTTACCCCTCACTAGCCAACACATTTTATCCCTCTATAGCATGATTATAAATTTTAATGAATTTTTAGAGGATTAAAGAACCCACCATATAACGCATTAAATGATTACAAATTTAATTGTGTATTGTTTTTAAATTCTACACCAATCTAGATATAAATTTATTAAATAGTTATAGTATTAAATGTGTGTTGTGTTCAAACTCTCTAGCCAACTTATTTGTTCCCTTTGACAATTGTGTTAAAAGAACTAATTACGTAAATATAGTAAAAGATTGCAATTTTTGAACATATACAAAATCGCCATCAAATACATGTAATGTGTAATGATGAAGAACAAATCTTACCTACATGACATAGCTTTCTAACTATGTCCAAATTATTTGGCTACCATTTCTTAGTCCAAATTTCTTCACACAAAGCTTCCAATTTATTAATGTGAAGTCTAATGCATGATCTCTCTCTCTCTCTCTCTCTCTCTCTCTCTCTCTCTCTCTCTCTCTTTACTAATTACATGTGCTTAGCTATACCTCCACCATCTAAGATAAGTTATTTAAATAATATATGGTTTGTTGTTGTCTTCATGACCATTTTTTACAATTATTGCATTGTTGATCATTCTTTGCAAGGGATACATTATTTATAGCACCATTCCTTGGTTGTCAAAAGCTTATAACATGTCCATATGCATCATGATATTGATAAGGAAAAGGCTACAACCTGAAATCATGAGAACAATCTATAATATAAAAAAAGCTTTATTTTGATACATTAATTTGAGATATTAAGAGCTTGAAATAGTTTATTCAAATAAGGTTTAGAAAATTTACCTAAGTTCCAAAGAAACATCAAAATCTTTTATGATTTGAGTTTTCTCCTTGGAAGCACAAATGTTTGGAAAGGTCTCCACAAAGTTGCGCTCCATGGTTACACAACTTGAGAAAATGCTTGACTGGGCTTCTACAATCTAATTTCAACTTGATAAGTTAATGTATGCACATGATGCTCTATTCCTAAAATTTCTAATCATTGTAAGTTGCATACGACAATAATACCTTGAGGGAAAAAACAAGTATAGTGCATGCAAACAAATGATAATTTTAGAAGCAGTGTCACTTTCATTATCCATTCTCCTTATCCTTTAAGCTCATTGGTTTCTTAAGGTAAGTTTTACACATTTTGTTAACTTGGGGTTATGTGTTAAGGTTAAGTACATAATCTCCCACAAGGCTCTACATGCATGCAAGTTATTATGAAGCTGATAATTCAAACATGTAACCCATTTCTCAAACCCAAACTCATGATGAAACCTTTGCATCAAATCACACCTTTAGAAATCACGTCTATTCAGCCAAAGGCCTAGGAAAATACAAAAAAGAATCCATGTTTATTACCATACCCAATTAGGCCTCCAAGGCCAAATGTTCTCGTTGATGTTGTGACAGGTGAAGGAACCTTGATAGATAATGTGGCCAAGAAAATGAAGGAACCTTGTGGGATAATGCAGCAGGAACACAAAGTTAGCTAATCTTAGAACCTGGGTGATCTTTTGAAAATCAGGGTCCTCATCTACATGATCAACTATTATTACAAAAGATGAGTTTTTGGCCTAATTATCCTATGAAAATTAATTATCTTAAATTGATCATCGATCAGGATACCAATAGATTCAAATAAAATATAAATACATCTTGAAGATGACTTTTTGGACCAGATAACACTAAGATTTTATAGTCTTACCATTTGGTTTGATAAATGCTTCCATAAATTTCATGTCTCATGAATAATATACATCATGGTCATCTTGAGTATTTAATTTTTGTATTCATAGAAAACATATTTGTCTATTCTAGGAAATGAAACATCATAAAATCCATCTATAGAAGGCTTTTTATCAAAGCTTAGGAACAACAAGCTTTATTGAAACATGTCCAGATGATTCTTTTCCAAGGACCAAACAAATAATTTGCCTCAGTGGGGTGATATACACGTGGACCATGACATGGTCGAAGTAATTATTCTAGAATGACCATGTAAAAGCACATGGATCATGAGACATAGTCAAAGCAAATGTTTCTACACATGGATCTTAGTTGTGTCCGAGATGTAAGAAGCCTCCTTAGCTTAGCCCAATATGGGAGAAGACACATCAAGGACTTTTTGAAGATATCTAGTCCTCTTACAAACTTGACTAAATAGGATTTTTTATTCTTATAAACAAAGAAATGTAAAATTAAGGCATTTGAATTCATCAAAAAAGGGAGAATTGTATTACCAAGATTTTGGAGATTGGTAGACATTTTATGGTTACTTGTGACACTAGTAGGAACTGCATAAATTAAGTATTATCCCAATATAGGATAGTCATAGCCTATGAATTCAAGAAGCATGAGAAGAGACATTATGCTCATGACCTAGAACTTCTCGGGTGGCGAGGGGGGGGGGCAAGAAGAGGGCTATATCAAATCTCTTATCTTTGAATTTTAAGTATTTAAAATGGCCCCAGGTATACAAACAACATTTTTTCATAATTCATTAAAAAACCTATAAATACATTTTTGTAAATTTATCCCCAAAAAATGAGGTAACAATACCTTATTTTGGGCTCACATGAGACATTCACATATATTTTGGGCTCATGTGAGACATTCAAATATATTTCTAGTGAACCCCCCAATCTTTAATATTGTACTACTTGCCCCAAAGCATTGAAGACATTTTTTGTTGTGGGAAAACAATTTGAATTGAGGACATACTAGGTCTCAAGTATTTATCTACCCCTAACTCTCCTTCTCAATAGAGATAATGAAAGTAAATGACATTGTTATATACAAATAAAGTTGTCTTTTAATGGACACAAGAAGAAATAAGTTGATGCTCTTAGCAAAGGACCCTTGTGCAATGTTATCACTATAATAAGGTTGGAACTAAAAGAACAAGTTAGGAATGCATTAAGAATTAACACTCATTTTGACTCCATTGTTCAAAATATAGCTATGAGGAGTGTTGAATTCTTAGCTTGAGAAGAATTCACAATGGAAATATCTACTTCAGACATATATTTTACATACCTAATTAGGAACAAAAATCTCAAGAACTTCCATGATGTTCTTTTCTCAAGACATGTAGGGTTTAAAAAAGTCTTAGTTATGGCTATAAATAAAGATAGATGTTATCAAACATATAAGAAAATCCTTACACTACTATTAACCACTCTGTAGGTTAACATAGTTTCACCCGCCCGACCTATCGGAAGTCACTTTGTCATCTTACCTGCTCAAACTAGCACTTATCTTCTGTAAGACCTAGTTTAAAATAGTTTCACCTACTCGACCTACCATAAGGTGCTTTTCCATCTTACCTTCTCAAACTAGCACTTATCTTTGTAGGCTAACATAGTTTCACTCATCGGAACTACCGTAAGGCGCTTTGCCATCTTACCTGCTCAAACTGGCACTTATCTTCTATAAGATGATGCTAGAACATATAAAGCAACCTTACCTTATTCTTAATGTCAAATAGGGAGGAAAGTATAAATATTTTATGTATATACTTGCTAGACTAGTAATAGAAGGTCACACCATTTTTAGTTTGACCAACCTAGTGTGAAAACTAGTCACTTGTATATAAATCATTTTATTACAATAAGCGTTACACAATCATTCCTTGTAATAGAATACTTATGAGCTCCCCTTCTTCATTACTCTTGCTTGCTTGTTCCTTATTGAATCTTGCATGATGCTTGATAGATGCTTAATTTCTAGATAGGACTGTTTGTAGGTTTTCCTCATATATTAGCTTCCTCTTCTTCCCCCACCTTTAGTGAGAGAAAACCATTGCAAAGACTATCTCTTTTTTCCTCCATCTAGGCATAGAGAGCTCTTTCTTCACCCCATTAGTAAGAAGCATTCTGGTGTGACAACGGAGTGATTCAACCAAATGTGATTCTAGAGGTAGTATCTCTAATATTGTACTACCAACCAAATATAACTGCCGTAAAGACTTGTAAGGACATACCTACTCATGTCCTTTAAGGATTTTCTTCTCATATAATCTGTAACCAATTACAATTTCCAAGGAAAATTCTTATCCTTTGTAATTAGTAGAGAATTAAAGTATAATTATTACCCAATATTTACCCACCCTTTCATAATCCTAGTACATAAAAGTATGTGCCCCAAATAGGCCTATTTCATAAAAATAAAGTATGTGTTCCTAGTTCATATAATAAAAGGTGTGAGAATAGATGCGAGTCAGAATATAAGTGAGTCAACATAAGTAAGCCGAGAGACACGAGTATTGAGGCACGAGTTAACACACATGTGAACCTAGAGACATGAGCCTAGGAAAAAAACCAATAAATCTTAAAACTCCAATATAAAATGTGAGGAAAAAAACACAGTTTTTGTAGCTTGAGGAGAGGAAACATATATTGAATCAGTTTCAGACCTACTTCAGGAAAGCAGTAGAGGCCGCTTCACTAGAGCAAAACCCTTTATGCAAACTCGATCTTGACTAATTATTGGAAACATAACAACACAACCACCAATAGTGCACACTTCATCAAACCCACCTAGCTTTCAGTAGTCTAAGAAAAGGATTAGCACTGAGAACAAAGTGCTTCCTCAAACTCACTTAACCTTCAACCCCAAAATAGAGTGCTTTCTTGTTAATAAGGAAAAACTCCTTTATATCCACCTTAAATGAGGATATTTAGGACAAGATGGGCCAACCAAATGCAAACATAAGTGGAGGAACAATGGAACATCTAGAAACAAGAGTTGCCAACGGTCCTCCAAGCCCCAAATTCACCAACTGGCTATGTAAATAGCACCATAAACTTCATGAAAAGGGAATTACTCCGTTCTATTTTTGGGCAAAGCTCCAGTAAAGGAGCGGAATTAAGGCCAAGAACCTCAAGTTTTTCTCCTTTAGAAAGTGGTCAAAAACCATGTTAGATGCTAGCATGTTTAAACATTTGGTGTCGATCCTGAGCTAAGATTATCCCAAGCTAACCATAACCACCAAGTAGTTCATCAACCATATTTTTATGATATTGAGACATGTCTCGTTTGTTATACCATTAGGAATAAAAAAAATAGCAAGCACACACAGTGTAAGTAGGAGTCCAACTTTCCACAAGAGCTTATTGTAGGAGCCCCTTCACCACAGAAACGAGTTCTAATTCAGATGAAGAACAGGGAATGCGGGTAAAGGTAAAGAGTCAATGTTTGAGACTACCTCAAACCAAATAAATTCACAAGGGTGTTTACATAATTTTTCCTTAGCCATAGCAATCCTGTAACATCAAATAAAGCTAATAGCATTGGACAAGTCCCATTGGAAACTAGACAGCCCAACCCCATGGGGCAAGAATTCCTAAACCGTGGAATAGAGGGTTTTGTGTAACCACTCCTTTACATCCGCCTCCTTGTTTGTAAATATGCAAAATATATGCTTAAGATGGCATTTGAAATGGGAATGGGGGTTACCATAATACCTACTAGAGGCTCAGACTTGGGCAAAACAAATCCAATCCACATCTCAAACGATGATGAACAAATTTGGTGTAACTGGAGATCCCATTCAGTATCTAGAGAAGTTGGATAAAGTTTGATGGAAATGGAGATTCCATTTAGTATCTAGTGAAGTTTGATCAAATTTGGGAGGTCATGGGAATGATTAATAATCCCACCAAGATTCGCTCATTCACACTTTTCCTTGAAGAAAAAAAAGGCCAATGGTTTAGTTCTCTAAACCCACATGAAAAGGCCAGCTATTTAGTCTTGTACACACATTCATTATGGGATGCTTTCCCAATGAGTTAAATAGAGAACTATCACATAGATCTATAACATGAAGTAAGAGGAGAGTAAAAGAAAATGGGATTACATTACTAGAACCACTTGAGTATCCCCACATTAGATACAACCCCCTACAAGAGACTACATTACTTATCGCTCATTCAACAAATTTTATGATCAGTATCAAGAGCAACACGCTTGATGACAATTTCTATAGGTCTAGACAGTACATCTTGGATGAGTATGCTCCCGAGGCAATGAACCTTATAAGACAAGGATGTAGAAGTTATCCACCCAAACCAAGAGATAGAGGACACATCGACCAAGGGTGTCCAACCAAAACTAGGTATATTCCTAATAAAGGACATAAGCATCGACGAGTTGGCAAAAAATGTCCTCAATCATTTACAGTGGCAAGGCTAGCCCCATGGGCAACCCCAAGGCCAACCATGCCAATTAGTCAAGTGGGACACCCACGTTTATTTCCACCAAGAGATATGGTTCAGTGAACAATTTTTTACCAGAACCATATAAGCACGGAGTGTCCACTACTAAGACTTCGACAACAACAATATTTTCCTCATTGTTATTGCCATGGGAACAATGATATAATCCATTATTTGTACCAAGGAAACATGGCACCACCACCTAGCAACCACACTAGCACTACCGCCCATAGGAAATGATTCTCAATTGGCCCATAATCATGTGCTCATTTTTAAAAACCCTATATCGAGAGGTATGTACAAACCACCACCAATGCCATACCCACCTCTCATATTTTCACACCCTAACTGATTACTCCTGAAATTGAACTGGTACAACAACACTACTCAATGACTTTGCTAGTGGACTCTAACATTCCAAAATGAAAATTTGCGAGTCATATAAGTAATAGGATCCATATAAATAGTACAATTCATATGGATATCTAGAAAAGAACAACCCCATCCATTGACTATGCCTTCTTTTTCAAGGATCTGGTGCAATAAAGGGAAAGAGACTTCAATAACATGTCATGCATACCACCTCTTCAATGTTTTCATTGTAAAGGCCTACACTGTGTTTTTGAGTGTCCTAAAGTTTCCTCATAGAGCCATCTCACAAGTGCTCTAGCTCCATCTTATAATCCAATGCCAAAACCCAATGGCATTCCATACAAAGGTAGATGTTACAAGTGTGTGTGGATTTGAATATGCTTTCAATGATTTTCCCAACAAAGTGACAATCACCCTAGTCAAAGGAGAATTAGCCACTTTAGTGAGCCTTAACTTATTTTGTGTACAAGGAAGGCTTATTCATAAAATCCCCCTTAATGTCATCGCAAGGATCCAAACTAAGGTGATGACAGTTACCAAACAATAAGGAAACATCCAAGACAGTTAAGAGAAGAAAAAAGCTCAGACTTCAACCTCAAAGATAGCAACCAAAGAGCATGAGTCATAAGCCCCAAACAAAGGCTATAGTAGCCCCTAAAAAGACTAAAAGGTCCAAAAGAAGAAAATCTCAAAGATCACCATGCAAAAATACAACACATGATCAATTGTGTTAAGGGCAACGATGTCGTGACATTAACATTGGTTTAGATGATAGTTCCAAGATACCTTCCTCGTGAAAGACAATAATGGATCTCCCACTGAAAGACCAGCTCTTCCCAAAGAGAATAAACCCATTTACTATGCAAACCTTCCAAAGAAAATAAAAGAGTACCCCAACCCCGTGCTGAATGAAAAAACCCAAGCACTGATAAGTAAGCTAGAGGCTGAACTAGATCCAATACTTAAGCATGTGGTCAAGTAACAAACCACTTATCCCACTTGAGCATGTATCTCATACCCTACTCAAGTGTCAAACATAGAACCAATAAGAGAACTTGAGAGTATTCAAAAGGAAAATATTGGAGTCTCTTCCTCTAGAACTAATCCAAGGAGATTTTATTTGGCTAGATACATTATAGGAGAACCTAGTGGGAGGGAAAACTTGGCCTTACATGGGTCATCATAGTCACCATAATATTTTCTTCAATGTGATAGGACACGACTTCATTTCAACCCCATCAAAGAAACCACCTCCCATGGAAGCAACCAACTTAGTGGGAGGGAAAACTTGGCCTTAGATGGGGCCTTAGATGGGTCATCATATTCACCATAATATTTTCTTCAATGTGATAGGACAGGACTTCATTTCAACCCAATCAAAAGCAACCACCTCCTACGAAAGGATCATTGTATATCCCCCACACATTGGTAGGCCCAAGCACACCTCCGAGCTAGTACGAGAAAATTGAGCATGGATATTACACAAGGGAAATAGTAGGCCTCATAGCCTTGGAAGTTCAAGTCTTGAGATCAGATCTCTTTTACAAGTAAATTCTTGAGATCAGAGATCTCTTTTACAAGTAAATTCTTAATTTTGGAGAGAATGATCCAAATACATGACAAAGAACTCAAGAGCCCACAATCTTGAACCTGAAGAGGAGGAGGATGTGATGTGCCACATTGAAAGCTCTTCTTCCATACCCAAAACAAAAGAATAGCCAAAAGTGCCCATGAACAGGCTAGGAAACTACTTTGAAAGAGATGAAATTAACATCATGATACCTATCATTTATAAAGGTAAGATGATCTCTACAATATTGGATGGCAGTGATGGTGTTAGCATAATCACCAAGGATTGCTAATCGATTGTTGAGAGACCTGGTGGGGAAGCCCACGCCACTTTCTAGGAACAAAACTTTTGATCAAGCTTATTGAGACAGGAACACAATAAAATCTATTGGGTGTTTCATGATGCAAGATTATGACTTTTGGGATAAGCTTCCACCACACATCAACATGTCACTCTCCACTGCATGTTGACTTCTAAAAATGTATTATTGTAATCCATGACCTTGCAACATCATAAGACACGTTACCATTCTGGAAAGATCTGTAAGATTCCTCTCCCAGCCCTTCAAGATGTCCAGTTTCTTCCCCTGTAATCAACCCCCCTTTTCAGAATAATAACAGATCTTGTTTCTACCTAAGAGAAAATATTCTAGAGAGTGATTATTCAATTTTTAGATATTTTTGGATGGAAAAATATCTCTTCTTATTAAAATAAATTCCCCCGAAACAGAAGTTCAAAAAGAATTTCAGAAGGTGCAAAAATAAATTATAATCTATTCAAAAGGCCTTAGCCTAAGGGTCCAGATGTTTTGAAAATTTTAGATTAAGGTTCCGAGGGACCAATTAGATTAATCCAAATGTAGGGAGAAGATAAACTGAAGAAATAAAGAAAATCCTCCTAAAAATGAGTAAATACTCACATAAGATGAAGAGTTGACTAAGGACAAGGTTATTAGTTAAAAAAGAAGAGATATTTAGAGGAAATGATGCATTTTTGACACAGTGTGGGGGAATTCCCCTCATGAAGGAGGCGCCTATTTCACATGTGTGGTGGAGTTTTAAACTCTCAAATAATGAGATATTTCATCTCTCCTCTCTCCTCTTTCCTATTTTAACTAGAACCAAAAAGTAAGTAAAGCTGACCTAAAAATGGTCAAAAAAGTGACCAAACTGATCTGGAAAAATCTAGAATCGTTAGAGGCTCACTTTTTCCTATTAATAGAAGCCTCTCCCTTTGTAAAAGTTTAATAGTGTTTTATGCAGAATCCACCATCAAGCCAAAGGATAGCTCACAAAACTCCATGTAAGTTAGAAATTCTACTTTTTTCTAATTCTATTCTATGGTTTATGATTTCTTGCTTCTTTTAAATTAAAATTGGATGTTATGCCTTGATAAAAAGGCTTCCCCCTTCTCTTCATTGAATTCAGCCCTTCTTTATCCAAGATGTGTAATCAATTAAATAGAGTTAAACTTTTCGTATTGTTTGCTCTTTAAAAAATGAGAATTGATTAAATTATAGTGCTAAATTCATCTTGGGTTAAATTCTAAGTAGAATTAGAATGCAAAAATTGACAAATGGCCAGCCATATAAAGAAGGTTAAGGAAAATTTTTCTTAAATTTTGTAGAAATAAGTTTTATCTTTATGTTATTCAAAAAGAGTAATCCCCTTCAATTGTGTATTCTAAAAGTGTTATTTTCATTCTATGCATAGAAAAATACATATTGGATATTTTTTTATTATAAAAGTGTAATTTTCATTAGATTCAAATTTTATGCATAGAAAGATGCATATTGGATATTGTTTTATTATAAAAGTATGATTTTAATTAGATTCAAATTCTATGCATAGAAAGATGCATATTGGATATTTTTATTATTATAAAAGTGTGATTTTTATTAGATTTAAATTCTATGCATAGAAATATGCATATTGGATATTTTTTATTATAAAAGTGTGATTTTCATTAGATTTAAATTCTATGCACAGAAAGATGCATATTGGATATTTTTTTTATTATAAAAGTGTGATTCTCATTAGATTTAAATTCTATGCACAGAAAGGATATTTTTTATTATAAAAGTGTGATTTTCATTAGATTTAAATTCTATGCACAAAAAGATGCATATTGGATATTTTTTTATTATAAAAGTGTGATTTTCATTAGATTTAAATTCTATGCACAAAAAGATGCATATTGGATATTTTTTTATTATAAAAGTGTGATTTTCATTAGATTTAACTTCTATGCATAGAAAGATGAATATTTGATATTTTTTATTATAAAAGTGTGATTTTTATTATATTTAAATTCTATGCATAGAAAGATGCATATTGGATATTTTTTTATTATAAAAGTGTGTTTTTCATTAGATTTAAATTCTATGCATAGAAAGATGCATATTGGATATTTTTTTATTATAAAAGTGTGATTTTCATAAGATTTAAATTCTATGCATAGAAAGATGCATATTGGATATTTTTTTATTATAAAAGTGTGATTTTCATAAGATTTAAATTCTATGCATAGAAAGATGCATATTGGATATTTTTTATTATAAAAGTGTGATTTTTGTAAGATTTAAATTCTATGCATAGAAAGATGCACAAAGGAATCCATTTTTATTTCAAAAGAGTTATTCTCATTTTATGCATAGAAAGATGCATAAAGGAATTCATTTTTATTTCAAAAGAGTTATTCATTTTGATTTTATGCATAGAAAGATGCATAAAGGAATTCGTTTTTATTTCAAAAGAGTTATTCTCATTAATTTTGATTTTATGCATAGAAAGATGCATAAAGGAATTTGTTTTTATTTCAAAAGAGTTATTCTCATTAATTTTGATTTTATGCATAGAAAGATGCATAAAGGAATTCGTTTTTATTTCAAAAGAGTTATTCCTTTTGGTGTATCTACCTTGACTTCTTGATATAAGATAATGGTAGGAGCTCTTGTTAACCCTAGGAATGGGTTAACATTCTCCCCTTCCTAATGGCAATTGCGTCCTCGATCGTGATCGCGTGTTGAAAACCTTTGTGTGGGGAGAATTGACAAGCTTGTAGATGATTTGTGTGATGTAGAGTGACGCTCAATGGTCTTTGTTCCTCCAGAAGGAAGAAGAAAAGCTAGTTAGTGGAATGAAAAGGTTAGTGCTTTATTGGGAATTCCTAACGGGGTGGGGGGCTGGGGTTTTTTGCAAGTGATTGCATTTCTATATTTTGTGAGCATTTTTTTGGGTTTTTTGCTCACTTTGTTTTTGGCAATCGTAAGCAAAGTTACATGTGATTTTTGCTAGTGGGGAAGCTAAGATATGTGAAGAATGGGGGAGAAGAGAGGAAGGATCCAAAGGAACGTAGACATAATCATCAGAACGAGATTGTGTTTCTCAGTTCCTCATTTGATTTATTGAAGTGACATTCATCATTTGAATATATTAGTCTTCAATAATTTCTCTTTGTGTGAGAGGATTCTTGTCAAATATTGTTGAGTAGGACCTATTCCTGCATGCTTCTTTCCATGTGCTTTTTATGCTTTTATGTATATTTAATTTAATTTTGAGTTATTTTTATTTCGAAAGTGTTATTTTTCTTAAAATTAAATTTATGTATGAATAGATGTATAAAAGGATTTTTAAAAAGGTGTTATTCCCACTGAAGTTGATTTTTATAAAAGAATGAATGGATGGATAGATGTGATGTGAATCAAATAAATGTGAATAAATGGATGGATAGATGTGATGTGAATCAGATAAATGTGAATGAATGGATGGATAGATGTGATGTGAATCAGATAAATGTGAATGAATGGATAGATGGATGTGGATGTATATGAAGAATGGATGTGGATGTATGTGAAAGAATGGATATGGATGTGGATGTATGTGAAGAATGGATGTGGATGTATGTGAAGAATGGAAGTGGATGTATGTGAAAGAATGGATGTAGATGTTTGTATGTGAAAGGATGGATGTGGATGTATGTGAAGGGAAAGATGTGGATGTGTATGTGATAAGTATGGATGTGGATGTATGTGGAAGAATATATGTGGATGTGAATGTGATGGGTATGAACGAGAATTGAGGCGATGAGATGTGATGTAAATTGGATAGATATGAATGATAAGGGATGTGAATGAATGTGATGGCATGAGAATCAAGATGAGAATGAATGATATGGGATGTGAATGAATGTGATAGCATGTGAATCAAGATGTGGATGAATGATAAGGGATGTGAATGAATGTGATAGCCTGTGAATCGGGATGTGAATGAATGATAAGGGATGTGAATGAATAGTATGGGATGTGAATCGGGATGAGAATGAATAGTATGGGATGTGAATGGATGTGATGATGAGATGTGAATCGGGATGTGAATGAATGAGATGTGATGTGAAATGGATGTGATAAGATGCGATGTAAACTGGATAGATGTTAATGAATGTGATGTGATGAGATGTATGGGTAAATTTGAGTGGATGAGATCTGATGAGGTTAATTGAGAAAAGAAGTGTTGAGATGGAAAATGATGTGATTAGAGGAGAATAGGAATGCATATAAAATTAATGTGGATTAAGTAATGTAGATTGATGTGGAAAGACGAGAGTTCGTTATAGAAATTGTATTTATGAACTGTTTTTAAATGACTGTTTTATGTCAAGAATGCTGGGGAAGCATTTTGACCGTCTTGTGAATGAGGACCTAGCTGATAAAGTTACAATAGCTGATGGAGAGTCAATGGAGGACGTCTCGTGTAGCAAGGTCGGCTGAGGTCTTGACCAGCCTCGGTTCGATTTAAATGGTGAGCTTTCGATACGGTGGATGAGGGACCAAGGAAAGTGGCCTATGAGTGAAGCACTAGGTGACCTGCGAAGGATCCTAGAGGGTGCTGACCATATGGTGCTGGGGCTCTGGGTCGCTGAAGATACCGACAAGTACGTCGGGGAAGATATTGGAACAAGGAGTAAGAGTTGTTTTCTGAATTTGGGCATAGATGTGGTTGATTGACCTTGCTAGTCCTCAACGGATGAGTCCATGGCTCTTTTATATGGATCCATTGGTTGATCTTGCTGATCTTCAAGGGAGATTCCATTTTTATATGTGAATATATTGCCAGTTACTATGAACTAGGAACTATGGAAAAGGCACCTATGTGGACAAGTGGTGAGCATTCTGGTTGCCAATGATGCCATAGGTACATCGATGAAAGAATGATTGGAAAAAAGGATTTAACTTGAGATTTTGATGATTATGATCAGTGACACAATGATTTCATTAAATGATTGTTTTGAAAGATAGCTGATTCTATGAAAAAGGCAATTTCATATTGGGTGTGTAAGTGGTGTGACTAGCTTTAAGTTTGCATGAATATCCGGCTAGGGGGCCTGGGAACTCTTTTCCCTAGTACCCGGGACAAAACCTAACCAAATTCTTAATTGGATCCCATCACTAGAGTGGTTGGGCTAACCCATGGGACTTGATGGGGTTAGGCTGAACTAACGGATCCCTAAAATGAGACTAAATTTTTGTTGGTACGATAGATGAAGTAAATCTTGGATAAAAATTGTTCTATGGAAAAAAATCAACAGTTGTGCCTCTCAATGAGCAAAAAAGCGTTGGTCTCTATGATCCAAGTGCAATCTTTCCCTTGATCTGACTATGGGACTTACGGGTTTGGTCAGATCAGCTCAGTTAGTTAAGGCTTTTGACAACGTTAGAGAAAAGTTATCCTGGAGGAATCACCTGTGCTTTTCGGGCAAGGGAAGTTTTTTTCGGGTTCGGTTTCCGAAGAACTGATGGATTGGTCTCTTGTCCGGATATTCGTGGGCGAGGCCCCGAGTGTGGGACCCTGGCCCATGCAAGAAGTGCTACTTCCGCTGCTAACACCCCTGAATTCATTGTGCGGTGGAGACAGGGATCTCACAGCTGGTATCAGAGCAAATTGGCTAATGAGGATCAACCGAGAAGCCAAGAATGTCATAAATTTGTGAAGTAGCAGTAAAAGGTTGTAATTGTGTGATGAAACTCATACAAATTGATATTCAGAATGAAATTCCTAAATTGATAATTGGGTCTTCAGATGGAAGTACGGCAATTGTATGGAATCCTTGACTTTCTTGAGGCCTAGACATGATGTATATACCTTATAGTTCCAAGGGCCGTGACTACTCGTATATACCGAGGGTATAACTACAGCTCTTCACTGGCAGTATATACGATCAAATCTAAGATCTTGAAATTATAAGCAAAAATACTATCCAGATGATGAATTCGAATGTGGTTGATATGATTTTAAAATTCTGATTGAGAACTAATGAGTTGAATTGGATTCTGATTGAAAAATAATAATTCTTGAATTTTCGGTTGAAAAGCGATAAACTGAGCAAAACCACAATGAGGATGAATGGGATCTTCACCCAGTGGATCAAGTTAAGGGATGATAAATTAAAAAAATAATAATAATAAAATTTGAAATCCCCCATGGAGGACTGTTCAGATGGAAATTTCGGTCTAATAGACCATTATTGTGTTAAAGATATGAATGATATGTTCTAAATGAATTGTTATATGATAATGCAAGTATCTTTATCCCACGATTCTGTGGAGACACCGAGTACAATGAGAAGAGCAAAATGGCTCTTGCAAGGCTGAAGATAGTAGAAATAGCCAGAGTGGCACATGGAGAAACCACTACGAGACAAACCGTCTGATCGGAATACCCAGACATGGAATGATCTCAAAATTTACCTAAGGACGAGGTTCTGTCCTCCCAGCTTTTTGAAAACAAAGATGAACGAGTTCTTAGAGCTAACCCAGGGGAGCAGAACTATTGAAGTATCTCCTCCTTAATTACTCGCCACCACCGCGCAGCTGATGGCCAGGTTCATTCAGGGACTGAACAAACCTTTGAATATTTTGGTGAAGAACGCCAAGCCAGTTTCCATGGCCGAAGCAGTGCAGATGGCAAAGGATTTCTCCAAGACCTTTAATGTCAAGCCTTCCCACCAAATACAGCACCATCACCTTTCAAAAGGCTTTTAGTTCTAGAAGGTGATTCCAACCTTCCACCGCCTAAGAGATATCAGGGTCAATCCGAGTGCAAATTGGCAATCAAAAATGATTATATAGTTCAAAACCAAGTTAATACATATTTTTTGGGGTCCCAAACTCAAGTAAATCTTGCTACTTGAGCGCTATCTTAGTTTTTCAATCGTGCTACATTTTTTAAAATTTCTAAATTCTCTCTCAAGAATCATGAAACAAAGGTTTTAGGTGCCCGGTTTTCTCAAACTTGAGTTGCAGTCTCATGCAAGTCCTATTTATGGGTGTAATTCCTTATCGTGCCAGCATCCAAATTGCAAGGTTACATTTTTTAAAGACACACTAGGTCACATATTCAAACTCCTCAAGAGGGATTTTGAATATGTCTTTCCTAGCGCAAGTAGCATTTTATTTGCATCGTCCGAAAAAGGACACTTAAGTGTCCTTTTTTGGTACCAAACTAGTGTTAAAAAAGAAGAAATATTTAGAGAAAATGATGCATTTTTGACACCTCAGTGTGGGGGAATTTTCCTCATGAAGGAGGCGCCGCCTATTTCACATGTGTGGTGGAGTTTTAAAGTCTCAAATAATGAGATATTTCATCTCTCCTCTCTTCTATTTCAACTAGAATAAAAAAGTAAGCTAAACTGACCTAAAAATGATCAAAAAGTGACCAAACTGATCTAGAATCAGTTTGCTTGGTTAGAGGCTCACTTTTTCCTATAAATAGTGACCAAACTGATCTAGAATCAATTTGCTTGGTTAGAGGCTCACTTTTTCCTATAAATAGAAGCCTCCCCTTTTGTAAAAGTTTAATAGTGTTTTATGCACTGTTACTCTACTCCTCCCTAGAGCCAAAAACATTGAATTCATTGATAATTCACTTATTTTTGACTATTTTCTCTACAAAGAATTGGTAGCCACTCTTGATCCAAATTAAGAGTAGAACCCTCAATCCATCAAGCCAAAGGATAGCTCACAAAACTCCATGTAAGTTAGAAATTTTACGTTTTTTTAATTCTATTCTATGGTTTATGATTTCTTGCTTCTTTTAAATTAAAATTGGATGTTATGCCTTGATAGAAAGGCTTCCCCCTTCTCTTCATTGAATTCAGCCCTTCTTTATCCAAGATGTGTAATCAATTAAATAGAGTTAAACTTTTCGTATTGTTTGCTCTTTCAAAAAAATAAGAATTGATTAGATTAGAGTACTAAATTCATCTTGGGTTAAATTCTAAGTAGAATTAGAATGCAAAAATTAAAAAATGATCAGCCATACAAAAGAGGTTATGGCAAAATTTTCTTAAATTTTGTAGAAATAAGTTTTATCTTTATGTTATTCAAAAAGAGTAATCCCCTTCGTTTGTGTATTCTAAAAGTATTATTTTTATTCTATGCATAAAAAATACATATTGGATATTTTTTTTATTATAAAAGTGTAATTTTCATTAGATTCAAATTTTATGCATAGAAAGATGCATATTGGATATTTTTTATTATAAAAGTATGATTTTCATTAGATTTAAATTCTATGCATAGAAAGATGCATATTGGATATTTTTTTATTATAAAAGTGTGATTTTTATTAGATTTAAATTCTATGCATAGAAAGATGCATATTGAATATTTTTATTATAAAAGTGTGATTTACATTAGATTTAAATTCTATGCATAGAAAGATGCATATTGGATATTTTTTAATTATAAAAGTGTGATTTTCATTAGATTTAATTCTATGCATAGAAAGATGCATATTGGAGATTTTTTTATTATAAAAGTGTGATTTTCATTAGATTTAAATTCTATGCATATAGAAAGATGTATATTGGATTTTGTTTTTGTTATAAAAGTGTGATTTTCATTATATTTAAATTCTATGCATAGAAAGATGCATATTGGATATTGTTTTATTATAAAAGTGTGATTTTCATTAGATTTAAATTCTATGCATAGAAAGATGCATATTGGATATTTTTTTCATTATAAAAGTGTGATTTTCATTAGATTTAAATTCTATGCACAGAAAGATGCATATTGGATATTTTTTTATTATAAAAGTGTGATTTTCATTAGATTTAAATTTTATGCATAGAAAGATGAATATTGGATTTTTTTAATTATAAAAGTGTGATTTTCATTAAATTTAAATTCTATGCATAGAAAGATGCATATTGCATATTTTTTTATTATAAAAGTGTGATTTTCATTAGATTTAAATTCTATGCATAGAAAGATGTATATTGCATATTTTTTTATTATAAAAGTGTGATTTTCATCATATTTAAATTCTATGCATAGAAAGATGCATATTGGATATTTTTTTATTTTAAAAGTGTGATTTTCATCATATTTAAATTCTATGCATGTAAAGATGCATATTGGATATTTTTAATTATAAAAGTGTGATTTTCATTAGATTTCAATTCTATGCATAGAAAGATGCATAAATGAATCCATTTTTATTCCAAAAGAGTTATTCTCATTTTATGCATAGAAAGATGCATAAAGGAATTCATTTTTATTTCAAAAGAGTTATTTCCATTAATTTGGATTTTACGCATAGAAAGATGCACAAAGGAATTCGTTTTATTTCAAAAGAGTTATTCTCATTAATTTTGATTTTATGCATAGAAAGATACATAAAGGAATTCGTTTTTATTTCAAAAGAGTTATTCTCATTAATTTTGATTTTATGCATAGAAAGATGCATAAAGGAATTTATTTTTATGTTTTTAAAAATATTTCGTTCTAAAAATGTAGTATGTCGTGTCATTATTAAGTGAAAAATCAATTCTTAAGTGAAATGGACCCTCATCATATATTTACATGTAAAAGAAAAAAGGCTTCTCTAATCTTTTGTAATACACATAATGGATGTCTATTAGAAATCAATGCTCTTCTCACATTATCTTATGTTCATTCTTTAGTTTATTCATGTTTTAACTACCCTTTCATTAGAAGAAAACCATGTTAGACTAGCCTAGGTGCTTGTCATGTGCATGATCAATGCCATGTACCTTCTCAGGGCTAGTCCAGACCAAGGCAACCGAGAAAAGACAGTTAGAACCAGAATTTAGGAGCACATAATGCTAATGGCAATATGGACTTGGAGGAAAAGGAAGGCTTGGAGAAGATGGTGCTATCGGCTGCTTACAGAAGATGGGCCGCTGGACCAAACTGAGGCGGCTGGCCTATCAGAGGCGGCTGGATCAAATCTAGGGCAGCGCTGCGTTTTATGAATGGAAAAGCGAGGACTGCTGGCCGGCCAGTTCCCCAAGCAAAATAAAGGCCTATAAATAGGCCAAGAAGTTCCTCTTTCAATTCATTCAATCCTCTAGGGATTGGGTCTCTAGGAGTCCCATAGGGGTCCAGACAGTTTTGGGAGTTGTTCACCTTTTAGATGAAGGCAGCCTAGGGCTGTGTAAGAGCACCTTTTTGTGCTATTTGAAGATACCTAAATTTCTAGCATTTCTCTCTCTCTATATATCTGCATTTTGCATCAGCATGTTGCCAGTAGTGTTTAGGGCTGAAAGAAGACTCTCAGAGCTTCCACGTGTTACATTGGTATCAGAGCATCAGGCTCAGCAAAACTAAACACTGATTCAGTCCCATATGATGGTGTACAGGTCCAAGGTACAAGAAAGTACAAGGATACAAAGCCCAAGGCAAGGAACACAGAATCGGAAGAGCTCCCAGGAGGTTTGTTGGTGGTGTTCCACAAAGCCAAAGGGGATGGCAGTCTTGTGAGTCAGATAGGTTCTCGGGCGACGGTCCCAAGGGAGGTTTATCCTCCAAGGGTGATGTGAGAGTGCCAGACTCATTTCTCAGGAATGAAGACCAAGACGGTGTTCAGAGTCAGGGCAAGAATGGATTGTGGACTAGATGGAACAGATGCATAGATCTTAGTCTGAGACGACATAGTAGTTTGGAGAATAGGCCGCGCTTTCAGAGAAAAGGGTTGTCAGGGATGGATAGATGACAGAGGGACTTTGGGAAAAGATTTGGGATGATGACAGTCATCCAAGAGCAGGTTGGAATCCCGTCATCAAGTTTAGCAGAGGGGGATGTCATGTGCATGATCAATGCCATGTACCTGGCTAGTCCAGAGGAAGGCAACCAGAAAAAGATAGTTAGAACCAGAATTTAGGAGCACAGAATGCTATTGGCAGTATGGACTTGGAGGAAAAGAAAGGCTTGGAGAAGATGGTGCGGTCGACTGCTTACAGAAGGTGGGCGGCTGGACCAAACTGAGACAGCTGGCCTATCAGAGACGGCTGGATCAAATCTAGGGCAAAGCTGCATTTTATGAATGGACAAGCCAGGGCTGCTGGCCGTGACTGCTGGTCGGCCAGTTCCCCAAGCAAAATAAAGGCCTATAAATAGGCCAAGAAGCTCCTCTTTCAATTCATTCAATCCTCTAGGGATTGGGTCTCTAGGAGTCCCATAGGGGGACAGCTTTGGGTGTTGTTCACCTTTTAGATGAAGGTAGCCTAGGGCTGTGTAAGAGTACCTTTTTGTACTATATGAAGATACCTGAATTTCTAGCATTTCTCTCTCTCTCTCTCTACTCTCTGAAGGCAGCCTAGGGCTGTGTAAGAGTACCTTTTTGTACTATATGAAGATACCTGAATTTCTAGCATTTCTCTCTACTCTCTCTCTATATCTGCGTTTTGCATCAGCATGTTGCCAATAGTGTTTAGGGCTGAAAGAAGACTCCCAGAGCTTCCGCGTGTTACAGTGCTATCCAATCCTAGGAGTGTTTGACACCAAAAGAAAATTATTGATACTACAATCTCACTTGCCAATTATTTTTTATGAGTGAACATGTATGTATGTTTGTGTACATTCGCACATATGAGTGAACACATTTATAGCCTACTACAATCTTGCTTGCTAATATTTCTATATGAGTAAACATGCATGTATGTTTATGTACATATGCACGTATGAGTGAACACATCTGTATATATGCACATGTGCATGGTTGTGGGTGTTTACATGCACACATGGTTGTGTATGCATAAGTATACATTTAAAATGCACACATGGTTGTGGGTGTTTACATGCACACATGGTTGTGTATGCATAAGTATACATTTAAAATATCCACCTACGTGTGAGTGCATGTGAGAGTACAATTCTATGAAGATTTAATTTTCTTTACGTATTAATTTGTTTAAAAATGCCACATCACTTGAATCTTAACATAGTTTTGTGTTTCCTTCATATACCTATGTGTAAAAAATGGTACCCATGTGAAACATCAAAATATTGACATATTATCAAAAGTAAAAAATTAAGCTAACAAGATATTAAGAAATGTACCTTCTTGCCAAGTTCTTTGGCTTGAACCTCAAATATTTGAATCTAAATCCATGTTTAAAACATAAGAGAGATTGTGAATTTTAACACATTGCTTTATGACATGATTTTAAAAAAAGTTCTAGTAATAAAGTTCCCAAAACTGATTTTAAATATACTCACTTTTCTCTCTTTTATCTTATTGATTATAACATGAAGCTTTGATTCAAGAATCTCAAGGTCTTTCAGATGCAAAGACGTGAGGTTTTCACCCATCAGAAATCTGTAGAAATAAAAGAAGACGTATTGTGAGGAGAAATGTTTACAAATACATATAGCCTTGTATTTTCCAAGGTCTAATAAATGATATGAACTTTTCATATTACAACCAAATCTCAAGATGTTTTCTTACCTTTGTTTATTTTGTAAGTATTGAAACTCCTTTTGTAACAAAAGAGCTTTGGCTTTCCAATACTATCACAAAAGTATTTTCATATAAACATATTGAGGAGATTAGTATTCATTGATAAAATATAAATGTTGACTTGAATTGTTTCTTTCTAAAGTCTACACATAAACTATCATATCTTCATCTCATCTTCATTATTCTTGTTAATCATAGTGACTTCTTCAATCTATATCTATTGTATCAATGGTAAGAATTTATTTACTTTAAAAAAGTCCTTATAAAAACTATAATTATATACATATATTGTTCAATGACCAAATATAAAAGAAGAAATAAAGTACAAAAACAAATCCTATCAAATCTAGAAAAATATTATGTATATACGGTTCACAATGACCACATAATAAAAGAAGCAAGACAAGTACATACTAGAACACATCATAATTGTCAATATGTATAACAAAAGACTTCTCTCCTTCCACCCTTCTCTCTCTCTCTCTCTCTCTCTCTCTCTCTCTCTCTCTCTCTCTCTCTCATGTAACTTAAGCAAAAGAATACAAAATTAGCCAAAGTTAGAGTAGCTGAAAAGAGGGCAAGTGGGTAGTCTATGAAGGTAGTTCCCTCATTGATGACTTTTGGCCCAAACAAAAACCCAAGACATTACCCAAAAAAGAGATAATATATTTTTAACAAAGGTGATTGTACTTGATGCTTGCATGGAATATGGATAGTTCATTAATAGGATGTTTCTCATGTAAGATCTTCTTTTCTGGATCATGGATTTAGCTCAAGACATAACTAGCCAATATGCTTGAATAGCATCTCAAGTGGCTAGTGGATTAACAGGATGTTTTACATGTAAGATCTTATTTTTTGGATCATGGATTTAGCTCAATACATATTGGTCTTTTAGTTATGTATCAAGTATCATAGGTCATTTGGCCTTTCACATATGTTAATCTCTCTCTCTCTCTCTCTCTCTCTCTCTCTCTCTCTCTATATATATATATATATATATATATATATATATATATGGTCATTATAATACCTATGCAATGACACACATTTGAGTATGTTATCCATTAAAGATTATAAATGCGAAGAAGTATTAAATGGCATGAATCCATAAGATAACCATCATTCTTCCTTATGTAGGGACAATAATCAAGTAAAGTTGAAACTATGTAATCCTTATCTAGGGACAATAATCAAGTAAAGTTATGCATACTCTTCCTTTTTTTGGCCCTGTTAAGATGTGAGAATGGATGGAGCTCAATTTGAGAGACTTGATAAAAATAATATTACTTGGCATGGTTATATTTTTATTGAATCAAGAGGAGTTAAAGTTTTGATACATGCAGGGATTTAATATTCACGTGATCACAAGATTTTTTGTGATAATAACACATGTGAACAAGTTATTCACATGTTCTCATGTTACCGTTTACAAAATAACAGGTCACTTGCCATTTGGGAACCCCTTAAAAGCTTGGCTACACATGGGAATAAGCTATTCACATATTCTCATGTTACCATCTTCACATAATAGCAGGTCAGTGGCCACCTAAGAAGATTTTTTATGCCCGACAAAGATAATTTTTTTAGGCCCTTGTGAAAGCTTTGTGAATATAACATGTGATCACAAGATTTTTTGTGTTATTAACATATGTTATTAACATGTTCACATGTTCTCATTTACATCAGTGAAATCCCTGGATACATGATTTGGAACAACTAAGAATCTATAATGAACTATCTATAAATATGGGACATAAAAAAGGGAATATCTATTAGTGAGATATAAAGAGATGTCATGTATCACAACTTATCAAAATACATAAAGTTATAAATTATGTTATACCTACTATGACATCATACCATATATGGTATAAAGATTTAGAGGAATGATTGATGGCAAGTGAACCAATCTTTAAGAACAAATGTAATAAGAAATGCACACTTGAAATATATGATGTGTTATAATATTAACTAGAGTTAAGGTCTTTGGTGGGGGGAGGAGAGAAGGAAGAAGAGGGGAGGGGAGGGAGGATAGAAGGAAGAAGAGGGGAGGGGAGGGAGGAGAGAGGAGATGCAAGGGAAGGGGTGATGTGGGAGGGGTGGGGTACACAATTTTGGTTTTGCTATTCTACTTTCATTCAGAGGGAGGAGGGAGGGAAGTTGTAAGAGGGTATAGAAGAGTTTGTAACCAATTACAAACACTAATCCCTCTGTAATCTAGCCATGCACCTTACATACACAATCTCATTTGCACAAGGTCTTACCATCACATATTTGTGTCTTGATATGGCTGGAATGATATATATATATATATATATGTATGTATGTATGTATGAGTGTGTATGCGTATATAGACACACACACACATATACATGTATGTATATATGTATATATGCATGTATATATACATGTATGTATATATGTATGTGTCTCACAAAAACTATTCTTCAATTTGAGGATACAAAGTAAAATACTAACTAAAATATGCAAAAGAAGAATCTCTTCAACTTTTAGGTGCACGGACACACACACACACACACATATGTATACATATAGAAATGTACATATATATGTATGTGTGTGTGTGTGTGTGTGTGTGTGTGTGTGTGTGTGTGTGTCATCTTCTAACATCTTATCATACAAACTAAGCTCGTCATCATGAACAAATTTGAAGAAAGTAAAGGACTACCAAAAAATATACCAAAGAGAAACTAGTATAAATTTTAGATAGAAATATAGAGAGATAGAAACACCACACACACACACACACACACACACACATGTAGACATACATACATAAATACATGCATACATTTACATGTACATGTACATATACATATATACATAGATACACACACACACACATACATATATAGGAAGAGAGAGAGGAGGAGGAGAGAGGGAGAAGGAATAATAGTTTTAATATCACATGAAATTAATATGATGGCACCAAAGTGCGAGCATGGCGCTTGATTAGAAGACCGATACTTAAAACCACTACCCAAGCACTCCACACACACACACAAAGAGAGAGAGAGACATACAAACCGACAAAAGGGCCAATGATGGGAAAAATACAAGTGAACATACCCATAAACAACTACTTATAGCATTTTATCACAACCTAATCTTAGTAATGTGGACAATAATTTGAATAATATGACCATACCTCTCGATTATGGATCATGTTTCCATTTGTTTGTGTCCTTCCAATTGATTCTTGATATCTTTTTAAGATTTCACATGTACTAAAAGAAACAAAAGCAATAAATCATGAGCTATAATATTAAATAAAGAGAAACCTTTATTCGTAAGACTATTCTAGATGAGCATGTCATTGATAAGTTAAAAAAATTAAAATTCTTTACAAATATTTGCAATCACAAATAACTCCCCCAAGAAAATAAATCAAAACATTTCTATGCATTATTAAATTGCAATGATCAAACGTACAAAGTAACTCCCTATCTCTCACCATGTGGTTCTTGTGACAAGGATACTTTGTAAGTAGATACCTCATCTCCAACATCTTCTACACTCTCACCTTTAAAATTAAGGCATAACTAATGTTAAATGGCTTTATGGTTGGCTCATCCTTATAGAAAATATCTATTCTCAAGGATCCCTTGTCCCCATTGTTTTGTGTTTCTATATCTTGCCATCTACTTGTGTACTTTGGCCTAGATGCTAAATAAAGGCAAGTTGTAAAGCTACATTTTAAACAATTGTGATCAATGTTTCTTATAATCCTTTATTGGTGACTCAATGTTGTTTTTGGAAGCTTCGTATGAAAATGTTAAAAGAGCTTTTTACTCCTTGTACAATGCTTTCTAGAAGTGTTTGAGTACAAATGCTTTATACAAAAATATAGGCTCACTAGCTACCTAAAGATGACACATTTTATGGTTCTATATGGGATGTGTTAGGTTATCAAACAATGACTAAGTCTTCAAATACCTTGGCTACCCACAATATGGACTTGATAGACTAGATAATAGATAAGGGCCACGAATAAGGACTTCAAACACCTTGGCTACCCACCAATAAGGATGAAGGTCATTGATGAGGACTTGCCTTTTCATTCTAGAATTATTATATTGAATACCATCTTAATGGATTATGTCCACGTCTATACTCCATAATTGTACTTTAAAAGAAGACACTAGACTTAAATTCTCAAGTTAATGAAGACCTTTATATGGCAAGGAGTGAAAGGGAGAAGACGTTATGCAATGCTAGCTTGGACCAAGCTAGGTAGACCTAAGTAGATCGGTGGGTTAGGGAAAATGGATATTAAATCTCATAATAAAGCTGAGATTTCTCATACTCTCATCGCGTGGTGACAAGTACAATCTTGGATACTAATGCTAAAAGAGCTTTCTGTGTTTATGGAGGTTAGGTTGCAAGGCAAATGAAAGAGCTAGAATTGGATTGCTAAAAAAGCTTTCTGTGTTTATGGAGGGGTTAGGTAATAAGGTAAATGACAGACCTAGAATTGGATCGATAAAACTTCTCCCAAGCCCCATTGGTTATAAAAGGCATGCGTTTTGCAAAATTAGTAATTAAATAGCGAAAAGATTTTTTGCAATTGGTGGAATGGATGAGAAGTACCGTGCTAACTAGTAACTCACTTATGATGTATGGTATATAGGAATCTCATCCATCCATCTTTCCCTCTTGATTGACTTAGGACTTGAAATAGAGTTAATAATGCTAATATGTGTCATCTTGCAAATGTTTGGGATGGCCCCCCTCCTTGCATGGATGGAAGCTGACCACGCTACAATCATTTACAAGATCTAAAGATTTGATGTTGAGTGCCCTTGAGCTTGAGATAAAAAAATAGCAAGAAAATTAACCAAACTTAGCAAACGAACAATGAACGGTTTTAAAGAGACCCTTCAAACTCATGTATACACAATAGTAAGCTTTACGCAAGACACAATGTGATTGAACAACATGAAGTTTTTATTATTGATGATAAATATAATGTTATAGAGCTCGAAGGCTAAAGGAGGGCTATGAAAGTCATTATTTATTTATGAGTACAAACTCTTTTTTTTAAATGTTTGTGAAATCTCATTTTGATGCATGATTGGGGAATGGAGAGTCCATTGAGGCTAGAATTGCATAAAGAGGCTATTAATTTAATAATTAGTAGTTTTAATAAATGTATAAAGGAGCATGTTACCAAGGGCTTAGCTAAGTTAATTGACACAAAGTTTTCATTAAGGTTTGAAAACAAAGGTTATAACAAATTGTCTTTAACTTCATTTATGTTGGTTCGAATTGCAAAGACCGTCGATGGTGATTTTTGACAATTTTTGCTATGGCTTCGTCATTGAATACTAGTGTTGCATAAGTTGTAGGTATGTTGATAATGTGATGGTTTAGAGATGCTCTTTGATCTTCTCCTAATCGTTTGAGAGACGACCTTGAGGGAGGTAGTGCTTTAATGAAAAATGTGACGTCCGATACACCTCTGCTCAAAAATGACAATCTAAAGATTTGAAGATGAACAATTGTTTTCTTTATATGCATTGATAATGGATAGATCTTGCAACCACCCGATGATACACCTCTGCTCAAAAATGACAATCTAAAGATTTGAAGATGAACAATTGTTTTCTTTATATGCATTGATAATGGATAGATCTTTTCAATGCCCTGACGAATGGCGAACTGCACCCATGAGAGCTTGATAATGGCACTTTTAGCGTTCTTCAAAAGTAAACGTCGTATGTTGTGGAAAGATGGTTGAATGCACGAAATATTGAGTGGACAGTGGGTGGGCGATCGAAAGTGGCTTGGCTTGTCGATTTGCCAAGATCATGGCTTTGGAGCTTTAAAAACTCTCATACCATGAAAGGTTTTAAAGAGACCCTTCAAACTCATGTATACATGAGTAAGCTTTACCATAAAAGTTGTTATTATACTAATTGATGAGTACCATGTTATAAAGCTCGTAGGCTAGAGTAATTGCACCTTTGAAGGCGTTACATCCATTCATTAGCATTAATCATGATTAGTTGTTGTTAATTATGATTTAATGTGAACACTTTATTATGTTATTCTCACAAAAGAGAGAGAGAGTGGAGTAGTGAGCTTAAAAACAAGGAGGTGAAGAGAGAGAACGAGAGATGTGAGGAGAGGGAGAGAACAAGACAATAAATAATGCATGAAACAAGTGTTTAAAATGGATGATTTGGTACTAAAATAAAAGCAAGGCCAAAAACCTTAGTGATGATTCTTTTTGGGAGAATACACTCGGAGATCGTATCCCTATATATTGATGGAAGAAGATAGTCCATAAATAGTACTAGTTGAAAACCCGTGTTTCGCACGTTTTTTGAAGCTTTCAAAATCAAATTCTACCCAGACTTCCTCAAACCTCCTTCTTCCCTTCCGGAACCTCCAAATTCTTGCCACACGGCAGTTTTGTAAAACTCTTCCTTAAGATAATATAGAGAAGAGAAGAAAAGAAACGAGACTAGACCACATGGTTGAGGCACCAAACAAACCACCACAACAATCAAAACAAACAAAATAAAAGACAGAGACGGACACAAACATTAAAAGAAAGCGGCAGAAGGTCCTCTCTACACTCAATAATAAAAGCAGAGATTGGAGAGGGGGGGGTGGCGGCCTACCTGGGGCTACCGAATTCGGAGACCCGGCCGGTAGGGGAGAAGACGATGACCGCCAGCTGGACGTCACACAGCACTGAGAGCTCGTAAGCCTTCCTGAGGAGGCTTGTGCGACGCCTGGAGAAGGTCACCTGCCGGTCGGCGGGGTTCTCGATGCGCTGGCGGATAGCCATGGCGCCTGCTTCTTGGCGCTCCATCATCACTCAGCAAAACAACAAAACAAGCGGAAGCTACAGCCTCTCTCTGGTGCGCGCAGAATATATATTTATTTTTAATAATGGGCTGGCTTTCCACTATCTTATTTCTTTGCCATTTTATTTTACTTTTTAAAAGTGAGCTAGTGAGTGATGCTCCAACAAAGTCCTTCCCAAACATTTATTCTTCTGCTTCACAGATTACTGCAGTAAAAAAGAAAGCACTACCATGAGCACCACTACATTTGTGCTTTTCCTGTTGGAGATAATACTCACATCACATAATGATGCTTTCCTTTTCCTATGTAAAGGCTTGCATCTATAAATAGAAACACTTCTATACCACAATCTTTTTAATAAGGCTACATGTCTCAAGGTTGAACACTTCCATATCTAACAAGCTCTGAGGCAAGCTCATTTTGTTGAGTAAGTAGGGGGTAGTGGAAGGAAGAGGCAAGTATTGAGAGCTGCCCCTGCATCGCCAACAACAGGGAAGGCGCATGATGCAGGAGGTGCTTCACGAGGTGAGGAAGAGAGATGGAGGCCTAACGTTGGGCATGAAGGAAGCAAGACTGAAAAAAAAGGTTGGAAAAGAAACGATTATTGCAAAATAGTTGACCTTTTGTCCACCGAATTTTGTGGTGGTTTGGTTCGTAATCAATCAGAAATCATGCAAGTGACAGGTTGGAATGCATGGGGTGATAATGTCTCCCTCCCTGCCATAGAGGTTAATCACTTTCGTTCTCGACACATGCAACAAGGAGTTCGGGTGCCTCTGCAACCGCTGCCACCACGGAATGAGCTTCCCTGTGCAGCTGCTAGTGGTAACCAAGGTGGAGGGGGAAGCTTCGCCTACAGACCTCACCACCACGAAACTTGCAGACTAAGCCATGGAGCAAACGGAGCGCCTATTGTCCCCATCTTTGACTATACTGGGCCAAACGGAGCACAGGATACTGGAGCACACTTTACGGGACCTACCAACCCCTGTTGGAGGAGGTGTTGCAAATGCGGAAGAACCTAGAGGGTCCCTTGGAATAGGCACTTCAATGTCTATTGCTCTTGCTGTAGGCCTAATACAGGAATGGCAAAGCATTTACCAGACTAGAGCTATGGTTAGCCTATGCATTAAGGGCTGTATGAGAACCAACTAGGCCCCGAGGGTAGAGAAAACTTACTATCTCCCAAATAACTACTTTATTTCTCTGTTCAAATCAGCTGACATTGCGCTCAATGCAATAGGGGACGGGTCAAAGGATGCTCAGGAACTCTCCTCTGGGGTGCTATTCAAACGGTCGCCCAAGTTCTCACCACCACAAGGCCCGAAGCCAATGTTGTGCCCTGTGTGGGTCGATACTCCCCAACCTACCTATGCACTTGCATCCCTTGGTGGCACACATCACCCAACCTCTGGGCAAACTTTCGGGAACCCGTCCTGTGCAAGAGTTCAACCCGAAATGGCATCTACAAGCCCTTATCAAACTCAACATCTCTATGGATCTCCCTGAGATTATTCACATAGATGTAGGAGGGGGAAAAATTGTTAGCCAACTTGTGCACTACAAGAACCTCCCTAATGTGTGCTTCCAGTGTGGGGCGAAGGACCGTTACATTAGATACTGTCCTATCAAATACCCAGAACTACGGCCCTCGAGAGCAAAGTAAAAGGCACGAAGGTTGAGGAATATGTCTTTCAGCAAGTTAAGAAGGGGAAGAATGGGGGGAAACCACCTGGCCGCCGCGAGAGTAAAGAAAAAGATGCTTGCATGAATATATAAGTGTAGGTGGATTGGTGATTATTCCTCCTATATAAATCTAGAATTATAGAAACTAGGAGGATGAATGTTTCCAAAAAATGGCCTAAAATGTCCAAAATTGGGCGAATATTTTCTAAAACCCTTCAAAATGGCCAAAATTTAGGCGAAAAAACAGTTTTAAGATACGAGCGATTTTTATATTGAAAAACCCCGCCAATTGGCGAAGATTAGCCCGTATTTTTTTCCTTGCTGGCTGCTGTTCTAAAAAATTGGAACAACACTGATGTCCTCTGTAGCATGCGTTCCTTCTTGAAATTTTGATGATAAGGAAAAGATATGTGTGAAACTCTCTACTATGAGAGAG
Organism: Cibotium barometz; assembly: GCF_041138505.1. Classification (NCBI taxonomy): domain Eukaryota; kingdom Viridiplantae; phylum Streptophyta; class Polypodiopsida; order Cyatheales; family Cibotiaceae; genus Cibotium; species Cibotium barometz. The sequence goes on from NC_141051.1 coordinate 13,773,795, forward strand.
AGATCCACAAACAACTATAGACAGTCACTTGTAAGGCTGAGAGATATGTGCCAACTCTCTACTATGAGAGAGAGATCCTCTCTACTATGAGAGAGAGATCCACAAACAACAACTATAGACAGTCACTTGTAAGGCTGAGAGATATGTGCCAAGAAGATGGCCAACGATACCACAATGAGAATCATCAAGTGCTTCCCCAATCAAAGCTTCAATCTCTGATAGGAGGCCTTCAAAAAACCCTTACACAAGAACCTCCAAGCCTTCAATGCTTCTCTTCTAGTACTGCAACCACAACAGATGTAAGGGCAAGACAAGCTTCAACACAATAAAAAACTCGAAAGAAAACACGATGAAGCCAAACACACAACCCAATCTTCTCTGGATCACCTCTCAACATTCATGTAGAGCCTTCATAGAATTTATACAAAGACAGCCAGCCCCTCTATAACTTGGTCTTCTTCAGAGAAAAAAAACTAAATCATATTCTGCGCAAATCGACGCCCTCAGAAGCATATGAGAGAAGCTCTCTCAATAATATATATTTTCTAAAAAAATAAAAGGTGGCCAACAACCCTACACACCCATCAGTTGTCAGAAAATTTCAGTGATTTCTTTCCAAAAAAAACTTCTATGGGAGTAGTTGCACCCTCTCTACACTTGTTGATCAGAATTAAAAGGTGGCCATAAAAGAAGTCTATGCACACGGTGGCTTCTCAGAACATACATGTGAAGTGTTCTTCTAGGTTATTTCGAGAGTTTGTATCCTGTGATTTAGTGTCCTTCACAATGAACATCCTCAACATATTTTAACTACCAGTCTAGGAGAAACCATTGGCATTAGTGTGTCACCATGATATCAACTCCATTAGTGTGCATTAAGTTATTGCAAGCCATCCTTCCCCGAGAAATATTGATCAAAGAGATATCACCCTATTCTCATCATGTATTCAAATCATGCTATATGTACAATGATGATATCATAGCTAAAGAATGCATTCTAGCTAAGGCCTCGTAGCAATCCCAGCATTTTTTTGTGCATATTAGAGTCTCAGGAGGTTCACTATATGTAAACCCATTGTATCACGTGCGTTCAGGCCTACTTTAAAAATCCCTTATTTGTGATTTTTTCATGAATAAAATACACCCTTTTTCTATTTAACCTGTGAATACCCCCTTTAAATGTACCCTTCTGTATGTAAAAAATGTGTGAAAAGGGGATTTTAAAAATCCCTTATGTTGAACCCATGTGTTATGCTTACATATTTATGAGTGACCCCCCTGAGTTTAGAGTTCACAAAATCCACTTAACACCACACTCCCCAATGCAACAACCATAACAATCACTTTGCAGCCTTCCCAACTCAGACCTTCCAAGGAATGAGGAGGACATACCTAACACCTAACTGGAGGAAGATGATGAGGAGGACATACCTAACACCTAATTGGAGGAAGATGATGAGGAGGACATACCTAACTAGAGGAAGATGATGAGGTCCTAAGAAGAGAGGTAAATGCTATGGACTACGGTGAGCCCTCCCAAGCAGAAGAAGAAGCACTCTCCGGGTTCAACGGTACCGTAGGCCCTGTCAATCTACAAGTACCCTAGGCTTCAATGGTAACCTCCCCTAGCCATGGATACTCAGGTGGTAAAATGCCCCAACACAATAGACCCGTCATCACAACATTCCACGGAGAAAGTGGCAAGCCAAAGGGGACATGCAAGAAAACTTAGATGGATAGTCTCCACATTTTGTCTTATAACATGAAGGACCTCATGCGAAAAATAGGCCCTGGCATGGCTCTCTCAAATGGGCCTTCGACCTGATGTGATCTGTCTTCAAGAAGTCAAAGCTTCAGGACTGGCCGTGGTAACCAACCTCAGCAACATAGCCTTGGATTATGAATGGCACTTCACGTCCCACGTTCATGGAGATGGAGGGACGGAAATACTAGTCCACTTGATTGTTAAAGCCTCAATCACTGAAGTCAAGATTGACATAGGAAACGGGTGGGTCTCATTTCTCCTAGCATATCGAAAAGACAAATGGGAGGTGGTGTCAGTCTATGCCTCGGGTCCGTACTACTCCAAACTAGCCCTTTTGAGTTTCTCTTGGCAATCCCCTACTTTGTGATATTAGTAGGTGACTTCAATATGGTGGAAAACATCACACATAGATACAGAGAATGGGGTAAAGTCGTTAGGGTGCTCAAAAGGATGCCTAGATGAGTTCCATGCCCTCCAGGAGATCCCTGTTTACATGGGACAATCCCTATTTACATGGAGCAACCAACAGGTAGGCTATGACTTAAAAAAATCCAGACTCGATAGAGTTTATGTGGCATCATCCATCAACTTAGCCTTTCTCAAATCTGAGCTGAAAGTCCACACCACCATCTAAATGTCGGATCACCTCTCAATCAACCTTCAACTGCACAAAACCAATGTGAGGGTGAGAGTTGGATGGTTCCATGTAGACCCCAAAATATTTGAACTCCAATCCGTCTCAAAGAAAAGGTGGAAACTATCTGGAGGAGAGATTTTTGCTCCCAACCCACACCTGTTTTGCGACTTGGAGCGTAGGTGTTTGCCTAACTCAGGAGATTTTGGTCAGTACCATGTGGAAAGTCACAGAAATTTGAAGAGAAAGAAGACAGAAGAAGTATAACAAGCTATCAGAGATCGAAGAGAAGATCAATGAGGGGGACTCGTCTCTACAAAGTGAGGCCATCCACATACGGGAAGACTTGAGAAAGGAAGAATAGATGGACTACTCAGATCTCATCATCTTTCAGAGAGAATGGTGGGCAGGCAAAGGAGATAGACCATCGAAGGAGACTTTCAACAAATTGAGGAAACTGAGGAAAAAAATGGACATAGACAAGACGCCTCTTCTGTAAAACATCTTGGGTACCACAATGTCCACGGAGGAGGAGAACCTAGAACTAGTGAGAACCCATTTCAAGAATATCTTTATCTCACTTGTATCAAACTCTAGAGAGAGAGTTGAATCATAGTCACAAATAAAGGAATGCAAACAAGCTCCATTACCAGACTCTCTGAAAGTCATGCTGGATACAGAATTAGATGAGGAAGATCTGAGCAGCCATTGATGAGATGAAGGATGGTAAGAGCCCTTGGCTCAGCAGCCTCCCTGTTGAATTCTTTAAGTATTTCAAACATGTGATGGTAGGCCTGCTATTGTAGATATGCAGGGAATCCTTTGAAATATTCAGCCCTCCCCATGGTGGAGTCATCAAACTCATTCACAAGAGAGGAGATAAAGAGGACATTTCCAACTAGCATCCGATCACCATGCTCACACCGTCGCATATAAAGTCTATGACAAGGCCTAAACTACTTGGAAGGAGTGGAAGATGACGAACAAGAGAAGGTTCTGGAAGAGAATCTAGACCTTCTATCACTCTTCTAAGTATAGATGGAGCGAATTTTCCAGAGTAACGATCGAGAACTCGTGGTTGTTTATCCTGAGGTGCTCATGCATGACGCAAGTACAAAGGAAGAAGAGGAAGACACTCAAGACAAGATAAAGGAGATGCAGGCCAAGAAGGGTACAGCCTTGGCGACTGTGGATAAGGTTTCCACGGCACTACCAAATGTGATTGCTAGGGCAATCTTGGCCGGAGAATCTTTGGAGGATGAAGACAAGCCCAGCAGGCAAAAATCCAAAATAAAAATAGGGAAAAGCTCATCTCATGGGAAGAAGCACAGTAGTTCTGAAGATTCGGATGAGGAGAGTCCAGATGAAGATTCTTCTAATAGTGGTAGCGAAGATTCGAATGCCGAACCGATGAAAGAGACCAGGAAGACCCACAAGTGCAGGAAGGTTAGCACGGCAATGTTTGGGGATCCTCGGTTGCAAAGTCATTGAAAGAGGTATTGTGCTCAACGTGCCACAATCCGGGTCATCCTGCTATGGAGTGTGCACTAAATGAGAAATGGTGTACCATCCGTACTTCTAATTTACATAATGAGAAATGGTGTACCATCCGTACTTCTAATTTACATAATACCAGTGATTGCTATTATAATGGGAGGGGCCAATGAGCAAGAGGCTCCATTGGATGGAAGGATAAAGAGGAAAAAGATCCTACGATGGCATTTGCGCAAGCAGCGGGCAGCTCGGATAATGCTTATGGCTACTCTAGTGGAGGTTGGGGTCAAGGAGGAGGCCATGGTCGTGGTCAGGGTGGCTGAGGCGACGATCGACTACGCATCTATTTGTTCTGCACAAAGGAAGGGAATTGGCGATCAAAGTGCCAAGAGGCGCAAGAGTATGACGACCGCAGGAAGGCAGAGCAACAAGAAACGGCAGTAGAGAAGCAACCAAGTGTGTCTATGGTTCAAATTAAGCCCCTTGTGGACCAGGGAGATCCAGAAGTTTGCATGGTCACACGCTCTGGAAAGAAGAATTGGCCTCAACTTAAAGCAGTAGAACAGGCTAGCATTGATTGGCCAGTACAGGAAGAAGTGCGGCATCAAGTTACATCTTGGGTAAAGGAGCAAGTACCAAAAACTGAAGTTGAGAAAATGTAGGTGCCGGAAGGATCTACACTGCCTCCACAAACAACAGGTGCAATCAAAAGGAAATGACTGGGATGAACTCTTGCAAGCACCACTTCAAATTAAGTTGGAACAATTACTGAAGCTATTTCCAAATTTTCACCAGTCCCTATTGGAAAATAGCTGATCTAGGTATGGTGTCCCCCGTAGTGGCTACGGCCGGTTGAAGCTTAGGAAGAACCAATCCCTGAGGTTCTGGTGACAAACACATTCATTCTAGAGATTTTGGTGGTTTATCATGGGAGGACTGTTATTGATCAAGTTTTAATTGATGGCGGTGTGAGGTGAAAAAAAAGAAAAAAGACCATGCCTCTATAGCCCTTCACCTCCCAAACTTTGATACAACAACACAAACGGGGGCACCACCAGCCACCGGTTGGAACACTTTTCACGACTCACCACCCACCCACACCATAAAGATAGCTCAAAACCACGATAAAAAGATGATCATTCAGCAAAAACATATACAGCACCAACCACACTGTACAAACTCAGCAATTACACCAAACCACGACTCTGGCCAGGATTTACTGCCAAGGGAATTCACCCTTGCGTCTGACAACCAAGCCTCTGTCTCCCGGTCTCTGTTTCACTTCAGAGGGCGCCCCACCAACAACCCTCCTTCACTTCCTCTGTAGCCCAGCTACTCTTTGTCCAGCTGCTACCTGCCAAGTGTCGTAGGCGAGCCCCACTGTCTCCAGCCCACACATCAGCACCTCTACTGTCGCCAACACACACAAAAAACCAAGGCTCTCTCTCTGGTCAGCATCCACTCTTCCTGCAGTCGTCGCCCACACAAAACCAGCCACTCCTCTCTTCAGAGGGCACCCCACCAGCTAACCCTCAACTTCAGCAGCTCTCACTCTCTGTGTGTCGTGACCAGCAGCTTCGTCAACCACAGAGCCTCTGCACAATCTCTTCTACACCAACACCAACTGCTCAACGCAACATCACCTTCTCTTGCATCCAACCCAACTACCCTCGACTTCAGTCACCTCACGTACCAGTATCCTTGCCAGCTGCTGACGACCACAAAGGCGGCAACCTCATATCTTCACTTAATCACTAGGGCACCTTCACACACGCGAGGCGGCCACTTCCTTTTCCACTCGCTGCAGACTCACCAGAGCACCTTTACCACCAAGACTTCACCCACGCGACCCACACTAGCCCGTGTACCTGTCAGTAGAACCACCCTGGCCTTCTCTTCGCGCGAGCCCTGCTTACCAGAGAGCGACCCCTCGTACCCTTGGCGGCCACCACGCCTTCTTCATGTCTGCAGCTACACTCCAGAGTGACCTTCGAGCACCAGATGGCTACTCAACCTCTTCACGCCCGTCTGCTGCAGCGCCTCTGCAAGGCGGTCTCCTCTCTTCTACTCGGCGGCCCTTCTCTAAACCTCTGCAGAATCACCTCTACACGTTGTGTTTGGCGTCTCCCAGTCGCCCCAGCACACCTCGCAGAGAGCCTTTTTGCGCAAGGCGCCAACCTCTCTTTTCCACACCGTGGTCTGCAAAATCCCCCCAGCCCTGCTCCAGCACACGGCGGCTCTTCCCTTCGGCTCTCTCTGTGCAGCTATCAACCGAGTGCTTCTTTTTCAACGAGGCGGCCCTCGATTCTTCACACCTCCTCGCCAACCTTCTAGGGGCGGCTTCCATTGTGCTGGCAAAAAATAGCGCTTCCACGTGGACCCTTACAAGGTGGCCACTTAATTAATGTATATTTTTTTTATTTTTAAAGCCTCAAAATGATGGCCACACACTAATGCTAAAAGGGCTCTTCCTTTCCTTGTATTTTTCCTGAACAAACGGCGCCCACGACCTTCCAAAACAAGAGCTATCCACAGCCTTCCATCAGCTGCATCATGACTTACCAAAATACGACCATTCCCCATGCTCACAAAGGCGGCTCACATTCCAATCGGTCGGTGCCTTGCATTTGGCAACCACCCGCACACCATACTGCTGCAATAAAAACTTCCAAATCTCCAGCATCTGCTCCAAAAAAACAACACGCATATACTAGCTCACTGCAAAACCACCCACTCTATACATTTGCCAGGGCATTCAGGGCAAAGTTTATTCACACACCACGCATCCCATATGTACACAGAGCCAAAACATCTTTCAAATTTTTACCTGACATACTTTGCCCAACCCCTAGCCTGCTGAATCATTCATGATCAGCAGCAAGCATATGACCATGTTTCCCTCCACCGTCAATTCTTTGAGCATCATACAGGGTAACCAACACATCTCTATTCCAGGTGATCAAAGAAACACTGTCATCTTTCCCAGGCATAGTTTGCCATCCCACATCCCACAACATATCATAAGAACTTCTGGAAACAAAGCTTCTGACATACACACCATCTTGCCTCATCTCAATTCCAAAATCACTGATATGGTCAACACTAACATTGGAGAACCAGTGAAGCAATTCCTGCTAAGGGTAAAAACTGATGAAAGCTTCATCAAGAAAAACCTGTTGTGCACATCCCTTTTTTGGTCCATCAACATAAGAAGCATCACCATCAAAGCCAACCACCACAGGCAAAACAAACTCCCTTTCAACAGGCACCATTGCCAAAGCATCCACCTCAGTTCCTGTATGCTCATCTTTATCACGGCCAATAAGAAATTCATCTATCATAGCATCCATAATCTCATCCATAGCATCAACATTATTCACAGTCTGCTGGCGTTGCTCCTCCTTCATAGCATAAATTCTGCTCATGGCTTTCTTAACATTAATGCACATCTGATCATCCAACTCCAACTCAGGCTCATCATCCTGCAGACTTTCTATATCCCACTCATCCCACAAAGGTTTATCATCCAAATACTTAAAAGCAGACTCTTTCACATCACATGCATACCTTTGCTCATGATTCACTTGTACCTCCTCGCATTCTTCCTATATGGCCTCTTCTTGTTGAGCAACCTCATCACCAAGCACTTCCTCATCAATAACCAGGGCATCCATGTCTGCATCCTCCTCACTGGTGGATGAAGTGTCTTCTGTTCCCTCACTAGTAGTGGTGCTACTGGTCGTATCATCAACACTTGAATCAGGTTCACTTTCCTCTTCATCATGAACAGGCTTCTGATTATCCATATTAAACTGCTTTTTATCCCCTCTCCGGTCATACAGAGTAATGACTCCTTTCCTCCAATCCTGAACAGCCTTCACCGCTCTCAGCCATGGTCTTCCCAATATGATGGGGAATGCACCCAGTCCTGCCGGCATAACATGACAATCCACAAGCACCTTTACATCAAAACCCTGCAATTCCAACTCTTTGATCATACCTAAACATTTGACCTTCTGATGATTGGCCAACCGAATATGGAAACCAGACGCTTCAGTGATATTAAGACCAAGCCTCTCCACAGCTGCTAATGTGATTACACAAATTTGTGCTCCACCATCTATGTATGCCTCTCCCAGATTCTTCCCTTTGTACCATACATTCACCATAGGACATATATCAGGCAACTCCTGAACAGACAAAACAGTCACTATCCCTCTGGCAGGCTCCTTCTCTCTCAGGTTCATAAGTCTTTTCCACTGACGCTTCAAGTTGGGAGCTAACTCTATCAATTGCCCAAAAGTAATATTAGCCTTCCTTCCAGCCATGTCCTCCTGTAAATTATAGCTATCCTACCCAACCCCTAGTGGAAAATCAGTTACCTGAAACTTCCTACGAGACTTCCTCTTCTGCTTGACCTTTACGTCCCCTCCTTCCTTCACTTTACCTTTCTTCTTGCTAGGCTCTGCAGCATCCCTGCTTTCTCTTTCCTGTGGCATCCGTTTCCCCAAAGGCATCACATCAGCTTCTGTTTCCTTTGTCTTCTCAAGGGTGACCACATCTATCACCTTAGTTTTACCTTTCTCTTCATTTGTCAACCCACTGGTCCCTGCTTCACCTCTAATTTCAATCCCATAATCATTTGCCCTGTTGGGAATCTGAGAGGGTAAAGGATACATATCACCCCCCATTCGCTGAGGCTTATCACAGTATGTACTTAGATGTCCCAATTCACCACAATTCGAGCATGTAGGAATAAACCGTCTACCCCTGCCAAAACCACGGCCACTTCCATAGCCTGCCTAACCTTCAATCCCTTCCTGATTATAGCCTCTGCCTCGGCCACGTCCACCACCTATGTTCATCATCTTCAGACTCAGATTCTTCATACAATCCACCATTTGCCTCATGTCCTGTTTAAGCCCTTCATCAGAAGCTGGAATAGCTATGGGTACCACCTTTGTCCCCTGTGGTATGGCATTATTCACCTAAACTTCTGTCGGTTGCACTCTTTCTAGCATGGTTCTCATGGTACCGCTTCTACCCTTCTCATTTCAAGCCTCACTGCACTGGAACCATCCCCAGCTGGTTCATCCGTTGCAATTTCCAATCCTTTGATTTGGCTATCTCCACCGCATCCTCATAAGATCTGGGCTTCTTTAATTCAACCTTCCAGCCAAAGCCTCCTTTCAATCCTGCAATAAAACGATCCTTCTTCATCATGTCCGGAGGTACTTGATCATCCCCCAAAGCCCTGCATAAGGTCTCCCACAACAAAGAGAATTTCTTCACATCATCAATTGGCTCCAATTCACCCTGTGTCAACCCCTGCACTTCATGCCAAACTCTATCTGGATCCTCAACCTTCTTGAACCTGTTCAAAAGTGCAGTCTTCAATCCATCCTCAGTCATAGAAATGCGTGGCTCAGCATCCTTCAATGACTCCTCATAAGATCTGGACCATACCCTCGCATCTCCCTTCAAACATATATTCAGCAGCCGCAATACCTGTGCCGGCTCATTGATATGGTTGCTTATGCATGCAACCTCCAGCCTTTCAAGAATGGTTGCTTATGCATGCAACCTCCATCCTTTCAAGAAAATCTGCCACATCTTCATTAGGACCACCAAAAAACTCTGGATACGACATCATTCTGATCCTCAAGCTTCACCTCAAATCCCAAGAAAAACCAGAAAACACCTTCCTTCAATCTCTTACTCTGGGGCATACACCCTCGTAAGAGAAATACCTGAGCTCTCCTCTATGGGGGCACCAGAAGAATGTGAGGTGAAAAAAAGAAAAAAGACCATGCCTCTATAGCCCTTCACCTCCCAAACTTTGATACAACAACACAAAGGGGGGCACCACCAGCCACCGACTGGAACACTTTTCACGGCTCACCACCCACCCACACCATAAAGACAGCTCAAAACCACGATAAACAGATGATCATTCAGTAAAAACATATACAGCACCAACCACACTGTACAAACTCAGCAATTACACCAAACCACGACTCTGGCCAGGATTTACTGCCAAGGGAATTCACCCTTACGTCTGACAACCAAGCCTCTGTCTCCCGGTCTCTGTTTCACTTCAGAGGGCGCCCCACCAGCAACCCTCCTTCACTTCCTCTGTAGCCCGGCTACTCTTTGTCCAGCTGCTACCTGCCAAGTGTCGTAGGCAAGCCCCACTGTCTCCAGCCCACACATCAGCACCTCTACTGTAGCCAACACACACAAAAAACCAAGGCTCTCTCTCTGGTCAGCATCCACTCTGCCTGAGTCGTCGCCCACACAAAACCAGCCACTCCTCTCTTCAGAGGGCGCCCCACCAGTTAACCCTCAACTTCAGCAGCTCTCACTCTCTGTGTGTCATGACCAGCAGCTTCGCCAACCATAGAGCCTCTGCACAATCTCTTCTACACCAGCACCAACTACTCAACGCAGCATCACCTTCTCTTGCATCCAACCCAACTACCCTCAACTTCAGTCGCCTCTAGTACCAGTATCCTTGCCAACTGACGACCCTAAAGGCGGCAACCTCATATCTTCACTTAATCACCAGGGCGACCTTCACACATGTGAGGTGGCCACTTCCTTTTCCACTCGCTGCAGACTCACCAGAGCACCTTTACCACCAAGACTTCACCCACGCGGCCCACACCAGCCCGTGTACCTGTCAGTAGAACCACCCCCGGCCTTCTCTTTGGACGAGCCCTGCTTACCAGAGAGCGATCGCTCGTACCCTTGGGGGCCACCACGCCTTCTTCGCGTCTGCAGCTACACTCCAGAGCGACCTTCGAGCACCAGGTGACTACTCAACCTCTTCACGCCTGTCTGCTACAGCGCCTCTGCAGCAAGGCGGTCTCCTCTCTTCTACCCGGTGGCCCTTCTCTAAACCTCTGCAGAATCACCTCTACACGTTGTGTTTGGCGTCTCCCAGCCGCCCCAGCACACCTCGCAGAGAGCCTTTTTGCACAAGGCGCCAACCTCTCTTTTCCACGCCGTGGTCTGCAGAATCCCCCCAGCCCCAGCACACAACGTCGGCTCTTCTCTTCGGCTCTCTCTCTGCAGCTATCAACCGAGCGCTTCTTTTTCAACGAGGCGGCCCTCGATTCTTCACACCTCCTCGCCAACCTTCTAGAGGCGGCTTCCATTGTGCTGGCAAAAAACAGTGCTTCCATGTGGACCCTTACAAGGTGGCCACTTAATTAATGTATATATTTTTTATTTTTAAAGCCTCAAAATGATGGCCACACACTAATGCTAAAAGGGCTCTTCCTTTCCTTGTATTTTTCCTGAACAAACGGCGCCCACGACCTTCCAAAACAAGAGCTATCCACAGCCTTCCATCAGCTGCATAATGACTTACCAAAATACGACCATTCCCCATGCTCACAAAGGCGGCTCACATTCCAATTGGTCGGTGCCCTGCATTTGGCAACCACCCGCACACCATACTGCTGCAATAAAAACTTCCAAATCTCCAGCATCTGCTCCGAAAAAAACAACATGCATATACTAGCTCACTGCAAAACCACCCACTCTATACATTTGCCAGGGCATTCAGGGCAAAGTTTATTCACACACCACGCATCCCATATGTACACAGACCCAAAACACCTTTCAGATTTTTACCTGACAGCGATATGGGTGTCAATATTACGATGCAGATGGCTTGTGAGAAGATGGGTTGGTTTGATTGGGAACCGACCCCATTTTTGGTCTGGATGGTTGACCAGCGTCGAGTTCATCCTCTTGGCATTTTGAAGGGAATAGTGATTGAAGTTGCGGGAATTTCGTTTGTGATGTCTTTTGTGGTTCTTAGTATGGAAGACTCCAATCAGGAAAAGAATCTTTTGTTGGGCCGTCGATGGTTGCGGCAGGCCAAGGTGTGGCACAATTGGGGACACAGTCAGATGACAGTTCGGCGAGGTCAAAAAAAGTGAAGTTATCATTACGAGAGCATCGTCACAGCTAAGTAGTGCAGTCTGGCCAGTGATGGCAAAAATAGTGAATATGACTGAAGGCTTCAACGAAGATGAAGAAGATCATTTTTTGCAGAGGCTAATGTGGATTTGGTCCCACTGTGTAGTGGATGTAGCGGCTCCTATTCCGAAGAGGATTCTTGGGGAGCCATTTCTCGTTTTACGGATGGTCATTCCCCAGATGTTGATCTGAAAGATATTTTGGACCAAGAAAGAGCTTTTGAGATGCAAATGAGCAAAGTTACCCGAGTCAAAGGAAGATGCTCTGGAGACAGTCTTTTTGGGAAAAGATAAGGGATCCAAACCAGTGAAAGTCAGTAGTTTGCTGGATAAGTTTCGGGAGGCTCTGGTGGATCTTTTGACAAAATTTATGGATGTCTTTGCATGGGAATACTCAGACATCGGTACAGTATGAATCTGCATGTTGCTAAGTATGCTAAAGATCATAGTTGGATTGTCTCCTGTGGGTTGGGTTTATTGCTCCAATAGAGAATCCGGAGTGGATTTCTCCGATTGTTATTGTGCCCAATAAGAATAAGAAGATATGCATCTGTGTAGATTACAAGAAACTTAATGCAGCTATTGTTTCCGGATCCTTTTTTGTTACCATACATGAATACCATCTTGGATGATGTGGAAGGCCATGAGATGTATTAATTTCTAGATGGGTTTAGTGGCTACAATCAGATCTAGATGACACCAGAAGATCAAGCTAAGACATCATTCATCACAGCTTGGGGCGTGTTTGCATGTATAGTGATGTGGTTTGGCTTGAGGAATGCCCGGGTACCTTTCAATGGGATATGCATGAAATTTTTGGGCCATTCTTGATAGCCTTCATGCGGGTCTTTCTGGATGATCTCAGTGTGTTCGGGATCTTAGTGTGTTCGGGACCTCTGTTCAGCATTTGGAACATATGCGCGACTGTGTTTTCAGAAATGCCAGGAGGTATCTTTCAGTTTAAATCCAGTGAAGTGTGCCTTTGTGGTTCAGAGTGGGAAGTTACTAGGGCACATTATATCACAAGAAGGCATTGTTATGGATCCCGATAAGGTGGCATCTATGATGCAAGCTCCAGCACCTGTAAATCCGAAGGTGCGTATGCGGTTTTTGGGTCAAATTCGGTGGCATGGGCGACACTTACGGTTTCTGGGGCATTTGGTGATTCCGCTAAATGTGGTGGCTCATGTGGACCACAAAGAATTTTCTTGAACAGAAGAATGTGATTTGGCATATCGAAAGTTGAAGATACAACTGTCTCGTGCACCAGTTTTATGATGCCACCTAATTGGGAGAAGTATTTTCATGTCTTTGTGGATGCTTCAAATACAACAATTGGCATGTGTGTTAATGCAGGAGTAGAGTGTTGGCTGGTTCGGACATGTTTATTATGCAAGCCGCAGACTATCCTCCAGAGAAGAATTATTCAGTAAAAGAGCAAGAGTGCTTAGGCATGATCTATTCAGTGATTGAAGAAGTTTCGGCATTATCTTTTGGGGAGAATGTTCTATTTCCATGTGGACCATTCTGCGTTGCTTTATCTGGTGCGGCAGTAGAATTTAATAGGAAGATTAGCAAGGTGGATGCTGTTACTACAAGAGTTTGACTTTGAACTCATTCATCAACCAAGATTGCAGCACGTAGTAGCAGATTATCTTTCAAGACTAGATTCTGGAGAACAAGCTACAAGAGTGGATGACGAGTTTTCGAATGCTTTGCTTTTTGTTGTGTCAAATGAAGTGGATGTAGTTCTTGATGTAGTTCTGCCTCTTTTCGTGCCTTGGACATGGTATGAGGAAATGTTTTGTTTTTTTTCTACAGGTGCTATGCCAACTCATTTGATGAAGAATCAGCGGAGGCAGCTCGCATTGCGAAGTCATTCCTTTGAATTTTGCATTAGAGAGTTATACTACCGCAATGTTGGTGATGTGTTGTGTGGTGTGTACTACCGCAAGATCAGGAGACCGTGTTGAGGGAATCCCATTGCAGAATCTCGAGAGGGCATTTTTCGGGGAAGATTAGTGTAAGCAAAGTGTTCCAAGATGGCTTGTAGTGGCCAACAGTTTATTTTGATGCATAGCAGTTCGTGCGCAAATGCGATGTGTGCCAGAGGATGGGCCAGCCATTCACAGAGAGACCGCAAATGCGATGTGTGCCAGAGGATGGGCCAGCCATTCACAGAGAGACCGCATGCTCTTACACCATATATTACCACTTGAGCCTTTGCAGAAGTGGGGTTTGGATTTCATTGGGGAGATGTCTCTTTCATGATGATCTCCTTCACAAATAATGAGGAGAAAGATACAATCTTATCTTTTGCCCAAAGTTTGAGAAAACGTGTGCATGTAGATGTGGTCCGTTGTCCGAGTTGTTGCATGCAAAGAGGCAAATTCTATTTTTGGATTTTCACTTTTGCATTTGCATACCTTCTTGCTTCTTTGAGCATTTTGCGAGTTCTCTCCTCTTTCGCGCGCTCTGTCTGCAAGCATGATGGCCCTAGCGCAGTTTCTACTGCTGACTCCTATTCAGAACCTCAAGCTACCCAGTACTGATGCTTGTCTACATGACATGAGTATGAGGGTTTTTGCAAACCTCCATTGGTTGCATGTGCCAATGCACCCTATGGCTTATTGGCTGCTCTGCAGAGTAGCAGCTTCAAGGTGGTGACATGGTGGAAATCAATGGTGAAGGTAGAGAGCTGACTGTGCAGCTTATCTAGGAACGTCTTTCATTGCCTTTGGATGGTGCCATCCAGGCTGTCTAGACGATGACCGCACAGGATATGGAGGCAGAGTTCAGGACAAGAGTTATTGGAGAGCATAATTATCTAGCTGCACCAATCTAGGAGTTAGGGATTGTTAAGGTGGTTCCCATAAGCAATTTGGTTACAAGCCAAGACCTACACTATCTCTGTGAGGGTTATGAATTTCTTGAAGTCAGTTGAATATGGAACTGTTTCGTGGGCCCGAGTACTGAAGGATAGGATTTGCTTTGGAGCACAGCGAGTTTGTGCGCAGGTTGCAAGGGGAGCAATAGTAAATTCTAAAGTAGGGCAGATTTTACAGATCTTGTTTCCTGTGGAGCCCAATTTTTTGGTTTCTATGTGCCCTTTTTGCCATTTCTCAAGGCCTTTCTCTATCAGTGTTGAAGTAACAGTGGTAGTTTCTGGTGGCACCACTCACACAGGCAGTAGTTTGGAGCGAAGGGGAAGGAAACGTACATCTGCGGCCTTATTCAATATTGTTTCACTTGTGCCACAAATTCACATGAAAAAAATTCTTACTACCTTACGTTCTAAGCTACTATTTTTGTAAACTCTTCTTTCACCCATGCCTGCTGTCGCTCAATCCCAGCACACCCAAAGCTAGAACAATGGTAGAATTTTAATACCTCTCATCCACCTTATACAAGGAGGTAGATAGGCATGCCCACTAGCTACATAAGATGGGATTAAAGGAGTTTGTGGAGATGTTGTGGGAGGAGCTTCAATAAAACTTCAAGGCCAGCAATTGGTGCAAAAATAAAATATCATCACGCTCCCATCAGCAGGTGAGAAAATATTATTTAACCCTCTATATGTTGCTGAAGTATCCAAATTGCTGGCTAAGGGGGAGGCTGAGGTCAAGCTAGCCCCAATGAGGGGGATTTAATAAAGGAGTTTGGCCCACTGCTAGAGGGCAAGACCAACAAATTCAAAATCACGGGCACTATGGATGAAGATCAATAGAAGCAAGTTCTCTTTGTGGTGGAGATGATCAATCTCGCCCACAAGCCATATTGCATGTCGAGGAAGGCCTTTGGAATGGTGAAAGCGGTGAAGCAAGAATGAAGGTGGCTTGGGACAAGGTTCTATACAATAACCTGAAGGACCAAATTGGAAAAATCAACAGCCTAAACACAAAAGGAAGATCAGCCTGTATCTGCTGTGCTGACAACAACCATGTTCAATTCAAAATAAAGAGCCAAAAAGGAGAAGAAGGAAGACCAAAAAGAAGATGCACTACCCAAAGAGGATGCGGCTAAGAAGCCCCAAGAACATGCAAGTTTGGGACAGGGAAAGGAACAGATAGCCTGTAAGATTCCTCCCTCCAGTTTTTGTGGTGTAAAGGTGTAAGAACCTCCCCTTCTGTTCTTGTAATTATTCCCCTCTCTGAAATATGAGAAAGATCTTATTTTACCCTATTTTGGCCTAGAGAGAGGTAATCCAAAATTGAGATATCTTTGGATATAAAAATCCTCCTAGTGTCTGAAATGGTTTCCCCTGAAATAGAAGTTCAAAATGAACTTTCCAATGTGCATTAGGAATCAATTAAAAATGATATAAGGGACCTTAGCCTAGATTTTCAAAAATTTCTGGATTATGGTCCAATTAAGGTTCCTATGGGCCAATAAGATTAATCCAAGTGTTGGGATGAGATAAATCCAAAGAATAAAAGAAAATACCCAAAAATGAGTAAATGCTCACATAAGATGAAGAGTTGACTTAGTACAAGGTTTATTAGTTAAAAATTAAGAGATATTACTAAAAAAATGAGATATTTTGGAGAAATGATAAATTTTTGACACCTTGGTAAGGAGGGGGAGACCTCCCACGCGTGCGTCAAGGAAGATATTGGAACAAGGAGTAAGAGTTGTTTTGTGAAACCGGGCATGGATCTGGTTGATTGACCTTGTTGGTCTTCAATGGATGAGTCCATGGCTCTTTATATGGATCTGTTGGTTGATCTTGCTGATCTTCAACGAGAGTCCATCTTGATTTTTATAAGTGATTATATTGCCGAGTATTATGGGCTAGGAACTATTGAAAAGGCCCCTGAGTGGATAGGTGGTGAGCGTTCTGGTTGCCAATGATGCCATAGATACTCTGATGAAGGAATGATGGGAAATTAAGAATCAACCGGATAATTTAGAAGATTGTGATCAGTGATATTATGGTTTCATTAAAGGATTGTTTTAAAGTTAGCTGATGCTAAGAAAAAGGCAATTTCATATTGGGTGTGTAAGTGGTGTGACTTGTTTTATGTTTGCATGAACTTCCGGCTAGGGGGCCTTGGAACTCTTTTCCTTGGTACCCGGGAAAAAACCTAACCAAATTCCTAATTGGATCCCATCACTACAGCGGTTGGCTAAACCCATGGGACTGGATGGGGTTAAGCTGGACTGATGGATCCATAAATCGAGACTCAATTTCTGTTATTACGATAGATGAAGTAAGTCCCGGATAGTAATTGTTCTATGGATAAGAATCAACGGCTGTGCCTCTTGATGGGGAAAAAAGCGTTGATCCCAATGATCCAAGTGCAAGTTTCTTCCTTGATCTGACCGAGTATCTTTATAGGTGCAGTCGGATCAGTGTGATCTAATGGTCTTGACTACGTTAGAGTAAAAAGTTATCCTGGAGGAATCGCCCGTGCTTTCCGGATAAGGGAAGTTTTTTCGGATTAGTCTTTTGTCCGAATATCTGTGGACGAGGCCCTGAGTGTGGGACCCTGCCTCGCGCTAGAAGTGCTACTACCGCTGCTAGTACCCCGAATCCGTTGCGTGGTGGGAACAGGGATCTCACAGAATTAAGTCTCATTTTAGGGATCCATCAGTCCAGCCTAATCCCATGGGTTAGCCAACCATTGTAGTGATAGGATCCATTTAGAAATTTGGTTATGTTTTGCCCCGGGTACCAGGGAAAATAGTTCCCAGGCCCCCTAGCTGGCGCTTCAGGCAAACTTCAAGATAGTCACACCACTTACACACCCAATATGAAATTGCATGTTTAACAAATTCAGCTATCTTTAAAACAACCTTTTAATGAAACCATAGTATCACTGATCATCATCCTCCAAAATATCCAGCTTGAATTCTAATTTTCAATCATTCCTTCATCGGTGTACCTGTGGCATCATTGGCAACTAGAACGCTCACCACTTGTTCACTCAGGGGCCTTTTCAATAGTTCCTAGCTCATAGTACCTGGCAATATAATCACATAAGAAAATCCGGATGGACTCTCTGTTGAAGATCAGCAAGATCAACCAATAGATCCATAAAAAAGAGCCATGGACTCATCCTTTGAGGACCAGCAAGGACAATCAACCAGATCCATGCCCGAGTTCAGAAACCAACTCTAACTCCTTGTTCCATTTCTCTTCCTCGACGCACGCGTGGGTGTCTTTGGCGACCCAGAGCTCGAGCACCGTATGGTCAGCACCCTCTAGGTTCCTTTGCAGGTCACCTAACGCTTCACTCATAGGCCGCTTCCTTGGTCCCTCATATCCACTATACGGGAAGCTCACCATTTAAATCGAACCGATGCTGGTCAAGACCTCGGCCGACCTTGCTACGTGAGATATCCTCCGTTGACTCTCTGTCAGCTGTTACAACTTTATCACTTGGGTCTCCACGACCTCATTCACAAGATGTTCAAAATTCTTCCCTAGCATTCTTAACATAAAACAGTCATTTAAAAATAGGTCATAAAAGTTTCTAACGAACTCTCATCTTTCCACATTATTCCACATCGTTTCTCGTTATTCCACATTCTTCTACATCAATTCACATTACTTATCCCACATCCAGTCATATGTATTCCCATTGTCTTCATCCATTCTCATCCAATCATATCCAATCATATCATACTATATCTCATCACATCCAATCATATCATATTACATCTCATCCAATCATATCATATTACATCTCATCACATCCAATCATATCATATTACATCTCATCCAATCATCCAATGATATCATATTAAATCTCATCCAATCATCCAATCATCCAATCATATCATATTACATCTCATCACATCTATCCACATCACATCACATTCCTCCACATCACATCCAATTACATCTATTCAGATCCTCATCACATCACGTCATATCCATCCTCATCACATCTCATCCATTCACATCACATCCATTCACATCTACCCATATCCACATCGCATCCATTCACATCACATCTCCTCCATTCACATCTACCCCGATCCACATCACATCACATCACATCCATTCACGTCACATCTCATCCATTCACATCTATCTAGATCCACATCACATTACATCACATCTATCCACATCACATCACATCCATTCACATCTACCTAGATCCACATTCATCCACCTTACATCTCATCCATCCATTCACATTACATCACATCCATTCAGATATCATCATATCACATTCACATCTCATCGCATCCATTGACATCTCATCACACCCATTCACATCCATCACACCCATCACACCCATTCACATCCATTCACATCTACCTAGATCCACATTCATCCACCTTACATCTCATCCATCCATTCACATTACATCACATCCATTCAGATATCATCATACCACATTCACATCTCATCGCATCCATTGACATCTCATCACACCCATTCACATCCATCACACCCATCACACCCATTCACATCCATCACATTCATTGCATCCTCATCACTTCACATACATTCCACCCACATCTATCCTTATCACATCACATTCATTCCATCCAATCACATCACATCTCATCCATTCACATCTACCCTGATCCACATCACATCACATCACATCCATTCACGTCACATCTCATCCATTCACATCTATCTAGATCCACATCACATCACATCACATCTATCCACATCACATCTATCCACATCACGTCTCATCCATTCACATCTACCACATCTCATCCATCCATTCACATTACATCACATCCATTCAGATATCATCATATCACATTCACATCTCATCGCATCCATTGACATCTCATCACACCCATTCACATCCATCACACCCATCACACCCATTCAAATCCATCACACCCATTCACAGCCATCACATTCATTGCATCCACATCCATCACACCCATTCACATCCATCACACCCATTCACATCCATCACATACATTCCATCCACATCCATCCTTATCACATCACATTCATTCCATCCATATCACATCACATCACATTCCATCCACATTACATCACGATCACATCTATTCACATCACATCTCATTCATTCCATCTACATTACATCACATCCACATCTATCCATATCTCATCACATCCATTCACATCTCATCACATTCATCCACATCCATCCATTCATTCACATGTACATCTATCACTCACATCTCATTCTCATCCATTTACATCACATCACCCCCATTCACATATCATCACATCTCATCACATTCACATCCACATCCATTTACATCACATCACATCACATCTCATCTCATCCACATCTCATCACCTCCACCCACATCTCCTCACATCACATTCACATCTTATCACATTCACATCCACATCCATTTACATCACATCACATCTCATCCACATCTCATCACATCCACTCACATCTCCTCGCATCACATTCACATCTTATCACATTCACATCCACATCCATTCACATCCACATCCATTTACATCACATCACATCTCATCCACATCTCATCACATCCACTCACATCTCCTCACATCACATTCACATGTTATCAACATCCACATCCATTTACATCACATCACATCCACTCACATCTCCTCACATTAAATCACATCTTATCACATTCACATCCACATCCATTTACATCACATCACATCACATCTCATCACATCCACTCACATCTCCTCATATCACATTCACATCTTATCACATTCACATCTACATCTATTTGGGACTTTTCTAAGTTTTTGCCAATTGCTTGGCCTAGTACTTTTTCTCGATGGATATTTTCATATTCTTTCTCAAATTTCTCAAGTGAAATATATTCAATATTCTTCTTTTGAGAGTAAAAGATTCATGGGATTTACAAAAATCAATTCTACCCATATTTTTCAATAAAATTAATAATGCTCAAAATTCCACTTTTGATAAATACTCATAATTTGAATTATGCCAAAAATTACTCTTTTACCATTTAATTACTTGGATATCAAATATCATGGAAATTTCTCTTTTTCATAAAAATAAATTTACCAAAAATTCCTCTTTCACCATTTAATTACTTGGATCTCAATTATCATGGGAATTCCTCTTTTTGCATAAAAATTAATTTACCAAAAAATAATGTTTTACCATTTAATTACTTGGATATCAATTAGCATGGGAATTCCTCTTTTGGCATAAAAATAAATTTACCAAAATTTACTCTTTTCTCATAATCAATTAATTATGTATAATTACAAAAAAAAATATTTCTCATGAATATGATGAAAATCATTCTTTTTGCATAGGATGTCCAATCCTAGAATATGGTAGGAAGTCCTCTTTTAGCATTATGCATAAAAATAAGATATGTATTATTTTTTTTAAAATTTTACCATAGCTTCACGGTTGCTATTACTGATAATTCTCAAATTTTTCTAAAGAATAAAAACTTGTAATGGAAATATGATAGTAGTTCCTCTTTTATGCTTAAAATCAAATTATGAATTTAAATCATAATTTTAACCATAATCATAAACTTAATTATGATTATTCCACTAGATTAAGTTAATTCCATTATTTCTCTTTTCCCAAATTGATAGGATAATCTATTTCTTATTTAGAATCAATCAAATTAGTTTTTAACTACTTTTAAATAATCAAAAAGAAATAACCATTATTTTGTTAACACAAAATCATAAAAATATCATTTTCTTAATCTCTAGCTTATCAAGCCTAGAGTTTAGCTTTGAATTAAGAGACTATCATTGAGAAGCATCCTTTTTCAAAGGATTTAGCCACCCATAAAGATGGCTATTCTTTTAGAGAGAGAGATTTACTTAAAGAAAGCATTACAATTCAGCTTAAAGATTAACTTTCTCTTAATTAAGCATTAAGACTTTAAGGGAAAGCTTGATTTGAATTAAAATAATTATTTAGAAAGCTTCTCAAGCTTGAGAGGGGTTGAGAAGAAGAAAGTCATTGAGATAAATTGAAAAAAACCATAAAATTTGATTTTACCTCCAAGTTTGGCTTGATTCTCTCCTCCTGGCTTGAGCAGACCTGACATGAGTCTCTCTATCCAGACAGTAATGTACTCACTCCTATAATCTCAGCCGGGTAGACTAGGTCCACTCTAACTTCTCTATCCCCTTATTTGACTAATTCCCCATTTTCCATTACAACCACGGGTACTACCCATTCATCAAGAAGATGGTTACAAGTTTGTTACAAAACAAGAAAGCTTTTTTTGTTGCACAACCGTTAGTCCAATAGGTAGCAATCTGGGTGACCAAATAGGCTGATTTTTGGCACCAAGCAGTCATGGTGGATGTTGCGTCATCAGGCAAAGCCCATAGTTGTTGTTCCAAAAAATTTGTGTCTGGATTTTCTCTTAGTTCGCTCTGTTGAGATGTCAAGCTCAACATGAGCTAACACTCACGAGGCACCTGCATGACCATTTGACATTTACATCACTGGAAGGTTTGTTAGTTGGCACACCAACCTATCTTTGCCAAAGATTCTACATCTGGACTACATCGACTAGTCCACATCTACCCACTCCTCTTAGCGTTTTCACATTATGGATTGCTTGTATATACTCTATTATGTGTGTTATTCACCTTATCTTCTTTGTAGACCTCTTTTGTTGTGTGAAGATGAAGAAGAATTTTCAGCCTCTCACCTTGTGTGTTCTCTTCTAGGGTTTGTGTGAGTGTGTGTGTGTGCTTGCAAGAGCTCAAGCTCTCTTCTCCCCTATATCTTTTCATGGTATCAGAGCCTGGTTCATACTAAGGGCTGAGCGACAAGCAAGAGAAGCACAAGAAGCGGTACGAGGGTAAGAGCTTCTTCTACTCTTTCCCCTTTGTGTTGGATACTACATCCTTGTTGGGAGCTCTTCGGGAGGCACCAGCAAATGAACTGTGAGTGATTGAGGAGATTTTATTGCGGGAGGAGAGCTACAGGACAATTAAAGCATCAGTTGGACAAAGTTTTTCGGCCAAAAACGTGTTTCAGGCACGTCTAGACCCCCATTTTTTAGTTTAGAGGCATTTATAGGCATTGTTGTGGATAAGTTTTGATTCTCTGTAGAACCTTGTTTTTGGAACTACAAAAAGGGTGATTGGTTATGCAAACACTGCGTATACTGCAAAGAGGTCTCAAAGTTACCATTGGGTGTATGTATGCAAATTGAAGTCTCAAAGTTGCCATTGGGTGTATGTATGCAAAATGAGGTCACTGGTTGTAACACTATTGCGGATAAAATAGGTAATATTTTCTGAAAATGAGAAACATTTGGCATCTTTCAAAGATTCCATCAAAAAAGATTAGTTATTTACCTCTTTTTAAAAAGTGGTCTACGCATGCGTACAACACTGCCAAAAAACGATAATATTTTGGGCACTTTACATGTTTCTTACAGAAATTGACATGAAAAAAAAGACTTTGTTTTGCTTACTTTTGAGATTATAATTAAAATTCTAACAATAAGTTTTCAAAAAACATGCCACAATAGAGACAATGTTTATTATTTCCATCTTCAATCCATTAAGAAGATGATACAACTGTAAAAGAATCCATTTTCTAAACATATAGCTTATGGCATAGGTATGGTTCCTCATAAACCTGTAAAAGAATCCATTTTCTAAACATATAGCTTATGGCATAGGTATGGCTCCTCATAATCGTTGCTACACCATCATTAGTCGATGTGCCTTTCCCTGAGAAGGTAGACGAGGCATCCTCTTCTTCACTATCCACAAATATAATTTTTTTCTTCTATGTGTACACTTGAAGCTTAGACTCCTTGGGTCATCTGCCATGTTAGCATGATTGAGAATGTGCTAGAGAGTGCAACTATAAAAAACTATTTTTATAATTATATTACAAAAGCGTTATCTTGATATAATTATTACCTAAAATGTAAAACCCTATTTTGGCTCTCTATAAGAGTAGTATTAAAATCCATTTTGAAGCTCCTGTGTATCACAATTTCTTAATTGATAATATATACTTTTTTAAATAGAGTTCGTTACATACATATGAATTTTAAAATATCATGAATAAGCTATTTAAAATTTATCTAATTTTGAAAAATAATTCCACACTCATTTTTAAAGAAGATGTGTCCTTGATGTGACAAAAAAGGGTTAAATGGTAATTTTAGTTATTGAATGAGTTTAGAAAGTATAAAAAATGTCTCTTTAAGAAACAAAAGTTTATACTTTCGAAAATACTTTTTTGTAAAATATCAGGCAAGGGCTTAGGTTCGAATCTTACTGGTTACTACTCATAGTAAAGATGTTTTAGCTAATAACATTTGCGGCCAACTTAATGCTGAGTAAGAACTTCTCATCTGAGAGTTGATGTTTTCCATCAACTTGATACAAAACATCAACTTTTACGAAAATTTGATATTTTGCATCAAGTTGATGTAAAACATTAACTTTATATTCAAAACATTAACTTTCTATGCAAAAGATCAACTTTTTTACAATACTTGATGTTTTGTATTAACATTATACAAAACATCAACTTCCCACAAAACTTGATGTTTCACATCAACTTTGATGCAAAACATCAAGTTTTATGAAAAAGTTGATGTTTTGCATAAAATCGATGTAAAACATCAACTTTTTCATAAAACTAGATGTTTTGTGCAAAACATCGAGTTGTGTGGAAAACTCGATGCAAAGCATCGAGTCGATGCAAAACATCAACTTTTTCACACAACTCGATGTTTTGCATCAAAGTTGATGCAAAACATCAACTTTTTCACACAACTCGATGTTTTGTATCAAAGTTGATGCAAAACATCAACGTTTTCACACAACTCGATGTTTTGCATCAAAGTTGATGCAAAACATCAACTCTACCACAAAACTTTGATGTT
Organism: Cibotium barometz; assembly: GCF_041138505.1. Classification (NCBI taxonomy): domain Eukaryota; kingdom Viridiplantae; phylum Streptophyta; class Polypodiopsida; order Cyatheales; family Cibotiaceae; genus Cibotium; species Cibotium barometz. The sequence continues at coordinate 13,798,492 of NC_141051.1, forward strand.
TTGCATCAAAGTTGATGCAAAACATCAACTTTGATGCAAAACATCGAGTTGTGTAAAAAAGTTGATGTTTTGCATCAAGTTTCATATGCTCCGGAGAAGAAAGTTGGAGGATCGGAGATCAATTTTCACAAAAGGCTTGTTTTAGCAATTCCATCCGCATTGGCATGCTCAGACAACCTATTCCATAAATTTTGAGTATCAACACAACTATGTTTCGATGCGATTTGCAGACGTCACAAAGCGACTTGCTGCATCAGCAAGTTGCTTTGTGATGTCTACAAATCGCATCGAAACATAGTTGTGCTCATACTCAAAATTTGTGGAATAGGTCGTCTAAGCATGTGAATGTGGTTGGAATCACTAAAAAAGTCCGTTTGTGAAAATCAATCTCCGATCCTCCAACTTTTTTCTCTAGAGCATCTGAAACTTGACGCAAAACATCAAGTTTTGTGGTAGAGTTGATGTTTTACATCAACTTTGATGTGCAAAACAACAAGTTGTGTGAAAAATTTGATGTTTTGCATCAACTTTGATGCAAAACATCGAGTTGTGTGTGGAAAAGTTGATGTTTTGCATCAACTCGATGCACAACATCGAGTTATGTGGAAAATTTGATGTTTTGCAGCATCAACTCGATGCAGTATCAACTCGATGCAAAATATCAACTTTTAGCCTAAAAGTTGATGTTTTGCATCTAGTTGATGCAAAACATTAAGTTTTATGAAAAAGTTGATGTTTTACATTGATTTTATGCAAAACATCAACTTTTCCATAAAACTTGATGTTTTGCATAGAATTAAAGAAATATGCTCTCTAACATAGGGGACCTTGAATCTACCGTCATCGTGAAAGCTCTAAGCTCTTCTCTACCACCATTCCATAAGCCCTAAGCTCCTCTCTTTTCTCTTTGTACACAAAGACAATGTCACGAGTGAAGATTGCATCTCTCAGCATCCTTTGCATGTCCTCTACATAATTATAACCAGAGTTTATTCTACACTACCCTTAGACATACCATCTTTCAACATCCTTCACATGCACTATAAATAATTATAACTGGAGCTCATTCCTACACTACTCTTAGATATACCATCACCTATGTTCATGATAATGCCTATCTGGATCAAACATCAACATATGCATACTATGAATTTTGCCACCACCACATATGTACATGATATAGGCTACAATTTCTTCCCACCACCCTTATCCATATTGCCTAACAAAAATTCCCTTCATGAAAACAAATGCCTATGTGAGTCAAAATTTACACCCATAGGCTATATGATGTTTGCCTCTAAGATTGTCCTGCTGAAAAAATATCTCTTTTAACATGCTTAGGTTTACTCAGAGCCTCCATAGATACCATCTTCTACATATATATATGAATACAAGTCTACCTTTGCACACCTATAAGTTGACCTCTTTAAACTCTTAGCATTGGTTGTATATTATGCCCACTATCTGCTTATAAATAATAGAGCAAATAATTATATCATGCAAACTATCAAGGTAAGTATATACTAAAGGCTTTACTATTTGGGTCTAGAAATAGACTCAAGGATGTTTGTAGATTTTTTCATAAATTATAGAGCTTATATTGTTTTGTATTCTAATATTTTTTGAGTGCTTATCAAATAATGTGTATATTTATGCATAGTGGTAGAATTTTTTCCAAAAAGTCCACTAAAAAAAGTGTCTTATATTCATGAAATTTATAAAATAATTTTTTTTGAAAAAGATTGATATTTCTTTAAGTTATGTAGACTCCTATGTAATTTTATAAGTCAAGTTTATTTTTATGTCACAAACAATAGCAGTTTATAAATCTACAAAGGTCACATGTGTTCAATCTTGAAAAAAATAGCTAAATTCATGTATTTTTTAAATTTATACATAGAATTCTAGATGTGTTTTCAAAAAACTATGTTTTTAAGCCATTTTTGAGATTTCACACATTTTGGGAGAGAATCTTTTTAGGTAACCCTCGTCAGTTACCTATTTTGCTCCCAATAGTGTTTTGTGTGATAGTTTGGGTGTAGTATAGTACCGCTGCAGCAGAAAATACAACAATTTGTGCAGGTTAAACAAGAGTGCTATTTTTAGGTAAATTTGTTTTGCAGACAAGATGTCAAATGATGTAATAAACTAGATTGTTGCAGAGAAGCTTGACAAGAACAATATCCATGCTTGGCGGTTTATATTGACAAATTTCCTAATGGGAAAAGGTTACTGGGGCTACATTGAAGGTGAACATGAGGGGGAATGATTATGCTTTGAAGGTCAAGGGAATTGTGGAATTCCTTGCATCAATTGGTGTTTCTTTTGATGATGATAATGATAAGGCGGAAGTGTGTCTGCGTGGTCTCAGGCCAATACAAGGCATTCAAGAAGTCTGTTCAGACTCAGGAGAACATTTCCAACTTCACAGATTTGGTGTCAATGGTGAGATCACTAAATAGAAGAACTTGGGTGAAGATCAGCAATCTTCACAAAACAAAAACAATTCAGAGCAGTAGGCCTTCTACACAAGTTCAGGTAGAGATCGTGGATGTTGCCAAGGTGGTGATGACCGAATAGGTAATCAAAATTATGGTCAGTAGTAGCAGCAATCGTGCACGAGTCACAACAATAACATACAGGTGGAAGAGGCCAGGTGGAAGAGGCCAGTTTAGAGGCAAGGGGAGTCAAAGAGGCCAGTAGTAGCAAGTAATCAAAATTATGGTCAGTAGTAGCAGCAGTCGCAGGAGTCACAACAATAACATACAGGTGGAAGAGGCCAGTTTAGAGGCAGGTGGAAGAGGCAAGTTTAGAGGCAAGGGGAGTCAAAGAGGTCATGGTAATTGGTAAAGGTAACATAATGATACACGAGGTTATTTTTACTATGGTAAGCCTGGACCTGTGCAGGAAGATTGCTATAAGAAGCAGAGTGACATACGAAAGTGCAGCAAATTACTATGCATCCTCTAGCAGAAATAATGAGGATAATGGGAGGTTGTTTGTTATGCAACATGTGGTTAATGCTGTGTCTTGATGTAGCAACATGTAAGGATGATGTATAGTATGTTGATTCAGGTGGTTTGAACCACATGACAAGTCATGGTGAGTGGTTCAAGGAAATGAAGAGTCTTGAAAGACCAAGTTTTGTTGAAATAGGGGATGACACTGCTCATCCGATTGCCCATGTTGGGGATGTGCCATTGTCTATGCAGGATGGTAAGGTGAAGTACCTTGCAGATATACTTCATGTTCCAAACATTATAAAGAATCTGGTTTCTGTTGGCTAGATGATTGACCAGGGTTGGCAGGTTCGGCTAACCCTGATGGGGTTGTTATGTAGAACACTTTAAAGATAAGTGCAAGTTGGTTGAAAAAAGCAACAGAGTGGACATAATGTTTACATTAAATGTAAATATGCTTGAAGTGAGTGCTGCAATGTTTGCAAATGGTTCAGGAGTTGTTGCAAATACATACATTTGGCATATAAATGTGCAAGGAATGAAGTCTATGTGTAGACTAAAAAAATTGTGACAGGGCTGATTAGATCAAAATGGCAAGCTTGGTGTGGATGTAAGTTATGTGTTGGACGATCCCACTATGTACATGAATATTGGGTGGAGTTTGATCTATGTCACGATCAGCAGGCCATATTTGAGCTACACTATTGGCTTAGAGAGCTAGTTTATGTAGGTTCCGCACAAACCACATCTTGATAGTGTGCAACGCACACTTTGGTATTTGAGGGCCACTATGGATTATGCATTGTTTTATGCGTAGCAGGTATACCGTTGGAGCTATATGGGTACACATATGCAGATTGCGTAGGTAGTATCTCAGACAGGAGATCTACCAGTGGATTTATGTTTTCATTGGGGAGTGCTGTTGTTGTGACATGGAGTAGCAAGAAGTAGCCCACAATTGCCTTGTCGAATATAGAGGCAGAGTACAGAGAAGCTACGGTGGAAGCGTGAGGTAGCTTGGTTACGCAAGCTACTTGTTGATTTGGGGTTGCATGTGGAGAGAAAGGTTGCCATATATTGTGACAATCTTAGTAATATATAGTTGGCCAGGAACCTAGTTTTCCATGTGCGGATGAAACACATTGAGGTACATTACCACTTCATCAGGGAGAGAGTCTTGGCAGGTGACATCGATTTGGCCTACGTTAGTACACAGGATCAGGTTGCAGACATCTTCACGAAGGCCTTGGGAGAGCTAAGAAGCTCCATAGATTTTGAGATACGCTTGGAGTTCATGAGTTGGAGTTGAGCTTAAGGGGGAGTGTTGAGATGTCAATCTCAACATGAGTTGACACCACTCATGAGGCGTCTGTATGACTGTTTGACATTTATATCACTGGTAGGTTTGGTAGCTGGCACCGACATATCTTTGCCATAGATTCTACAACTGGACTACATCGACTAGTCCACATCTACCCACTCCTCTTAGTGTGTTCACATTATGGACCGCTTGTATATAATCTATTATCTGTGTTAGTCACTTTATCTTCTTTGTAGACCTCTTTTGTTGTGTGAAGAAGAAGAAGAATTTTCAGCCTCTCACCTTGTGTGTTCTCTTCTAGGTTTTGTGTGTGTGTATGTGTGTGTATGCTTGCAAGAGCTCAAGCTCTCTTCTCCCTTGCATCTTTTCATGCTCTGGGGTAGTAGTGCGACTAATGTAGTTGTTCCCAATGTGATAAGCCAATGCTAGGATGTTGAGCTACCTGTCTGCCTAAGCGACGTAGGGAGATTGATTATGAATACAAAGAGGGTTAGTTCATAGGGCTATCCAGATTCCAAATAGCATTCCACGTCTAGACAGGAACAAACTTAACACAAGATTTAACATTGAAGACAGAGATGAATAGAGAGAAAGAAATAGTAAGACAAAGACCATGTCCAAATAGGAACAAACTTAACACAAGATTGAACACTAAACATAGATGAATAGAGAGAAAGCAACAATAAGAGAAAGACCACTAAGACACCAATACTTTTGGGCTTTAGCAGGGTCTCTCTTTGAATGAGTTGTCGCCTCCTCACCCAGATCTAGGAGTCATAAGAGACCGTTTCTTCCACACGTACTGCTCTAGATCCAGGGGAGAGGCTTCTTCCTTGTCCTGATGCCCCTGCTGGAGAGCTGCCTTCTTGGACCTATCTTTCTATCTTCCATACCTCCAACTGGTTCATGAATTTTGCAATATCTTCCCAGTTGGAAGGTCTCAAGGCACCTCCCTACTTTGGTGGGATGTCCAGATTAAAGTTTGCATATATTTAAGGGCAGTGCCCTACAAGTCGCCCATGCTCTTTTGACCCAATTCCTCCTAGACTCTTTTTTGCAGATCTTCTTTAGCCCCCTTTTTCCTTTTAGCCCCCTTTTTCCTTTTAGCCCAGCCTTGGAAGCCCTTTATCATCTTATCTTTTGTTGTAACTTCGTCGGCTTCCACCCTCCTCATGGTGTCCATCTACTCCTGCCTTTTCTTGAGGATGGCCTGGGCTATTCATGCCTCTTCTACATGCACCCTTCTCATGGTGTCCAGCTTCTCTTGTCTCAGGAGGTCAGCGTGAGCTCATTCAGCTCATTCATGGTCATTTTTCCTCCTCTTCCTCTTGTCATTCTTGCATGCGTGGCAGTCTCTTCATCCTTCTTAAGGGCCTTTATTGTTAGCTCGTCCTGCCTCTACTACTTTTTGAACTCTTCAACTAGAGCCTCTTGCTCTTCGATTTGTGACCTCACCACAACTTGTCATTCTCCTTCTCCTCTAGCTTCTTCGTCTTGCTTCCCACGCATGTTCTTTCAGCTCATCAAGGATTAGGTACATTGATGACCCTTGGTATATGGCTAGTTTTCCCATCTGTCTACGTGGGTGGCTTCTTTCCATCTCTCTTCAGAAGGGTGAATCTCCTTTTCCACACTTCCACTACATTTTTTAGCTGCTCGTTTTCCTTTTGAAGTTTTTTTCCCTTGCTGGTACCTCCCCCATTGGCTCCGGCCTCCTTGCCCTCTTGGCTAGGTATAACTATTTCTAAAGCTCTTGTCAATTCCGGGCTTGTTAGCTCAGCTAGATTTGACTGTACGGACCCTCCCTCTAGATTGTTGTCTTGTGAATGGTAGGGCACATCTGTCTGTAGGAAGGTGTTGGGGCTTACCTTACCACTGTCAATTTCTTTAAATATTCCTCCCACACCTACTTTAGATCCGTGATGGCCTGCCCTTTCCATTGCTCCATCTTTTCGGCTTCTAGTTCACACACTTCCAAAAATTTATCGGCATCCAAGATGGCCAGCCTATCTTCTACTTTAACCAACGTGGCTTCTACTTTAATCAGCTCAATCTTGTCCCTGTCAACTCTGGCGTACACCTCCTTTATGACCGTAACGTGATCTTTGATCAAGGTGACCTGGGCTTTTGTTACAGCTTGGCTTTATCTGGCCATGTCTAGGTCTTCTTGCAATTTCTTATATGTTTGCTCCTTCTAGATCATTGTCTTCCTGATCTTCCCCATTTTCTCTTTGATATCCTCGTTGACCTTCTAAAGGTCACGGATCTGGCTCTCCATTTCTTCTAGGTGGTCTTCCTCCATCCTCGTCTTGCGCAACTCTTCTTGCAAGGGTTCTTGTTGGCTTCTTATTGTCTGGATGATAACATCCTTCTCTTTGATTGTCTGCTTATAACACTGTTGTGTGTGGACAAAATAGGTAATATATCCTGAAAACAAGAAACAATTGGCATCTTTTAAAGATTCTATCAAAAAAGTTCATTTTTTAACCTCTATTTGAAAAGTGGTCTACACATGCATATAACACTACCAAAAAATGATAATATTTTGGGCACTTTACACGTTTTTTTTACAAAAATTGACATGAAAAAATAATTCATTTTGCTTACTTTTTGAGATTATAATTTAAAATCTACCAATAAGTTTTCAAAAAACATGCCAAAATAGAGACAAGGTTTATTATTGCCATCTTCAATCCCGAAAAAAGTTGATACAACTATAAAAAGAAGCTATTTTCTAAACATATTTATGGCATGGTTCCTCATAAATCATTGCTATCTATACAAACACCATCACTAGCTAATGTGACTTTCACGAGACATCCTATTCTTCACTATCCACAAATACATTTTTTTCTTCTATGTGTACACTTGAAGCTTAAACTCCTTGGGTCATCTACATGTTAGCATGATTGAGGATGTGCTACAGAGTGCAACTATTAACAACTATCTATTTATATAAATATATTACAAAAGTGTTATCTTGATACATCTATTATCTTAATTATAAAACCCTATTTTGGCTCTTGATGATAAGAGTTGTATTAAAATTCATTTTGAAGCTCATGAGTATCACAATTTCTTAATTGATAACATATACTTTTTTAAAGAGAGTTTGTCAAGTATATATGAATTTTATAATATCATGAATAAGCTATTTAAAAGTTATCCAATTTTGAAAACAATTACACACTCATTTTTAAAGAAGATGTGTCCTTGATGTGACAAAAAGGGGGTTAAAATGGTAATTTTAGTTATTAAATCAGTTTAGAAAGCATGAAAAAGCTTGCTTTAAGAAACAAAAGTTTATACTTTTCAAAATACTTTTTTGTAAAATATCAGGCAGGGACTTGGGCTCAAATCCTATTGGTTACTACACATGGTAAGGATCTCCTAGCTACAACATTTGCGAGACCAACTTAGTGTAGAGTAACAACTTCTCACAGCTAAGAGTTGATGTTTTGCATCAACTCTTAGCTGTGAGAGTAACAACTTCTCACAGCATCAACTTGATGTTTTGTATCAAGTTGATGTTTTGCATCAACTTGATACAAAACATCAACTTTTATGAAAAATTAATATTTTGCATCAAGTTGATGCAAAACATCAACTTTCTACACAAAAGATCAACTTTTTTACAAAACTAGATGTTTTGCATCAACTTTATGCAAAACATCAACTTTTCCACAAAAGATGATGTTTTGGATCGTTGATGCAAAACATCAAGTTTTATGAAAAAGTTGATGTTTTGTATCACCTTGATGCAAAACATCAACTTTTCCATAAAACTTGATGTTTTGCATCAACTTTGATACAAAATATCAAGTTTTGTGGCAAAGTTGATTTTTTTGCATCAACTCGATGCAAAACATTAAGTTTGTGAAAAAGTTGATGTTTTGCATCAACTCGATGCAAAACATCAACTTTTACACTAAAAGTTGATGTTTTGCATGGAGTTGATGCAAAACATCAACTTTTCCATACAACTTGATGTTTTTCATCAAAGTTGATGCAAAACGTCAACTTTACCAAAACTTGATGTTTTGCATGTTCAGAGAAGAAAGTTGGAGGATCAGATGTCAATTTTTACAAACGGCTTGTTTTAGTAATTCTATTTTCGTGTGCATGCTCAGACAACCTATTCCACAAATTTAGAGTACCAACACAATGATGTTTCGATGCGATATGCAGACGTCACATATCGATTTTCTCCATCAGCAAATCGCTTCATGGCATCTATATATCGCATCGAAACATAGTTGTGTTGGTACTCAAAATTTGTGGAATAGTTCTTTTGAGCATGCTCGCTCGAATGGAATCCCTAAAACATGCCATTTGTGAAAATCGACCTCCGATCCTCCAACTTTCTTCTCCAAAGCATCTAAAACTTAATGTAAAACATCAATTTTTGTGGTAGAGTTGATTTTTTCCATCAAGTTTGATGCAAAACATCAACTTTTAGCCTATAAGTTGATGTTTTGCATTAACTTTCATGTAAAACATCAACTTTTAGGGGGCTATTTTTCTTAACTTTTAAATATTTTTAGATTTTTCATGAGAATTTTTTTATTTTTATCCCAAACAAATGTGTAAAAACTCATTCAAAATAGCAGATAGTAGCCCATAAAATCTCAAAAATAAAAAAAATCCTATAAATCATAGAATTAAAGAAAAAACATGCCTAGGATAAGGTGAGATAGGTAGGACATAGGTTTAGGGCAAAGGACCTGAAAAGTACACATGGTCGCAACCTTTGACTACAAATTTGAGAGGAGGTAAATAAAAAAAATTCTTGTCTATGTATCCATGTAACCTTTGTATCATAAATAATATTGCTACATAGTAGATGCCAAAAGTTCATGATAGCAAAAGAGCTAGATGAGATAATCCATGATGACCTGTAATCCATTGGTTTTGATCCAGATGTGCAAGGCTCCGTTGATTTGGAAGAACATGAGTGGATTGATTGGCCAATCCTAAATTTTGTTCTACAATTTAATTTTAAAGCTGAAGAACTATATAAGCAAATGCACATGGTGGGACCATCTATGTCAGGGGGGTGCATGTGAGCCTCGACTCTGCCATGCCTATATGGAGTGGTATGCTCTCCAGCATAGGGGACATTGAATTTACCATCATTGTGAAAGCTCCAAGTTCCTTTCTACCACCATTTAGGAAGCCCCAAGCTCCTCTCTTTTCTCTTTGTACACAAAGAATGTAAGATTCCTCCCCAGCCTCTCAAGATATCCAGCATCTTCCCCTGTAATCAATCCCTCTTCAGAACTATAAAAGATCTTGTCTCTAACTGTTTTAACATAGAGAGAGAAAATATTCTAGAGAGAGAATATTCAGATTTTGAATATTTTTAGATAGAAAAATTTGTCATAATATTAAAATAAATTCCCCTGAAACAAAAATTCAAAAAGAACTTTCCAATGTGCAATTAGAATTAATTGGAAATGGGTATAAAGGACCTTAGCCTAAGGGTCTAGATTTTTAGAAATTTTTGGATTATGGTCCAATTAAGGTCCCTGTGGGCCAATAGGATCAATCCATGTGTGGGGAGGAGATAAATCCAATTTGTAAAAGAAATTATCCAAAAATGAGTAAATGCTCACATAAGATGAAGAGTTGACTATGTACAAGGTTTATTAGTAAGAAACTATGAGTAATATAAAAAATATGAGATATTTTGGGTATCCAAAAATGAGTAAATGCTCACATAAGATGAAGAGTTGAATAAGGACAAGGCTAATAGTTAAAAAGGGGAGATATTTAGAAGTAAATACTCACATAAGATGAAGAGTTGAATAAGGACAAGGCTAATAGTTAAAAAGGGGAGATATTTAGAAGTAATGATGCATTTTTGACACCTCTGCATGTTTCTCAAAAAACAGTATCAGTCTGGACTCTCCGTTTGAGACCAATTTGTCAGCAACAACGAGATCCAGTAACAGATTACAATAATCATTTCGTCCATCATACATATCTTCCACGACATACGCATGGGTGTCCTAGGCACCGCGAGCCCGTGCATCTCCTAGTCAGAACCCTCCAGGATCCTCCTTAGGTGTCCTAGCACTTCACTCAGGGACCGCTTCAATGGCCCTCGCCCATCGTACCAGGGAAGCGCACCTTTTTTCAACCATACCGAGGCTGGTCAAGACCTAGGCAGGCTTTGCCGCATGAGCCGTCCTTTGAACACTCCCCGCCAGCAGTTGCAACCAAACTTCCCTTAGAAAAACATATGCCAAATGCTCCCTCCAGCATTCTGGCGTAATATAGTCCTTTAAGAAAATAGGATTTCTATGCAAGTTTTTAGTTTGATTTTCTTTTGAATACAAGGAGTATTTGTTGAATCAGTATCCCCAAAACTTCTTGATCAGAATTTTGAATTTTATACCATAATTCCTCGAATTCTATAACCTTGATCCACAGATCAATTCGAAGGGTCTCAAACTTAGTTTCAGAATTGGCAGGAGTTTTGAGTGTATTTTTCTAAACTAGTCACACCTTCTTTCCTCGAAACTGACGAAAGAGTTTGGTCTTAGTCATAGTCTGATTCAAGGTTCGAGTCGGATAAGATTTTTGACCATTTTTGGGTCAGTTTAGCTTACTTTTGGATCTAGTTTTGAAATAGGAGAGAGGAGAGATGAAAATATCTCATTTTATTGATTAAAAATTGGGGGTAATGATGAGAAAAAGGTGTCTACTTCATGAGGGGAGATCCCCACACTGAGGTGTCAAAATTCAGTTTTTTAATTATTTTCTTTGGTCCTTAGTCCACTCTTCATCTTATGTGAGCATTTACTCATTTTTGGGGGGGTTTTCTTTTATTCTTCAATTTATGTCCTCCCTACATTTGGATTAATCTCATTGGCCTGTCAAACCTTTGTTTGGACCCAAAATTTTCTGAAAGCAGGGGCCCTTAGGCTAAGGTCTTTTGTGTAAATTATAATTTATTTCTAATGCACCTTAGGAATTTCTTTTTAAACTTCTGCTTCGGGGGAATTTATTTTAATAAGAAGGGACATTTTCCCATCCAAAGATATCTAAAAATTGAAGTACCTCTCTCTAGAACATTTTCTCTCTCTAGGCCAAAACAGGTAAAAACAAGATCTTTTATTATTCTGAAAAGGGGATTGATTACAGGGGAAGAAACTAGACATCTTGAGGGGCTCGGGAGGAATCTAACAGATTAAATCCTCCTCGTAGGCACGATTGGCTTGACCTTAGCCTCCCCAATAGTTTGAATAATCTTTTCTCACCCGATGGGAGCCTTCTGATGATATTTGATTTTTGTAATTGCTCCAGCTTCTCCATGGCCTGGAAGGTTTGTTGAAGCTCCTCCCAGGGTAGCTTTGCAAACTCCTTTAATCTCATCTTATCTAGCATTGGGCATGCCTATCTGCCTCCTTATATAAAGTGGATGAGAGGTACTCAAATTCCATAATTTTTATGGCTTTGAGTGTGCTGGGATTGACCGACAAAAGGCATGGGTGAAAGCAGAGTCTAGAAATAGAGTAGCTTAGAGCGTAAGGTAGTAAGAAATTTTTATATAGTGATTTTGAATTAGGCTTTTGATTGAGAGGTAGCCGACAACCGTTGTCATGATGCACGCTCTCCCTAGGTACGACCATAACTGCTCAAGGTCTCTATGATTTCCCCAAATCCATTTCACAATTTGATCATGAGTACCTACTGCACCATTTGCGAGGTCATTAATGACTGGGTTGAGAATAGGCGATGGTGACATGACACGTTTCCCTTTCCATCCATGCACTCTTTTTTGGGGTGACAACCTTGATTTTCTTGCCACCTCCACGTTGCTGCCAGCTTTCTCCTCGATTTCTATGTACACTGCAATCATATTTACATATGTACATTCCTAATTTTGTGTTTTATTCTCTTATATCTTTATTTTCTCTAGATCTGGATCTGGATCTGGATCTGGACACAATTTTCCTTTTGCACATTTTTCTTAAGTTCTTTGGATCTGGATCTACGTCTAGATACACTTTTTCTTCTTGACATACTTGTCTTGCTAGTTCTAGCATTCTTCCATAGTAAGGATTCAGCCTATATCCATTCACTAGTTTCCTTAGGCTTTCTCCATCCAAACATGCCAACTCAAATGTTATTGTCCCCATTTTTCTGCCAAATCTGAATGGGCCCATCTATCTCATTTTCAATTTTCCTGGGTGGGGTCCCATTCTTGATGAGAAGAGCAAGCTTGCATCTCTTGAATTTAGTGTTCCTCTCCACTTGCAGCTTTGTGCTTTTATGTACAATTTCAGCTTCCCATGCACTGTGCACTCTCCTTTCATCGAGCTTAAGGAGCTCCTCAATCTTGTGCACCTCTGATTCATCTGGAGAGAGACTTTCTACTATAGCTATCCTGAGGATCTGTGTTAGAACTCCATGGGCACTAGTGCCTCTAGTCCATACATTATGCTGAAAGGCATAAGTATTGTTGCATTCTTATACGCTGTTTGGAATGTCCACAGTGTTGAGTGCAACTTTGTGTCCCAGTTGGTACTATTCTCATTCACTATTTTGACCAGTATTCCCTTCAGGATTTTATTGGTGGATTCTTCTTGCCCATTTGCCTAGGTAGGTAGTAGAATGCTAACTTCTTATGTATTTTCATATGCTGCTCTGTAAGTTTCCTGATCACTTCATTAAGGATCTGGGTCCCTTGGTCACTCACTATCTTTATTGGGCACCTTAAAATCTTGTCATGATAATTTTATAGAGAAAATTTACTACTCACAATGCCTTGTAGTTTTTCAAGGCCTTGGCCTCTACCCATTTTGTGCAGTAATCTGTAGCCACCAGAATGTATTTTTTTCATGTTCGCTAAGTTGGTGGCTTGAATGGGCTGACAAATTCTAGACCCATTTTTGGAATGGATTTATGGGGTGTGCGGCATTCTATCTGCATTATTCGGTTGCCCTAGCCTCTAGCACATATCACACTCCTTTGCAAACTTGTGTGCATATATTAATGAAGTTGGCCCCCACAATCCACTTTGAACACTTTCCACTCCTGTGACTCGTGACTTCTCTGGAAAATTTCCCTCCGCTTATTCCTTGGTGCACTTCTGCCAGCACAACCTGTTGCTCATGTTCAAGGATACATCTTCTTAGTATCTGATCAATGCCTATCTTGTAGAGCTATGCTGCCAGCTACCACCATGAATGACTTACTTTGGAGAGTTATCTTTTTTCTGTGATCTCTGGACATTTACCTTGGAAAGAATAAGCTAGATAGGAGTTACAGCATCTCATCGTACTAGATGGGTTTTTCTCTGCCTATGGAGAAAGAGCTGTGCATCTGGGAAATCACCTTCCACCCCTCTAGACCTTCTTTGGACTCTAGTCTATCATACTCTAGTCTCATCGTACTAGCTCTGGTTTTTCTCAGTCCATGGGGGAAGAGGTACGCATCCGAAAAATCATCTTCCACCCCCTTTGGATCCTCTTTGAACTCTAGTCTTGATAGGACAGCATGCTTGTTTGAGGGAGTGTGTCTTATGTCAAACTTGAACTCTTGTAGCAAAAGTATCCATTTGGCCAGTTTTCCTACGAGGTCTGGTTTGTTTATTACCATTTATAAGAGTGATTTATGATCTACATGAAATTCAAACATTTTTCCCAACAGATAGTGCTTGAACTTCTTGATGGAGTAGATCATCCCTAGTGACTCCTTTTCTGTAGTGGAGTAGTTCTTTTCAGGTCTAGGCAACCTCCTGATTGCATAATAAACCAGTCTATACCAGCCTTCTTGTTCTTCCTACGTCAGAGCAATACCAATGGCAAAATCAGAGGCATCAATAAATACATGAAATACCATATCATAGTTTGGCTATGCTGAAGAATGGGTGTTGTCATCGATAGTATTCACTTAAGATTCGAGAATGCCTCCTCACAGGATCAAGACCAAACATATTTTGCATCTTTCACCGTCAAACTGTATAGGGGCATTGCCAAATTCACCAAGAACCTCATGAATATGCTATGCCACTTTATTAGTCTCAAGAATCTTGTAAGTTCTTTAGCATTCTTGGTCAGCTGCAACTTTACAATGATTGTGACCTTGGCCGGTTTTGCAAATACTATGTGCCCTAAGAGGGATTCACTTGTTACAACAAAGGCACACTTGGCTGGATTAAGGCTCAGTCTGGGTTTCCTGTACTTCTCTAGGCACATTGTGAGGTGTGTTGTGTGATCTTCTTTCTTTCCAACCACACTAAAATCATCCACAAACACCCTCATGAAGGTGGTTAAATATTCATAGAATATTTCCTAAGCCATCCTTTGGAATGTGGTTGGAGCATTTTTCAGCCCAAAATTCATTACATTGGAGGCAAAAGCCCCTAATTGCATCTTGAAGGTTGTTTTCTCTTTATCCTCCGGGGCTATCCATACCTAGTTATACCCAATGAACCCATCTAGGAAGGCATTAGGACATTTTGGAGGTCATTTAGAGGGCCATTTAGAGGTGAGAGAAAATAGAGTGTAACCAATGAGGAAGAAACAAACGTAACGTTGAAAAATAGCTCAATTCATTGAAAAAATTCAAAAAATAGTCACGTTCACATTCAATGAGGATATCTACACATTCAATGCGGGTATCTTTTTCAAATGAGGTAGAGTTACTTTATTAAATACGGCTTACGTCATCATTGGATAAGAAAAAGTACTTCAAAGCTAAACTTTGTAGACACTTGAGTCTATACATTTCTTCTAATTGTATTTTGATGTAGAATTTGGTGCTTTTTTGATATCACCATTGCGTCCACAGCGGCCAAAAATCCCCAAAATGACTTTTGAATCACTTAAATCGAAAACTTGGTGGAGAGGCAAAAACGACCAAAAGAAGGGGAGAAGAGGCTCATAGACATTTGGCATGCATAGAGGCCTCCATTTGGCACACCAAGGCCTCTATGCATGCCAAATGGCTATGAGCCTCTTCTCCCCTTGTTTTGGTCGTTTCTCCCTCTCCGAGTTTCTCATCTAAGTGATTCAAAAGTCTCTGGGGTTTTTGGCCGCTCTGGATGCAATTGTAATTTCAAAAGCATCAAATTCTACACCAAACTACTAGTAAGTGTAGAATGTTTGGAGAGTAGCATCAAATTTTTGGAAAAGGTGCCATATGATGACGTGATTGCCTTTTGCAAACCCAAAAAGTCGAGAGCAACGTGTAGCTAGTGCTCATATTTCAATACCTTGTCAGATCTATTTTTTGTAACTTGCGATAGTCACCTTGTCAAGTACACATTTAATGAGGGTATCTTTTGAACATTTTTCCTAGAGAGAAAATAAGGGTTTGTGAATTTCTTACAAGGCCTAGAAATGACCTCCAAAATTTCCTAATGAGTATGTCTCATACCCAACTACCGCATCCAGCAAGGAATCTATGAACGGTAGCAGGAACGGATCCAATATGGTGGAGGCGTTCAACTTGTGATAGTCGATGTAAGACCTTCAGCTTCCCATTCTTCTTCAAGACAATGACTATTGGTGAAAGCCTTTCTTCCCTATCCACTGGATAGATGAACCCTAGTCTCAACAGCTTGTCAATCTCCTCCTTCACTTGCTTGGTGTAGTTGGATTTCATTCTATATTTGCTCTACTGGAGCGGATAGGAGTTGCATCCTCTTTTAGGTTGATATTGTGTTAGTAGAAGCTAGGATCAATCCCCTTCATGTCTAAGTAATTCCAGGCAAACACATCTTTTTAGGACTTGAGAAAATCTAGGAGTCTTCCTCTCAATTCCTGATTCAGGGGCGGGCACTGATTCTAACTATTTTTGGCTCTTGGTCGTTCTCCAGGTTCACTTCTTCAAGTTCATCTTCCTGGACTTTGATGTTCCGCTTTTCTTGAGTTGGGATTCCTCTTGCTTGAGAGCCATCATGGCCTTTTCCTTGCTCAACTTTTTGGTAGCACTTTAGGGTGAGCCTTTAGGGTGAGCCACCAGGAATTCTATATTGTATCTTTGTACAATCCTTTCTATATCCACCTCAAATTGTGACAGCAAGTCTTGATTTTCCTTCATGATTTTCTCTTCTTTGTCGACTTCTATCCCTTCTAGGTAGTTTAGTCCCTCTACATGCATCGGTCGGCTAGCCAGATTTAGCTTGTCTTTTTCTACGAGATTGAAATGCAGACCTTCTTTTTCCTTCTCCTGGTTATGATCTTGTCTGTATCCCAATTGTGCTCTATCCTTCCACTTTTGAGCCATGGTCTTCTGAAGAGCATGGGATATGCACTCGCTATCTTAGCCATTTTGAGGTCTATGAACACGATGGCAGACAGTGAACATGCATCCTACCACTTCTATTTGTTATCCCCTAATTATCCCAATTGGTCAGACTCTTTGCTTTTGTCATCCATGCAAATCTGAAATGGAGCTCGTTACATGTCAGTGATGCCTATATTTTTAGCTATACTATCTCATATTATGTTTACTCCTAATCCTCCATCCAGAATGACCCTTGTCAAACTGTCCTTTGATCTTGATGGTCACTTCCGGAACAGACGTGTCACAATCCTAGACTGATTCCACATTCATGCATTCTACTGTCGGATTTCTCGGTTCTTGCAAGGGCATCTGCACCAGTTTATCATTTGGTGCCATGGGCTTGGAAGGAGCTTTTGCCTATAATTGTTAACCAGATTTAGCATTTGGTCCAATCTGGTGTTCAAATCCATCTTGCTGAGATCCTCCCATAGGTTTAATTTCTTCACGGAGTTGCTACTTTTCTCCTTGTCAGTGGGCATACCTTGGATTTCCCTTCGTTTCCTTTCTCGAGATGCTTTTGCTGCTCTGGGTTGTAATTAGCTCCACTTGATAGTTCTACATTCTTTCTTTGGTTGCTCTACCATTGAATGGACACAATCCCCCTTTGTGCTATGAGAGATCTTGCCTTGTTTTGAGAGAGAGTGTGAGAGTATACTCTAGTGCATGTGCCTTCTATATGCTTGTGTGAGAGAAAGATTGCCTTATGTGGTGGTGTGAGAAACTTTACGGTGACAGCATGGAGGTGAAGCTTGGAGGATTTGAGCTTCTCGAAGTGAGCTTGGAAACCTTAAGGGATACGACGGTTGTGATCTATTGCTTCTTCCAAAGGTGAATGCTTAGAGTTCATTCTTCACCAATAGAAACCCCACGAAGAGCTGCCAGAACCCCTCCCTCAGGTCGCTCGTCCAACGCTCGTAGAGGACAATGCTCGAGTGGTGGAGGTGGAGGTGATTGTTGTCCAAGTGGGGGTACGGATGGGTCTCCTTCCCCATCTAGCGATAGAAGCACTCCATGCTCGTGACCATTGCGATGTTTTAACACACACCCCACACACGATGGGGAAAAATATTATACAATTGTCAATGGCAATGTGGTTTTGGATGATGTCGGGCAAGAGATGCCGCATCTACGAGCTTTGCCACATTGTCTTTGCTAATGAATTTATGACTTTATGGCCAAAGTTGGATAAATCTAAGAAAGAAAGAGTCATTAATCAAATCAAGGATGAGTACAAGCCGGCCCTCGGTAGTGATGTCGTCCCCATAAGGTGGATAAAGGACCACATGGTGGACGTCATGAAACATTGGTGGGGAGATGTGACTAGGAAAGTGACGGCAGGGGGTTGCGAAGCCCCCTCTGTGTGCAGAAGTCATCGAGTGCATGGAGATGGTGCTGTAGTCCCATCTGCGACTCAGAGACCAGAATAATATCATCTGCATATAGCATAATGTGGACTGTGGTACCTGAGATGTCTACCCCATCCCCACCACCATGACCAATGAAGTCAGCCACCTCATCGATGTATAGCCCAAATAGTGTAGGAGAAAGTGGGCATCCTTGCTTCACACCTATGGTGCTAGCAATATCATCAGATAGCCCCCCGGGGCATCGTATGCGCCCGAAGACCTGCTCATATAAAGCCTTAGTACATCAGCACTGAGGATTGGAATGAGGAGAAGCAAAAGTATGCAAGAAATCCCCAATGCTATAAGCAACAAGAGGATGCGGCAAAAGCCCGAATGGAGAGCGTAGGAAGCTCTCACCTTGGAAGCGGCTGTTGGGACGCATTCCATGTCTACTTTGTAAGTATCAACACTTATCTTGTATGTTTCATTTGATGTTATGTTATGTTTAATTTTTTTATGTTATGGTACTTTTAGAAACAAGTGGTTGGTCGTTCAGCAACGGGAGAAGAGGAGGACATTGCTCGCTGCCATAACACGTACTTTCTTTTGAAGAAGCTTGAGTGAGAAGGCATCAACCTCAATTGGTAGAATGTTGTAGATATGGTAAATGCGGCAAGCCTTAACCTTATGATTTGTATACCTGCTTTGCCATTGCACGTTAGATCGTTCTTTTGTATTTTAAAAAAAAGTGTCTTGTATGGTTTTTGTAGGGACCAATACTTGACCCTGAGTGAGGGCTCCGCATAGAGTGTCCTTGCCCATGTCTTTCCTCTTGTACATACATATTTTGGTTAGCTCACATCTTTGTTTGAGCTTGTATAGCATGTATGCAACTACTTTATGCAATTTTCATCATCGATTATATAAACTATTTTGGCTTTCCATACCATACTATGGTCTTTTGTCGGCTCATCTCGTCAGAGCTTGTAATATGGTCTTTGATATGTAAATTTCACATCTTGCGCTATAATTTGGCCATTGTTTGCACTTGCGTACAAGGTACATACTTTGTAATGTAAAAAACATTATGGCACTCCAACTTTTCCAACAAATTTGCTTCGTTCTTCATATCAGAGTATAGTTGACTTTGGTACTCTATAAGTTTGGCATAATGGTGCATCCAGCTCTACAAGATTGTAGCTGGATGCACCATTATGCCAAAAAAAATTTACCTGCAGGCATCGAAATAAGTGTCGTCGAAAGTTACTGCACTCATCGAAATAACCGTCTCAAAAGTTTCTTGCATTCATCGAAATAGGCATCGAAATGTTCTGCACATCTATCGTAATATGCCAAAAATGCCATCAAAATAAGAGTGGGAAAACATGATTATTTTGACGTGTATTTCGACGCATATTACAATGTTTCCATTTCGACGCTTATTTCCACAAGTATTTTGACATTTTGGGATTTTTGAGCTAAGTTCTAAAGTGTCAAAAAAGGCGTGGATAATGGCCCCGCCTCTTATAGTGAGGTAGGTAGATAGGTGTGTGTGTGTGTGTGTGTGTGTGTGTGTGTGTGTGTGAGAGAGAGAGAGAGAGAGAGAGAGAGAGAGAGAGAGAGAGAGAGAGAGAGAGAGAGAGAAGAGACAATATAATAAAACATACTCTTAAAAACATCTACTTATAACATCTTAAACTAAGCTTATTGTCATGAACAAGAATTCAAACAAAATCAAAATACTAGCTAATAATATATAAAAGATTTTTTTAAAAATCTTAGACACATATATAAAGAGATAGAAGGATTGAAATAAATAAATAAATATGTATGTATATATGTATGTATGTATATATATATATATATCTTACAATACATACTGTGACAAACATCACCACATGGGAGGAGACAAGTTTCCCTTGCCTCAGAACTTGAACAACAGAGAAAATGAATTTAGTGTAAAAATTAAAAATGTCTCTCAACCTAGCAGAAGTTGTGCTATTGTTGATGAGAAGGGGAAGGGTAAAGCAGTGAACCTTATCATCTTGGAAAGAAGAACTAGAAGTAATGCCTGTAGCAAACAGAACCAGAGCTTCTATCAATGGAGAGGTTAGACCCAACTAAAAGAAAGGGAAGCAAGAACTAGAGGAACAGTCCAAGAAGAAAGTAAGAAAATGAAGGAGACATTTCAAGGTAGTAAGAAGGAACACGAGGAATATAACCTAGTGAAAGATTTGGCTTAATGAAAAGCTCATATTACTTTTGGTCAGATGATGGGTATGTGCCCAAAACTGAAGAGAGACTGGAAACGAGTTGTGAATCCCAGCAAAATGCTGCTTTAGAACCACTCTCAAGGGAGTAATGTATATAGAGGAACTACTTGATATATGTCCATTTGTTGAAGGTTGGAATCAAGGTGTTGGCTTGGGAGAACCCTATATTGACGGAGGAGCACAAATTTATGTAGTTACCTAGTCTTGTATGGAAAAACTTGGTTTCAAAGTTGCCTCTCAATCTAGTTTTAGGATCATAATAGCTAATCATGCTAAAGTGAAATGTTTGGGGCATTGTGACTAACTTAGATGTGGAAGTTTTTAATGTGCAATGTAAAATCAACTGGCATGTTATGCCAGTAGGACTGGGTGCTTACCCTCTCATCTTGGGGAGGCCTTGGTTACAGAAAGTAGGTGCTATTCAAAATTGGGAAAGGGGGGTAATAACTGTGCACACCAGTACTACTGGAAAAAGGATGATCTTTGACATGGTAACTCACATGGATCTACAAAAAAGAGGAAGGAAGTGTTGAAGAGGAAGTGACAGGAAGTGAGAGTGAAGAAGAGGAGTGATGATTCTGAGGTAGAAAATGGATAGGCATCCTTCATACTTGGAGAGGAATATCCACAAGAATTTAACTCATGGCCATGTATGAAGTTGAAGAAGAGGGAAGATTTGAAACCATGGAGAACCTACTGCTGCCAAAAGCCTCCACACCTCAACTACAAGAGATAGCAGAGAAGATGTTGAAGAAGAGGAAAGATTTGAAACCATGGAGAACCTAATGCTGCCAAAAAGCCTCCACACCTCAACTACAAGAGATAGTAGAGAAGATGTTGAAGAAGAGGGAAGATTTGAAACCATGGAGAACCTAATGCAGCCAAAAGCCTCCACACCTCAACTACAAGAGATAGTAGAGAAGATGTTGAGTACCAGTCTTACATCAAAGGACAGGCAAGAGTATCTTGCTATGTTTGCTAAATTTCCTAATCTTTTTATCACTTCTTATGAAGAGATAAGGGGATTTTCAGGTGAACTACTCAAGATTGAACTCAACAAGGGTGTAAAACCAATGTTCCAAAAGTTAAGAAAGTTGGGACAAGAACAGATTCAAGTACTAAAAGAAGAGGTACATAAGCTTATAAAAGCTGGCTTTATCTATCGAGTTAAAAACTTAGTGGGACACATAGAGTGACAACCCTGCCAACACCTCAAGAGATGCATGCACAAGAGACACTGATTTCCAACCTGAGAAATGGCCTACAGAAAGTGAAAGGGGTGCACAGCTTAGATCAACTAGCTGCAAAGAGGGGGACAGTAGCTATGCTAGTATCCCTTGAACCAAAGAAGAAATGGCTTGGATGCACAACGTCGAAGATGTTGTCAATCAGAAGGCCCAACGTTGGACGCAGAGTAAAAGTAATGCAGGATGACTGAGAATCGAAAAGTCTTTGGGCTTTAACAGAATGCAAGAAAAGTAAAGATAGCCTGATTGCAGAACTCACTGCTAGAGTGACATCGTTCTGGCATGAGAACTCGAGAGTTTCTCCAAACAAGAAGGACATTTTTAAAAAACGAACAGGACATAAGTAGTTTGAGGAGCACATCATACACTTGCTTGACACAACGTAGGTCAGTGGTTGTCCTAACCAGGTGGTTGTCTGTGATTCTCTAAAGCTTTAGTATAAATTGTTTGAATTCTAAGGTGATTATCCTAAACCAGCCCAACTATCTTGGTGGGTAGGAACATCATGCAACATACCACCGCGAGTTGGTTTAGGTGTAACACCAATTATATGGTTGGAACAAAAATAAACAACAATGCCACCGAGCTGGTTTAGGTCAAACAACAGTTATGTGATTGTCCTAAATCAGCATGGTTGGAAAAAAAATAAACAACAATATCATTGAGCTGGTGATGTTGTTAATGTGTGATTGGTTGATATTCTTAATGTGTGTTATAGATTTGTTTTGATGTTCTTAATGTGATTGTCCAAACCAGCCTGGTGGTTGGAATTGGAACATCAACAACAATATAGTTGATCATGTTCTAGACCAGCCCGGTGGTTGAAATTGTTTAGTTTTCTTGTAATTATTTTGTTTTCTAGTAGCTGTTTAGTTTACTGAATTTCCAACTATAACAGCAATATATAGTTCACATATACCTTTTTGTTATTAGTATTGATGGGGGGTGAAATTGATTTGCTTTCTAATGATTGAAGGCAATTGAAATTATGACTGTCCTAAACCAACTCGGTGGTTGAAATTATGACTGTCCTAAACCAACCCGGTGGTTGAAATTGGTTTGTTTTCTCATATAATCTAGTAGCTGTTTAGTTTAAGTACTGAATTTCCAACGGGCTGGTTTCGGGTTGGGTGAATAGACGGATTTGTATATCAAGTTTATGGCTGAGAGCCCTGATGTTTTGATTGGGCAAAGGAGCTTTGAGCATTGTAAGCTATGGTATGTGAAGAAACTCATAGCCTTTGACCTGGCCCCGGGCAAGGTTCAAATAACTTGAGATCTGGTCATGTTGGAAAATTTCTCAAATAGATGCTCATGTCTCCCAGATGAATGCTCAGTTTGCAAGCCAACTGGATCCTCGTTATGTGTAGCAAGTGAGAGCAAGTTTGGCAGCCTGAGGTCTGTGTGGGAGCCAACGCTCTATACAAAGCCTACAAACTCTCAGTGGCACTCCATTGAATGCATTAAAGGTACATGCACATGCTGTGGTGTGAAGAAGCAGTATGCTGTCGAGATGGGAAAGACCACCGCGGTGGTCTTTTCCAGCAAAGAGCAAGACCAGCAAGGCGCACGGGCTGCATAGCGACACGTGTTGACCTCTGTGTGGTGTTGAGAACAGGGAGTTTTGGCAAATTGCATTTGCGTGACGACATCGACTTGTGATGATAAGGACCGTAAAATGCGCACGGAGTAAATGCAGGTGGTGACGTGTGTCGAGGTCTGCAGTGTTCAGAGCAGAGTCATTAATATTCTATTATGCCAAAAAAAAGACCGGCAAGAGCACTAGCCCAGTCGAAATCCAAAATCTCACCCCCCTGCACATCGTGTTGCGACCCCAAAAGTGCCCCAAAAATAGTTTCGCAAATGGCTACACCGGATCGTGCATTGACCAAGCCCTTGGAAGATAAAATGGGGAATGAGGCTTAGGGTATCGAGGGGGATTTTGGAGAGAGAATAGGTGAATTGTTGGCAGGAGGGGGACTCCTCAATATAAATATCGTGCTGGAGGAGGTTGAGGCAGATGGCTCAATAATACTGCAATATGAGGAGCTGACTACGGTTCGAGGGGGGATGCCCAGATAGGGAGCTCAGTTGCAGTGTCCATAAGGGCGTTCACCTTATGATCGGTCGAGCTAAATGAAGGGGTTGATGGGGTGGTTGGTGGCTAGGCAGCCCGGGCCTCTACCTTACCGAGTTGTTCGAGCAGGTGATGGAGGGTAGCCTCTGTCAAGTTGCAGTGCCTTGCAAAATCATCGGTTGTGCGGGCGTGGTTGTGCGGGCGAGAGCTTTCTCCGCATTTTGGGCCCAACTCTTTGCGTCCTGATGTAGTCCTTTGAGGATGGTCAGCTCTTGGCGGCTTGTTGCGGTGGCCATTGCATGGGCTTGGGTAACCTGTTGCTAAAGCTCAGTGATTCTGGAAAAGCTCGTGCTCCCGGTTGTTCAATTTGTTTGATCAATCTTTGTTTGGAGCTCCATAAACTGCATGTTTATCTAGTATAACTCCTCAGAACTAGCGCACTCTTGGACTCTGGCTAATAACATTTCTCTCTGTGAAATCTGGGCCACTTCCTATTGCCAAGAGATGTAGTCAGTTATCTGTTGGATGAGCTCTTGAGCCATGTTAGCAAAACCCTAGTCAAAATTGGGCACTTCTCCCTGGGCCGCATGGATGTTTTTTGTGCAATTCTGGTTAGAGTTGAAACTACCAGCACGGGCCCAACAGAGAGTGTTGATAGTGTTTTCAGTGTCACTGAGGGAGGAGAGACTTGCCTAAACATGACTTGGCATTTCAGTGAACTTGTCAGGGGGCGAGGTCTCATAAAGACTTCTGTTCAAGAAATCTTGCCTCTCTCGCGATCTTCTTCCATCTCTGCGGCCTTCTTGGCGGCTTTGACAGCTATCACGGTAGTAATCTCTTCCTGTGTGGTCTTAGGGCTTGGGGGTAGGTGTGCCTATTCGGTAGGTGTGGGTTCATGGTGGGGCCTCTTAGCTCTGGTGGGGAAGTGGGAGAGGTGGATGGAGGGTATACAGAAGAAAGTGTGGCATCCGGTCTGCTCAACTCGATGGCTCGGCAGTTCCTCCCAGCCCACTACGTAATATAGAACTTTGGTGAGTAAAGTGGGGAGACTACCAACTTGCCTTGGGGGTTGGAGTAGACGGCATGAAGAGATAGTCGACCCAATTAACCTGCTGGCCCTGGTGCATGCAAGACAAGGTTGTGAGGCTACATCTACTGAACCTGTTGGTCCACCTTGTTTGTGAGGAAAAACTACAGAGCACGTGCTAGTATCACAAGGTCTTTCTAGGAAATGTTGCTCCACTCAACTTCATCTTTGTTGGCATTCCCCCTGTGCAGCCATGAGTGAGCTTAAGGGCATTTACAAGGCTGACATATGGTTGCTCCACTTGAGGTAATGCTAATGTTGTCTTATGCTGAGCTGGACTCGATGTTGTCATCGCTTGATATCCAAGCTAATACCTATATGCTGGTTTTCATCATAAGTCTGTGTGAAGTGTAAGGCGTTGTACAAATCTGGCCCCCAAGGCTCTAGTGTGGGTAGTCGATCAAGTCCGAGCAGCTCTAAGTTCTTGACCATGGTGGGGTCAGCTGCAACAGCTCCATAGCACTACCCTGTAAGATTCCTCCCTCCAGCTTTTGAGGTGTGCAAGTGTAAGAACCTTCCCTTCTAATCTTATAATTATCCCCTCTTTGAAATAAAAGAAAGATCCTCTTTTACCCTGTTGGCCTGGAGAGAGAAAATGTCTAGAGGGAGGTAATTCAAAATTGAGATATTTTTGGATATAAAAATCCTCCTAGTGTTTAAAATGGTTTACCTTGAAACAAAAATTTAAAAAGAACTTTCCAATGTGCAATTGGAATTAATTGAAAATAGGTATAAAGGACCTTATCCTAAGGGTCCAGATTTTCAAAAAAAAAAGATTATGGTCCAATTAAGGTTCCTATGGACCAATAAGATTAATCCAAATGTAGGGAGGAGATAAATTGAAGAATAAAAGAAAAACCCCCCAAAAAATGAGTAAATGCTCACATAAGATGAAGAGTGGACTAAGGACCAAAGAAAACAATTGAATTTTGGCACCTCAGTGTGGGGATCTCCTCTCATGAAGTAGGAGCCTTTTTCTCATCATTACCCCCAATTTTTAATCAATAAATATTTTCATCTCTCCTCTCTCCTATTTCAAAACTAGATCCAAAAAGTAAGCTGAACTGACCCAAAAATGGTCGAAAATTGACCAAACTGATCTGGAAAATTCCAGAATCAAATTGCTTGGTTAGAGGCTCACTTTTTCCTATAAATAAAATCCTCCCCCTTTGTAAAAGATTAATGGTTTTTATGCACTGTTACTTTGCTCCTGTCCTGAGCCATCTACATTGAATTTTTTAATAATTCAATTGTTTTTGGCCTAATCCTCTCCAAAGTGAATTGGTGGCCACTCTTGCTTCAAACAAGAGTAGAACCCTCAATCCCTCAAGCCAAAGGAGAGCTTACAAGCTCCATGTAAGCTAATTTTCTTACTTGTTTAATGAAAAATCTATGGTTTTCTTAATTTTTATGTTTTGCAGATGTTGAATTAACTTCAAATGCTATGCCTTTGATAAAAAAGCCACCCCCTTCTCCTCTTTACATTCCAACCTTTCTCAATCCTAGAAAGATTAACTAAAGGATTAATTAAACTCTTCTTATTGTTTACTCTCTTGAATTTAGGTAGATTAGAGTTCTATAAATCTAATTTGGGTTAATTTAAGTTAAATAAAGAATGATAAAAATGAGAAATGGTCAGCCATACAAAGGAGGTTATGGTAAAATTTTCCAAAATTTTGTGGAAAAGAAAGTTTATTTTTGTGTTATTCCAAAAGAGTAATTCCCGCCATTTTTGCATCTAAAAGAAATATTCTAATTACTCTATGTACATATTCACCTATGAATATGCATGGATATCACTCATATTAATTATTAAAATTGATTTTTTATGCATAGAAAGATGCATAAAGGAAATTTTTTTATTACAAAAGTGTTATTCTCATTAAATATGATTTTATGCATAGAAAGATGCATAAAGGAATTTTTTTAATTACAAAAGTGTTATTCTCATTACATTTGATTTTTATGCATAGAAAGATGCATAAAGGAATTTTTTTTTATTACAAAAGTATTATTCTCATTAAATTTGATTTTATGCATAGAAAGATGCATAAAGAAAATTTTTTTAATTACAAAAGTATTATTCTCATTAAATTTGATTTTTATGCATAGAAAGATGCATAAAGGAATTTTTTCTTATTACAAAAGTGTTATTCTCATTAAATTTGATTTTTATACATAGAAAGATGCATAAAGGAATTTGTTTTATTACAAAAGTGTTATTCTCATTAAATTTGATTTTTATGCATAAAAGATGCATAAATGAAATTTTTTGATTATTCTCTTTAAATTTGATTTTTATGCATAGAAAGATGCATAAAGGAATTTGTTTTATTACAAAAGTGTTATTCTCAGTGAATTTGATATTTATGCATAGAAAGATGCATAAATAAAATTTTTTATTACAAAAGTATTATTCTTATTAAATTTGATTTTTATGCATAGAAAGATGCATAAAGGAATTTTTTTATTATAAAAGCATTATTCTTATAAAAATCAATTTTTATGCATAAATAGATGCATAAAGAAATTCTTTTTATTTTAAAAAGTGTTATTCCTATTAAATTTGATTTTATGCATAAATAGATGCATAAAGAAATTCTTTTTATTTTAAAAAGTGTTATTCCTTTTAAATTTGATTTTATGCATAAATAGATGCATAAAAGGATTTTTTAATAAAAGAGTTATTCCCACTGAAGTTGATTTTAATGCATAAATAGATGCATAAAGAATTTTTATATCAAAATTAGAATTCTCTTAAATCCTATGTTTAAATTCTATGAGTATTTGATAAATGAATAATTAAATACTCTAAAGAGACAAATTTCTATCGTTTTATATTCACACAGATTGTAAAAAGAGAATTCAGGAAATCTATCAAGATTGAAATATTCAGATAAATGATTAATCTATTCCTCATTGGAATTCATAACTAATTTAGAAATCAGTTAAGTGAATATTCAAAGAAAGAAATTCAGTAAAATAGTAACTGAATTATCAAACCTTTTTGAGAAAGATAGATCAGGAAAAATCTTATCCGACTCAAACCTTGAATCAGACTATGACCAAGACCAAACTCTTTCGTCAGTGTCAAGGAAAGAAGGTGTGACCAGTTTAGAAAAATACACTCAAAACTCCCACCAAATTTGAAACTAAGTTTGAGACCCTTCGAATTGATCTGTGGATCAAGATTATAGAATTCGAGGAATTCTAGTATGAAATTCAGAATTCTGATCAAGAAGTTTTGGGGATACTGATTCAAGAAATACTCCTTGTATTCAAAAGAAAATCAAACTAAAAACTTGCATAGAAATGAGATGTCATGTGAATAGATGTGATGAGATGCGATGTGATGAGATGTCATGTGAATAGATGTGATGAGATGCGATATGAATCAGATAGATGTGAATGAATGGATGGATGTAATGTGATGTGAATAGATGTGATGTGAATAGATGTGATGAGATGTGATGTGAATCAGATAGATGTGAATGAATGGATGGATGTGGATGTGTATGTGATGAAAATGGATGTGAATGTGTATGTGAAGAATGGATGTGAATGTGTGTGTGAATAATGGATATGGATGTGTATGTGAAGAATGGATGTGGATGAGTATGCGAAAGAATGGATGTGGATGTACGTGAAAGAATGGATGTGGATGTGTATGTGAAAGAATGTGATGTGATGTGACATGAATATATGTGGATGTGAAGTGATAGATATGAATGTATGGATAGATGTGAGTAGTCATACATGTGAACGATTGGATGGATGTGGATGAATGAGATGAGATGTGTATGAATGAGAGATATGAACGATTGGATGGATGTGGATGAATGAGATGAGATGTGTATGAATGAGATATGATGTGGATAGAAGTGATGTGATATAATGTGGATAGAATGTGTGTGATGGGATGGTTATGAGAATGAATGTGGTGGATAGGAATGAATGAATGTGATGGATATGAATGAATGTGATGTGATGGATGTAAATGGATGTGATGGACGTGAATAGATGTGATGTGATGTGAATCGAGATGTGAATGAATGAGATGTGATGTCATGTGAATCGGGAGGTGAGTGAATGAGATGTGATGTAAATTAGGATAGATGTGATATGTGATGTGAATGAATATGATGTGATGAGATGTGGATATGGGTAGAGCAAGTGGATGAGATCTGATGCAGATAAATGAGAAAAGATGTGATGAGATGGAAAATGATGTGATGAGAATGGGAATACATATGAAATAAATGAGGATTGATGTGGAACAATGTGGAAAGATGAGAGTTCATTTATAGAAACTGTATTTATGACCTATTTTTAAATGACTGTTTTATGTCAAAAATGTTGGGGAAGCATTTTGACCGTCTTGTGAATGAGGCCGTGGATATGTGTATCTGATATAGTTGCAACAGCTGACGGAGAGTCAATGGAGGACGTCTGGCGTAGCAAGGTCGGCCAAGGTCTTGACTAGCCTTGGTTCAATTTGAAAGGTATGCTTTCGATACGGTGGATGAGACTAAGGAAGCGGCCTATGAGCAAAGCGCTAGGTGACCTGTGAAGGATCTTAGAGGGTGCCAACCATATGGTGCTTGAGCTCCGAGTCGCCAAAGATACCCACACGTACGTCATGGAAGATATTGGAACAAGAAGTAAGAGTTTTTTTCTTAATTCCGGCATGGATCTGGTTGATTGACCTTGCTGGTCCTCAACGGATGAGTCCATGGCTCTTTTATATGAATCTTTTGGTTGATCTTGCTGATCTTCGACGGAGATTCCATTTTGATTTTTTAAGTGAATATATCGCCGGGTACTATGAGCTAGGAACTATTGAAAAGGCCCCTGAGTGGATAGGTGGTGAGCGTTCTGGTTGCCAATGATGCCATAAGTACACCGATGAAGAAAAAATTAGAAATTAGGATTCAACCAACTTAATTTTGGAGGATTATGATTAGTGGTACTATAGTTTCATTAAATGATTGTTTTAAAGACAGCTGAATCTGTGAAAAAAGTAAATTTCATATTGGGTGTGTAAGTGGTGTGCCTTTTTCAGAGCTTAATCTGTGAAAAAGGCAATTTCATATTGGGTGTGTAAGACTTGGTGTGACTAGTTTTAAGTTTGCATGAATATCCGGCTAGGGGGCCTAGGAACTATTTTCCCTAGTACCCGGGACAAAACCTAACCAAATTCTTAAATGGATCCCATCACTACAGTGGTTGGGTGGATGGCTAACCCACAGGACTGGATATGTTTAGGCTGGACTGATGGATCCCTAAATTGAGACTCAATTCTATTATGGTACGATAGATGAAGTAAATCCCGGATAAAAATTGTTCTATGGAAAAGAATCAACGGCTATGCCTCTCAATGAGGAAAAAAGCGTTGGTCTCTATGATCCAAGTGCAAGTCTTTTCCTTGATCTAACTATGGGAACTTACGAGTTCGGTCAGATCAGTTCAGTTAGTTAAGACTCTTGACTACGTTAGAGTAAAAATATCCTGGAAGAATCGCCCGTGCTTTTCGGGCAAGGGAAGTTTTTTCGGGTTCAATTTTGGAAGAACCGAGGGATTAGTCTCTTGTCTGGATATACATGGGCGAGGCCCTGAGTGAAGGACCCTGCCCCGTGCAAGAAGTTCTACTTCCGCTGCTAGCACCCCAGGATTTGTTGCATGGAGGGGACAGGGATCTTTCATACCCTATGTAGTAAAGGAGCTTATGCTCAACTTTACAATGGCTCTTCATCCGGGAATGGATATTGTGTCCATTAACCTGCTTCATCAAGGCTTCACCTAGATAGGAGAGTTGGGTGGGGTGCTTTGCGTACTCCTCAAATCAACCACTGGTAGGCCTCTTCCTGCACAGGGAAGTATGGTGGAGCACCTCCATGGAGGAGTCGGAAGCTTCAGACATTGTGAAGACTGACTATGAGGGTAAGGTTGTGGGAAAATTTTTGCAAGAGTTTGGCTAAGCTCAGAGTGAAAAGTGAGAAAGTGGGAGGATGGGGGCCATATTTATAGCACTGTGAAGAAGACGCGATCGTGGCAAGTTTAGGGAATGGGCATGCGACTGTAAGAAAATGAGCGTGGCAAGAGGATTGAATGGCCATGGCAAGATGATCAAACAACCATGACAGATGATCGAGCGACTGCGAGATTGGTTGGAACGGGCGTTCATTTTGCATAAAGAGTCGGCATGGCTGTGGCAATGGGCAAGGTAGGGAACGACTATTCCAAACGGGGGACGTTCATGGAAAGTTAGATGTTTAGAAGGAAATGGCCATGTGAAATCTGGAACGGCCGCTGGCTTTGGGTTGAGAATGGAATGGTCGTGGCATTTTCATTCTGATACAGGAATGGTCGTGGCACTTTGAATTTTTTTTTGGGTGTGTACCCTATCACAAGTTTTGTACACTAAGGCTATGCTGCTAGGACCCCATTGTGGATTTTGTACTAACCACGTGCCCAGTTTGCCCACAGAAAGGCATCTATGCCAATTGGGTGATGGCGAAGTACGTGGTAGCACTTCCTGAAGAGATTCCAATGTGAGGGGCAAGGAAGCAGCTAGGGCTGAGGGAGTTGAAGGGAGTTTCATAGAGTCCTCTCAAGCCTCTTAATGATAGGCGGAGGAATTGCTGATGTTGAAGGTATATCTATAATGATATTTGTCAGCGGTGGCTTAGGGGTGACTATGTCATAATGGACTTTTTACTCTCTCTCACTCTCGCTTGAGTTTATGGTAGTTTGTTTTCTTGCTTGTGATTGTTGGTGTATGTGAATAGGAATGGTGTTGCTCTTCCTTCTCTCCTTCACTTCCTTCTCATTGCTCTCCACCTTATCTTTTTTGCATATGATTGGCATGAGGTAGAGGTTGATCCCTCCATAGATTCTTTCCTCTTGCTCCTACCTAGCTTGCTTGGATCTCGCTTTGGGTGACAAAAAGAGAGCGTAGAGTGATCCCCTACTAGTGGCCCCACATCGAGGAGTTAACCCTAATAGGGTTGGCCAAGTGCAAGTCACCCTTGCAAGGCTTCCCTTTTTCTTTATGAGTAATCTTAACGATATTATGGCCCATTCATCCCCTACCAAGGATGATCTCTTCACTCATAGTTCCCGCACGCATCACATAAAACTTCCCTTCCAGGGGATTATTTTCAATGTCGAACAAAAGTGTGATTGTGTTGATAAGTGTTTCTTTCAATGTGGGTCTCCCAAGGAAACATCGTGTTTCATAGGATAGTAAATTGTAACTAGCCCCTGTATAACCAAGAGCTAATTTTTGGGCAAATTTGGTTGATGTGGTCATTCCTAACCACAACCAAGATGGCTTCACCTCCCAGTCTTCCTCTTCTAAGTCAATTACTTGGGCCATGTTAACCATAACATGTTTTTGCCTCAGCTTCGCTTGCCTCGCCTTGGCCTCTTCTTGCACATTTTTTTTATATCCTTATGGTCTTGTTTTTGTTTTTTTATATCATGGATGGCCTTCAAGGTGGCCTCAGTGAGAGGGCCATAGTAGCATTTAAGTTTGCGACCATTGAAGTATCCTGCCACCTTGACACCATCAAGGATTTCAATGCACACAGTGCCCTGTGGTGTGATTTCAGAGACCAAAAAAGGTCCTAACCCCCGAGGAGTTTAAGCTTTTTCTTATGTGTTTTTATGCTGAATAAGAGGACCATGTTGCCCTCATTCTTCTTTTTATCCTTGAGCTGGTTGTCAAACAATTGTTTACGCCTAAGCTTTTTAACAATAAATGAGCACTCTAGCAAATGAAATAAGTGGAGGACCCTAAGCTAAGTGCTCATCCTCGAAAATGGTGCCAAAGATGTTAATCCAAACATACTACCTTGCACACAATATAGGGGAAGAAGAAGAGAAGGAACCATGCAAGGGTCAATTTAGGGACATGCACTTAGCCAGCCCTTGTGAGGCTTAACTCCCTCATGTGAGGCTACTAGGGAATCACTCCACCACCACTTGTGTCACTCAAGTGGAGATTAAAGAGCTAGGTGAGGAGAAAAGAAGAAGGGAGCTATGGAAATCTCTACCTTCACTCTATGCCATAATGCTTGTTGCAAGAGGGATCTTGATGGGAGAAAGAACAAGGGAGAGGAGAGGAGAAGCTAGAGTACCATCCCTACCATGGAGACACCACAACAATTAAGCATGCAAGCATCTACAACACAAGCATGCATCCACAAGCTTAAGAGAGTGAGACTCAGAGAGAGAGAAAAAAAAAATAAAACTCAATTGAGACTAATGGGATTGTCCCTTTTCATATTTCATAAAATGGCTTGTATACAAGAGCTCTCATTTTACAATGGCCGGCCACCCATTTTCAGTTAGGGGCCCAAAACTAGTTTTCCAAGCTCTATGTACATCTCTTTCATATGACTGACATTATACAAGCCATAAGCTTGGTCTCCCCATGTCTCTTTTATCATTTAGCGCTTTGCATAGTTACAAAAGATAAGTTATAAGAAGCATAGCCATGCTTGAAAAACAATGTTAACCGGAGTGGTTAACATTCATTGGATTAGAATCTGAGTTAGGGTACATCCTAATCTAAGGGGACTCCTTTGATTTTAGTACAAGAGCTGTTTAAAAAACTTTAAGGTTCATTGTAGCTTTTTATATCAAGTCATGTAACACCATTTTAAGCACCGTTCATGATCTCTCGAGAGACAAAGTATGTAATGGATGCTTACTTGAAAGATGCTTGATGGGGATTTGTTCAAATACATATTAAAAAGGACTATAATACATCTACCATGATTTTCTATAATTGTGTACTCATTTAAGGCCATGTACAACTTTGGACACATTCTAACATGTTCTATGTGTCTTTTTTGCTTGCATTAGAGAATGGCCCTATGGCACTTAGACAGACCTTGTGCTTCACTATAACATAGTGCCCATGGTAGAATGGCCCTATGGCCATTCTTGAACCCCTTGCACTTTACAAGAAAATAAATGCACATGGTAGAGTGGCCCTAGGTCCATTCCATATCCTTTATGCTACATTCAAGAAAGAGTGTGCATGGTAGAATGGACCTAGGGTCATTCAATAATCTAACATGCATGGTAGATGTAGAGTGGCCCTAGTTGGTGATGAAAAATAGGTAGAGGGAGAGGAGACACACACACAAGAGCAAACCCTAATGTATATTGCAAACCCTAACCATAGAGGAAAGCCATCTCCCTTCTCACACAATGCATAAAGCCATAATCCATAATACACAACACACACTATGTGTTGTGTCCACACACAGCTAACCCTAGCTAATGTCCACACACTATGACCAGCTGGACACGATCATTTATGTCTCACACATGTTACTACCTAACATGCCAGCACATGGTGCAGCTGGCACAAGCTGACATCGAGCTTGAATCTCAACAGCCCCTCTCAAGCTCATGATGTACTGCCGTAGATGAATATGTAGATAAGCTTGGGCTATCAAAGCTCTCAACACTCCCCCTCAATCTCATCCCACGTACTCCCAACATAGTACGGAAGTACTCAAACTTCTCCCTCTAAGTGGCTTTGTAAAGATGTCGGCCACCTGCTCTTCAGTCTTCACATACTGCAAATCCACTATACCATCCAACACTTTCTCTCTGACAAAATGATAGTGGACCTCTATGTGTTTGGTCCGTGCATGAAAAACTGGATTCTTGGCCAACTGTGTGCTGCTCATATTGTCACAATGAATGACAACCTTGCCATCAATAGGCTCACCCAAATCAGAGCCAAGAGACTCTTTAACCATACTCCTTCACATGTAGCAATGGCTGCACCCTTGTATTCAGCCTCCTCTGTACTAGATAAAGCAACAATAGGTTGCTTTTTGCTACTCCAACTCACCACTGCACTTCCAAATGTAAAGGCATAACCACTAGTAGACCTCCTGTCATACGAGCTACCTACCCAATCTGCATATGTGTAGCCATGTACATCCAAGCATTTACCATGCTCATAAATAAGACCATAATGTGCATTGGTCTTTACATATCGCATAATGCATCTCACTGCATCCAAATGAGGTTTTCTGGGGCTTTGCATAAATTGGCTTACTAGCCCCACAGCATAACTGAGATCTGGGCATGTGATAGTCATGTAAATAAGACTACCGACCATCTTTCTATACATAGATGGATCATCCAACTCTTCACCAAAATCAGCCCACAGCTTTACATTCTGCTCCAAAGGTGTACTCATTGGCTTACACCCTATCATCCCATATTTTGCCAACATATCCAATGCATATTGGCATTGCACTAACCATATACCTGCATGGTCTTTGATCACTTCAATCCCAAGATCAATTCACCCAAGTCTTTCATGTCAAACTGCCCACTCAATGCCTTCTTGACATGCATAACATCTATAGCATGATCTCATGTGACAATCAAGTCATCCACATAGATGATAAGTAAGACAATCCCATGATCTGTTTTCTTCACATAGAGTGAAGAATCTGCTAAAGAAACCTGAAATCCAAGGGAGATAAGATATCGGCTTATCTTATCACTCTAAGCACAAGGTGCTTGCTTCAAACCATATAATGCTTTCTTTAATCTGCATACATGAGTGGAATACCTTGGGTGTACATATCCTTCTGGCTGTGCCATATAAACTTCCTCTTGTAGATCACCATTTAGAAATGCATTTTTTACATCCATTTGATGCATTTCCCAACCATTTGCTGCAGCCATAGCATTGACTGCTCTCACTGTTTCCATCTTTGCAACTGGACTAAATGTTTCATCATAGTCCAAGCCTTGGGCTTGTGCATAACCCTTAGCTACCAATGGCGTTTTATGGCGCTCAATGGAACCATCTGACTTGCATTTCACCTTGTAAACCTATTTGCAACCAATGAAATTTTTGCCTTGTGGTAAGGCAACCAAATCCCATGTTTCATTATGAAACAATGTGTCCATCTCAACATCCATTGCCCTCTCCCATACATGCTTCCCAATAGCTTCTGTATAGCATGAAAATCTGTCTTCACCAACTTGTAGAGCACCCTTGAAAACCCCTAGGGCCAAGAGGAATTAGAGCAATTTGATCTGGAGAAGAAGACATATTATTTTTCCCTCATAAAAACGGTGCCTGCTAAATCGTAATTTTCATGAGCTTCGCTTGGTGGTTTGACATGCCCATTTGATGGGTTGGGGATTGTGGGAGGCTGGCTATGCTTGCCTAGAAGCACTTGCCCTAATGTTTCTCCTGGAGGGAGATCAAGCCCCTCCACTAGCTGCTGGGGGTGCAAAGAGCTTGTTGAAAACAACTTAAAAATTGATTATTTCTTAATCATCTACTAATCTTAATTAGCAAGATAAGGGGCTCATAAATTTGATGGATTCTAGGCTAGGCTCTGATACCATGTTAAATTTGTAGCAATGTGATGAGCTATGGTGGATCAAATGCTAGAATCAACATTATTAACAAAGAGATTCGATAATAATTAAGACGTGATTAGTGAGCAATTAATCTAATAGCTTAATGTAGGCATGGATAGTCAAAACCCAGCAAATTCTCATTGGGCCAATGCCTCAATTTATAGAGTTTATATCCAAGCATCCAATCCCACTGATTTCTCCTTGTTTCACTCCACCTCTTTTGCATGATTCTCTCCACCTCTCCCAGAATATCTCCACACCTCCTAAATCTCCTCATGCTACCCTTTATTCTCTCCCAGGAGATACTTCTAACCTTTTCACAGGTTCTCTCACATTTACAAATTCTCTTTTACAGCCTCTTGCTAAGGGATTTTTCCCGCACACACCCTATTCACTTGTATATTTCAACACTTCCTTGTCCCTCATCCACCGTACCGGAAGCTCACCATTTAAATTAACCGAGGCTGGTCAAGACCTCTGGCCGACCTTGCTATGCGAGACGTTCTCCGTTGACTCTCCCATCAACTGTTGCACCTTTATCGCTTAGGTCTCCATGACCTCATTCACAAGATGGTCAAAATGCTTCCCCAGCATTCTTGACATGTAACAGACATTTAAAAACAGGTCATAAATACAATTTCTAACGAACTCTCATCTTTCCACATTGTTCCACATCATTTCTCGTTATTCCACATTCTTCTACATCGATTCACATTGCTTAATCCACATCCAATCATATGTATTCCCATCGTTCTTCATCTAGTCTCATCTAATCACATCATATTAGATCTCATCACATCTATCCTCATCACATCTCATCCATTCTCATCTACCCATATCCACATCACATCACATCACATCCATTCACATCTACCCCGATCCACATCACATCACATCACACCCATTCACATCTATCCCAATTCACATCACATCACATCACATCTCATCCATTCATATCTATCCCGATTCACATCACATCACATCCACTCACATCACATCTCATCTATTCACATCTATCCCTGATTCGCATCACATCTCCTCCATTCACATCTATCTTGATTCACATCGCATCTCATCCATTCACATCTATCCTAATTCACATCACATCACATCCATTCACATCACATCTATCCTAACTCACATCACATCCATTCACATCACATCTATCCTGACTCACATCACATCACATCTATCCTGACTCGCATCACATCACTCACATCCACATCACATCACATCACATCCATTCACATCTCATCACATCCATTCACATCACATCTATCCTGGCTCACATCACATCACATCTATCCTGACTCGCATCACATCACTCACATCCATTTCACATCATATCACATCCATTCACATCACATCACATCCATTTCACATCACATCCATTTCACATCACATCTATTTACATCACGTCACATCACATTCATGACATCTCATTCATTCACATCTATGTCGGTTCACATCACATCCATTCACATCTATTTACATCACGTCACATCCTTTCACATATCCTCACATCTCATTCTCATCTCTTCATTCACATCCTTTCACATATC
Organism: Cibotium barometz; assembly: GCF_041138505.1. Taxonomy (NCBI): domain Eukaryota; kingdom Viridiplantae; phylum Streptophyta; class Polypodiopsida; order Cyatheales; family Cibotiaceae; genus Cibotium; species Cibotium barometz. The sequence continues at coordinate 13,836,086 of NC_141051.1, forward strand.
CTCACATCTCATTCTCATCTCTTCATTCACATCCACATCCATTTACATCACATCACATCCTTTTACATATCCTCACATCTCATTCTTATCTCTTCATTCACATCTATTCACATTTAGTAACATTTTCTATTTTCGATACTAATGGGACTTTTCTAAATTTCTGCCAATTGCTTGGCCTAGGTAAAGGTACTTTTTCTCAACAAATATTTTCATATTCTTTCTCTTGGTGGGGGAGGTAGTAGGGCACGCGGTGAGAGAGGAGATAGAGGGAGAAGAGTTAGAGGAGACATTGAGGATGAGGAGGAGATGAGAGAGGTGGAGGGAGTGATCTGCTATGATGTGACGGATAGGGGCGGGATAGTGATGGATGCGAGGGGGAAAGAGGTAATGGAGTACATGCGTGGGGTAGTATCAAACTTGTATAGAAATTGTTTTATTAGATTTAAAGATCAAAATAGCCGATTAGTTTGGGAGGTGATAGATGCTATACATAGTCGGTACCCCAATCCCCCACATGCGACATTCTTGGATGTATGGGAAAGGACGCGAATAAGGGAGATCTTAAGTAATAAAAGATCTCACCTTAAGAAACTCGCGTACGATGATGGGCTAAATGTAGCTGCGGGTAGCTATCCTGCCGAGAAACCTACCACTATGCACAAACGCGAGTGGAAGGAGGCAAAGAAACGAGCAGAGGGTGGCGTGAAGAGCAGGCAGCATGTGGAGGCATAACGGATCCAGATGGAGACCATTGGATCTTCGCATTTCGGATCTGGCGGCGTCGAGTCATAGGAGGCAGAGTTCGTAAGTATCTTGCCACTTTATTTGATTGTTTACTTAATTCAATGACTCTATGATTGTTTTAATCTTACAAATTGTGTTGATTATGATACAGCAACGGTTTACGGGGAGGAAGCCCACAGCCCACGATACTGGGTATGCTCGCTGGCATAGCAGACGTGACACGTGGGCCCTCTTCAGAGCCGAGGGACGTATTACTGACGCACAGTTTGAGATGGCCATGAGACCATACGGTCAACAGGTACTTGAATACTTATATACTATATATTACTTGAACAGGCACAAGCTACTGATGATCCACCCGCCACCACTGCAGAGGGTGGACGTGAGCGGGTGGACGTGAGCACTACTCATCGGACATTCCGACCGATGTGAGCTCATCTGATCATGGAGGGAGCAGTGAGTCATCATCTGGGTCTGAGTAGTCTGAGTAGTACTCAGACTTATAGTATCACATTCCATATTGAGGATGTGGTTGTATATATAAGTCTGAGTAGTACTCAGACTTATAGTATCACATTCCATATTGAGGATGTGGTTGTATATATATTTTTGTAACTGAAGCCATGGGCTACTTCGACATTTGGACTCCCTTGTATATATGTGTACACATAAAATTTTGATAGTAATATTGAATCGTGAATCACATTTAAATATTTCTCATGCATAAAATAAATTTATCTAAAATTTATCTTTGAATTTAAATAAAATATCCATTAATTCCAATATGCTAGGAATTTCACTTTTCCTATTTAAATGATTGAATTCCAAATGTCATAGGAATTCCTCTTTTATCATTTAAATATAATTACCATAATTTTCTCTTTTTCTAATTATTTAATTATACATAAACTTTAAAAATTAGTTTTCCATTGAATTTGACAAAAATATCATTCTTTTAGCCTGGGATATTCAATCCTAGAATATGGTAGGAAGTCCTCTTTTCACGTTATGCATAAGAATGAATTATGTATCAATTTCTTAAAAATTTTACCATAGCTCTGCCTGCTATTACTGGCAAATTTTAATATTCTTGAAAAGAATAAGACATAGTAATTAAATTATGATAGTATAACTATCTTTTAGCCTTAAATCGGATTTATGGATTTATCTCATAATATTACCATAATTTTCAAGCATATAAGTATAAAAAACCATTTTCTTAACCTCTAGCTTCACAAGCCTAGAGTTTGATTTGTGAATTAAGAATTTCTCCATGAGAAGCATCAAAATGAATACAGAATTGGTCATAGGAATGACCATTCTTTGGGGGAGAGAGAGATAAACATAAAAGCATTCTAATTTAAGCATAAATGTAAATTTTTCTTAATTATTTATTACAACACTTAAGAAAAGCTTGATTTGCATTATAAACACTTAATTAAGAAACTTCTCAAGCTTGAGAGGGGTTGAGAAGTGAAAACATTGAGAATAGTATAGAAAGAACCATAAAATCACACTTAACCTCTTGTTTTTGCTTGCTTCTCTATCATAGAAGAAGCCCCCAACCAATCAATTGGTTTGTGTGTTGAAGGATGGTTGAAGAGAGAGAGAGAGGCTCCACTCTCTCTAAAAGTAGAGGATTTTCAAGGGATAATCAAAAATATTATTATTTTAGTATAATACTGGCACAGATTTTTTTACAAAAGACTAAGGATCTATTTATAGGCGAGGGAGGCCTCTAACCAAGTCCAACTAGGTTCTAGAATTTTCTAGGTTCAGTTTGGCTATTTGGACAAGAGTTTGACCTAGTTTGGCTGAATTTGGACAAGATTTGGACCTAGTTTGGCTCCCTTTTGATTTGGTTTGATCTAGAGGAGAGAGGAGAGATAAAAATATCACAATTTTTTTGAGTTAAAAACTCCACCACATGTGTGAAATAGGCACCTCCTTGAAGTCCCCCCTTCTCCTTACCAAGGTGTCAAAAATGTATCATTATACCAAAATATCTCATTTTTTTTGTAATATCTCATAGTTTTTTACTAATAAACCTTGTACTCAGTCAACTCTTCATCTTATGTGGGCATTTACTCATTTTTGGGTATTTTCTTTTATTCATTGGATTTATCTCCTCCCCACACTTGGATTAATCCAATTGGTCCATAGGAACTTTAATAATTGGACCATAATCCAAAAATTTCTGAAAATCTAGACCCTTAGGCTAAGGTCCTTTATACACATTTTCAATTAATTCCAATTGCACATTGGAAAGTTCTGTTTGAATTTTTATTTTAGGGGAAACCATTTTGGACACTAGGAGGATTTTTATATCCAAAAATTTCTCAATTCTAGACTACCTCCCTCTAGGCCAAAACAGGATAAAACAGAATCTTTTTTTTATTTGAGAGGGGAATAATTATAAGATCAGAAGGGGAGGTTCTTACTCCTTTACACCTCAAAAGCTGGAAGGAGGAATCTTGCATCCTACCCCATTTAAAAAACACGACATGTCCTCATCTCGCAGCTAGAGAACAACTCTTTCTCTTAAGATCCAACTAATTCTGGGGTTCCTTATAGTCTAGTCAACCCAACAGAATCCTAGGATAAAGATCCCTTATATAGAACTCGTTATCAGATAACAATTCATTCAGAACGTATCATTCATATCCTTAACACAATAATGGTCCATTAGATCAAAAAGTCCATCTGAACATTCCCCATGGGAATTTCAGTTATGCGGGTTTTTAATTTGTCATCCCTTAACTTGATCCTCTCAGTCAAGTTTTAACAGTAGCAATCTGTCAGCACAATCCACTAATCTTGTAGTGATTTGCCAAAGTCACAATCATCATCATTACTGGAATTCGTCCTCCCATTCATCCTCATTGTGGCTTTGTTAAACTTATCTTCTTTCAACTAGAATTCAAGAATCATTATCTTTCAATCAGAATCCAAATCAACTCATCAATCCTCGACCAAAATTTAAAAATCATATGAATCAGCATTCAAATTCATCATCTGGATAGCATTTTTGCTTATAATTTCAAGGTCTTAGATTTACTCGTATATACTGCGAGTAAAGAGCTGCAGTTATACCCTCGATTAATACGGGTAGTCACGGTCCTTGAAATTATAAAGTAAATACCATCATGTCTAGGCCTTAATCAAGTCAAGGATTCCACATAGTTGCGATACTTCCATCTGAAGACCCAAATATCATCTTATGAATCTTCCTCCTGAATATCAATTTGTATGAATTCCATCACACAATTTCAATCTTTTTCTGGTACTTCATAAATTTTTGACATTTCTGACTTCTCGGTTGATCCACTTTAGCCAATTTGCTCTGATACCAGAGTTGAAAGATCCCTGCCTGCTCTACGTAACGAATTCGGGGGTGCTAGCAGTGGAAGTAGCACTTCTTGCACAAGGCAGAGCCTCTCACTCATCGGGACCTCGCCCACACGGATATCTGGACAAGAGACTAATCCCTCGGTTTTTCCAAAACCGAACCCGGAAAAAAAAAATCTTCCCTCACCTCTAGAAAGCATGAGCGATTCCTCCAGGATATTTTTACTCTAACGTAGTAAAGAGCCTTAACTAACTGAACTGATCCGACCGAACCCGTAAGTCCCATGGTCAGATCAAGGAAAAGACTTGCACTTGGATCATAGAGACCAACGCTTTTTTCCTCATTGAGAGGCATAGTCGTTGATTCTTTTCCATAGAACAATTTCTCTTCGGGATTTCCTTCATCTATTGTACCATAACAGAATTGATTCTCAATTTAGGGATCCATCAGTCCAGCCTACTAACCCCATCCAGTCCCATGGGTTAGCCAACCGCCCAACCACTATAGTGATGGAATCCAATTAGGAATTTGGTTAGGTTTTGTCCCCGGTATGAGGAAAAAGAGTTCCCAAGCCCCCTAACCAGCGCTTCATGCAAACTTCAAGATAGTCACACCACTTACACACCCAATATGAAATTGCCTGTTTCACAGATTCAGCTAACTTTCAAACAATCTTTTAATGAAACCATAGTATCACTGATCATAATCCTCCAAAATATTTGGTTGAATTCTCATTTCCAATCATTCCTTCATTAGTGTACCTATGGCATCATTGGTAAATAACCAGAATGCTCACCACCTGTCCACGCAGGGGCCTTTTCGATAGTTCCTAACTCATAGTACCCGGCAATATATTCAATTATAAAAATCTAGATGGAATCTCCATTGAAGATCAGCAAGATCAACCAACAGATCCATATAAAAGAGCCATGGACTCATTCGTTGACGGCCAGCAAGGTCAATCAACCAGATCCAAGCCCGAATTCAGAAAACAACTCTTACTCCTTGTTCCAATATCTTCCTCGACGCACATGTGGGTATCTTCGGCGACCCAGAGCCCGAGCACTGTATGGTCAACACCCTCTAGGATCCTTTGCAGGTCACCTAGCGCTTCACTCATAGGCCGCTTCCTTGGTCCCTCATCCACTGTACCGAAAGCTCACCATTTAAATCGAACCGAGGCTGGTCAAGACCTTGGCCGACCATGCTATGCCAGACGTCCTCCGTTGACTCTCTGTCAGCGGTTGCAACTTTATTAGCTAGGTCTCCACGACCTCATTCACAAGACGATCAAAATGCTTCCCCAACATTCTTGACATAAAATAGTCATTTAAAAACAGGTTATAAATACAATTTCTATAACGAACTCTCGTCTCTCCACATTGTTCCACATCAATCCACATTACTTACCAATCATATGTATTCCCATCGTCCTTCGTCCATTCTCATCCAATCACATCATTTTCCATCTCATCCAATCACATCATTTTCCATCTCATCACATCTTTCAACATCATATGTATTCCCATCGTCCTTCATCCATTCTCATCCAATCACATCATTTTCCATCTCATCACATCTTTCCACATTTATACTCATCACATCTCATCCACTCGCATCTACCCATATCCACATCTCATCACATCACATTTATTCACATCTCATCCATTCATATCTATCCCGATCCACATCACATCATGTCCATTTCACCTCACATCTCATTCATTCACATCTATCCTGATCCACATCCCATCACATCTCATCCATTCACATCACATCTCATTCATCCACATCTATCCCGGTTCACATCACATCACATCACATTCATTCACATCACATATCATCCATTCACATCTATCCCAATTTACATCATATCTCATTCATACACATCCCATCTCATTCATCCACATCCATCTAATCATTCACATGCATGACTATCCACATCTATCCATACATTCACATCTATCACTTCACATCCACATATATTCACATCACATCACATCTCTTCACATCACATCACATTCTTTCACATACACATCCACATCCATTCTTTCACATACACATCCACATCCATTTACATCACATACACATCCACATCCATTTACTTCCCATCTCACCCTTTCACATATCCTTACATCTCATCATTCACGTCCACATCCATTTACTTCACATCTCATCCACATTCATTTTCATTACACCACATCCCATTTACATCTTATCACTTCCCATTTACATCTTATCACATCCTATCTCATCCCACTTACATCTTATCACATCCATTCACATCCTATCGCATCCCATTTACATCTTATCACATCCATTCACATCCTACCACATCCCATTTACATCTTATCACATCTATTCACATCCTACCGCATCCCATTTACATCTTATCACATCCATTCACATCCTATCACATCCCATTTACATCTTATCACATCCATTCACATCCTATCGCATCCCATTTACATCTTATCACATCCATTCACATCCTATCGCATCCACATCCTATGGTATCCCATTTACATCTTATCACATCCATTCACATCCTATCGCATCCCATTTACATCTTATCACATCCATTTCCCATCCTATTCCCATGTAGTAGCTTTTTCTACTTCGATACTGATAATGGGACTTTTTCTGAATTTCTGCCAATTGCTTGGCCTAGATAAAGGTTCTTTTTCTCGCTGACTATTTCCATATTTGACTATTTCCATATTCTTTTTGAACTTCTCAAATGAATTATATTAAATATTCCTCTTTTGAATAAAAGAATTCATGGGATTAACAAAAATCAATTCTATCCATATTTCTACTTTTGATAAATAATCATAAATTGAATTATACTAAAAATTTCTCTTTTTTTCATTTAATTTCTTGGACCTCAAATATCATGGGAATTCTTCTTTTTGCATTTAGTTATTTGCATTCCAATGTCATGGGAATTCCTCTTTTATCATAAAATAAATCTATCTAAAATTTCTCTTTTCTTTAATAAAATATCTATTAATTCAATATGCCAAGAATTTCACTTTTCCCATTTAAATGATTGAATTCCAATTGTCATAGGGATTCCTCTTTTATCATTCCAATATTTCTCATGCATAAAATAAATTTATATAAAATTCATCTTTGAATTTAAATAAAATATCCATTAATTCCAATATGCTAGGAATTTCACTTTTCCTATTTAAATGATTGAATTCCAAATGTCATAGGAATTTCTCTTTTATCATTTAAATATAATTATCATAATTTTTTCTTTTCTTAATTATTTAATTATACATAAACCTTAAAAATTAATTTTCCATTGAATGTGACAAAACTCATTCTTTTAGCCCAAGATATTCAATCCTAGAATATGGTAATAAGTCCTCTTTTCACATTATGCATAAGAATGAATTATGTATCAATTTCTTAAAAAATTTACCATAGCTCCGTTGTTATTACTGGCAAATTTCAATATTCTTGAAAAGAATAAGACATAGTAATGTAATTATGATAGTATAACTATCTTTTAACCTCATCTGATTTATAGATTTATCTCATAATATTACCATAATTTTCAAGCATATAAGTATAAAAAACCATTTTCTTAACCTCTAGATTCACAAGCCTAGAGTTTGATTTGTGAATTAAGAATTTCTCCATGAGAAGCATCAATTGAATAGAGAATTGGTCATAGGAATGACCATTCTTTGGGGGAGAGAGAGATAAACATAAAAGCATTCTAATTTAAGTATAAATGTAAATTTTTCTTAATTATTCATTACAACACTTAAGAAAAGCTTCATTTGCATTATAAACACTAATTAAGGAACTTCTCAAGCTTGAGAGGGGTTGAGAAGTGAAAACATTGAGAATGGTATAGAAAAAACCATAAAATCACACTTTACCTCTTATTTTTGCTTGCTTCTCTATCATAGAGAAGAAGCCAATCAATTGGTTTGTGTGTTGAAAGGAAAGCTCCAAGGATGGTTGAAGAGAGAGAGAGGCTCCACTCTCTCCAAAAGTAGAGGATTTTTAAGGGATAATAAAAAATATCATTATTTTAGTATAATACTGGCATGGTATAGTTCACAGATTTTTTTAGAAAAGACTAAGGATCTATTTATAGGTGAGGGAGGCCTCTAACCAAGTCCAACTAGGTTCTAGAATTTTCCAAGTTCAAATTGGTTGAATTTGGACAAGATTTGGACCTAGTTTGGCTCCCTTTTGATTTGGTTTGATCGAGGAGAGAGGAGAGATAAAAATATCACAATTTTTTGAGTTAAAAACTCCACCACATGTGTGAAATAGGTGCCTCCTTAAAGTCCCCCCTTCTCCTTACCAAGGTGTCAAAAATGTATCATTATACCAAAATATCTCATTTTTTTGTAATATATCATAGTTTTTTACTAATAAACCTTGTACTCAGTCAACTCTTTATCTTATGTGGGCATTTACTCATTTTTGGGTATTTGCTTTTATTCATTGGATTTATCTCCTCCCCACACTTGGATTTATCTTCTCCCCATACTTGGATTAATCCAATTGATCCATAGGAACCTTAATTGGACCATAATCCAAACATTTCTAAAAATCTAGACCTTTAGGCTAAGGTCCTTTATAAACATTTTCAATTAATTTCAATTGCGCATTGGAAATTTCTATTTGAATTTCTGTTTCAGGGGAAACCATTTTAGACACTAGGAGGATTTTTATATCCAAAAATATCTCAATTCTGGACTACCTCTCTCTAGGCATTTTCTCTCTCCAGGCCAAACCAGTATCTTTCTTTTATTTCAGATAGGGGAATAATTATAAGATCAGAAGAAGGGGAGGTTCTTACTCCTTTACACCTCAAAAGCTGGAGGGAGGAATCTTACACCGCGAACAATGCCTTAAGTCCCTAACTCATAGTCCTTGACACACTCTCTCTCTATGTGTCCAAGGCTTACTATAAGTGCAGTGATTTTATGCATAGAAAGATGCATACGAAAATTTATTTTTATTTCAGAAGAGTTATTCTCATTAATTTTGATTTTATGTATAGAAAGATGCATAAAGAATTTATTTTTATTCCAAAAGTGTTATTCTCATCAAATTTTAGTTTTATGCATAGAAAGATGCATAAAGAATTTAAAAGAGTTATTCTCATTAATTTTAATTTTATGCATAGAAAGATGCATGAAGAAATTTATTTTATTTCAAAACAGTTATTCTCATTAATTTTGATTTTATGCATAGAAAGATGCATAAAGAAATTTATTTTTATTTCAAAGGAGTTACTCTCATTAATTTTGATTTTATGCATAGAAAGATGCATAAAGAAATTTATTTTTATTTCAAAATACTTATTCTCATTAAAATTGAATTTATGCATAGAAAGATGCACAAAAGATTTTTTTTTGAAAGTGTTATTCTCCTTAAAATTGAATTTATGCATAAATAGATGCATAAACCGATTTTTATAAAAGTGTTATTTCCCACTGAAGTTGTTCTTATGCATAAATAGATGCGTAAAGAATCTTTAGATAAAAAAAAAGAATTCTGTTACATTCTATAAATAGATGTGATGAGATATGATGTGAATCAGATAAATGTGAATGAATAGATGAGATGTGATGTCATGTGAATCGGGATGTAAATGAATGATATAGGATGCGAATGAATGTGTTAGCATGTGAATAGGGATGTGAATGAATGATATAGGATGTGAATTGGGATGTGAATGAATGATAAGGGATGTGAATGGATGTAATGTGATGTGAATGAGATAAATTTGAATGAATGGATGTGATGTCATGTGAATCAGGATGTAAATGAATGATATAGGATGTGAATAAATGTGTTAGCATGTGAGTCCGGATGTGAATGAATGATATAGGATGTGAATCGAGATGTGAATAAATGATAAGGGATGCGAATGGATGTGATGTGATGTGAATCAGATAAATGTGAATGAACGGATGTGATGTCATGTGAATCAGGATGTAAATGAATGATATAGGATGTGAATGAATTTGTTAGCATGTGAATCGGGATGTGAATGAATGATAAGGGATGTGAATGGATGTGATGTGATGTTAATCAGATAAATGTGAATGAATGAATGTGATGTGATGTGAATCAGATAAATGTGAATGAATGGATGTGATGTCATATGAATCAGGATGTAAATGAATGATATAGAATGTGAATGAATGTGTTAGCATGTGAATCGGGATGTGAATGAATGTGTTAGCATGTGATTCGGGATGTGAATGAATGATATAGGATGTGAATGAATGTGATAGCATGTGATAAGATGCGATGTAAACTGGATAGATTTTTGTGAATGGATGTGATGTGATGTGAATCGTGATGAGAATAACGATAAGGGACGTGAATGAATGTGTTAGCATGTGAATCGGGATGTGAATGGATGAGATGTGATGTGAAATGATGTGATAAGATGTGATGTAAACTGGATAGATGTTAATGTATGTGAAGTGATGAGATATATGGGTAGATGCAAGTGGATGAGACTGATGAGGATAAATGAGGAAATAAGTGATGAGATAGAAAAAGATGTGATTAGATGAGAATGGAAATACTTATGAAATGAATGTGGATGATGTGGATTGATTTGTGGATAATGTGGATTGATGTGGATGGATGTATGGATGATGTGGATTGACGTGTGGATTGATGTGGATGGATGTACGAAAGATGTGGATGGATGTGTGGATAATGTGGATTGATGTGGATGGATGTATGGATGATGTGGATTGATGTGGATGATGTATGGATGATCTGGGTTGATGTGTGGATAATGTGGATTGATGTGAATGGATGTATAGATGATGTGGATTGATGTGTGGATAATGTAGATTGATGTGGATGGATGTATGGATGATGTGGATTGACGTGTAGATTGATATGGATAGATGTGTGGATAATGTGGATGGATGTATGGATGATGTGGATTGATGTGGATGATGTGGATGGATGTATGGATGATGTGGATGATGGGATTGGATGTGATTTGATGTGGGAATGATGTGATGTGATGTGATAGGGATGATGTGATGTGATAGGGATCGATGAAGAAAAAAACATTGTGGAAAGATGAGAAAAGATCGGGACTAATGTGAAAGGATGTGGAGTGATGAGAAAAGATGGAAATATTGTTGGAACTGTATTTGTATGTGAAATCTGTTTTAAAATGACCGTTTTATGTCAAGAATGCTGGGGAATCGTTTTGACCGTCTTGTGAATGAGGTCGTGTTAGAGACCTATCTGTCAAAGTTGCAACTGCTGATGGAGAGTCAACGGAGGACATCTCGCGTAGCAAGGTTGGCCGAGGTCTTGACCAGCCTTGGTAGAGGGTGCTGACCATAGGGTGCTCGGACTCTGGGTCACCGAAGATACCCACACGTATGTCGGGGAAGATATTGGAACAACAAGTAAGAGTTGTTTTCTGAATTCGGGCATGGATCTGGTTGATTGACCTTGCTGGTCCTCAACGGATGAGTCCATGGCTCTTTTATATGGATCTGTTAGTTGATCTTGCTGATCTTCGACGGAGACTCTATTTTTGTTAAAGTGAACACTTGCCGAGCTAGGAACTATCGAAAAGGCCCCTGAGTGGACAGGGGGTGAGCGTTTTGGTTGCCAATGATGCCATGATGAAGGAATGTTTGGAAATAAGGATTCAACAGGATAATTATAGGATTATGATCACTGACACTATGGTTTCATTAAATGATTGTTTTAAAGACTGTTGAATCAATGAAAAAGGCAATTTCATATTGGGTGTGTAAGTGGTGTGACTAGTTTTAAGTTTGCATGAATATCCGGCTAGGGGGCATGGGAACTCTTTTCCCTGGAACCCGAGATAACCTAACCAAATTCTTAATTGGATCCCATCACTACAGTGGCTGGGTGGTTGGCTAACCCATGGGACTGGATGGGGTAGGCTGGACTGATGGATCCCTAAATTGAGACTCAATTCTGTTCTGGCTCGATAGATGAAGTAAATCCCAAACAAAAATTGTTCTATGGAAGAGAATCAACGGCTGTGCCTCTCAATGAGGAAAAAAGCGTTGGTCTCTAGTATGATCCAAGTACAATCTTTTCCCTAATCTGACTATGGGACTTACGGGTTCGGTCATATTAGTTCAGTTAGATAAGGCTTTTGACTGCGTTAAAGAAAAGTTATCCTAGAGGAATCGCCCGCGCTTTCCGGGAAAGGGAAGTTTTTCCGGGTTTGGTTTTGGAAGAACCGATGGATTAGTCTCTTGTCCGGATATCCGTGGTGGGCGAGGCCCCGAGTATTGTGCCCTGCCCCACGTAAGAAGTGCTACTTCCACTGCTAGCACCCTTGAATTCGTGATGGGGGATAGGGACCTTACAGCTAGTATCAGAGCGAATTGGCTAATGAGGATCAACCGAGAAGCCAAAAATGTCAAAAATTTATGAAGCAGCAGCAGTAAAAATTAAAAATCTGTATAATTAAAAATTTCCATGAAGGACTGTTCAGATAGAAATTTCGGTCTAATGGACCATTATTGTGATAAGGATTGAATGTCACGATCTGAGTGAATTATTATCTGATGATGAGTTTTATATAAGGGATCTTTATCCCACGATTCTGTTGGGTTCACCAGACTATAAGGAACCCTAGAATTAGTTGGATCTTAAGGAAAAGAGTTCTCCTCTAATTTTGCGAGATGAGGACATCTCGCGTTTTTTAAGTGGGGTAGGATATAAGATTCCTCCCTCCGGCTTTTGAGGTGTATAGGTGTAAGAACCTGCCCTTTCTGATCTTATAATTATTCCCCTCTCTGAAATAAAAGAAAGATCCTATTTTACCCTGTTTTGGCCTAGAGAGAGAAAATATCTAGAGAGAGGTAATTCAAAATTGAGATATTTTTGGATATAAAAATCCTCCTAGTGTCTAAAACGGTTTCCTCTGAAATAGATATTCAAAAAGAAATTTCCAATGTGCAATTAGAATAAATTGAAATCAGGTAAAAAGGACCTTAGCCTAAGGGTCCAGATTTTTAAAAAAATTTGAATTAAGGTTCCTATGGACCAATTAGATTAATCCAAATGTAGGGAGGAGATAAATGGAAGAATAAAAGAAAATATCCCAAAAACGAGTAAATTCTCACATAAGATGAAGAGTTGACTAAGGACAAGGTTATTAGTTAAAAAAGAAGAGATATTTAGAAGAAATGATGCATTTTTGACACCTCAGTGTGGGGAATTCCCCTCATGAAGGAGGCACCTATTTCACATGTGTGGTTGAGTTTTAAACTCACAAATAATGAGATATTTTCATCTCTCCTCTCTCCTGCTTCTTCAACTAGATCCAAAAAGTAAGCTAAACTGTCCTAAAAATGGTCAAAAATTGACCAAACTGATCTGGAAAATTCTAGAATCAGTTTGCTTAGTTAGAGGCTCACTTTTTCCTATAAATGAAGCCTCCCCCTTTGTAAATGGTTAATAGTGTTTTATGCACTGTTACTCTATTCCTCCCCAGAGTCAAAAACAGTGAATTCATTGATAATTCATTTGTTTTTGACCATTTTCTCTTCAAAAGAATTGGTGGCCACTCTTGTTGCAAACAAGAGTAGATCCCTCAAACCATCAAGCCAAAGGAAAGCTCACAAAACTCCTAGTAGGTTAGAAATTCTACTTTTTCTTATTCTATTTTATGGTTTTATGATTTTTGCTTTCTTTAAAATGAAAATGGATGTTATGCCTTGCTGGAAAGGCTTTCCCCCTTCTCTTCATTATTGAATTCAGCCTTTCTTTATTCTAGATGTGTAATTAAATTGATGGAATTAAACTTTTCATATTGTTTACTCTTAATAAAGTGAAAATTGATTAGATTAGAATGATTTAAATCGTCTTGGATAATTTCTAGTAAATTTTAGAGTAAAATTTTTGAAAAATGGTCAGCCATACAAAGGAGGTTATGGCAAATTTTTCTTAAATTTGGTGAAGTAAGTTTTATCTTTTTATTATTCAAAAAGAGTAATCCCCACCCACCGCTTGTGTATTCTAAAAGTGTTATTTTTATTCTATGCATAGAAAAATGCATATTAGAAATATTTTTATTATAAAAGTGTTATTTTCATTAGAAATAACTTTTATGCATAGAAACATGCATATTGGGAATATTTTGATTATAAAAGAGTTATTTTCATCAAAATTGATTTTTATGCATAAATAGATGCATAAAAGTGTTACTTTCATTAAAATTGAATTTATGCATAAATAGATGCATAAAAGAATTTTCTTAATTATAAAAGCGTTACTTTCATTAAATTTTAATTTTATGCATAGAAAGATGCATAAAGAATTTATTTTTATTCCAAAAGTGTTATTCTCATCAAATTTTGATTTTAGGCATAGAAAGATGCATAAAGAATTTATTTTTATTTCAAAAGAGTTACTCTCATTAATTTTGATTTTATGCACAGAAAGATGCATAAAGAAATTTATTTCTATTTCAAAAGAGTTATTCTCATTAATTTTGATTTTATGCATAGAAAGATGCATAAAGAAATTTATTTTTATTTCAAAAGAGTTACTCTCATCAATTTTGATTTTATGCATAGAAAGATGCATAAAGAGTTTATTTTTATTTCAAAAGAGTTATTCTCATTGATTTTGATTTTATGCATAGAAAGATGCATAAAGACATTTATTTTTATTTCAAAAGAGTTATTCTCATTAATTTTGATTTTATGCATAGAAAGATGCATAAAGAATTTATTTTTATTTCAAAAGAGTTATTCTCATTAATTTTGATTTTATGCATAGAAAGATGCATAAAGAAATTTATTTTTATTTCAAAAGAGTTATTCTCATTAATTTTGATTTTATGTATAGAAAGATGTATAAAGAATTTATGTTTATTCCAAAAGTGTTATTCTCATCAAATTTTGATTTTATGCATAGAAAGATGCATAAAGAATTTATTTTTATTTTAAAAGAGTTACTCTCATTAATTTTGATTTTATGCATAGAAAGATGCATAAAGAAATTTTTTTTTTATTTCAAAAGAGTTATTCTCATTAATTTTGATTTTGTGTATAGAAACATGCATAAAGAAATTTATTTTTATTTCAAAAGAGTTACTCTCATTAATTTTGATTTTATGCATAGAAAGATGCATAAAGAAATTTATTTTTATTTCAAAGGAGTTACTCTCATTAATTTTGATTTTATGAATAGAAAGATGCATAAAGAAATTTATTTTTATTTCAAAAGAGTTATTCTCATCAAAATTGAATTTATGCATAGAAAGATGCATAAAAGATTTTTTTTTCGAAAGTGTTATTCTCCTTAAAATTGAATTAATGCATAAATAGATGCATAAACGGATTTTTATAAAAGTGTTATTTCCCACTGAAGTTGTTCTTATGCATAAATAGATGCGTAAAGAATCTTTATATCAAAAATAAGAATTCTCTTACATTCTATAAATAGATGTGATGATATGTGAGGTGAATCAGATAAATGTGAATGAATAGATGAGATGTGATGTCAAGTGAATCAGGATGTAAATGAATGATATAGGATGTGAATTAATGTGTTAGCATGTGAATCCGGATGTGAATGAATGATATAGGACGTGAATCGGGATCTGAATGAATGATAAGGGATGTGAATGGATGGGATGTGATGTGAATCAGATAAATGTGAATGAATGGATGTGATGTCATGTGAATCAGGATGTAAATGAGTGATATAGGATGTGAATGAATGTGTTAGCATGTGAATTAAGACGTGAATAAATGATATAAGATGTGAATCGAGATGTGAATGAATGATAAGGGATGTGAATGGATGTGATGTGATGTGAATCAGATAAATGTGAATGAATGGATGTGATGTCATGTGAATCAGGATGTAAATGAATGATATAGGATGTGAATAAATGTGTTAGCATGTGAATCGGGATGTGAATGAATGATATAGGATGTGAATCGGGATGTGAATGAATGTTAAGGGATGTGAATAGATGTGATGTGATGTGAATCAGATAAATGTGAATGAATGGATGTGATGTGATGTAAATCAGATAAATGTGAATGAATGGATGTGATGTCATGTGAATTAGGATGTAAATGAATGATATAGTATGTGAATGAATGTGTTAGCATGTGAATCGGGATGTGAATGAATGATATAGGATGTGAATGAATGTGTTAGCATGTGAATCGGGATGAGAATGAATTATATAGGATGTGAATGAATGTGATAGCATGTGAATCAGGATGTGATAAGATGTGATGTAAACTGGATAGATGTTATGTGAATGGATGTGATGTGATGTGAATCGGGATGTGAATGAACGATAATGGACATGAATGAATGTGTTAGCATGTGAATCGGGATGTGAATGAATGAGATGTGATGTGAAATGGATGTGAAAAGATGCGATGTAAATTGGATAGATGTTAATGTATGTGAAGTGATGAGATGTATGGGTAGATGAAAGTGGATGAGATCTGATGAGGATAAATGAGGAAATAAGTGATGAGATAGAAAAATAAGTGATTAGATGAGAATGGGAATACTTATGAAATGAATGTGGATAATGTGGATTGATGTGTGGATAATGTGGATTGACGTGTGGATTGATGTGGATGGATGTATGGAAGATGTGGATGGATGTGTGGATAATGTGGATTGATGTGGATGGATGTATGGATGATGTGGATTGATGTGGATGATGTGGATGGATGTATGGATGATGTGGGTTGATGTGTGGATAATGTGGATTGACGTGAATGGATGTATGGATGATGTGGATTGATGTGTGGATAATGTGGATTGATGTGGATGGATGTATGGAAGATGTGGATGGATGTGTGGATAATGTGGATTGATGTGGATGGATGTATGGATGATGTGGATTGATGTGGATGATGTGAATGGATGTATGGATGATATGGATGGATGTGTGGATGTGTACCTTTGCAAGGAACTATCGAAAAGGCCCCTGAGTGGACAGGGGGTGAGCGTTCTGGTTGCCAATGATGCCATAGGTACACCGATGAAGGAATGTTTGGAAATAAGGATTCAACTGGATAATTAGAGGATTATTATTAGTGACACTATGGTTTCATTAAATGATTGTTTTAAAGACTGTTGAGAATATGTGAAAAAGGCAATTTCATATTGGGTGTGTAAGTGGTGTGACTAGTTTTAAGTTTCCATGAATATCTGGCTAGGGGGCCTGGGAACTCTTTTCCCTGGTACCCGGGACAACCTAACTAAATTCTTAATTGGATCCCATCACTACAGTGGTTGGGCGGTTGGCTAACCCATGGGACTGGATGGGGTTAGGCGCTGGACTGATGGATCCCTAAATTGAGACTCAATTCTGTTCTAGTTCGATAGATGAAGTAAATCCCAGACAAAAATTGTTCTATGGAAAAGAATCAACGGCTGTGCCTCTCAATGAGGAAAAAAGCATTGGTCTTTATGATCCAAGTACAATCTTTTCCTTGATCTGACTAAGGGACTTACGGGTTCGGTCAGATCAGTTCAGTTAGTTAAGGCTTTTGACTACGTTAGAGAAAAGTTATCCTGGAGGAATCACCCGTGCTTTCCGGGTAAGGGAAGTTTTTCTGGGTTCGGTTTTGGAAGAACCAATGGATTAGTATCTTGTCCGGATATCCATGGGCGAGGCCTCGAGTGTGGGACCCTGCCCCACGCAAGAAGTACTACTTCCACTAGCACCCCTGAATTCGTTGCGCGGTGGGGGATAGGGACCTTACAGTGGGCAACTCTGAATGAGAATAGAACGGTCGTGGCACTTCAAGTGGAGGTTGGTACGGCCGTGGCAGTTGTAGAGGAGAGTGGTACCAAATAGTTTTTTTTTTAGGGAACCTTGAAGACAAGTTTTGTACACATGGGCTATGGTGCCACCCCATTGCGGGTTTTGTACTGATTGCATGCCTGATACGCCAAATGGAGTAGTCGGTTCCAACTAGGTGATGGCAAGGTTGGGATTTCCTTAGGGAGGGAAAAGGGAGTACCTAAGACTAAAGAGGTTGATGGGAGTACTCCGAGGTAGCTGGACAATGATGGGTGGAGGAGTAGCCGACGTAGAGGGTATATCTTTGGTAAGGATTGCTGGATGCTAGTTGGGGGACCAAGGGTTTGTTGTGAAGCTTTTGCTTCCCCTTCTCCTATGCATTCTTTGTGGTTTAGGCCACCTTGGGTTTCCATTAAAGGGTAGGTGACTGCAGAGTGACAAGAGTGCGCATTTGGTGCCGTGGATGATTTGGGGATCCAAATGTGGCGATTTCCCTCATAGAAATATTCAACCAGTAGTAGAGGTTTTGGGATCCACTAGGAGGTTGTTGTTGGCAAGCGAGTGTGATAAGGATAGTTGGGACTTGGAGAGCGTTTGGCCTAGCATTTGTCCTATTCCCTGTGGGCTTGTGGTTATCAAAGTGGTTTCTTGCAAGGGGGACAAGGAGCTTGGGGTTCCGATGTATGAGGATGAAAGTTGGATCCACAAGGTAGAAGTGCCCTCATAATACCCTTGCACCTTTAGGAGCCTTTTAGGTACCCATTGTCGAGAAGGCTTGCCTTATGTGTTTTTGTTAGTGTTGTTAGAAGTGTTACTGTGGTTAGTTTTTTGTGGTGGGTCAGCAGCTTGGGTGGATTTTGAGATGTGGGATTGTGCTGCTGGGGTGGTGGAGTGGATGTGTGAGGCACTGGGTGTTTGGAGTGATGAGTAGCCTTTTTTTTAGTGGTATGGATTTATGTAGATCTGAGGGTGGAAAGATGGCGGTGAGTGGAGGAGTAACTTCTTAGCATGAGGGAACATTAGATACAGGTTCTTCGTCTATCATGAGGACTGTAACCAGCTATAGGGTATCCGTCCTTGCATCCCAGTCTATGTTGCACCAGTTATGTCCCATCCAACCCCTCCAAGGAGGATCTCTTCATGCATTCTTCTTGTAGGCATCACAAAGAGCTTCCCTTCCAAGGGATTATTGCCAATATGGAACAAAAGTGTGATTATGTCTAAACAGTGCACAACTTGAGAGGCCACTGTTGTGACCATGGCAGGAGTTTCTTTCAATGGGGGCTTCCCAAGGGAAAGCCATGTCTCATAAGACATTGGTAACAGCCTTGTAGGATGTTCTATCGGCCCAGAGTGCAGTGGAAACTTTTGTTCCCAATTGTTGCAGCAGCTGGCCTCAATAGTCTTGGTGAGAATGGCACACTGAACTTTGTTGGTGCTTTCTGCTTGGCCATTAGCTTGGGGGAAATAGGGGGGGAAGATTTTCTATGAGTGACTTAAGGAATTCTTGTAAGAGGAATTGGATTACCTCACTAATAAAGTGTGTTCCATTGTCGCTCACAAGCTCAAGGGGGTAACCAAAGCGTGTGATTACTAACTCATACAAGACTTTCGTGGTAGAACGTGCATCGGCTTTACGGGTAGCCTGATCTTTGACCCGTTTTGTGCAGTTGTGCATTGGTAGCAATGATATATCCGGATTAAGTGTACTTAGCTGCAAGACTAATGGGTCTAATGAAATCAATTCCCTAGTTTTCCAATGGTTTCAAGGACATAACAGGGTTTAGGGGCATGTTGTCCTTGAAGCGGGGGATTGCTATTCATTTTGGCATTCATCACACCGCTTGATGTATTCTGTTATGTCTACCATTAAGGTGGGCCACCATAACTCAGTTGTGAGGACTTTGTGAGCAATGATGACGACCGCCGCGAAGTGCCCCCCACCAGCACAGGTAGAGTGAGCCTATTCTAGAAGGAAGACATATTTGTCTTCATCACAGGCACATCTGTGAATCTTGTCTTTCCCCTACCTGTAATGTTGTCCTGTAAAATAAGTTGGTGCTTAATGAGGCGTCGGGCACGGTCCTTGTTTAGGAGGGGGTCAACTAGTAAGCCATTGGCTAGAAAATGTGCTACCTCCTCGCCCCATTCAGGAATTAAACATAATTGGAACAAGGCGGCATCTAGTAAATCATCATCAACATCCAATGGCGGCTCGCCATTGGGGATTCCTGACATATGGTCTACGAAAACATGTTGTGAGCCCTTCCGCACTGTAACAGTGAAGTCAAACTCTAGAAAGATCAGCAGCCATCTTGTGATTCTTCCTATTGTACAGGGCTTGTTTACTAGATAGAGAAGAGCTTGATGGTCTAGGAAGAAGACAAATTTGGTCGCGATGAGAGAAGATAATGGTGAAACTTCTTAATGGCATAAACCATGGCTAACCCTTCCCTTTCAGTTGTGGTATAATGTCTCTCTGCGTGGTTTAGTTGGCGGCTGGCAAAGCTGATGGGAAAATCCATCTTGTGTTCACTAGGTTGGGTCAGCACACATCCAACAGCAAATGCAAAGGCATCGATGTGGACATTTAAGATAATGTCCCAGTTGGGGGACCTCAGAATAGGAGCACTTGCCAAGGCTTTCTTGAGGGTGGTATAAGCCTGTTGTTGGCATTCCTGTGTCCACATAAAAAGGATCAAGAGTCTGTAAAGGGGTGAAGCTATATTAGCATACATAAAAATGAAATGTCGATAATAGCCAACATGTCCCATAAAGCATTGGACTCCCTTAAAGTTGGTGGGTTGGGGCAGCTCAAAGATAAGCCGCAACTTGCTATCATCCGTGCGAGATACCCTATTGGGAGACAATGTGTCCCAGGATTACTCCATGCCTAACCCAAAATGGCATTTAAGTGGGTTCAATGAAATGCAGTATAGCATGCATCTTTCTAGCACCTTACGTAAATAATCAAGGTGTGCCTTCCAAGAGGAGTTGACACAAAGGTCATCCCAAAAGACCTCAAGGAATTTCCAAACATACTCCTTGTAAGCCATGCACATTAGGTGCTGGAAGGTTCCAGGGACATTGGTCAGCCCAAAAGGCATGACGTGGTATGCGTATGTGCCCCTTTCTGTAGCAACAATTGTTTTGTGTTGATCCTTGGGATCAACCCCACCACCTGATTGTAACTAGAGAATTCATCAAGGAAGCTATAGGCTTCCTTTCCTACAACTCGTTTAAGAACATGCTCCGTAAAGGGAAAGGGATAGTGGTCCCGTATGGTGGTGGCATTGACCTTTTTGAAGTCCACGCACACTCTTACTTTCCCAATCTTTTTGGGCACTATCACTATGGGTGATACCCACTCTGTGTGCTCTATTTCATAGATTAATACGACATCAATGAGTCTATTGATTTCTTTCCATACCATCTTGGAATACTTTGGATTCATAGGGTAAGCCCTTTGTTTGACCGATCTCGCTCAATCAACCATCGGAATGGTGTGATTGACTACTTCAGGAGGTACGCCTTTCATATCCGTGTACTTCCAGGAAAAGTAATCCTGGAATTCCGTGAGTAGAGAGATGAGCTTGGTTTCTTCCTTTGTAGAGAGGTCATCTCCGATGTATATTGGCCTCGGGTCTTCACCTAGTCCTGCTAGGTTAATTTCCTTCACCTTGCCTAGACCATCATATGAGATTCCTGGTTGTACATTGTGGGACCTTCGGGCGGAATCATATTGCACAAATCTATCGGCCACCTGAAAGGTTTTGAACTTCTTTGGGACCTGTTTGGTCTCCTTGGCCTTAGGGATTTCTTCTTCAACCAATTTAATGGCTTATTTCTCCACGAGTGCTAGTTTCTTGTTGCGTGCATTGCGCATAGAGCGGCAAAGCCTTTCAGGTTTGGGTTTGGGTTCAATGGGTTCCATTGGCTTAGAGGTGGTCATGTGGACCAGGAGTTGCAAACTCCTTTTGCCATATTTGGTTGAAGTGGTTATGTGCTTCAATTGCCCCTACATTTTTTAACCAATGAGTGTCTAAATTGGTAGGGAAAACACAGTGTTCCTTCCCAGGGAATCCATCGGCTTTGAGAGTTCTGTGTGAGCGTGTTCCCCATGATGGTTCCCTTCTATCAACCTTTTCTAATTCCTGACTGGAAACCTCAGGAAGGTATGCAATGCTAAGCATGTAAAGAGATGTGATCTCCTTCCCATCCGCTATCGCAAACTTAGTTCTTGTGCACCTTGGAAGTATGTCCAAGGTGGAAAGGGTATGCATCCAATTCTCAGAGTCTTTCAGCTTCAAAAGAGGTGCACAGTCCTTGCTATCCTTTTCATCATCTAATGTTTTATGGCAGAGATAGACTCCAGTAGATCTGGTAGTTATTACCGAGTCCTCTGCGAAGGGTTTGCCGCTGATGGGATGTACCTTCCACATGTGTAGGTTGTTCTTGATTGTTTGTTCTTTACTCCGAATGTAGATGTGGTTAGTATCTCAGTCATGGATCATTTTTATCTCCCTTACGAAAGGTCGTCCAAGGATGAATTCGTATGAGACTGGTTGACAGTAGACAAAGTTCATCACCACAAAAGTGTGGTGGAAGGTGATTCCAAGGATCTTTATTTTCAAATCCATCAATAGACCAATGGGTTTGGTAGTTTCTCCGTTCACTGAGTTTTACATGTAATGTTGTGTTATCCATGGCTGGTGCTCCCCATTTTTTCCAACATTGTTTGGTAACAATGCTCACTCATGTCCCCCCATCTAGGATCGTTGTGACCTGGAGGCCATCAAAAGTTACTGGCAACCTCATCACCTTCAAAATATTGTTTGAGTTTATTGACCCAAACTGTGGGGGTGCCAGTGGTTTTGTGGGGTTCAATAAGTTCATCCTCATTGATCACATTTGTAAGATTCCTCCCCCCAGCTTTTGAGATGTACAAGTGTAAGAACCTCCCCTTCAGTCTCTTGTAATCATCCCCCCCTCTCAGGAATGGAAAAAGCTCTTGTTTTACCTTGTTTTGGCCTAGAAAGAGAAAATGTCTAGAGAGAGGTAATTCAAAATTGAGATATCTTTGGATACAAAAATTCTCCTAATGTCTAAAATGGATTCCCTTGAAACAGAAGTTCAAAATGAACTTTCCAATGTGCATTAGGAATTAATTGAAAATATGTATAAGGGACCTTAGCCTAAGGGTCTACATTAAAAAAAATGATTATGGTCCAATTAAGGTTCCAATGGGCCAAAAGGATTAATTCAAGTTTAGGGATGAGATAAATGCAAAGAATAAAAGAAAATACCCAAAAATGACTAAATGCTCACATAAGATGAAGAGTTGACTGAGTACAAGGTTTATTAGTTAAAAACTAAGGTATATTAGTAAGAAAATGAGATATTTAGGTGAAATGATGCATTTTTGACACCACAGTAAGGTGGGAATCCCACTTGAGCTAGGAACCTTCATCATCATCATTGCTTGGGTTTTTTAATTCAAAACAATGTGATATTTTTATCTCTCCTCTCTCCTAGAGTAAACTGGATCAAAAAGGGAGCCAAACTGATCCAAATCTTGTCCAAATTGGGTCAAATTGAAGCTGGAAGGCTCTAGAACCCAGATGGACTTGGTTACTGGCCTCCCTCACCTATAAATAAACCCTCATTCCTTTGTATTTTCATCTTTGAGCTATACCATGCCAATATTATCTTAAAATAAGCATATTTCTATTATCCCTTAATTTTCCTCTTCTCTTGGGGAGCTTGGAGCTTCTCTCTCTCTCTCCCTCTCTCTCCAAAAACTCTTGAAGTTTTCTCTTCTCCTCTTGGTGGCTAATTGATTGGTTGGGGGCTTCACTGCTAATTAAAGAATCAAGCCAAACTTAGAGGTAAGACTATTTTTTTATGGTTTTTTCAATTATCTCAATCACTTTCTTCTTCTCAACCCCTCTCAAGCTTGAGAAGCTTTCAACATGATGGTTTTTATTCAAATCAAGCTTTCCCTAACATTCTTAATGTCTAATTAGAAATTAAGTTAATCTTTATGCTTAATTGTAATGCTTTCCCTTAAGTAAATCTCTCTTAAAAAGAGTAGTCATCTTTATGGCTAAATCTTTAGCAGAAGAATATTTCTCAATGATAATCTCTTATTTTAAAACTAAACTCTAGGCTTGATGAGCTAGAGATTAAGAATTGATATTTTCATGATTTTGTGTTAAATAATGGTTATTTCTTTTTAGATTGTTTATGAGTAGATAAAAATTACTTTAACTCACTCTAAATGAGAAAAGGATTATCCTAACAAATTGGGAAAAGAGGAATGTTTAATTTAGCTTAATCAAGAAAAATAATCATAATTATGCTTATAATTATGGTTAAAATTATGATATGTATACATAGTTTAATTTTAAGCTTAAAAGAAGAACTTCTATCATATTTTCATTACAAGTTTTTATTCAAGTAGAAAAATTGAGAATTATCAGTAATAGTAGCGAAGATATGGCAAAGTTTTCAGAAAAAAATACATATCTTATTTTTATGCATAATGCTAAAAGAGCAATTCCTACCATATTCTAGGTTTAGATATTTTATGCAAAAAGAATGATTTTTATCATATTCATGGAAAAATACTTTTTTAGTATTTATGCATAAATATTTAATTAAGAGAAAAGAGAAATTTTTGATAAATTTATTTTTATGCATAAGAATTTTGATGTAAAAAGAGGAATTCCCATGATATTCGAGATCCAATCAATTAAGTGTTAAAAGAGGAATTTTTGGCATAATTCAAAATATGAGTATTTATCAAAAGTGGAATTCTAAGTATTATCTTTTTTATTCAGAAATATGGGTAGAATTGATTTTGTAAGTCCCATGAATCTTTTATTCAAAAAGAAGAATATTGAATATATCTTATTTTGAGAAATTTGAGAAAGCATGGGAAAATATCTATCAAGAAAACTTGGATAATTCTTAATCAGAAAAAGGGAATCTGGAATCCTGGGAGGATCAAGGATTCAATAAGTAAACAAAAATTTAGATTTATTTCTCAATAATGAAGCTTAAGGAATGAAAACACAATACGTAAATGCTCTTTCTAATTTTTTACTATAGATTTTTGATAAAGTTCATTTTTCCTTTTTAAACCTTTAACAATACTCTGATACGTAGATTTAATGGGATCAAGAAAAAGTTACCTTCAACTAAGCCAAGCAATTGGCAAAAACTTAGAAAAGTTCTATCAGTATTGAAAGTAGAGTAACTATACTAAATGGATGTGATGTGATGTGGATCTAAATAGATGTAAATGGATGTGATGTGATGTGGATCTGAATAGATGTAAATGGATATGATGTGATGAGAATGGATGTGATGTGATGTGAATGGGCGTGATGTGATGTGATGTGAATGGACGTGATGTGATGTGGATGGATGTGATGTGAATGGATGTGATGTGATGAGAATGGATGTGATGAGATGTGGATGGATGTGAATGGATGTGATGTGATGTGATGTGGATGGATGTGAATGGATGTGATGAGATGTGGATGGATATGAATTGATGTGATGTGATATGAATGGATGTGGTGTGATGTGGATGGATGTGAATGGATGTGATGAGATGTGGATGGATATGAATTGATGTGATGTGATATGAATGGATGTGGTGTGATGTGGATGGATGTGATGAGATATGGATGGATGTGATGTGATGTGATGTGGATGGTTGTGAATGGATGTGATGTGATGTTGATGGTTGTGAATGGATGTGATGTGATGTAATGGATGTGATGTGATGTGGATGGATGTGATGTGATGTGAATAGATCTGAATGGATGTGAATAGATATAATGTGAGGTGAATGGATGTGAGGTGAATGGATGTGAACAGATGTGAATAGATGTGAATAGACGTGATGTGAGATGAATGGATCTGAATGGATGTGATATGATGTGAGTGGATGAGAATGGATGTGATATGATGTGAGTGGATGAGAATGGATGTAGGACGATGGGAATGGATATGAGCGGATGTGGAATGTGCGATGTGAATTAATGTAGAAGAATGTGGAATAATGAGAAATGACCTGGATGTGGAAAGATGGGAGTTGTTGGAAACTGTAATTTTATATGAAACCTATTTTTAAAAGATTGTTTTATGTCAAGAATGCTGGGAAGCATTTTGACTATCTTGTAGATTAAGGTCGTGAGGACCTATGTGATAAGGTTGCAACCAGCTGACGGAGAGTCAATGAAGGATGTCTTGCGTGGCACGGTCGACCGAGGTCTTGACCATATAGTACTCGGGATCTGGGTTGCCGAAGATACCCACACGTGCGTCGGGGAAGAAAAATGAGTTGGAGTTGTTTTCTGACCACGGGCATGGATCTGGTTGATTGGCCTTGCTGGTCTTCAACGGATGAGTCCATGGCTCTTTTATATGGATCTTGTTGGTTGATCTTGATGATCTTCAATGGAGAGTCCATCTCGATTTTCTTATGTGATTATATTCCTGTGTACTATGAGCTAGGAACTACTGAAAAGGCCCCTGAGTGAGCAGGTGGTGGGCATTCTGGTTGCCAATGATATCATATGTTCCACAGGAACACGGATTATGGAAGGAGGCTGGAAGCAATTAATGCGAGAGAGCGGGATTGTAGCCATGGAAACATAAAGATGCACATAATTTTTCCATATTTCTGTGCCGAAGTGCAATGTAAATCGTTTTTGGTCAATGTGGGTTCTAAATGAGAGTTCTAAGTGTATTAAGCAAGGCTCACTTATGGGGTTGTCTGCCCATGTGTGAAAGAGGCCAAGGGTTAGGGTTAGTGACATCTTTATAAAAGAGATGTTAACTAAAGAAAGGGCACGTTTTTTGGCCATTCTCATAAGCTATTGAGTAAAGCTCTTGAGTGAAGCTCTTGAGCTCTCTAGCTACTATGGCAACTCTCTAACTCTCTCTCTATTGTACTCTAATGAGCATTAAGCTCCAATGAGTATAGCTCTACTTCTTTCTCTTAATCTGTTTTAGCGCCATTGAAGTAGATTAATCTATGATTAGTTGAATGCTTCTTTCTTTCTCTTGTGTATGCTGCATGCTTGTAGTGTGTGTGTGTGTAGTCTCCATTGATGCAAGCTCTTGCCCACTTCATTGGCAATGAGTTATTCATGGATAGACTCTCTCTATGAGCTTGTGGGTTTGTGAATGTTACATTCTATGCTTGCTTAAGCTTGTGGGTTAGTAGATGCACGCTTATGGGTTTGTAGGCATTAGGGAAAGCTAAGATTTAATCAATGTTTGAATGGGATTAAGAGATTGCCATGCATTGCTTGTTCTCTTGATTAGTGTAGTGGATTTAAGGAATTGAGAGATTGATTGAGGTGTTGAATGGTTGAATCGTCAAGTGGTGGTTTGTGTATGTGAGCTCTCCCTATGAGATAAGCCTTCATGCACTAATCGGGTCGAGTCCTCGGATTGACATTGTGTTTCTTAACACATTTGTTGATTGGTAGTACTCTATGAGCACTATATTTCACGGTAGAGAGAATCGCTCTACAATGGCGCTGCTGCCGGGGAGCGAGTGCCTACATTAGTTGAGCACCATACACACACTACCACTCCTTGTTAAGCTCCAATCGGTTGCAAAACTGTTGGATAGGAGAGCAGGCTTTGGGACTAATTTTGGTATTTATTTAAGACTAATCTGTTGTTAAATTCTCTTTATATGTCTTGCAATTTGAGTGCGATTGGCTAGCTACGCTTCTCCCTTGAGGTCAGGACAAGGATTCAAAACACGGGAAGGATTGGAGGTAGACGCTAAACCTGCAAATTTCAATTTGTGTGCGAAAGAGAGAGGCCTGTTTTTGCATTTCTGTCATTCTGTTTGAGGATAATTTTTACAGTTTCAATTTTCTGCATGTTCGTTTTATTTTCTGTTCTTAGCCTAGTTTAGTTTTCTGCATCTTTAATTTTGTGCATTTTAGTTCTCTGTTAAACCTGCATTTTTTCTCTGTTAAACCTGCACCTGTAGAGAAACTGAAATCTGTACACACACATGAAGACTGAACAATTCGAATTTGCTGCAAATCTCACAGCTGCACATGCATTGAATTCGTTGCAAATCTCACAGCTGCACATGAATTGAGTTCACTACACACGCACTTCAAAAAAGGAAAAAAAATAATAATAAAAGAAGGTAGCTGTGCGTGAACAGGGCACCGCGCAGAGAGACCCACACACCGCACCATAAAGACCGCCACTGCACCGGATAAGGGGGTCAAAAAAAAAGTGTCTGGAAAATTTTTCATTTTCTACCGTAAAAATTTGGGAGGTTATCTAACTTTTCGAGCTAAGTTAGAAAACACCCATCATCAAAATTTCGGTCCCGGAACCATTTTCCCATAGTGAGCTCAGTATGGGAAATTGGTAAATTTTAGGCGATTTTTGATCCTGAAAAATACACTATTTTTTTGGCCTAATGTGTTCGAGGGGGTTCAAAATGGCTTATGGCAAAGTTTGAGCCAACTTGAAAATTTTTGGATTTTTTTAAAATTAAAAAAATAAATTAAAAAAAATAACTTAAAATTGGACCTTATGCACTTGCGGTCGGGACGTCATATAGACACTGCCATAGGGTCTAGGGCACCTTCTAGAGTGCCTACGCAGGAAAGTGGGACTCAATCGGTAGAAAATTTGGCAGATATTGCTGAAACCTTTTCCGAATCCCAATCTGATACCCTTTCCAGGACAACTAGCTCATTGTCTATGGACAATCTAGGGCCGTCAAATAGTCATCCCTTAGCCCCAAATAAGACACCCACAAGATCTTTTAATCCATTTGAAGCCGACATCATGGGGTTACCACTCAATGTGAGACTTCAATATGTCTACACGAATGCTCAAGGAGCTGAGATCTTTAGGGATCCACAACAATGGTATCTCGTTAAGATCGCAGACTTTTTCTCAGAGCTTGATAGAGCACCTCTAGTCAATGACCAGGGTAACATGTACATGGGTGGAGATGGTGTTCACTACGAAGTCACCTATCATCCAAAGAATGTAGACAAATTAGGGGAGCTCTCTAAAAGTGAGTTCTTAGACTTATCAAAGCCTTCCAGAGCAAGGGAGTCTAGAGATGATTGGCTCATTGAGCTAGACATGCCTGGACCATCCAATGCCCAGTCGTTAAAGCCATCCATAGATGATTTACTTTTTGTAGATCTAAATTTGGAAAGGGACAGGAAAGGCAAGAGCAAAATGGATTAGGGGGCTGAGAACCAATGGGAGTTTGTACGACAAATTCCAGTGATAAAGGTTTTTCAGGATGACCCACTTCAAGAGGTCTATAAGGACTCTTTAGAAGGATATTATGCCACAACTAGATTGCTAGAGCGAGATCTTCCTCTAGCACTTGTGGTGGTGGTAGTCGAGAAGCTTGCAAGATACAAGAACCGAATCGTTTGATAAATGGGCCAATGAATACCGAACCTTAGATTGGAAGGAAATTCGTGAGGTCACGTGGAGAGGACAACCATTATTCATGGAAGTGTTCTCAACTAATACAGCTAAACCAGGAGAGACAGCCTTTCTTGGAGAAACTGTTGCTCCTCCCCTAAGAGAGTTCACTAGAGAGGGACCCTCAACATCAAAGTGGACCACTGCAAGTAGCCCAACTCTAGCACCAAGATATTATCCTACACCAAAAGTGTGACCACAGATCACACCACAACAACGTTTCTCTCACTATGACAATCGGAGGGTAGGGGAGCCAACTCGGCCTCCCATAAATGCACCTCCTGAAATGCGGGTAACAAGATCTTTGGAGGGGGTTGGTGAGGCAGGTAATAGGGGACCCACACCAATTTGGGATGCATGTGGACCATCTTACCAAAGAGAGGAACAGTTCCCACTGAGAGTGAGAGGCCGTAGGCCCGATGATGAGTATTCAAGATGAGTAAGGCCATCAACTCTTCAGAAACTGGTAAAGAAGTACGAAGGGTCGGGAGATCTATATGACCATGTAGCAGCATTTAGGCAAGGAGTTCGAGCTGAGCAAGTGACAAGCATATGCAAATTGAAGGATTTGGGCTCACTCTTGAGGGAAAGGCCCTTGCTTGGTTTCAGGCACTAGAGGTTTCAGACAAATCTTCTTTACGAGTTTTGGAAGAGAGATTCATTGCTGCTTTTTCCTTGATGGGGATTCAGCATGACACAGTAGCAAGTATCTACTCTTTCAAGCAAGGCAAGACTGAGAGTGTTAGAGACTGTGTAAATAGGATGAATCAGTACATTAATCGTTGCCCAGAAGATGAGAAGCCCACCCAGAGTCGATTAATTTCTCTCTTCTTAAAAGGACTCAAAAATTCAACACTGCACACACATCTCTATTCAAAGAAGCATACAAATTTCAATGAGTGTTGCCATGATGCTATGGGTTTCACAGATAACTTCAAATTCCAAGATGGTAGTAGCCCTGAGGTGTAACCTAGAGATCAGTGGGGTGATGACCAAAGTTCAAGGTCTAGCGCAATAGTAAATCTAGACCAGATAGCTAACCTAGTACTAAGGAGATTGGGACAAACCTATCGCCCACCCATGTAGCCACAATAACAGCAGCAGCGAATGAGGAGTGTACTACCTACAGGTCCTCATCTTTGTGGAGCATGTGGCGGTAACCATAAAACTGAAGAATGTAATACCTTTTCTCCTCTAGTCACAAACCAACCCACAAAGAAGTGGTGCCAGGCCTGTGCTTGGAATTATACCCACACCACACAGGAATGTACTCGCATTGCAAGAATGATACGGGAGCGTGAGTAGCAAAGGGGTGCAGTGGCTCCACAAATGCATCAGCAGTATACTAATTTTGAACGTAAGCCACCGATGGCACAAGAGCAAGCACGACCTGTACTTGGAGCTCAACCTCCTGCTCCTGGGACTGCTCCTGTGAGGTTTGTTGACTACGACAATTCAAATATGTGTAGAGACTTGGTAAACCCAAGCTATGTGGAGGAGGAATATGCATCATATTCATCCAAGGAAAATCTCTTTGAAAGTCCCGCATATCCAAGCCAAGCACTGGGAGAACGGGGGAACAAAATTCTTTGATGTTTCTAGGCGGCTACCAACCTAGGACTCCAGGCCCCTCAGGTCAATGGCAGCAAAGGAAAGTAGAAGCCAAACTAATGGGCCCCTATTATGAGTGCGGAGAACCCCATTGGGCGCATGATTGTCCACATCGCCCAAGGAAAGCAGCTCGATCCAATACAACAGTACCACAGTTTCCACCAATTGAAAGATATTGTCTAGGGTGTTGTGTAGAACACTTTCCAAAGGATTGTTTGCTGAAACCACATGAGGAAGGCACCTCTCAACCAAAGGTCTCACTCAACTTTGTAGAGGCAGTTCCATCGCCACCTTCATCAGAGAGAATGAGGGTGTCGTGCCACTTAGAGTCATGACTAGATCACAGACACGAAATGCCAAAATGCAGATTGATGAGACACCTCAAACTAGGGATGCAAAGGCAAATCTAGTGGGGACCCTACATTCCAATAGAAAAAGGACCACTAGGAGAAAAAAGAACCGCAACAAGCAAACTAGGAGTGCATCCAGTAGTTCTCAAGAAGTCTCTAAACAAAACATGAAGGATCAAGCTTTTACATCCCAAGAAGTGCATGAGGAGCATCAACCTCAACCTGGGCCTAGTGCTAAACAAGATGAGGCTAGTACAAGCGAGGATAGTTCTGGGGGTTCTGTTTTTGTGGATAAGGTGAACGAGACTCTAGATGCCATCATTGATGCTCATAGAAGTCGCATTGCAGCTTTATCTGAGCTATCCAAGAAGCTTCAAGAATACCCAAACCCTCGTGATGAGGAGAAGATCAATCTATACTTGAGGGCCCACCTCCACCTATCCCTCGGGGCCCAACCTCTCTTAAGCCAACATTAGAAACCATACCAGAAGCTCAATCAATACTTGAGGGCCCACCCCCACCTATCCCTCGGGGTCCAACCTCTCTTAAGCCAACATTAGAAACCATACCAGAAGTGTCATCAAGCTGGGAAATGAAAAGTGAGCTGATCTCATAGCGAGAAGTCTGCACCAATTGACACCCCATTGAAAGAAGGCATTCTGCCACCACCTAGTCTTGCCTTCCCATGCAATGATGAAGTAATTGATGCTAACGAGGACATGGCAAATGAGATGTGGACGCAGTTCATGAGAAAGTTAATGAGAATATGTCCTCTATTATTTCACCTCCATTCTCTGAAGTGTATTTTACCAGGAACACAGAAAATAACTTTAGACGCCCAAGCATCTAGGAGGAAGTTCAACCAATTGTTTCACCTAGAAGTAAGCATACAATGAAAACCTTACCATCTTATTTGGGAGAATATGAGAACTGTTCTCAAACCTTGAGGATACCCTCCATGCATAGAAGGTTGACAAAGGAGATGGATATGGGTATCGTGCAAGCTATTTTGTCAGTAAAAGTGGCTTGTACCATACCTTTGCTTGATTTGATAAAGCTTCGACCAGAGTTGTGGAATGATATTGCCACATGTTTGTCAGAGCAGGTATTGTTACAAAAGGGTCACCATCATTGTACTATACACCCTGAGACAAAGCATGTTATGCCAGTTCCTATCAACATTCCTATCAACAAAGTAGGAAAATTTTGTGAGGACGATCAAGGAAATGCTACCCTCCCATTAGAAGTGCGAAAAGTAGCTTCAACTGCAATACTTGACAGTGGTGCAGGAGTGGGCATTGTGACAAGGTCCATTTGAGAAAAGTGGGGCAAACCAGCTATTAGGAGTACCAGGATGCGCTTGCAGCTAGCAGATGGAAGCTTAGAACATCCCATTGAGCTGCTAGAGAACATATTGGTCACCACATGTGGGATTGAATACGAGCACACATTTGCAGTAGTGGATTTCGGAAAGCATCCAAACTATGAAGTGATATTAGGTAGACCATTCATGCGACAATTTCAAATGATTCAAGATTGGGGATACAATTATTTGTACCTCCGACATGATTCTGTCATCACAAGGGTCAACCTAAAGAATCACTCATATCATGATGTAACAAGGTCTCCAATAGATAAGTTTTATTCTGCTTCATCTGAGGGCTCAAGAGTTACATTGTCAGATGGGCGAGAAGATCTGTGGATGTGTGGAGCCTCATGTAAGGATTTCAACACTAAGAGACTTAAGGGTAATCGAAGTGTATCAGATGAGGCATACATTCCACAACCCTTCCCTGAGCACTTAATTGATCCCCTAGAATGGAGTCATGTCCTTGCAACATTATTGACATGTGCTTTACCTAAGCCAATTCAATTTTGTGACTCTGATGGATATGACATTATTCCTATATGAATGGTACAACCACGTGACCTTCTAGATGATTTGTACTACTATGGGGATGCATCCACAACAGCACTGCATGTAGAGGAAGTCTCAGTGGAGGATTTAACACTCGAATCTGCTAATGATGCTGATAAGGAAGATGGATGGGACTCTGACTTTGATGATGATGTGATGATCCCCGAGGAAGAGTTAGGAAAGGCACGCCTACTCTTGAGAGAAAGGGAGGTTCAAATAGAGATCCTTCGAAGCCGACCTAAAGGTAAATGCTGTAAGAGCCATAAGAGAATCCGTAAACAAGATGAGAGGGAACGATGTGAGAGAATACAAAAAGAATACGAGGAGTTTAAGAATGAACACTCTCGACCACCACCTCACTTCTCAGGAAAGAATGGATATCTATACTATGTCCAAGCACAAGATAGTATCAAAGACCAAGTAAAACGATCAGATGGATTCCAACCAGGAGAAAAGCTAAAAATTGTTAGCAAAAATCGTAAAAAAACAAAGAAACCAAAACAAAAACTCAAGTCTCAACCGATTCAAAAGAGAGTGTCAGAAGTGCAAAGATGACGGTTGAACAAAAAACTCTAATGCAAGATTGCAAAAGAGAGCTCAAAACCGCATGGTCTTTAATTAGTGATGACTCAAGTGGACAAGAACAAGGTCTCAATGTTCCCCCCAACTTCACACAGTACACTCTTCAAGATCGGAAGATTGTTCTTCAACAGCCCATGCGACAAAAGCCAAGCATGCCAGGGGTTTCATATGATGGTCCAGAAGATGCAAAAAAAATTGATATCGCTAAGCCAGGAGAAGAGCCTTGCTATGTGTGGATTGCCACAGACTTGTCCTTAGATGAGGAGAAGTTATTAATTCGAACAATAAAGGAGTATCGCTTGCTTGGAGTTATAAAGACCTCAAAGGAGTTGATCCAAGCATATGTCAGCATACAATTCCATTGCGAGAGGATGCAAAGCCTTCCAAGCAACGTCCTTATACTTACAATGAGAATTTTGCACGAAAGATAAAAGAAGAAATAGACAAGCTCTTAGAGGCAAAATTTATCTATGAGATTGAACACACTGAATGGGTCTCCCCATTGTAGTGGTGCCCAAGAAAAATGGAAAACTTCGAGTATGTGTAGACCTCAAGAAGGTAAATGCAGCTACTGTACGTGATCATTATCCACTTCCAATCACAGATCATGTTTTGGAACGAGTTGCAGGGAAAAAGGCATATAGTTTCTTGGATGGATTCTCCGGTTACAATCAAGTGTCAATTGATCCAAAGGATCAACACAAGACAACCTTTGCTACTGAAGATGGCATCTTTGCCTATCGTGTTATGCCATTTGGCCTAACAAATGCACCTGCAACCTTTCAGCGGTTAATGAGTCATGTATTCAAGGAGTACCTTAGGCTATTTCTTGAGATCTTCATGGATGATTTATGTGTTCACTCACAAGAGCGTGATGATCATATAGAACACCTCAAACTTGTGTTTCAAAAGTGTCAAGTTTATCATATATGCTTGAATCCTGACAAGTGCAAATTCATGGTAAGACAAGGGAAAATTTTGGGCCATATTGTTTCTCGCAATGGGATTTCAACAGATATGGATAAAATTGATGTCATTGTCTCATTACCTCAGCCTATCAACCCTAAAGGGGTACAAATATTCATGGGACATTATGGCTATTATTGTCAATTCATCTACATGTACGCTGTCCTAGCCAGACCATTATATGCTCTTCTTGTAAAGTTTAATTGGACTGACGAGTGTGAGGAATCCTTTGAAAAGTTGAAGCAAGCATTAGTGACTGCACCCATCTTACGGGCACCAGATTGGAACCAAATCTTTCATGTCCATATTGATGCTTCAAACTTTGCAATTGGATGTATTTTGGCTCAATCGGGAGAACATAATAAGGATTTCCCAATCTCATATGCTAGTCACAGTTGAACAATGTTGAGAAGAATTATACCACAACAGAAAGAGAAGGTTTGTCCATGATATATGCAGTGAAAAAGTTTCGCCATTACCTTTTGGCAAACAAATTTATATTTTTTGTGGACCATCAAGCACTGCTATATTTGGTGAATAAGCCTTGTGCAACTGGAAGGATTGTGAGGTGGTTTGTCATCCTTCTTGAGTTTGATTTTGAAGTGGCAGTCCAAAAAGGAACAACTCATCTTAGGGCAGATCATTTGTCTCAAATCACCTCTGGAGAAGCTCCTGTGGGTGTGGATGATGTTATGTTAGATTCAACACTTTTCCTTGTAGAGACAGCTCCTAAATGGTCTGAACCCATCTTAGAAATTTTGACAAGTGGGCAGATACAACTAGCGGGTCCTAATGTGGACCTATGGTGACCATTTAAGTTAATCTTAGGGAGATTGTATCGTCAGGGTAATGATGGAGTGTTGCGGCTTATACCTAACCCTGACCAATATGAGGAGATCTTCGAATGGGCACATGAGAGTGTTGGTGGAATCCATGCATTAGCTACTACTTGTGTGCGACGTATAACTCAGGATGGGCAATGGTGGCCTACCATGCATGCGGATGCTAAAAAATTTGTTCGTAACTGTGCTTCATGTCATATTCAACAACCAATTCATAATGTCACATTATTCCAAATTTCAACTACACCAAGTTGGAGTAAGTATATTGTGGACTATCTTAAGCATGGTCATACTGATCGAACAATTCCTAAACATTGAAAGCATGCTATTGAAGTTGAAGCGGCCAACTATATGCTGATAGAGGGCCAATTCTACAAGAGGGGCAAGGATGGCAACTTGCGCATGTGTGTATGTGAAGCTGACTACTTGAAAATCTTGACTCATGCACATGCAGGTGTTGGGGGTGGACACTTTTCGTTCAATACCACAGCTAAGTTGATTAGGTGGTCTGGGCTTTGGTGGCCAACCTTACAAATGGATGCCGAAGAATATGTGAAACGTTGTGACGATTGTCAAAGGACCAAACCTCCCATCACAAAGGACAATATGCCATTGCGGCCTATGTTAAGCACACGTGCATTTGCCAAATGGGGTATTGATTTTGTCGGTCCCATTAAACCTCTAGCTCGTCACACGTATGCCGAATATATTATAGTCACAACTGACTATTTGACCAAATGGGTAGAAGCAAAGGCTACAGTAAAAAATGATGCCATAACCACAGCCAAGTTCTTGTATGAGTACGTGTTTACACGCTATGGCTTACCTATTGAAATCGTTAGTGATCAGGGTGTGCCCTTTGTGAATGAGGTCATAGAGTTTTTACTTCAAGAATTTATGGTAATTCACAAGCGTTCTGCACCCTATCATCCATAGACCAATGGTCAAGCTGAGAGTACTAACAAGATTCTCTGCACAGCACTCACAAATATTGTTGAGGGACATAGGACTGATTGGGAGCAAAAGTTGCACTCAGTTCTTTGGGCATATAGAATAGCCTATAAAACATCTGTGGGCATAACCCCATTTGAGCTTGCTTTTGGGCTAGATACAATTCTTCCCATTGAATTTCTTGTACCTACTCTACGAGTTGCTAAACAATTGGACTGGACTGGTCATGAGCTTTCTCAACGCATTGATGAGTTGGAAAAGCTTGATGAGACCCGCTTATTGGCGGTAATGGGGATGTATGCCGAGAAGAGGAGACAAAAGCAATGGTATGATAGAAATGTAACAACTGGCTGATTTAAAAAAGGAGACCTTGTGCTCTTGTACACACTTAAGAAGCATAAGAGAAAGCTCAAGAAACATGGCCTAGGACCATTTGTGATTAATGAGCTTACTCCAAGTGGTGCAGTGCGTTTAGAGACACTAGAAGGTGAGCAAATGGCTAACTTCATTAATGGAAGTCATCTCATGAAATACAGTGAACCATTAACTGAAGTCATGCTTCAACAAATGCATGCTGCCCACACACGAAAAGAAGCACATGACCTACTTAAACATCAGGCTCAAGAAGAAGCTAAAGCTAGAATTGCAAAAGCCAAGGAGCGTCACAAAGCTTCTGTGTTGACCTTACAGTTGGCTACTGATGAACAATATGTCGATACTTTCAATGTTCATGTGTGTCTTCATCTTCATGAGACTACCTACTTTGTCTCTGCCTTAATTGACTTTGGTGTAGATTATAATGTTCTCTCATTTGACACATGGGTAGCCTTGGGACAACCAACACTTGTGCACATTCCTATTGACTTACGAAGCTTCTCAGGTGAAGATAACCCTATAGAGGAAAAATGTGTCATTATGATGTCCATTCAGGATCACCAGATGTCAGTTCCCTTTTATGTGGCTAGTAAGTCCAAGGCAATGGTAGAGGCTATTCTTGGTCGATCGTGGTTAAGTGCTACCAATTGTTCATTAGATTGGAAGAATAGACAATACAAATTGCAAATTGATTCTGATTGCATCTTGGGAACTGCTGCTCCACGAGTTTTATCATGTCAAAAGGGTGGTAGTTCTACCTTACACAACCCACTTTCAACATCTGCTCTTCAAGCTCCAAGACAAATGATGTGGATAATCAATGAGTCCTCAAATGAGGGCCATAACTGGCATGTTCCAACTACTCTAGTCACTACTCAAAGAAGGCCAAGCAAGAAGGAATTGTCAATTTGGGTACCCAAAGATGCGTACAAACTTGTACCATCTAGCCTAGTTGCTAAACCTCCTAAAAAGCATATCTTTTCCAAGCCTAAACCTCAGATTGTTATTCATTGGGTCCCAAAGCATGTTC
This sequence comes from Cibotium barometz, assembly GCF_041138505.1. Classification (NCBI taxonomy): domain Eukaryota; kingdom Viridiplantae; phylum Streptophyta; class Polypodiopsida; order Cyatheales; family Cibotiaceae; genus Cibotium; species Cibotium barometz. The sequence goes on from NC_141051.1 coordinate 13,874,131, forward strand.
TTAAAGCACAAGGCTATTATGAGGGTGCAACAGCACTTTGGCTTCCCCAATGCCATGGTTTGCTAGAGCCAAAAGAGTGTATCAATAAGATTCCAAAAGCCACTCTTGGTTTTTCAGATCAGTGGGTGCAAAGGAAATCAACACAACCTCTTCAAGATAGGATAGGTGGTTGTAATAGCACCTACAAATCTACTTGTGTTGACCTTCCCCAAACATGTATTGAATCACCAGTTGTCCCAACTTCTCCTTGTTACACAATTCCACCATCAATTTGTGTACCTAAGACAAATCCAACTTTACATGAGTCTCTTTTGAGCATAGATTCTAGCACTTCACTGCCTAAATCCTCTTATCTTGCTCAAATTCCTTGACAATTGCTATCCTTCCCACCTCTTAAGAAGGACATACCCAAAACCAAAGGTAAGGCATTAACACTACAATTGAAGCTCTTTGGTAGATCAGTGTTTGAATAGCCACACTTTTACTAATGTGGTTCCTTATGCCTTTACAGGATTGTGTTCTTTTTGAGGTGATCTTATCTACATTATTTTTGATAGGGATTGTAATTATGGATATGAGTGTATAAAGTTTGAAGTTTCTAAATTTCATTGTTCTATGCCCAGATACCTCCTGATGGATACTTGGCGAGATACATGTCCACCATGCATTGACCCTAATAGTACTCAACCTGAACATCGTGGGGGTTATAGTGCTCCTCCTTTTCAAACTCATTCTAGGTACTTTTATGCTCCCTTAGGTGAAATTTGCTGTGGGCATCACTTGGTCACTTTATTCTATCAACAACATCATCCATTTCACACATTTGTTGGCTATGCCGCTCTTACTTTCGACGATACGACACGGGCTTAATGAAACAAATTCTGGGAATTACACCCCAATGCCATAACCTTCTTGATGTGAGAGTACCAGACCGAGGACCAAATCAACGTAGATTACCTGAGAAGGTTCAAGCACAACAATGGAGGGATACATGCATAAATGACTTGCAACCACCTATCTTGCAAGCCCTCCTTCCCCCAGCCTCAATATGTCAATTTTGGATCACTATGAGTACCTATATTGAGCAATTCCAAAATTAAAATTGTCTACTTAACCTTCCCATAGAACCAATGCCATAGTTTAGCGAGGAAGCACTCCTTCCTCTACCACCTTCTCCAGAGGCCGGCTTTTGTATAGGGTTGTCCTTGCATCCTGAAGTGATTGATACCATCTTTCTAGTAGAAGTGGACACGGATCCACCACCAGTGCAAGGGTAAGCTCATCAACTCCACAATAAGATCAACAAGCCAGGGTACTTTTCTCCCACTGGGTTTTTTCCCTCGGCTATATTCGGTGATTGGCACCAATAACAAATTTTATTCTTTTCTTTTCTTTTCTTGTTTGTTAATAAGACATTTTGCAGAGATCTTAGCTAAACAAGAGCATACAAACATGCCCCAATAGTCCACCTACTATGCACAAAAATTAGGAAGGGGGGAGACATGCAATGCTTACAAAGAGCAAAGAGAAGCAATCTGCACAACATCAGCAATCCATCAATGCAAACTCACAACATCAACGAGCACTACAACAGGTGTTTAAAATTAAAATCTTTTGTTCTTTATGTGCTTTTCACTTTTGCATATATTGTTTGCATGTTCACACACAGTTGGCTGGTTTAAGTTTTAAATTAGTTGTTACCATGTGGTGAGTGATTTCTAGATTCTTAGAGGACTTAGTAGAAGGTATTTCTATTTGAAGACGGTGTAAGATATATGCCAACGGAGTATGCCAAGTTCTTATGCTCTCAAAGTATATTAGTTATCCCTAGTGGTAGCTACCTCTGGGCTAGGTGCTACGATTAATAAAATTTTTACGAAAATCATGCCCTAAAAAATATATACAAGTGAATTGAGACATGACGTGTCTACAGCCATGTGGAATGCTTAGTAGGACCTTGGGTTGTCTTAGCACCTTGGGGCCGATGCCTTGGTTTCCATGGGGTGAACACTGATGTCTAAAAGATTAAGAAGAATACCTTCAAGGACTCTATCGCCTTGATAGATGCTGGTAGGACTCTGGGGTACATTATGGACCCTCGAGATCGATGCCCTCATCTTCATGGGGTACTCCTTATGTTAAAAATAAAGAAAAGGGTCTGTTGCCCTTGAGATACTTAGCGGCCTTTAGATTCTCCTGGTGGAGGTCTCTTGGCCATTGCTTGGGTCTCATTGGGATGGAACCTTCCTCTTTATCATCTTTTACACACACACACCAAAAAAAAAAAAGGTCCAATCACCATTGCTCATATTTAGGAGTAGGGTTGCCACTTAGGAATAACTTAAACACTTGTAGGACATTGAGACTGTGGTCATAACCTGCGGTGTATAAGCACACTTGCCTTTGCATAGCATTATCTACCATTTAGTCTCACTTTGACTAGTCTTTCCTCACTTCTTTTAGCACTCTTTAAAACTCTAATCGGCCTTTCACTTGCATGCTCACGTGTGAGATTGTCATTGCGGGTTTTTTTTTCAATAAAAGGCTTTACTTGTCTTCCATTGTTTTTTGCAGCTTTTGCTTTTACCGTGCCCGAGGACGTGCGCGATTTAGGAAGGGGGGAATGTTCCACGGGAACACTCACGGGAACACGGATTATGGAAGGAGACCGGAAGCAATTAATGCGAGAGAGCGGGATTGTAGCCATGGGAACATAAAGACGCACATAATTTTTCCATATTTTTGTGCCGAAGTGCAATGTAAATCGTTTTTGGTCAATGTGGGTTCTAAATGAGAGTTCTAAGTGTATTAAGCAAGGCTCACTTATGGGGTTGTCCGCCCATGTGTGAAAGAGGCCTAGGGTTAGGGTTAGTGACATCTTTATAAAAGGGATGTTAGCTAAAGAAAGGGGACGTTTTTTGGCCATTCTCATAAGCTATTGAGTAAAGCTCTTGAGTGAAGCTCTTGAGTGAAGCTCTTGAGCTCTCTACAAATGGCAACTCTCTAACTCTCTCTCTATTGTACTCTAATGAGCATTAAGCTCCAGTGAGTATAGCTCCACTTCTTTCTCTTAATCTGTTTTGGCACCATTAAAGTAGATTAATCTATGATTAGTTGAATGCTTCTTTCTTTCTCTTGTGTATGCTGCATGCTTGTAGTGTGTGTGTGTGTAGTCTCCATTGATGCAAGCTCTTGCCCACTTCATTGGCAATGAGTTATGCATGGATAGACTCTCTCTATGAGCTTGTGGGTTAGTAGATGCACGCTTATGGGTTTGTAGGCATTAGGGAAAGCTAAGATTTAATCAATGTTTGAATGGGATTAAGAGATTGCCATGCATTGCATGTTCTCTTGATTAGTGTAGTGGATTTAAGGAATTGAGAGATTGATTGAGGTGTTGAATGGTTGAATCGTCAAGTGGTGGTTTGTGTATGTGAGCTCTCCCTCATGGGATAAGCCTTCATGCACTAATCGGGTCGAGTCCTCGGATTGACATTGTGTTTCTTAACACATTTGTTGATTGGTAGTACTCTATGAGCACTATATTGCACGGTAGAGAGAACCACTCTACACCATAGGAACACCGATGAAGGAATGATTGGAAATTGGATTTCAAGCTAGATATTTTGGAGGATTATGAGCAGTGATACTATGGTTTTATTAAAAGATTGTTTTAAAGACAGCTGAATCTGTGAAAAAGGCGATTTCATATTGGGTGTGTAAGTGGTGTGACTATCTTGAATTTTGCTTGAAGCGTCGGCTAGGTGGCAGCCTGGGAACTCTTTTCCCTGGTACCCAGGGCAAAACACAACGCAAAACACAACCAAATTTATAAATGGATCCTATCAATAGAGTGGTTGGGAGGTTGGCTAACCCATGGGATGAACTGTGATGGATTCCTAAAATAAGACTCAATTCTGTTAAGTTATGATAGTTGAAGTAAATCACGGATAATCCTTGTTCTATGGAAAAGAATCAACGGCGGATGTGCCTCTTAATGGGAAAAAAAGCGTTGGTCTCTATGATCCAAGTGCAAGTTCCTCCCTTGACCCGGCCATGTGACCTGCGGGTTCGGTTGGAAAGAAAAAGGGTAATTTAAGACTCTTGACTACGTTAGAATAATTTTTCCTAGAGGAATCGCCTATGCCTTCTGGGTGAGGGAAGTTTTTCAAGGTTTGGTTTTGGAAGAACCAAGAGATTAGTCTCTTGTCAAGATATTCATGGGTGAGGCCCCGAGTGGGAGACTCTGTCCTGTGCAAGAAGTGCTACTTTTGCTGCTAGCACCCCTGAATTCGTTGCGCGGAGGGGGCAGGGATCTTTCAACATTAGAGCTATCTAGCTCCATGGACTCTTGCATGCTTGCCCCTAGGCGTCCCTCCATCCAATCTTTCAGATCTTTCCATAAGCTTGGGCTACCTTGAAGCAAGGTGTGCCAATGGAGATCTAGACCTGAGAAGAGACGAAGGAAGAGAGACCAATAATGTCTGTTAGGAGAAGAGGTTGTTCCTTCAGGAAGGTCCCTTTGGCTTGTCCTCAAGATCTTATTTGTATAAGGTATGTGGATGGGGACCTGTGTGTTTGATTCTTCCTATGAGGGGGTGACTGATCTGAAAGCTCACTATGATATACTTGAGCCTCTTCTATGGGTTGCACATTGGAGACCGAGGGGCATGGCTCTAGGTAAGCAGTTGGAGGCTCATCTTCAATCTAATCTTGGTAGTCTCGGACCAATTCTTGGGCTGCCAAGAGTCTTTCCTTTTCCTCGATGGGATTAGGATATTCAGCAAGCTTTTTAGGGAGATGGCTAGTGTCAATCGGTTCCCTAGCTCAGGTGGATGAAGGTATAATTTATTCGTGTGGTGGTGCCATCTTCTGAAACACTCTTAATAACTACCCAGCTATCCCCTTTGCAATTTTTGTGATTTTCTTTCTCAAGTGTCTAGTTGCTCGGGCTTGTTTAGGGACATTCTTTGAAGATAAGACCTTTTCTTGTCCTTGAACTTGCGAGGTCAATACCTCTGCTGCAGCGTGAGCTGCGGCCCTCTATCTGTTCTGCAATATAGTCATGGTGTTGAGAGGGATCGTATGGATGAAGCTATCTCTTACACTCAGCAAGTTAATGCCGGTACTGGGATTAGCTTCATGATCTTTTCTGACTGAGCCTGTTCTTGGTGGACAATCCTTATACATGTGGTCATCTCAGCTAATCGGTGAGGTTGTGAGCAATGGTAGCATTGCATGGGTGGTCGTTTGGCCATATAGCATTAATGTCTCGTCCCCATGGAGTTGGGGTAGCTAAGTATACTGGGAACATTTGGTTACCCTCCATCACATAGTGGCTTAAAAATTGGGAGGGTGGACTGTTTGGCTCCAGAGGCTCGCATGTGGGACCTTCACCAGCTTGTCCCCTTCTTCAAAAATTTCCATCAGTGTTAGCTGGTAAACATGGCTGACTCATGGTAATGGGGGTTGAGGTGGGAGTACTGGGGGTGGTAAGGGCATTTCTAGTACCCTAAGGATTCCTCTTTGGTCCACTTCTTGGCCTGGTTGAGGTAAGTTGTGAAGCGTTGGTGTTGGCAAGGCCAGCGGTTGTCTTGGGTTCGTTGCACCACACAACCTCCCTCTTAGGATAGAGGTGGGGTTGGCTAGCCCAATCTCGGTCGGTTCTCCAGTGTTGGGTCATTTGCTACATTAATGTAGTAACCAACTATTCAACCTGTTGTCCAGAGGTGGAATCCTTGCCTTCTCCTTTTGATATGGTGTTTGTTTTGAGATGTTTGCGGGTTTGTTCTGCTCTTTTATGGATCCTTGCACTGGTGTTGGGGATGTAATGCCCGTAACTATCCCCTCCCTATTTCCATGGCTATTCTTAGCATTTTGGGGATTAGCCCTACCATGTCTGGAGCCGATGCTGGTTGGGGAACAATGGGCGAAGGAGATGTGTGAGACCCCCACCCCCTCCGAGGGCACTGGCGGCGGAAGCAACGTTAGTCTCTCGTGCGGGGCAGGGATCCACACTCGAGGCCTCGCCTATGGATATCCGGACAAGAGACTAGCCCAGTGGTTCCTCCAAAACCGAGCCCGGAAAAACTTCCCTCGCCTGGAAGGCATGGGCGATTCCACCAAGAAAATCATCTAATGGGAGAATTGATCTAACGAGTCAAATTCTTAACTATCCAAACTGATTCGACCGAACCCGAAAGTCACATGGTCAGATCAAAGAAGAGACTTGCACTTGGTCCATAGAATCACCACTTTTTTCCTCCTTTAGCGACGAGGCACAACCGTTGATTCCCTCCCACGGAACAAGGGTCTTCTAGGACTTAGTCTAACTTACGTAACTTAATTGTAACTATTTGTATCGCAGGAATCCCTCGATCTAGCCTACCTCAATGGGAAGCGCACCATTTTAACCATACCAAGGCTGGTCAAGACCTCGGTAGGCTTTGCCGCGAGCGACGTCCCTCGACAACTCCCCGCCAGCTATTGCAACAACGAGTCTCTTCTTAGTTAAACACATACCAAATGCTTTCTCCAACATTCTGGCGTAAAACAACATTCTGGCGTAAAACAGTCCTTTAAAAGAAAATAGAGGTTCTATGTAAGTAGAATTCCCGGTTCTAGATTGGTTCCACAAAATCCTTTTTCCTTAATCCATATTTTCTTAATAAGAGTCATTGATCTCTCATCAGGGTAATCTACCCATCATTTGACTGAATTTCCAACTAGATTCTTGGTGATTTCGATTATGGGAAAACTACACTAATTCAACGGTAGTCTATTCTTTGTGTCAAGAATTGGAATTGGCACGAGGTTTTTGCTTGATTCAGATTGAGAGATGGGCATGTAGTTTAGCGGCCGCCCCTCTCACAGTTGTGGTCTAACCAAAATTATTCGGTTTACTTCTAACTTTGATTCCAAGGATTTTCTTCAGATAAACATCTATTGAACTTCTAACCGTAAGGAAAATTCCAACTTTATGAACTTCATTCCTTCCTAACCATAATAGATTAAGAAATGGTTCTATATGAGAATATCGAAATTTTTATAAAAATACTCTTCTTCCATTAATCTAATTTTGGGTAAATATCAATTTGGTTATTTATCCACAAAAAATATCTAAGAATATTCTTTCTACCAATTTAATTATCAACCCTAATTCTCTAGGTGGAATTATGGTGAAAATTCCTCTTTTGGCACCAAAATTTAATGAACCTTTCTCTACTTAAAACACCATAAAAATTATTCTTTTAATTAAATACAAATATCCATCTTTTTGAATATGCTTAAAATTCCTCTTTTTATATTTAAATGATTGAATTCCAAATATCAGGGGAATTCCTCTTTTATCAATTAAAAATTTCTTAAGCATAAAATAAATTTGTCTAAAATTTCTCTTTAAATTAAATAAAAATATCCATTATTTTAATATACCAAAATTACTCTTTTATCATATAATTACTTGGATCTCAATTATCATGGGAATTCCTCTTTTCACATAAAAATAAATTTACCAAAAATTTATCTTGTCTTTTAATTAAATATTTATACATAAATACTAAAAATTTATTTTCCATGAATATGATGAAAATCATTCTTTTTGCATAGAATGTCCAATCCTAGAATATGGTAGGAAGTCCTCTTTTAGCATTATGCATAAAAATAGAATATGTATTATTTTCTAAAATTTTTGCCATAGCTTCGCTACTATTATTGATAATTTTTAATTCTCCTCAAAGAATAAAACATTGTAATGCAAATATGATAGAAGATCTATTCTTAAGCTTAAATCTAAACTATTAATTTAAATCATAATTTTAACCATAATCATAAACTTAATTATGATTATCCCACTAGATTAAGCTAATTCTCTTATTCCTCTTTTCCAAATTTGATAAGATAATCTATTTCTCATTTAGAATCAATCAAAGTAGTTTTTAACTACTTATAAATAATCTAAAAGAATTAACCACTATTTTGTTAACATAAAAGCATAAAAATACCATTTTCTTATTCTCTAGCTTAACAAGCCTAGAGTTTGGTTTTGAAATAAGAATTTATCAATGAGAAGCATTATTTTGCTAAAGAATTAGCCATAGGAATGACTATTCTTTTTGAGAGAGAGATAGCCATAGGAATGACTATTCTTTTTGAGAGAGAGATATACATAAGAAAGCATTCTAAATAAGCATAAAGATTAACTTTTTCTTGATTACACATTAAAATTCTTAGGGAAAGCTTGATTTGAATTTAAAACAACCAATTAGAAAATTTCTCAAGCTTGAGAGGGGTTGAGAAGAGAAGTCATTTGAGAAAATTAACAAAAAACCATAAAATTCATTCTTACCTCAAGGATTAGCTTGCTTCTTTTTCTAGAAGTGAAGCCCCCAACCAATCAATTGGTTTAGAAAGTGGAGAAGAGATCTCCAAGAGTTTTTGAAGAGAGAGAGAAGCTCCAAGCTCTCCAAAAGTAGAGGAATTTTAAGGGATAATAGAAAATATGATTATTTTAATGTAATACTGGCATGGTATAGCTCACCCATGAAAATACGAAAGAATGAGGGTCTATTTATAGGTGAGGGAGGCCACTAACTGAGTCCAAATGGGTTCTAGAATTTTCTAGCTTCAATTTGACTGAATTTGTACAAGATTTGCACAAGTTTGGCTCCCCTTTTGATCCAGTTTGATCCAGGAGAGAGGAGAGATAAAAATATCACAATTTTTTTGAATTAAAAACCCTTCCACATATGTGAAGGAGGCACCTATCTCAAAGGTCCCCCTCTCCTTACCAAGGTGTCAAAAATTCATCATTTCTCTAAAATATCCCATTTTTTAGTAATATCTCTTAATTTTTAACTAATAAACCTTGTACTCAGTCAACTCGTCATCTTATGTGAGCATTTACTCATTTTTCGGTATTTTCTTTTATTCATTGGATTTATCTCATCCCAACACTTGGATTAATCCTATCGGCCCATAATCCAAAAATTTGTAAAAATCTAGACCCTTAGGCTAAGGTGTCTTATATCATTTTTAATTTATTCCTAATGCACCTTGGAGAATTTATTTTGAACTTATGTTACACGGAAATATATTTTTGATATTAGGAGAATTTTTATATCTAAAAATATCTCAATATTGAATTATCTCTCTCTAGAATTTTTCTTCTCTCTAGGCAAAAACAAGGAAAAATAATATTTTCTTGTATTCTGAAATAGGGAATGATTACAGGGGATTGAGGTAAAAGCTTATTCATTATTAAGGTTGAGGAGGAATCTTACAAGATGGGCCAGGCATCCGGATAGTAAACCATTGGGGATCCTTGTCTCATGGAAGGATGGGGCTGTGATTCATATGGCCCCATGTGATACCTTGGGTATGCTCCCCAAGGGGTATTGTTGATATACACATGGGGACTAGGTTGATATGATGGGGTTGGGTAGGCCCTTTCTCTTTGGTATGACATTTTAGGCCCTTAGAGAGCTAGATGTGCCCCTTGGTTTAGCATTGGTCTTTGTGCCCTATATGAATTGACTATCCCCGAAGCGGGCATGGCCCTCAAGACTGGTGGATAAGTCTACGTTTGATGGCTCTCACTTTTCTCTATTTCCTCTCTAGGCTACTCTAGAGGCAGTGTGGGCTCTCTTTCAAGTTGGTTTTCCGTTCCTCTATCCTTGGGATGTGGCTCTTCTAACTATGTGTTTCCTAGGATAAAGTTGCAAAGCCTCAAAGCAAGTCTTCTCTATGAATGTGTAGGGGATGTTGGGTCTTGCTCTAGGACAAGTGTTCATACACTGAGCTTCAATTTCACTTGTTTTGAGGTCACGAGTTTCTCGTCCCTTGTTGGGGATGGTCTTCACTCTCACTGGTGCTATCAAAGACTAACACCATTTGGCTCCAAGATGTGTTGACCAATAGGTCTAGCCTGATGATCAAGGGAGTGTCAGGAGAGTTTATATCATCATAGAGAGGGTTGTTTTGCATCAATTTACCCAAATGTAGGTGCATGAACATGTGGATTTATGGTGCTAAACCCCCCTGTGAATAGTTGTTTTTAAGGAATGGTACAATCGTACGTTTTGAGATGGTAGGGGCAATCTTGTCCGTACAGAGATTTGAAAGGGCTCATCCCAATGCTTTGATGATAAGAAGCATCGTAATAATAAGCAAACTCGACCAGATGCAAATGGTTTAACCACTTCTTGGCTTCCCTGCCCACCACAGCATGACCGAAGAATATCTTCTATTACCTGATTCACTCTTTCAGTCTGGCCATCTGTCTCCGGGTGATAGGCTATACTGAGATCCAAGAATGTTCCTACTGCTTCAAAGAATGTAGTCCAGAATTTTGATGTGAACTTGGGATCTCTATCACACTTACTATCCTCCTAGGTAAGCCATTCAATCTCTTTAAGGAAAACTCTAGCAACAGTGTATGTTTCTTTCACTGGAATCAGATGGGCAACTTTGGTTAGTCTGTCAACTACCACAAAAATGGAGTTGTAACCTGATTGCACTGAAGGGTAATCCAGTGACAAAGTCCATACTGATACATTCCCAGTTCATATGTGGAATGTCTAGAGGCTGCAGATTCCCTGGTATCTTGACTCTCTCTGCCTTAACTCTTTGACACATTAAGCATTGCCGCACATGATCAAGTACATCCTTTTTGATTCCTGGCTAGAAGAAGCTTTTCTTCTCACAGACATATAGGTTTTTATAAAACCTGGATGTCCAGCTATCAGGCTATCATGGGCTTCTCTCAGAATCCTTCCCTTTATTCCCTCATCATTGGGAATACATAGCCAATTATTATAATACATGCATCCTTCATCTAATTTGTACCCAAGAACTCGACTCAATTCCTGTGAGGAGTCTTGCTTTCCTACATTAGAAGGGTAGCAATAGGGGCAAAGAATTTGTCATGCATGATTCTCTCCCTTGCTTCAGTGAAATCAATGGATTTGACACCACTGTAATTGCTAGCAAGGAGGTTTTTCTGATGAGCGCATCTACCACCACATTTTCTTTCCCTGGCTGATACTTAATTTTAAAAGCAAATTCCTACAGGGTCTGCATCCATCTCCTTTGACGCATGTTGAGATCCCTTTGGGGGTGAAGATCCACTTCAAACTTTGATGATCTGTCTCATCAAGGTAAACCTCTGTCTCTCCCAAAAGATAATGTCTCCACAACTTCAGGGCATAAACTACTGAGAGTAACTCCAAGTCATGGACAACATAATTTCTCTCATGTGTTCTGCTTTTCTGGATTCATAGGCTATTACATGACCTTCCTGTATAAGAGCACCACCTAAGGCAAACCCACTCGCATCAGTAAAACGACCTCAAAAGGTTTGGTAAAATCTAGCAATTTAAGGACAGGGTTGGTTACTAAGGGTATCTTTTCAGCTTATCAAAGGCACTCTGACACATAGCAGTCCACTGAAATAAGGGTACTCTTCTTGAGAAGGTTAGTTAAAGGGGATGCTATCTGAGCATACCTGGGTATAAAGATCCTATACCATCCGGTTAATCCTAGGAATCCTCTGACTTATTTTATCGTCTTGGGTTCCGGCCAATCTACGACTGCTTGGATCTTTGCGGGGTCAGGAGAAATCCCATCTTTAAACACTATGAATCCCAAGTATTCCACCTGGTCAACAAAAAAAGAACACTTGCTCTTTTTTGCAAAGAGTTGGTGCTTCCTTAATTAGGATTTCCAGGACCTTGCGCACATGATCTTCATGATCTGCAACATTCTTTGAGTATACCAAGATGCTATCAAAGAAGACAAGAACAAAATCATCCAAGTATTATCTGAGAATATCCTACATAAGACAATTAAATGTCATCGAGGCATTAGCCAATCCAAACGGCATGACTATGAACTCATAATGCCCATAGCGAGTATTGAATGCTGTCTTCGGGATGTCCTATTCCTTGATTCGTATCTAGTAGTACCCGGATTTGAGATCCTATACCATCCGGTTAACACTAGTAGTTTGGTACCAAAAAGGACACTTAAGTGTCCTTTTTCGGACGTTGCAAATAAAATGCTACTTGCGCTAGGAAAGACATATTCAAAATCCCTCTTGAGCAGTTTGAATATGTGACCTAGTGTGTCTTTAAAAAATGTAACCTTGCAATTTGGATGCTAGCACGATAAGGAATTACACCCATAAATAGGACTTGCATGAGACTGCAACTCAGGTTTGAGAAAACCGCCTTATAAGCTTAGAGAAAAAAATCACTAAGGCCCGTGAAAAATTCCAAGTAATTATTTCATATTTGTGTCAAAGATTTTGCCAAGTTTCATATGAAATAAAATTCAATTGAGAGTGTCTAAAATAGTAGGAAGTTGTGTGTGTTTGATACACCACTTTTTAGCATCCATTTGTATCCAAACCAATACATGGTTTTAATGTGTTTGCAAGTTTTTTAAGGTGATACAATGCTTACTCTATCCATTGAGATCTTAAAGTTGTATGTAAAAGCCCCTTAGTAAGCTACAAATATTAATTGTTGCAAAATGTCAAAACTGCACACAACAAAAATTCTGGATTTAGATTCTTGAGTCATACGCATTACATTCCTTAGTAGACTTGCAACATTTTGTCTGTATAGAATAATTTCCCTAAGGTACATTGTACAAACATAATTTGGGCACCTAAAACCTTTGTTTCATGGTTGTTGAGAGAGAATTTAGAAATTTTGAAAAATGTAGCACGATTGAAAAACTAAGATAGCGCTCAAGTAGCAAGATTTACTTGAGCTTAGGACCCCAAAAAATATGTATTAACTTGGTTTTGAACTATATAATCATTTCCGATTGCCAATTTGCACTAACATAACCCTAGTTTTATGGAAGTACCTTTGGAAGGCCAAAATTTTTCTCTTTTTTAGCATCTTGGTAATTATGAGATTTTTGTTATAGTTCACAAGTAGCTTAGGAACTAGGACATAAAGGAGATTGTGTTGTTTTGAAACCCCAAGTTCTACCAATTGACTTTTACAAACATGAAAAACATGATTTATTCAAGAAGTTATAGGCATTTTATGGGATTTTTTACAAAACAGCTTCAAATTTCAATGAAAAATTCAAGTTAGAGTTTTTTTTTGTCAAATTTCTAATATAGCTTGTGTTTTGACATCATGAAAAATCCCCTTTATTTTTTCACTTTTAACCGACCTATGGTTGAAACAAGGTGTAGAAATATTGTTTCTAGGTTCCCCAAAAAATTCCAAAGTTTTAGTGAGAAACAGGACACTAAAGTGTCCTTAGGACACTTTAGTGTCCAATTACAAAACTAGTGTTAATCCTAGGAATCCTCTGACTTCTTTTACCGTCTTGGATTCCGGCCAGTCTACGACTACTTGGATCTTTGTGGGGTCAGGAGAAATCCCATCTTTAGACACTATGAATCCCAAGTATTCCACCTGGTCAACAAAAAAAGAACACTTGCTCTTTTTTGCAAAGAGTTGGTGCTTCCTTAATTAGGATTTCTAGGACCTTGCGCACATGATCTTCATGATCTGCAACATTCTTTGAGTATACGAAGATGTCATCAAAGAAGACAAGAACAAAATCAACATTCTTTGAGTATACGAAGATGTCATCAAAGAAGACAAGAACAAAATCATCCAAGTATTGTCTGAGAATATCCTGCATAAGACCATTAAACGTCGTCAGGGCATTAGCCAATCCAAACGGCATGACTGTGAACTCATAATGCCCATAGCGAGTATTGAATGCTGTCTTCGAGATGTCCTATTCCTTGATTTTGATCTGGTAGTACCCGGATTTGAGATCTATCTTTGTGAACATTTGGGTTCCACTTAACCGATCCAGATGTTCATCAATCCTAGATTCTGATCTGGTAGTACCTGGATTTGAGATCTATCTTTGTGAACATTTGGGTTCCACTTAACCGATCCAGACGTTCATCAATCCTAGGGATAGGATACTTATTTTTAATTGTTAATTGATTCAATCCTCTATAGTCAATACAGAGTCTTAATGTTCCATCTTTCTTCTTTTGAAAGAGAATGAGCGCACCCCAAGGTGAGACACTGGGTCTGACAAATCCCTGTTTGAACAGTTGTCTTAACTGATCCTTAAGTTCTATGGCTTTAGGGACTGGCATTTTGTTTGCATGCTATGCTACTGGATTTTTGATTTAGGACTAACTTACGCAGACATCCTGGGAAAATAAAAGAATGAGTACTGCCTGAATCAATCAAAAGCTTGAATTGCTTACCCTGGTACTCTGCTGGAGTCTGGAGGACTGAAAATTGATGATTATTTCCCTGATGCTCAATTGCAGCATATATCTGTCCTTTTCCTTCCTCCACTTCCTTAGCTATAGTGACGGCTCTAGCTGCTGCAGTTTGAGGTGGAACTCTCTCTCTTTGGTTTTGCCAATCTTAGGAGAGAGTTGAGAGACTACTTTACATGGAGGCTGCAGGTTGAGCTGGCACTCTTCTGGGGTTGCCCTGATTTTGGCACGGGGGACCCTGATTGGACTTATACAAAGGAGTCTGTCTCTCTGAACTCTGGGACCCTAGCTTCCTTGGCCCACGGAAGGAGATGGGAAATCCTTGAGCTGGTGCCCAAACCCGTGACATCCGAAGCGCTTCCCTCTGCATTCTTGAAAGAGCCAGAGTTCCTGAAAAAGAGCTTCAAGGAAAAGGTCTTCCTTCATTCCTGAAACTTCTTGTCTCCAGATTCTGATTGGGACCTTGGTGTCTCTTTGGAGGCAGAAGGTTGGAAGAACTTCCCGGTGTCTGGAATCTCTTGAAGGATGAGGGAGTTGGCTTTGGCGGGACTTTAACGATGAAGGTTTTGGCAAAGTCCTTCACCATTCTTATAGCTTCAGTCATGGAGACTGGCTTGGCATTCTTGACCAGGGTGTCTAAAGGTTCGTTCATTCCCCGAATGAACCTGGCCATGAGTTGCTCTTCGTCTAGTGGTGGTGAGTACTTGAGGAGAAGAGCAAATGCCTGGTGATATTCTTCAATAGTTTTTCTCCCCTGGTTTAGCTCTAAGAATTCATTCATCTTGGTTTCCAAAATTTTGGGGGGACAAAATCTTTTCCTTAGATAAGCTTTGAGATCATTCCAGGACCGGGTATTCCTATCCAAATGGTTAGTGTCGCGATGGTTTCTCCATGCCACCTTGGCTGTTTCCACAATCTTCAGCCTAGTGAGATCCATTTTTCTCCTCTCATTGTATCTGGTGACATCAAAATATTCCTTCATGGCCTCGACCCACTTCTCCACAGCCTTGCCCAAATTCTCCCCTTCACCTTGGAAGGGTCCTGGCTGAGTTCTGTGAAGAGCCTTATGAATGTTGGGGTTAAGCTCTTTCTCATTAGTGAGAGGATCTGGCTGTCAGCCCCACAGTTCGTTTGCCTCTCATGATACATTATTTAAATTTTTATTTTGATTTCGTCAATGAGATCCTAAGACTTAAGAGGTTTGGAAAATAATTGCTTAAACAAGATAAACGATCTTATTAGAGATCTATGACATATGTTCGAGTAATAGATCTTGCTTCTTATTCATCATACAATAAACAATCACTTATATAATAGGAAATTTTTTCACAAAACATTTCTTTATTTTTATAAAGGTTGCAATATGTACATTCAAACTCACAGTAGCTTTATGGGCTTACTAAACCTCTTACAAAGTTGCAATTGATTGCATGCCATTTAAGATGGTATGCAGGGTTGAGGTGATAATGCCTTGAGAATTCATGATACCCAGCTTAAGGGTAGCAGTGGGCTGAGAGACTTAAAAGTAACATGTTGGCTGATTGGCTATTCATTCTCCAACAATTGGAGGCACAAAGACAAATTGCTATGCAGAACATGCTGACAAAAAGGATTGCCAAAAAAAATGGTTTGATAACAATCGCAAGGATAAGGAAATAAATGACCTTGTACTTATGTACGGAGTCCACCAACAAAAAAAAAAACTCACGTATACACGAAAAGGACCATTTCAAGTCTGCGAAATAACACCTCAAGGTGCCATATATGTTGAAACCCTTGACAGGGTTGAAACCGTAGGCTTTCTTAATGGCCCTAAATTCAAAAAGTATTATGGTCCTCTTATCGAGGAAGACTTGTAGGTTGCACATGATGATAAGAAGGTAGCCAAGGAAAAAGCGAACTCGAAGAAAGCTCAAGCTCAATAAGAAGTTAAAGAAAGGAAAATACGATAGCAAAAGGACGAGAAGCTATCCTTGGATCTGCATAAGACTTTGTTGGAGAGGTTGAAGGAGAAACAAATTGACACAGGGGCTAGTCATAATTTAATTTCCTTTAATGCATGGAACTAGTTGGGGAAACCTTAACTCGTAGCCACCTCTTTGAAAAGTGAAAGGTATCAATGGTATGAAAACCAATGTTCTTGGAATACTACAAATTGAAATATATTGTGATAAACAAGCACCTGGGTGGGCAACATTCTGGTTCTGCCTACTACAAGAACATTACTTGAGCAAGTAATACATGGTCTCACATGGATAAAGCCTGCAAAATCTATGATGGAATGGTAGATGGGGTGTGTCTCTGAGGGTGAAGCCCGGCTATAAAAATTCTACTCATAACCCCCTACCACCTCTCACTCTTGTTGAAAGTCACAACAAGGAGGAAGCTTTAACATCAACCAAATCTAAAGGGACCCCCTCCACTTCATTGTTTGCTATTCAAAGGACTCTTGATTCCTTTCCCTCCACATGGCAAACAACTCCATATCAAAAGGACCAACCAATACAATGGGCAAAAAATGGCAACCCAAATCTACCTTGAAATGGGTTCCCACGATTTCTCCATCTATACCACAACCAACCAAGTGATGAAGGCCTTAACATAATAATTGTCGGTGCAGCGAGTCCAAATTTACCCAAAAATGGATACCTAAATGCTTATTGAAAGCTCAAGGCTACTATGAGGGTAGCCGTTGTATTTGGACCCCAAAACATAAATGTATACCACTAGCCTCATTGTCTCTACTTGCCAATTCCCAAGTCTCCTCGGTGTGATGGACAAAGACTTCATAGGCTCAAATTCAAAAAAAGGGAAGACTATTGTTGGTAGTTGAAACTTCACCACCATCACACCCAAACAGGTATGGATCACTAAGATCGACCCCATCTCAAGAAGAGGCAAAGTGATTGATGTTGAAATATACAAGTGAATAGGGTGTGTGTGGGAACAAGCTCTTGGATAGAGGCTGTAAAAGAGGAGATGTAATTGTGAAAGAACCTGTGAAAAGGTTAGAAGAATCTACTGGGAGAGAATAATGGGTAGCATGAGGGAATTTAGGAGTGTGGAGATATTCTGGGAGATATTCTGGGAAAAGAGAAGAGGTGGAGAGAATCAGGCAAAAGGTGGAGATATTCTGGGAGTGAATCATGGAGAAATCAATGGGATTTGATGCTTGATGTAAACTCTATAAATTGAGGCATAGCCCTAATGAGAATTTGCTGGTTTTTGAGTATCCATGCCTACATTAATCTATTTGCTAATTATTCACTAATTATGTCTTAATCATTTACTAATCACTTTGTTAATGATGTTGATTCTAGTGTTTGATCCACCATAGCTCATCATTATGCTCAAATTTCAACATGGTATCAGAGCCATGCCTAGAATCTATCAGATTTATGAGCCCATTACTTAATTAATTAGGATTAGTAGCAAAAAATCAATTTTTTAAGTGAGCTTTCACTTCTCCCCTTCACCCCCAGCCAGTGGAGGACTCTATTCTTCTTGCATAGTCAACATTAGGTCTTGAGCTTTTAACACAAGCTAGCTAACACTCTTAGCTTCATGCTCAGCAAGACGGCGCATCAAACCGCGTAGAAACGAGGGAGAAATCATCATTTTTGCAGGCGCCTGTTTCTAGGAGTAATCTGCAGATCTTGAGCTCATCAAATCAAATTGAGCTAATTCCTCTTAGCCCAAGGGGTAATCAAGCATGCTCTACAAGCTGGTGAAGACAGAAATCAATTTCATCAAGTCTACATTGAGATCAAAGCTCTTCATCAAATCTGCAGGTGACTTTGGTAAAACAGAGATTAAGCTTGCATTATTTGGTCAAATCTTGTGTTTCTTGGCTTAATCCTCTACTAGACTCATTGCAATTGATGCCTTTCAAAGCATTTGAGCTCATTTGAAGTGGAATGCACCAGATCTGGACTCCCCGCATACTCTGTTTTTTGCACACAAACCA
This sequence comes from Cibotium barometz, assembly GCF_041138505.1. NCBI lineage: Eukaryota > Viridiplantae > Streptophyta > Polypodiopsida > Cyatheales > Cibotiaceae > Cibotium > Cibotium barometz. The sequence goes on from NC_141051.1 coordinate 13,892,376, forward strand.
GAGCATTAATTCGCTAATCAGTGATTAATCAGTACTAATCACTGTACTTTGGTGCAATTGAGGGTTCAAATTAACCATTAGGTATCTGATACAGATCCCTAAAGCTTCAGATTGCAAATCGGAGTTGGTTTGATACTCCAACCATCCCGTACAAATTGGTTACCCTTAATTTAATGTAATTTCTGGTGATTTTATGCTGATAAAATTGTTGTAATCATTTATTAAACACCAGATTGAGTTGTAAAAGGGTAGACACTGCCCTTGAATCTTGAATTTGGATCAAGAGGTAAGACCCCCTTCACATCACCATGAATTCAGCACAGGAAATAGCCAAATTTAATGGGGAACAGTTTTATACATGGCAGACAAAAACCATGTATTTGCTGATGAGGAAAAATCTGTGGGGATTAGTTGAAGGGAGAGATGAATGCCCAGAGAGAGGAGAAAATGAGTGGAAGAGTAGGAATGAAAAAGCATTGGGACTTATTGCACTCAGTTTAAATGATGAGATCATTCATCATATCACAAGGATACAGTGGGCAAAAGATGCATGGGATGAACTCAATAAGTTATTTGGTACACAAGCAAAAAATTCCAAGATAAATCTATTAATGCAATTCTACAAATTGGACATGAAGGAAAGTGAACCTTTAATCACACACTTGAACAAATATAAAAGCATTAAGCAACAGCTGGCAGCTATTGGCAAAAAGGTAGAAGATGATGAAGCATTAGCTATACTTTTGAAGAGTGTGGACAAAGGAGATTATGAAAACATTGTAGCAACACTAAAGAATGTACCTGAACTGAAGATACATGAGATAGAAGCAGCTCTACTAGAGCAAGAGAGCAGAGGCAAAGAGAAGAAAGGGCTCGACTCAACAGCAGGAGAGGAAAAAGCATTCTTCACCCGAGGAGGATTCTCTCGAGGACGAGAACGAGGAAGAGGCAGAGTAGGAGGGAGGACCTTCACTTGCCACAAATGTGGAAAGCCAGGACACATGGCGAGAGACTGCTACAGCAAACCCAGTGAAGAAAGAACGACATCGGCAAACTTCATGGAGGCTCCAAGGGAAGTGGAGTCGGATCATCTTTTCTGAGAGAGAGAGAGAGAGAGAGACAGAGACCCCACAACCCAATGTAACCTGCCCCAATAAAGTAAAACCACCTCTGAGCCACCGATGATGTAGGCCACGTGGTAAATGTATGTGTGAGCACTTTAGTCAAGGTCGCGGGCACTTATAGTAGCCTTGGACACATTGAGAGAGAGAGTGTCAAGGACTATGGAGTTTAGGGACTTGAGGCACTGGTCGCGGGCTATCAAGTAAGAGGGAAACTTGATACAGGGTCCAGGAGTGCTAGGATTATTCACTTGAGGGGAGGTGTTGAAATATACAAGTGAATAGGGTGTGTGCGGGAACAAGCTCTTGGATAGAGGCTGTAAAAGAGGAGATGTAATTGTGAAAGAACCTGTGAAAAGGTTAGAAGAATCTACTGGGAGAGAATAATGGGTAGCATGAGGGAATTTAGGAGTGTGGAGATATTCTGGGAGATATTCAGGGAAAAGAGAAGAGGTGGAGAGAATCAGGCAAAAGGTGGAGATATTCTGGGAGTGAATCATGGAGAAATCAATGGGATTTGATGCTTGATGTAAACTCTATAAATTGAGGCATAGCCCTAATGAGAATTCGCTGGTTTTTGAGTATCCATGCCTACATTAATCTATTTGCTAATTATTCACTAATTACATCTTAATCATTTGCTAATCACTTTGTTAATGATGTTGATTCTAGTGTTTGATCCACCATAGCTCATCATTATGCTCAAATTTCAACAATTGATGGGGAAGCTTCTACTTCATAAGATGTTACAAAACCCCTTGTTGGTTATCCAAGCCCAAACCCCATTTATCTCCCTAGAGGAGTTCTCCACTATGCAAATAAACATTTTTGTGCTTGCAAGTGTCATCTCCATTGCTCATTTGTAAGGAGGAACCTAGAAGCTCCATACAGTCTTATGATTTAAGCCCCTTAATGACCTTAAAGCTGGAAATTGATATGTTGCAACAACAATTAAAAAAGGGTGCTCCTAACCGAAAAACATTGATGGAGCAAACTTGAAAGGGGTGGTTACATAAAACCTAAAATACCTTTCGTGAATTCAATGTATGACAGGAAGTAGGAAGTGGGGATTTAAACTAATATTATCACTTTTACTCTCACATTTTACTCCTTTCATGTCCATATCAGGAGGGAGCTTGCTGGGAAAAGCTAGCCACATGACAATATAGTTTGCCCCAACATGTATAACAATATAGCACATATACATGATAAAAATCCAAATAATAATATAAATTTAAAAAGATGATGATAAACAACACATACCAAAATAAGAGAATGAAAGGACGTCTGTGTTGTTACTACAAGCCTTGAGCATGGACTTTTTGTGGGGATTAATGTGTGTGACCCTATCTTGGACCCAAATTGTTTAGATTGGTACTATCAAGGGGAGATAAGTATTCCTCCTTTCCAAACCCACTCACCATATTTTTATGCAGCCTTAGGGGATCGATGTTATGTGGAGACACATTTGTGGATCATGTTTTAGTTGTGAGAATTGCATGTTATGCATAACATACTACTTATGTTGGTATGCACAACATACTACTCATGTTGGCACTATAGAAATTATTTTAGGCACTATGGGATAGAACTCTTATAGTCCATGATAGGAGAGACCCCATAATTACATGATGATGTGAGTGCACTTTACCGAGTGGGAGGACCCTATCAAGTAAGGAATGCATTATAGGAGATGCTCGTAGGGTAAGGGAGGAGGGCAAGAGCTTACACACTTACACCATCATTCTATTAAATAATGTTACCAACTCCTTGGCCCTTCTAGAGCATGATGGGTCATTTCCTTCAAAGCTTAGCTAGTGGTAGCTACATAGCTCACTTGCCTATAGTACCCATGCCATATCACAGTAAACCGTTTCCTTGTACACCAGAGGAGGCATATATTTTAGAATCAAACCGTGGAGGAGGAGGATGAGTTCAGTGACACTCAGTCCAACTCATTATGGATATCTCTATTGCAATGATTTTAAGATTTTTTTAAGCAATGGAAAGTTCTCAACATTACAAGTATAATCTTTACTTAGATGGACCTTGCCAAATGAATATGCCAAGTACTCTACCTTCCTTAGTGTGCCCACTTTAGTTAGAGTAGAGCCTTCTAAGTGAATTGTGAAAGTGGAAGTAGTAAAAAAAAACCAAACAAAGGACTAAGAAGATAACCACAACCATATGAGATCTTGGTAGAACTTTTGGTTCCTAGTGATAGAGCCTCAGTAATATGGCCTTGATCTTCATGGGATGGTATCTTGTGGTGGCTAAATGTGTACCAATAAAGGGAAAAAACCATCACTATTCCCTTTAATACTTAGCGGTTCTTAGATACTCTTAAAGGAGGTATCAAGACCATTGTTTGGGTCTCTATAGGGTGGTGCGCCCCCCTAGTCTTACTTTTTATCTTAGAATAAAAAAAGAATAAGGAGAAAATCTTGTAAATACATCAATTACGAGTTTCATTTATAAGGTTAGATGATAGCTAGAGATGTTTTCACAAAAGTTTGTAGAGACTAAGGTCATAAACCAAGGTATATTCTTTGTTCAATTTTGGTTTAGATAGATTTTGGACCAACCTTAATATTACCCTTGTAATAGCTAGGAAAATTTGACCAATCACAACAAAAAATTTCTCACACTCCTTGATTAGGTGTTTTCATTGTGCTTAAAGCTCAATTATTTTTTACTAGAACACCTTACTCGCTATACTATTTTCCTTGAAGATCTTACAAGACTTTCCACATTTCCAACGTCAACACACAACAAAATACCCATCTAGCATACAACTTTGATACATCTTCAATGACAGATTGCAAGGACAAAATTTGCATCAAGAAGAGGAGCATATTAACCCTTTCGAGAGACCTCTATGGCATGGATGTTGACCATTGTATCATTTTCAACTCCTGTGGGCCACAGGTACCAAAATGGCCAAAATCCACTTGAAACCTATGTATTTTATATTTTATGTGAGTGATCATCGCTTATCTATGAAAGGCACACCATGGGATCAAGGAGTTTAGGTTATTACCTTTTGATGAGTGTTTACACTAGCCTAGGAGCTCGGGGGGGGGGGGGGGGGGGGTCACATAGTAGGATGTGTAATATACTACGTGAGTTCAAAATAAGGGGTATTTTTAGTCCATGGATTTACAGTTTTTAATAAACAGAAGGGTTATATATCTATGTATCATATGTAGATTTACATTATGGGTTTTTTTAGTCCAAAAATTTCAGAAGTAGTCTTGTAGTCCTAGTTAAAAGCTTTTTCGTCTACCAGTCATTTGATTGTTGAAAGTAAAACTTTAAAGCCATCTATACTAGTCTTTAGCAATGATCCTTGGTCTTTAAACCTGCATTAAAGATGTCAATAACCACCCTCTAGAATTTGAATCTCTAGTCCGCTTGTCCCCTCAACGCACGAACAGAGCGCACAAGGCCCTCATCCCATAGAGAGATAGCTCATCCCATATCTTTTACTGTTCTTTTACTGTTTTTCAAGGAAGGAAGGGGGGGCTGGGGAAAAGAGAGATGCAGGGCACTTGTAATGTGCGCTCGTGTTGGAGAACGCAGAGAGAGAGAGGAGAGAGAGAGAGAGAGAGAGAGAGAGAGAGAGAGAGAAGGGTGGGGGAGGGGGGGTTTCTAAAGGCAACGCATGTGGTTTCAAATAGTAAATAAAGGAGCTCGTAAAGGAGGGGGCGACGGTACTCTGCACTCTGGACCATAGCGCGAAGCTCTGCGGTGGTTTTTCTACGCCGGTAAGAACCGAAGCCTGTCGGATCTCTCTCTCACTCTCAAGTCCGTGACTCGCCCCGCCTTCTGTGCCCATTGCCCACGAGGTCTCTCTCTCTCTCTCTCCCCCCCCCCTTCAAGGCTCTCCCCAGTCTTTGAATCATTGAATGCTACATGTATACAATTTGTACATTCTCCGTTAGGGAATCCAGCTGTTTAGTCTGTACACCGCCTATGTAACAAGCTCTGCATAATTGTCCATAACTTTTGCATATTTATGAGAATCGTCTTAATATCAGTATCTTTCTCTTTTCTTATGGTATTTTTTAGATATCTAAGCTGGTCATTCATGGCTACTAAGAATCGCATGAAAGTTTTGGATTATGGGTCTTCAGAGAAAAAGCTTCTTGGTTACATATACGAGTTACGGCTGATTCCACATACAATGATTTACGAAAGGAGATTATAGCAGATGGGCTTGTCGATGGTTCTTTCACTTTCATTATTGATGATGACGATGATGGTGAAGCTTGTGCATTGAACCCAATACAAGAAGAGCGATGGCAAGTAGAGAATGCCAAAGTTGTAGGTATTAAGAGAGGCTTAAACACCAAAGTTGATGGAGCTCAGGATGAAGACAGACCTGCAAAGAGACAATGTGAAGATTTGGAGGAGTACATGGAAGATAGAGGCCTCAAAGAAAGCAATAAATTTGGTGGAAGTGAAGACAATATATGTGGCAGCCCGGAGTATGATTATAACATGCTAAAGAGCACATCCATTTCAATGTCCACACTACAAATGTGGCAGATACAATGTGAGAAGGTATTCAAGAAGTTGAAGGAGCAAAATCCATCGAGAGATGATAGGTTTGAGCTGAGTACGAAAGATCTCAATGGCAATGCTTTGATTCAAATATGGTGCCATGAATGTGGAACCTTTTATGGGTCAGGATACCTTAGAAAGCAATCAGCTTACTCATGTCTCTCTAACTTCATGCGAACCCATGTGTTAAAAAGTCAAGCTCATCAAAGAAAATATCTAGCTCATCGAGGGCTGAATGTGAATACAACAAATGGCTTCAAAGACGTAGGAGAAAGTGGTGAAGATCATAAGACTGCAATTTTGTTAACGGTTGAGGAGATGCATGCTTTCAATAGCACTCATGAAGGCAAGTGCTCATCTTTTGAATGATAAACTTTCAATAATACATTTTCGAGATTTGTTAGATTTTGTTGAGCTACATTTTATTTCGGTTTTCAGCTACTCTTTCGAAAGTTTTTCTAAATGCATTTTGAACTTTACTGCCAATTGTGAGATGACTAATGTGTAAGCATTCTGGGTTCGAAATCTCGCAGGATCTGATTTTCAGCTGATTGAGGCAACTTTACATGATTACAAGGATAAAAGCAGGGTAAGAGTTGTCTGCAGGTATGATAACAAATGGTTACACTTGTGTCCACGAAGACCAGATTTGCAAACTCTTCTTACCGAGCACATCAACTCCAAGTCTCATATTATGGTCCTGAACAAAACATCAGCAAGCCAATCACCCTATGGATCAGCAAGGACATTTGGACGGCCAAAGAAGCTTTTTGATGCAGATCATCATCAAAAATCATTGGGTTCTTTTCTCAAGCCGATTGAAAGTGGCACACCATCCCATTCAGAAACACCTTCTACTCGGAAAGGTGACTCGTATATGCTCTCTTCTTGCAAATCAAATTTATTATGTTGGGGATTATGGCAAAGTACTGTGGCTTGTAAAGGGATTGAGATAGACATAAAACCTATGTTGCATGATTTAAAAATAGGAAGTGAGTGGTATCCAGAGCCGTACACAAAAGCTACTCTATATGATGGATGTAATGAAGTGAAAGTAGATGGGTGCTATAGACACAAAAATTGCTTTCGTATTTCAGCTTGTGGCAAGCCATTTGAGTCCTTTACTTGTGACAATTGCAAAAAAGTCCTCACTTGTCATGATTTTCGTATGAGAATTCAACGAGAAGCCACTGCTAAAGAAAAGAGAGGGGTCAGAAACACAGGTGGTGGAAGGAGATTAGACTATCTCAGTGGTGAAGAGCTAAAGAGCGTTGCACTTGAGTAAAAGTCAAAATTGAAAGAGGCAAAAAGAAAGTTGTGGTGGTTGAAAGCAAGGCTTGTTGTGCTTTCTGTGAGAATTAGGTCTCTCAAAGAAGCAAATATTGAATGCATCCATAGGAAAGATGTCCGACGCTTTTGCAACAACATAATTGAGGCCCATAGGCAAGGCAAATTCGGAGGTAAACCAGCCTTGTGGGACTTTTTTCAAGATGTTGCAAAGAATGCACTAAAAGCTAAGCAGGCACAAAGATTCTCTGAGTCCACAAAAACAATGTTTGAGGTCATAAAAGGGTGGTTGCAAGATCAGGGTGCCCAGTTTTGTCCACTCAAGCACCCTGTAAACAGTAAAAAAACAGGCATTTGTTTACCTTTAGTGGCTAATCTCTCCTAGTAAATGAAGGAATTTCGTTTCAAGTTCTTTTGTTGGAACATCATATTCAAAGTTGGAAATATAGTTGCATAATTTGATTAAGCAACTAGATAGTCAAAAGTCCTCATTTTCTTAGGTACAAAGTCAATGTATACACCCTGTCCCAAATTTGAACTGATTCCATAAAATGCTAATATCTTTTACATATAAACTCATATGAGATTCCCACTTTGTACCTTAGATCTTCACATAATATGGAGCTTAACTTGATTTTTTGAGAAAATTTTAAGATATTTGTCTATTTTCTTTAAATATTTCAAGGTCTTTAAAGTGTTATAATATACACCACTTTTTGTATCCACAATAGCTACCACTTAAAATCCTCAATCTTGTAGATCAAAAGAGTGGGTAGATACTGAGACATTAGTAGAATGTGGTGGTTAGTAAAAATTACAAATCCAATGGTTGGATTTTTAATGATCTCTTTTTCAAAATTCTTCCAGACTATCAGAAGGCCTGCAAATATTAATAATCTAATTAGTAAAATTACATTTTTGATGTGAATCATCTAAAACCTATAGGGACTAGTGTACTTGTAATGGTGCATCTATGGAAAAATAAATTGGATCACTCTAAGTATGGAAAGATCATTTGTTTATCATTTCATCATATTTTTGATTAATTTTAATTAATTAGACTAATTTATATTAATTTAAGTTATATTGGGTTAGTTTAAGGGAAAGCGTATTTTCTATTATTTGCTTGATCTCATTTTAAGTACCTTGCCCCCCAAAATTTGCTCTCCAAGCATTGTCCCAGTCCAGCATAAACTGGATAAAACTGGACACCCTGATCTTGCAACAACCCAAAACTATGGGGTGGGCCACGCTTGCACGACTTTTTGAGTACTAACCTTGGAGGGCCATCCATGTCCACCACAAGAAGACAAGGCAAAAAGGCAACCCAATTTGTCTCTGGAGAGCATGAATACATTTTCAATGCGGTTGGGAAGATATACATGGATGCAAAAAGCAAACATGGAGTAACCTCATTGGTTCCCATCATCATTGTAGAAGATGAAACAACCATAAAACGTCGCATAAGGTAAGATAATCTCGACATGTAAATGGATTTTCCTTTCTTTTTGTCATTTAGAGAATGTATGCAAGAAAGAAGTAACTTTAAGTGGATTTGTGCTAATGCAGATGGAATGCAAAGGATGATACCCTTATTGGATTTTGTGGGAAAAAAGGAGAATATCATCAATGTTCTTCAAACGACATGATCATTGTGGGAGACGGATCAGAAGGCTATGAGAAGATAGTTGACGCTTTTCAGAACCATGTTGTGGGGAGCTATGCCAGGCTTCTCATGGTCAATCCTCTTCACGATAGCCTCCCTAGACTAGCTTTAATGGTACAAGCCACATGTAATCGCTTTGATAGCATTTTTGTTAGAAACCAGTGGAATCTTGTGGAGAGGATATGGAATGCAAAGCTAAAGGATGTGATTGGACCGATAATTGGACATGCTTCAGATGGAGATAGCAGGTGTCGTAAGCTCATGCTCGAGGATTACCTTGGAAAGAGCCAAGACCAGTTCTTTATTGATTGGTGTGGCTGGAAGCTAAGAGGGAGAATGGTAGATGGTCATGTGTATGGTCTTCATGATCAAGACTTTGTACATGGTGGAAAGAAGCTTATTAGTCCGCTTGATAGTCCTACTCGACAACTTGCCATAGGAAAGGTTTGGATTACACTCAATCATGTTGCAATGGTTTACCATGCATTTTCAATTGATCAGCACAAACTTCAAGAGGGGGATATACAAAGAAATGATCGCCAAAATTGGGGGGCAGCTCAAAGGATTGCAAGCAGACAGGTGCAAAGTTGTCTAATGAAGCTTCAGAAGAAGGAGAGAAGCATGCAAGGGACAAGGGCATATTTGGAGATTGTCGCTGATTATATTGATATTTTTTTATCTTCATACTTAAATTTGAGGGAACGTATGGTATTAGCAGCCAAGGTTACTTTCTTTTTCAAGCTTTGGAGGTTATGGATTCATCAGCATCCATCATACACCTTGAAGCAAAATTTCATTAGTAAAGAGGCCTATACAGATATTCAGCTTTCTTGCCATTTTGTAGTACTTCTCATAAAGATGTTTCGATACTTTTATCCATCTCTCAAGTGTCCATTACACCTCACAGGGTCAGATGCAGCTGAAATTTATTTTAGTAAGATCGGAGGCATGATTGGACAAGAAAGAGCCTTCGACTTTGGAGACCTCTTGCATAGTATCGGTAGTTTGAACAAGATTGCTATGCACGAATGCAGTGTAGATGGGTTGACTTTTTCACAAGCTCATAAGAAACAAGAACATATTTGGAAGTGTTTGAATAAGCAAGAAGGAAGTTTAGAAGCAGATTTAGGTGACTACGAAGCGGTTTCCTCGGATGAAAAAATAGTGGATGCATTGAAAGAGGGCTTACAGAAAGCTCAAAACCTGTGTGAGCCATTGGGATTAAAACCTGCCAACAAAGGAGAGAGCTTGAAGTGGTGGTCACAACCTTGGGTGGATACAGAATCGATATGGTCAAAATTGGATGCTGATATGGGAGAAGCAGATGATTATGATGATTTTCAACAGCCAACAAAGGATGACCAGCAACTTCAAGGAGATCCGGATGAAAATGATGAGGTCATTACAGTTAGTGAGATACGACATGAAATTGATGGCATCTTAGATGAGGCAAATGACTCAAAGACAATCACAACGACACAAAAGATTAACCCCACTGTAGAAGTTGATGGAAGGTATATCTTCAAATCTACATTGGTTAGCCAATTAAATGGGAATTCAACATTGTCAAAGGATCGATTAACAAGAGTAAGACAGGGTGTTTATTTTTCCCATGAATCAAAACAACAATCTTCAAGCAATGCGAATTTCTTTGGGATAGGTAGTGATTGTGCTATCTATTTTGTGGATGACACACAAGGACAAGCAAGTACCAAGCATCTAAAGCGTAATGGGAAGCCCACAAGCTTGAACCAAATGGATGTATCTCAAGGCACGTGGTACTTGGGAAGAGTTCAAAAGATGAGGATGAAAGTGGGAGGTAGGTATGTGGACTATAAACGAAGCTTTGACTTGTCAAATCAGCCTCAAGGCATAGAAGTACAGCTTGGTTGGTATCAAAGAATTAAAGGATCACGGATGTTTACATATGACTTGACGGACTTGAATATGGTTGCCGTTGAGTCAATTATAGCATTGGCAAATTTGACGTACAATGTGTCCAGTGAAAAATACCATCTTGATGAGAGTGATTATAAAATCTTCAACGACTTTGTTAAACATGTTGAGTAGCACTTACCTACAAAATTTTCAAAGAGGTATTGAAGTAAGTAATTGTTTTTTTCAGTAAGCTTTGTATTGCCTATTGCCATTATTTACGAATTTTGTTTCTTGCAGTGAATGGTCCTTCAAGGTAACAGTTGGCGGGAGTTTTGGTTATCCCATTTTGCGACTTCAATTTTGGAAATGTGTTGTCTTCAGATCAGTCATCTCGTAGATTGATCATTTTGGGATGCTCTATCGGCATGCTGTAAAGTTTTCGGAGTCATATAATCATGCATATTGTGTAACTAGTTCGACAATCCATACATATGAACATGTAAAAAGTGCACGCGGTTTTGGAGCATGTTGTTCTTCCTATTTATCTTGCTATCATTAATGTAGGCATCGTGTTCAATATAGTTTCAACTTTTTGATGCAATATTTTTGCTTCCAAGTATTTCTTTGATGAAATATGCTGGTTGTGAGGTGTGGTCTTCTCTTTGCTGATGTGAGATGTTGGTATGATGTGTTGTTGTGGAAGGATCTTAGCTTGTCGACTACCGAGTGTGCAGACCACACTCTTTAGCTGGTGGCTATCTAGAATTTTGCAGCAAATGTTCATGTATATTGTTGACGAAGTGTCTCAGCCACGAGACTTTTTAAATTGACAGGATGATTTGGTGACAATTATCCTGTCAGATGTACCTAGCTCGATTGACTTGCCATGTACGACGCTTTTGAAGTTTTGCATAGCCCACATACAAAGTCTGAAGCAAAGGCTGCTTTAGTTTGGCTCTTAAAAGAGCGTACAAAGAATCAGAACTCTCCACATGAGCAGCAATTGTATTCAGGACTGATAGCATTGTACATACTGCAGCAAACGGCATGTTATGGTAATGGAGAAGACAAGAGGGTTTGGAATGACAGAGTTGCAGTTGTTGCGGGAGAGCAGGCTTTGCAGTTCAAACAACAGTAGGCATTGCAATTCAAGCAGCAGCAAGGGATGAGGTTGCAGCAGCAGCAGGACACCGTGAGGGTGCAACAGGAGGAAGCAACAAGGCAACAGTAGGAGGTAGCACAAAAGCAGGATGCTTTTAGGATGCAACAACAACAGGAGGCAGTGAGGGTGCAACAGCTGGATGCAAGCACAACAGCAAAAGACATTCAGGATGCAGCAGCGGGCTTTGTATTTGCAACAGCAAGGGGCAGCAAGGACTCCAGAACAAAATATAGGGGTGTCTCAAGTGTAGGATGGAATGCGGTCCAAGAAGCAGGATACACTGTGGCTTCAGCAGCAACAGCAATCACTCTTGTCCAAACAGCAGAGGGCAGCATGGTCTCAACAAGAGCCCGAGCAGAGTAAAGGTTTGCATTGTTACAAGTATGGTGCAGGTTATGCTCAGTCCGGCAACAAGTGGCAACAAGTGATCTTGGTTCTAGCTAGTTGTGGAGAAAGGCATACGGTGAACTTGGTAGTGGTGTTTTTATTCTTTTTGTGCTCTTGTTTGTTTTTTGAAGACCCAAATGATGCAAACTTTGAGATCTTGATCAAGCTTGTAATAAAAAATTTCTACCCAAGTCTATGTCGAGAAGAGATTTCTGACAATTCTCGGATCTGCAGACAATAAATCATCTAGTAAGACTTGTTCCTGTTTATGGTAATGGAGAGGACATTCTGCATGCTACAGCTGGTATCAACATTTTAACATTTAGAAAAACTGAGGTTTGATAAGTTTTACAAGTATGGTGCAGGTTATGCTCAGCCTGGCAACAAGTGTTCTTGTTTATGGTAATGGAGAGGACATTCTGCACGCTACAGCTGGTATCAACATTTTAAGGTTTAGAAAAACTGAGGTTTGATAAGTTTACAAGTATGGTGCAGGTTATGCTCAGCCTGGCAACAAGTGTTCCTGTTTATGGTAATGGAGAAGACATTCTGCACGCTATAGCTGGTATCGACATTTTAACGTTTAGAAAAATTGAGGTTTGATAAGAAACTGAGGTATGATAAGTTTACAAGTATGGTACAAGTTTCTGAAAATGGCAGCGTTTTGGCATCATGTTTGTGTTGTATCTTTCACAAAACACTTCGTTATCATAACGAAGCACGTAAGTTCTTATGTCTCTTTTATGCATATGTTATAGCACTTCTATTTGACAATGTGCGCTTTGGTCTCTAATACTGGCAGCAATAAGCACTAGTGCATATCATGGAACTTGAAGCAATTTGTGACAAGCTATGAGGAATTATTATACCTCATGTAGATCAAAGCAGCGTGCTGTCACATCCCAACATCCATTCAAGGACAATAGGCGATTTGTGGAGTGAGCTATGTGATACATTTGTTTATTGCAACTGCAGACGAGTAAAGACCAGATTCTTCCTCGCTTCATACAAGGTGCATACAGTCCTCCTTCACTTTGGGATACGCATGTGGAACACGGCACTTGTGACACATATTGTTTTTGCTTTACTCGGGCCTTTCATGTATTTGGTGTTTGCATTAAGCTATTCAATACATATTTGTGTAATTAATTCCCTCTATGTTTTTTGTACTTTTGTATCCATTTGAGCATGCAAAGACTGTGTAACCTAGAAGGCCTCTATGCTTTTGTACTTGTTTAAGCATGCCCAGGCTTTGTTATGGTTCTAGCTAGTTGTGGAGAAAGGCATATGGTGAACTTGGTAGTGGTGTTTTTATTCTTTTTTTGCTCTTGTTTGTTTATTGAAAACCCAAATGATGCAAACTTTGAGATTTTGATCAAGCTTGCAATAAAAAATTTCTACCTAAGCCTATGTCGAGAAGAGATTTCTGACAATTCTTGGATCTGTAGACAGTAAATCATCTAGTAAGACTTTGTTTGCTGTTGAGGAGGTTAGAGGAAGAAGCAAGCCTTTTCATTCGAGTTTCATTCTTGGTACTATTGCCAACCACTGATCCTTCTTGCATTTTGGCACTCACAAGCAGAGCAGGATGGATCGTCCTTGTGAAAATGGATATGAGATGACTTATGATGGCAATCATAGCTTCCGACGTGAAAATAAGTTGAGCTTGTCCTCTCATATTACTAGGGAGGACACACTACCCAATTCTCTATTACCTGATAGGAATTCTGACTCGTGCCAGTTCTCAGTACTCTAAGCAGAATAGATCCCTGAGATAACAAGTTTTCGACTTACTGAGAACTGAGGGACAGGTCTTGCTTCATACGTTGAGACTCATGTCATGGTTGAGACAGTTTATACTTAACAGTGTAGTGGCATGGAGCACTACAACAAGGCAAAGAGGGAGTTGGTCAGTAGTGTGAAAACATTGTATTTATGATGTGTTCGTTGGACACTAGCTATGGCTGCAATACACACTTCACCGACAGAGATAGTGACAAACACTTGGGGGATAATCACCCATACCCTCTTCAAACAATTAGAGCTCCTTCAGGGAGCCTTCAACTGGACGGGATAGAGATGTGAGGCCTTCAAATTTGGGGAGGGGTCTTTTCTCGATGCATGAAGCTGTCGTCCTTGGCAGTACTGGCCTCGTGCTTGGCTCTTTCCTCCTCCAGTACCTTTTGAGATAGCCTAGGAGTTGAGTAACGGGTTTTTCTGACGGTTGCTATATACTTGGTTACAGGTTTGGAAAGACTGTAAACTGCTCCAAAGATTACCCTGGTTTCATTGTTAACCGAATTCTCATGCCCATGATTAATGAAGCTTTCTATGCGCTTCATTGTGTCAGTAAGAGACAATGCATGATCATATTTCAATTTGAAAGTTACAGAAGGAGTGTCGATATCCATTGCTTGTTAAAATTTTAAATTTACAAAAAGGATTTTTTATTTGTTTTCAAAATTTACAAAAGGGGTATAAAAAGTGACCTAAAATTTTAAAAAAGGGATTTTTAAAGTACCCTATGAACGCACGTTATACACAAGACTACTATAAGGTGACCCCCCCGAGCCTAGGAGGCTTAGCATGCCCGAGGACCCGATTTTTAAGCTTTGTCCGCCCAAGGGTGTAAACCCTAAATACAAATTAGATAAGATCAAAACCTCCATTCTTTTATGCATAATGTAATAGAGTGATTTTCTTCTCCACTCTTGCCTCTTGCTTGTTTGAGCTCTTATGTGTGCTTGAAAGATCCTGTCCCCTCCGCACAACAAATTCTGGGGTGCTAGCAGTGAAAGTAGCACATCTTGCGCAGGGCAGAGCCTCTCACTCCCGGCGTCGCCCACGGATATCCAGACAAGAGAATAATCCCTCAGTTCTTCCAAAACCGAACTTGGAAAAACTTCCCTCACCCAGCAGACATAGGCGATTCCTCCGGGATATTTTATTCTAACGTAGTTCAGGTCTTCACTAACCAAACGGATCCTACTGAACCCGTAAGTCTCATGGTCAGATCAAGGAAGAGACTTGCACTTGGATCATAGAGTCCAAGATGCACAGCCGTTGATTCTTTTCCATAAAACAAGGGTTATTCGGGTCTCGGGATTTACTTCAACTATCGTAATTTAACAAAATTGAGTCTCATTTTAGGGATCCATCAGTTGAGCCTAACCCCATCCAATCTCATGGGTTAGCCAACCGCCTAACCACTGTAGTGAAAGGATCCATTTAGAAATTTGGTTATGTTTTGCCCCGGGTACCAGGGAAAAGAGTTCCGAGGCCCCCTAGCCGGTGCTTCAAGATAGTCACACCACTTACACACCAATATGAAATTGCATGTTTCACACATTCAACTCTCTTTAAAACAATCTTTTAATGAAACCATAGTATCACTGATCATAATCCTCCAAAATATCCAGCTTGAATTCTAAATTCCAATCATTCCTTCATCGGTGTACCTATGGCATCATTGGCAACCAGAACGCTCACCACCTGTTCACTCATCAGGGGCCTTTTCAATAGTTCCTAGCTCATAGTACCCGAAAATATAATCACATAAGAAAAATCCAGATGGACTCTCCGCTGAAGATCAGTAAGATCAACTAACAACTCCATATAAAAGAGTCATGGACTCATCCGTTTTGAGGACCAGCAAGGCTAATCAGCCAGATCCATATCCGAGTTCAGAAAACAACTCTAACTCCTTATTCCATTTTCTTCCCTGATGCACGCATGGGTATATTCGGCGACCCAGAGCCCAAGTGAAGTGGACGGGAGCGGAGCACGCACATAGGAGAGAGAGAGAGAGAGAGAGAGACACGATATGGTGGGGAGAGTACCAAAGTAGTCGGGTAGTAGTACAGTGAGCCCTCCCCTTATTCACTATATGTAATGAATAAGTGTATACACATGTGGGCGCCCGAATACGGGAGACCGCCTAGACAACACAGGGGCCTTTAACCCCAACAACCTCCCACTTAAAGGCCAATGTGCCTTCAAGTGAGAACCCACTACCTACTAGCCTACAACTAGAATGTACAAGATGGACGAGATACGACGGATCTCATCCCACACCTACGGGCTCACTGTGTCGTAGTGCATCCGGCTCTCCGAGCAGACCAATGCGCGGTGGAAGCCATGCAGAGATATCACCCATCTCTGCATCCTGTCTGCGAGAGCTTCTCCCTATCCTTCAACCTCGTTAGTTCTAATCTCTTCATCCAATGCAAAACACTTTGCAATTCTTGGCACCTCCACCAATCCCCCATTCCATTCCACCAATACATCCTCAACATCACAAAAACCCTCCCCAGCCAGACCATCTTGAGCTCCATCAAGTAAAGAGCCCAAATCAAAGACGTGTTGCACCTCTTCATCGGCATCCTTAGCCTCTTCATCCAACAGCTTGCTTACAACATCCAACAACTTCTCATTATCAACACACTCTTCATCATTCACAAATGCATCAACTTGCTCACCAACACTTGTAACCACAGATTCTTCAAACAAAACAAGGACACCTTCCAGGGTGTCATCCAACGAAACACCCACAGCCTTATCCACATCTCTATCCAAATTGTTCACACATGCCGACTACATCATGTTAGCATCATTATGTTTTGTGTAGACAAAAAAAGGCACCTCTAACATGCCATCTATCTCACACCTGACACCATCATCAAAAAATCTTACAAACTCCACATCAACATCCTCTAATAAAATAGTTCCCAACTCAAGCCCCTATAATGTCTTCTAAACACCTGGGACCACCTACCTTATCATAGAAAACTCAACAACCTCTGAGCAATCCTCTATCTTGCCAGCATCTTCCACCTCCACCTCGGGGTCCACGGCCTTACAACCTACACTCTCTGTAGCTTCACAAACTAGCTAATCCACAGCCTCAACATCCTGAGATACACCTCTCCCACAGTATTCCTTATCTTTCATGTTGCTCCTAGCTAATCCACAGCCTCAACATCCTGAGATACACCTCTCCCACAGTATTCCTTATCTTTCATGTTGCTCCTAGCATGACAAAAATCACACAAATTAATCATAATTACTTTACATGGCTTAGTCGGTGACACATACAAACCAGATTTCCATCTTATCTTCCTTTCTTGGTACACAACTATCTTCACAGCCTCCTCAAAGGTGAGTGGGTCTTTCAATCTTGAGCATTCTTCTCCATGCACCTTCAAAACTGTCAGCAAAATCTAACACCTCTTCATCTTTTTCATGACTCAACTTGGTCAACTTCCTCCACATGTCCTCTGGACTGTCAGCCTTTCCATAATATCTCATCAGAACTTCTCTCAATGTGCACCAGCTTCCTCTGTTAGCATCAATTACCTCATACTCAAACCAATCCATGGCTCGGGGGGGTCACTATATGTAAAATATCCCTATCGCGTGCGTTCAAGGCCTATATTTTAAATCCCTTATTTATGAATTTTTAAATCTATATAATATCCCCTTTTCTTTATGAATCTGTAAATTTTTTTGAAAAAAATTTAAATCATACCCTTATGTAAATATATTTCTGTAAGTTTCATAAATTAAAATTATGCTTCTGTTGAACGCACGTGATATTCACATTTTTTTGTGAGTGACCCCCCCGAGATCCATGGCTGCATCTTCCAACAACAAACTCACTAGCTTCATCTTGAAAGCATCATCCTCTCTGTTGCTCCTCAAAGTTGCCATCTCAATTCCCCTTAGAAAGCATCATCCTCTCTGT
Organism: Cibotium barometz; assembly: GCF_041138505.1. NCBI lineage: Eukaryota > Viridiplantae > Streptophyta > Polypodiopsida > Cyatheales > Cibotiaceae > Cibotium > Cibotium barometz. The sequence continues at coordinate 13,910,186 of NC_141051.1, forward strand.
TGCTCCTCAAAGCTGCCATCTCAATTCCCCTTAGAAATAGAGAGACATCCTCTCCCTTCTCAACTCTGAACACTTCATATCCACATACAGCCATTGGTCCCAAGTTGATCAATAGATGGACTCCAAACTACTGACCAAAGCCCTAAATAAAAGCTTTCTGATCCTCAGTGGGGGCACCAAAATAATGTCTTGTGGTTGGGTAATGGCCTCTATACACCACTAGTATGCACACAAGATAGAAACATAGTGGGATCAGAACTAGGTGACACTAAAATCCCTGCTCTAAGGGCTCCAGTGAGACCTGCACTTGTCCTTTTTTCTCCACATGACCACTTGACATTGCAAAACCGTCCCAACCTCCCTATTTGGCCTAGCTGCCTCCTTAGGTTTTCTTCCCTAGTCAACTCGCACCTCCAAAAGCTCTGACTATACACCTCAAGGCCTCTCCTGTGACCACAGTTGACCATCAGCTGATTGGTCAACACTCCAAGCTGACCAAACTATTAAATTCAGTCTCCAAAATCCTCTTTTAATTTCCACACAGAATCTTCCCTCTAGGCTCTTTCTATTGTCCTCTAGTGTCAGCTAACCACTATGTCACATTCTCAGGACCTTCCTTAATCACCTTCTGACCCTCTATTGGCTGAAATAGATTGGGTTCTGCCTCGGAATTCTAACACAGGACCAATTTCTTTTGAAGCCTTTACAAAAACATAACCTTTCCTCAGGTATCCGCATACTCTCCCTGGCCCTCTGACTGCCATAGCTGCCTCCAAACTACCTGTCCTCTCAAGGATGGCCTAAACTGATCTAGCTGAAGCAAAATATTTATCCTCTGTGTTAGCTGACACCTCTAAACCCACAAGAAATTCAAACCAAGATAGGATATGGCCTTATAACCACTCTACTAGACACCAACTACACCTAGCTAACTCTGGATCTACTCTTATCCCACTATTCCTTCTAACTACTATCATCTGACTATTCCAACTATCACCTGAGACCCACAATCACTTTCCCCAAATGCAAATAAATCAGAACAAGGTTCTTCTACTCTCAGCTAACTATACTATATCTTAGCCTGACACAGAAAAGACTCTGTACCTTCACTTCTTAATCTGACACAAACAGAGTTAGTACTGACTCAAAACTAGCTCACTAGTCTTCAAATAAACACATACAGATTCACCATCATCATGAACTCAATAAAACACAATCATCTCAACCAAAATATCAAAACAAAGATGAGACCTAAACTTTGTCTGCTTCAGATAGATAAAAACACGGTGCCTTAACATCCTTGATGCTTGGGGCTTCAAGAAAAAAATGAGAAAAAATAGTAAATTATATGGGGTCCTCCATAGATATACTTCGGTGACAACTTTCCACAATGTCATTTTCAATAATTACCAACCAACAACCAACTGACTAGCCCCAGTAGTCAAGCAGTTTTGATCTAGACCAAGTCTCTAACAAAGGTTCTGCTGAGAGAACCCGAAGACACACCTCAAGGCCAATTCCCTGATCTAATCCAATGAAAAACCCTCTCACACTGCGCTGTCTTCACTCTACAAACTGGAAAAAGCTACAGGATTGCTAACCTACATATCCCAAGCTGAAAATAGACCTGTAGGAGGCCATTCAATTGCAGACAGTGCTCTCCTCCCTCTCTGGTGATCTCTAGCCACCACAACTTGGATAGTCCCTGAAAAAAACTAGATTCTTCATCCTTAAACCCTGTTGCCACCTTGCTCTCTTCTAGATCCTTATGCCACCCTTATTCCTTAGAACTACCATTCACTTGATATTTCGATTTCATGCACCTACTTGACATTTCAAAACCCTCCCAACCTCCCTATCTGGCCTAGCTACCTCCTCAACGTTGTCTTCCCTAGTCAGCTCTCACCTCCATAAGCTCTGACTATACACCTCAAGGCCTCTCCTGACCACACCTGACCAAATGCACTCCCTATTCGCAGAACTATTAAATTCTGCCTCCAAAATCCTCTTTTAATTTCTAGATAGAATTATATCCTCCAAGATCTTTGTATTGTCCTCTAGTGTCACCTGACCACTCTATCACATCGTCATGACCTTCCTTAATCACCTACTTACCCTCTTCTGACCCCCTACTAATTGAAATAGACAAGGTTCTGTCTCTGAATTATAACACACAACCATCTACATCCAAAGCCTTTACAAAAATAGAACCTTTCCTCACCCTTTGACTGCCCTCACCAAGCAAGTATATCTCTTTACAAGTTCTCTTCTCACTCGAGCTGACCTATAGCTGCCTCCAAACTGCCTGTCCTCTCAAGGATGGACTAAACTAATCCAGCTAAAGTAGATTCTTTCTCCTCTATGCCAACTCACACCTCTAAACCCACCAAACATTCAAACCAATCTAGGATTCCGCAAACTCTCTCTCACCCTTTGACTGCCCTCACCAAGCAAGTATATCTCTTTACAAGTCCTCTTCTCACTCGAGCTGACCTATAGCTGCCTCCAAACTGCCTGACCTCTCAAGGATGGACTAAACTAATCCAGCTAAAGTAGATTCTTTCTCCTCTGTGCCAACTCACACCTCTAAACCCACCAAACATTCAAACCAATCTAGGATCTAGCCTTATAACCACTCTGCTGACATCAACAACACCTAGCTGACTCTGGAGAAACTCTTATCCCACTATCCCTTCTGACTATTGTCTTTTGACTAATCTAAATATTAGTTGAGACCCACAATCACTTTCCCCAATTTCAAACAGGTTAGAACAAGGTCCCTCTATTCTCAGCTGACTATATTGTATCTCAGCTATGCTGACATAGAAAAGGCTCTCTACCTTCACTTTTCAATCTAACACAAACAAAGTCAGTACTGATTCAGAACTAGCTCACTAGTATTCATGAAAATCAACACATACAGATTCACCATCATCATGAACTCAACTAAACACAATCATCTCAACCGAAATATCAAAACAAAGATGACACCCAAACTCTGTCTACTTCGTATAGATAAAAACACGGTGCCTCAACATCCCTGAGCCTTGGGGATTCAAGAAAAAAAGAAGAAAAAATAGTAAATTATATGGGTACGCATCATCTTACCAACCACAACAACCAACTGACTAGCAACAAAGCAGTCACGAAATTTTTATTTGGACCAAGTCTCTAACAGAGGTTCTGCTCTCAGAGAACCCGAAGACACACCTCAATGCCAATTCCCTGATCTGCTGCCTCCCTCTACTCTCTGATCCAATCGAACACTCTCACACACTACGATGTCTTCACTACAAACTAGAAAAAGTTGTAGGACCTCTAGCTTGCATATCCCACATTAAAAATAGACCTGCAAGGCCACTCAACTACAGTCGGTGCTCTCCTCCCTCTACAATGATCTCTAGCAACCACAACATGGAGAGTCCCTAAAAAAAACTCGATTTTTCATACTTTAACCCCATTGCCGCCTTGCTCTCTTCCCTCCAGATCCTTACGCCGCACTTCTTTCTTGGAACTACCATGCACTTCCTATTTCGATTTAGCGCACATGTGCCTTATCACCTCGATTGCCACATGTGTTTTGCCACTGTGGACACTATGCTCTCATATACACACTGCTCCAGTCTACACATCAAGCTTAGGAGGGGCTTGTTTTTCTCCTCACATATAGCCAACCCCCCTAGAGTGAAAACTTTCATGTTTTCAGTTTATTTTTGCTTCAAGGCCCTCTCTTCCACAAACACTCTTTACATCTCTATACACAGTAACAAGCATCATCCCACACTTCATCATCCTCAAGGATGAAATGGGTACAAAACCCTTCTCAACAACCATCCTTGCTGCACTAAACTAGCCACCTTTATAAAAAACTTACACATTATCTGCAGAGACCACTTCACGGTCCTCCCCCCATCATCTGGCTGCTTCATCCATGCATATTTACTATAAGACCTCCTCCATGTCCCTTCAACCTTGTTAGTTCTAATTTCTTCATCCAAACTCAAAACACTTTGCAATTCTTGGCAGCTCCACCAATCCCCCAATACACCTCAAGATCATAAAAACCCTCCCCAACCAGACCATCTAGAGCTCCATCAAGCAAAGAGCACAAATCAAAGACCTGATGCACCTCTTCATCGGCATCCTCAAGATTTTCATCCAACAACTTGCTTACAACATCCAACATATCCTCAGTATCAACACACTCTTCAACATTCACATATGCATGAACCTAATCACCAACACGTGTAACCATAGATTCTTCAAACAAAACAAGGACACCTTCAAACAAAACATCCACAGCCTTATCCACATCTCTATCCAACTTATTCACACATGCCGACTGTATCATGTTAGCATCATTATGTTTTGTGTCAACCAAAAAGATAGCTCTGACATGACTTCTATCTCACATCTGACACCATCATCAAAAAAGCTTACAAACTCCACATCAGCATCATCTGATAAAGCAGTTCCCGACTCAAGACCCTGTGATGTCTTCTGAACACCTAGGACAACCTACCCCGCCATAGCAAACTTAACAACCTCTGAGCAGTCCTCTATCTTGCCAACACCTTCCACCTCCACCTTGGGGTCCACGGGCTTATAATCTGCACTCTTTGTAGCCTCACAAACTAGCTGATCCATAGCTCGACATCCTCAAATACCATAGTATTTCTTATCTTGCATGTTTCTCCCAGCATGACACACATCATACATATCAATCATAATCACTTTACCTCGCTTAGTCGGTGACATATACAAGCCAGCTTTCCATCTCATCTTCCTTTCCTAGTACATAGCTATCTTCACATCCTCCTCAAAAAGGTGAGTGGGTCTTTCGACTCCACCTTCTCTTTGATTTTCTTAGTTATAACTTCAATGAACTTATCTTTCTTCAAAAGTTTAGAGAAACCTGATTCCCTCCCATGATCTTGAGCATCCTTCTCCACGTAGCTTCAAACTTGGCAGCAAAATCTGACACCTCTTCATCCTCTTCCTGACTCAACTTGGTCAGGTTGCTCCACATGTCCTCTGGATTGTTAGCCTTTCCATGGTTTCTCATTAGAGCTTCTCTCAATCTGCTCCAGCTTCCTCTGTCAGCATCAGTTACCTCATACACAAACCAATCTATGGCTGCATCCTCTAACAAAAAACTCACCAGCTTCATCTTGAAAGCATCATCCTCTCTGTTGCTCCTCAAAGCTACCATATCAATTCTCCTCAGAAACAGAGAGACATCCTCTCCCTTGTCACCTCTGAACACTTCATATCCACATATAGCCGTTGGTCCCAAGTTGATCAACAAATGGACTCCAAACTACTAACCAAAGCCCTAAATAAAAGTCTTATGATCCTCAGTGGGGGCACCAAAACAATGTGTCATGGTTGGGTGATGGCCTCTATACACCCCACTAGCAGGCACACAAGATAGAAACACAGTGGGATCAGAATTGGGGGACACTAGAATCCCCGTTCCAAGGACTCCAATCAAACCTGTATTGTCCTTTTTTCTCCAGATGACCTACTTGACACTTAAAAACCCTCCCAACCTCCCTATCTGACCTAGCTGCCTCCTAAGGTTATCTTCCCTTATCAACTCTCACCTCCAGAAGCTCTAACTATACACCTAAAGGCCTCTCCTGACCACAGCCCATCAGGTGACCACTCCCAGGATGCTAATAGGACTTTTTTTTGGAACCAAGGGAAGAGCCCTATGAAGATTATCATCCCAACCCCAAGGTAAACAATAGTGTTTTGGGCATGATAAGAACCTTATGAAACTATGATTTTTTTTTTTGCATAGTATGATAGTCGATAGAAATAGGGAAAGCAGGAGGGGTATTATGGCGCAAATATATAATAGGAAGCAGTGAAAATAGTGAAGCACCTGAAATAGCTGAGAGCTTTTTGAAGCTACAAAGAAGGAAGCTTTTGAAAGAGAGGAGGAGTAGAAGTTGAGTGGGTGTTGAGATGTTTTTTGAGCTGTGGGAAGCATCTACAGGTACACAGTGTTAAGGGACTTGGAACAGAGAGAACGAGGGAGAAGATTTTGACTTGGGGCGTAAGGGAACTTGGAAGAGAAAAAGAATAAAGACAATGACGGGGTTATCCCAGTTTTTTGGTTGCAGTTGAGAGTGAGCTCCTGCAGTGATTTAGTTTTAGCAGGCTGGAGCACCTGGAGTTTGGTTCAGATTGTAGAGGGAAGCAGTGCAGTTTATGAGGGCTTTAGATTGGATCAAAGCAGGAGGAGGGAGAAGGATAGAGAATTGACTGTGGTGTAACCTGCGTTCTTTGAGCAGAACTTATGTTAGAGACTTGATTTATATTGAAACCCCTCAGTGGTGTTGTCTGTTGATATCTGGCTTGTTTGGAGAGAATCCTTGATCGTTCTCTATGTTTTATTCTCTTTTTCCTTGAATCCCTGAGTCTCAGGGATGTTGAGACTGTTTTTTGGTTTGTTACAAAAAGACAGAGTGTGTTGGGCTTGAGTACCCTATGATTTAGTGAATTTTTTTTTTCTGTGATTGTGTTATTTAAGTTGAGAATATGAAGGAAGAGTCCCTGAGTGCAGGTTTGTAAGATGCTGTGTCAATTCTGCCCATCAGAATTAGTGTGAAGGCATAGGATCAATTCTGTGTGCTGTCTATGGGTTCTAGCTGGTAGCACTGAACCTGCCAAAGGACATAAGATAGGTCATTTGTTGTATCTGCTATACAGTCAGACGTAGGTGTGCAGCAGGGTGCAGCTGAGGTTTAGGGTTGGTCTATTATGAGTTTTTAAAGGTACCTGGGAGTTCAACTGACAGCAGCTAGGAGGTCACTGCTGCATCAACTGTCTCTGTTAGGTACTTGGACCAATTATGTCTATTCTGATGTAGCTGGAGCAGGTAGTATGCAGCAGAGCATAATCTAGGTGATATTCTTTGAAGATTAATGTTGTAAGACCCTTTGGTGAAGTCTGAGACTAGTTGGTTTTATTGGCAGCAGAAGAGCTTTCTACATCAGCTGGCTCTTAGGCAGTGATCTGCAACAAAAGCTCTTTTAAAGAAAAGTCAACAAGAGATCAGAAGGGTGTCGGCAGAGGATCGAGGGTGGATATCCAATGTGCTGATAAGGGAGAATACCTAAAGATCAAATTTTAATTGAGAAGGTCCATCAACATTCTGCAACAGAAGATAGTTAGAATCTAACTAGTTTGGTGTAGCCAGAAGGGATTTTGATCAAATGATGTGCAGTTGTGTGGAGCTCTGAGAGATAAATTTTGTTGGAATACAAGGGAAGATCCTCAACTGAGGTAGTTGGTGTCCTCCCCACCAATAGTGTTGCTGCAGCTGGTCTTTGGTGCTTGTATTTTCCTCCTCTAAAAACGATGAACAGGGCTACAGAGGCAGGTTCTCCCGAACACATCAACTTAGAACAACTGTTGAATTCTTCCTCCGAAATCCTCTTTTAATTTCCAGACAGAAATCTGTCCTCCAGGATCTTTCTATTGTCCTCTAGTGTTAGCTGACCACCCTGTCGCATCCTCAGGACACCTTCCTTAATCATGTGATGACCCTCTTCTGACCCTTCTACTGACTGAAATAGATTAGGTTCTGCCTCCAACTTTTCACACAAAACTGACCTTTTCCTCAGGCGTCCGCAGACTCCTCTAACTGCCCTCACCAAGCAAGGATATCACTTTACAAGTCCTCTTCTGACTGCAGCTTTGCCGCCGAAGTACCTGTCGTCTCAAGGATGGCCTAAACTGATCTAGTTGAAGTAGATTCTTTCTCCTCTGTGTTAGCTAACACCTTTAAATCCACTAGACATTCAAACCAAGCTAGGATATGGCCTTATAACCACTCTACTGACACTAGCTACACCTAGCTGACTATGGAGCAACACTTATCTCACTATCCCTTTTGACTACTGCCATCTAACTATAACCACTCTACTGACACTAGCTACACCTAGCTGACTATGGAACAACTCTTATCTCACTATCCCTTTTGGCTACTGCCTTATAACCACTCTACTGACACTAGCTACACCTAGCTGACTATGGAGCAACTCTTATCTCACTATCCCTTTTGACTACTGCCATCTAACTATTCTAATTGTCAGTTGAGACCCACAATCACCTTCCCCAAACTCAAATAAGTTAGAACAAGGTTCTATTCTGAGCTGACTATATTGTATCTCAGCTGACATAGAAAAGACTCTGTACCTTCACTTCTCAATCCGACACAAACAAAGTCCATATTGACTCCTCAGAACTAGCTCACTAGTCTTCAAATCAACACATGCAGATTCACCATCATCATGAACTCAATCAAACACAATCATCTCAACCAAAATATCAAAACAAAGATGAGACCCAAACTTTGTCTGCTTCATATAGATAAAAACACGATGCCACAACATCCCTGATACTTGGGGCTTCAAGAAAAAAAGCAAAAAAATAGTAAATTATCTGGGGTCCTCCATAGATAGACTTCGACGACAACTTTCCACAGCGTTACCTTCAACCATAACCATTACCAAGCAGTCGAGCAGTTATGATCTAGACCAAGTCTCTCTAACAGAGGTTCTAAAGACACACCTCAAGGCCAATTCCCTAATCTGCTACCTCCCTTTGCTCTGATCCAGTTGAAAACCCTCACACACTGCACTGTCTGCTGTAGGATCGCTAACCTGCATATCCCACGTTGAAAATAAACTCGTAGGAGGCCACTCAACTGCAGTCGGTGCTCTCCTCCCTCTCTGGCAATCTCTAGCCACCACAACCTGGAAAGTCCCTAAAAAAACTCAATTCTTCATACTTAAACCTGGTTGCCGTCTTTCTCTCTTCCAAATCCTTACGCCGCCCTTCTTCCTTTTGAAACTACCATGCACTTGATATCTCGATTTAGCGCACCTGAACCTTCTCACCTTGATTGCCACATGTCTTTTGCCACCTTGGACACTACACTCTCATATACACACTGCTCCAGTCTATACATCAAGCTTAGGTGGGGCTCATTTCTCTCCTGACAACGTCATCCACCTGTAAAGGAAAGGCTGAAGCACTTCGTTCATTAATGCTTGAAATGTGGCTAGTGCATTACAAAATCCAAATAGAATTGATAAAGACCTCTTTCGATTCAGAAAGCCATTTTGTGATCATCACTCTCGTTGATCCTCAACTGACATTAGGAAAAATTTAGAATCAAATCGGGCGCTTTAAGGATTGCTACACATTCTCTCTCTGCAAAAATGGGCTCATGGGTGAGATTTTTCCAAATCAATTCACAAGTGAGCAGAGTTTGGACATTTGGAATCTACTCTTCGAGACCTTTCTAATGATATATAGCATGATGGGTAATTTTTCATATTCAAGAAGTCCCCAAATTTGGTGATGAGCAGAGTTTGGACATTTGGAATCTACTCTTCGAGACCTTTCCAATGATATATAGCATGATGGGCAATTTTTCATATTCAAGAAGTTCCCAAATTTGGTGATGAGCAGAGTTTGGAAATTTGGAATCTACTCTTCGAGACCTTTCCAATGATATATAGCATGATGGGCAATTTTTCATATTCAAGAAGTCCCCAAATTTGGTGATGATGTGGCACGTATTGCCACATCATCACCAAATTTGGGGACTTCTTGAATATGAAAAATTGCCCATCATGCTATATATCATTGGAAAGGTCTCGAAGAGTAGATTCCAAATGTCTAAACTCCACTCACTTCTAAGTTTATTTGTAAAAATTTCACCATGAGCCCATTTTTTTAGGGCGAGAATGTGTAGCAATCCTTAAAGGGACTAGTTTGAGTTAAATATTTGCCTAATATATCCCAACCTTAAGTCAATCTTGGAGAAGTAGCATGAACCCTTCAACTCATGAAGCAAATCATCAATCTGTGGGATAGGGAATCTATTCTTGATTTTTGACTTGTTTAGATCCCTATAATCCACACACATCCAAAAGGTGCCGTCTTTCTTCTTGACTAAAAGCATGGGAGATGCAAAGGGTGATTGACTAGGAGTGACACATGCCATATCAATAAGCTCTTGTACTTTCTTTGCCACTGCATATTTTTCAATCTTTGATAACCTATAAGGTGGTTTGTTGGGTGGCTCAAGCTCTATCCCATGATCCACCTCTCTTTGGTGACTAGCACTTGGGCATTCGGAATATGTTTTCATATTTCCTTGAGAAACCTCTTCATACCCTCATGCATTACTTTTCCCTTCTCACTATTGTCTTCTTTCTTACAAAGCTGTAACATGTATATGCATCCCAAACTCTTGAGCTCCCTCTTGAGTTGTGCAACATTAATCAACTTCATCACACTATTGTCTTCTTTCTTACAAAGCTGTATCATGTATATGCATCCCATACTCTTAAGCTCCCTCTTAAGGTGTGCAGCATTAATCAACTTCATCCTTAAAATATGAGTTTCAGTCAAAGTGATCTCTTCATTACCATGCATAAAACTCATGTATCCAAGCTATAAATTCATTACAAAATACCTAAGAGTATCCAACCAATCACATCCCAATACAATATCTCTTGAGATGTCAAGCTCATTATGAGCTGACACTCACGAGGCGCTTGCATGACCATTCGACATTTACATCACTGGCGGGTTTGGTAGCTGGCACTGACATATCTTCGCCAGAGATTCTACAGCTGGACTACACCGACTAGTACACACCTACCCACTCACTTAGCGTACATTATGGACTGCTTGTATATACTCTATTATGTGTGGTAGTCACTTTATCTTCTTTGTAGACCTCTTTTGTTGTGTGAAGAAGAAGATGAATTTTCAGCCTCTCACCTTGTGTGTTCTCTTCTAGGGTTTGTGTGAGTGTGTGTGTACTTGCAAGAGCTCAAGCTCTCTTACTCACTACATCTTTTCATGGTATCAAATCCTAGTTCATGCTAAGGGCTAAGTGGCAAGCAAGAGAAGCATAGGAAGTGGTACGAGGGTAAGAGTTTCATATACTCTTCCCCCTTTGTGTTGGCTACTATACCCTTGTCGGGAGCTCTTCAGGGGAGACACCGGTAAATGGATCCTGATTGAGGAGCTTTCTTCGTGGAAGAAAAGCTATAGGGCAACTATACTATTCGTTGGGCTAATATTTCGCGTCGAAAATGCATTTCGGGCGCGTTTGACCTCTGTTTTTCAGTTCAGTCGTTCACATTCACTACAGGTAAGTTTCGATTCTCTCTTCAAAACTCTGCTTTTAGAACTGCAGGAAGGGAGATTGGTTGTGTAGACACTATGTGTACTGCAAAGAGGTCTTAAAGCTGCCATTGGGTGTATGTATGCAAATTAAGGTCACTGGTTGTGACAGTTTGGGTGCAATATAGTATCACTACGGAGAATACAACAGTTTTGCAGGTCAAACAAGAGTGCTGTTTTTGGTAAATTTGTGTTGCAGACAAGATGTCGAATGATGGAATAAACCAGATTGTTGCAGAGAAGCTTGACAAGAAAAACTTCCATGCTTGGAGGTTTAGATTGACAAATTTCCTGATGGGAAAAGGTTGCTGGGAGGTGAACATGACGAGGGCACCAGAGATACCGGAGATTAATCCAACAGCTTCAAATGTAAAATAATTCAAGGATTGGAATCAAGGAGCAAGGAAACTCATGTATTGGCTTTCTATTAGTATATAGGACACCATGATTGTGCATATACAGGATGCCAAGACACCTAAGGAGGCATGGGACACCTTGGTGAGTGTGAAGCTGTATGAAACCAACACAAAGGCACGAAAGATTCAATTGAAGAATGAGCTTCATACTGTGGAGAAGAAAAATATGTCTGTGAAGGATTATTCCTTGAATATCAAGGGCATTGTAGAGTCCCTTGCATCAATTGGTGTTTCTGTTGATGATGATGATAAGGTGGAAGTGTGGCTACGTGGTCTCGGGCCACAATACAAGGCGTTCAAAACATCTATTCAAACTCGGGAGAACATTCCCAACTTCACAGATTTGGTGTCATGCTAATTATTGACGAGAAGAATTCGGGTGAAGATCAATAGTCTTAACAAAATAAAAACAGTTCAGAGCAGTAGGCCTTCTACACAAGTTCATGTAGAGGAAGAGGTAGAGGTCATGGACATGGCCAAGGTGGTGGCCAATTAGGTAATCAGAATTATGGTTAGCAGCACAACAACAATAGCCCTATGATTCACAACTACAACACACAAGTGGAAGAGGCCAATTTAGAAGTAGGCGGAGTCAAAGAGGTCATGGTAATTGGCAAATTCCGCCCTCTGCTTTTGCCTTCCGCCTTCCCCCTCCGCCCTTTGTGTGCAGCTCGACTCTTGCAGGACTCTCCGCTTTTGCTTCGCCTTCGACTTAGCTTCAGACACTGATGGAGGCTCCTCCCGCCCCACCTTAGAGGGACTCTTCCGCCTTCCCCCTCCGCCCTTTGTGTGCAGCTCGACTCTTGCAGGACTCTCCGCTTTCGCTTCGCCTTCGACTTAGCTTTAGACACTGATGGAGGCTCCTCCCGCCCCACCTTAGAGGGACTCTCCCGCCTGAGGATACCCCCATCAGACTTTCTCTTTCACCAGAAGAGGAAGCGAGCCTCGCCCCGCAGAGGTGGAATGCCTCCAGGCACACTCCACCATCTGCTGTGTAGTCGGCACTCGCCCCAGCAGAGGGGAGATCCGAGATCTTCTCCAGGTCTGCCTTCTTGCAGATGTGGGCAAGATCCTGGACGTTCAGCTACTGGGCCGTGGTCACTACCAGATCGAGTTCGAGACTGCCCAGAGTGTGGCCAAGGTCCTAGCCATGAGTCCCCTAGACATCAGGGGTGCTCGGGCATTCTTCAGACCTTGGCAGCATGGCTTTGACCCAGCAGCGGCCGAGTAGGGAGAGCGCCTTTTCCATGGTACAGTCTGCTTCCCTGGACTCCGCCGTGAGTACCTGTCGCTCCTTTCTAGGCTAGCAGCATTGGTGGGTTTGGTGCTAGAGACTGGCCCCACAACAGCTTCAGTGGTGGCCAGAGCAGCTGGGCTACCTTCGGTCAGAGTTTTGGTTCCTGACATCTCCTCCCTTCCGAAGGTCATTCAGCTACCTCGGATAGGGGGGATGGATTGATCAGAGAGTGGAGTTCTTGGGGCTCCCGAACCAGTGCTTTATTTGCAGGCAGGTCGGCCATCTGTCCTCGCAGGAGACCCCGACCCTCACCGCAGCAGCAGGCCCCTGCCCACAGATGCGGCTCAGCAGGCAGCCTCCGGGACACCTACTCAGGCCACAGAGACCTCGGAGTGGCAGCCTGGACAGGGGCGCCGTCAAAGGAGACAGCCACAGCAGCACGCCTAGAGACCAATGCAGCAGCAGCCACAGTCTCAGCATCACTGGGTTCCCGTGAGGAATAGCTTTGCTCCCCTACAGGAGGAGACCCCTGCGACGACTGAGGACCAGGAGATGCCAGCACCCCCTCCTTCTCCCCCCCACCCCCATCCCCCCCTACCGCCTTGCTTCCACCTTCGCCGCCTCCCGTCCCCGCTCCGGTTTTGACAACGGCTCCTTCTCCACCTCCCTCGCCCCCCCTCCTCCCCCCCGCCTGCCTCAGCTCCCCGGGAGGCCCTGGCAGTCCCCTGGCGTTCACCTGCAGTAGTCAGGAGGGCTCTGAGCACCGATCTTGATCGAGCACCGCAGAGGAGACTTACCATGCCGATTCGGGCTTCACGGATATCATCTATCCGCAGTTGGCTGAGTCGCCTCGGCACTAGACAGCGCTCAAAGGCTTTTGATTACTCCTTCACACGGCTTTTTGGAGCAGAGGGCCCCCATGAGCCAGCACCCATCCGAGTTCATGTAGTGATACCTCCGGCCCGCGGGGAGGAGGCACTTGATTCAGTGGTGGCCTTCTCGTTCCCTCTCTGTGGCCCATGTGATCGGGAGGACTCTGGAGCTGGCTCTTAGCACCTTGAAGACTCAGGCAGTTGAGTTTTCTCACCATGTGAGAGATGTGGAGGTGACAGATGTGATAGGCCGACTATGGGAGTTGGCTCATTTTTTCTTGGATCCCGGGAGTGTGGATGCCTCAAGGATTCGTCATTTGGTCGTTTGCATAGTGGCAGACTTAGCACGCGACCCTGGATATGTATGTATACACGAGGTTGCTCTGTCTGAGCGGGAGGCAGTCACCATGGGTCATAGCCACTGGCGCTTGATCCGTGATTCTTGCATTACACCGGGTGGGCAGATTCGCAGAGCCGCTCGGATGGGGACTACTCTCCATCCAAGCTGCTTGTGAAGGCCCGCCGTACGGCTGAGACAGCATCCACCTCAGCAGGTCATTCATGAGGATCATCTCATGGAATGTACAGGGCCTTGGCAGAGCACATTTTATACGCTATCGTGGTTGCTTGAGGCAAGAGATTCAAAGATGCCTGGTTGGTGGCAGCATTGATATTTTGATGATGCAGGAGCACCACTTGGGTGAGAGTAGGATCCGGAGATATGGTTCGGTGATGCCTGGTAGATGGGACACCTTTTGGTCTCTGCAGGGTTTGGTCCTTTGGGTGGATAGGGAGGAGTATGCATGGTCATTGCAGATGTATGGCGGTAGGCCATTGTGGATCGAGGGATCATTGTGCCTGGTAGAGCACAGTATGTCATTCTGATATGGATGCATTGCCAGAGGCCGCACATTGGTGTGTCGGGGGAGACTTCAACATGCTTGAGGACCCGGCCGATAGGGTGGGAGGCAGTCATGTTACAGTGCACGGCACAGAGCTTGCAGCAGCTTGGGAGCGGTTTTGCATGTCACTGAGGATCACTGATGCATGGCAGCGTGGGGCCTTCTCACGCTTTCAAGACAATCTTAGTTTCTCTCGGTCGGATCGCCGGCAGGGAGGGACTAATCTATCACGGATTGATCGCTTTTATGTGGGCGACTGGTTAGGGGAGCGAGGGGGATCCGTCGGCATTCTCGCTGGCACCTCATTTTCAGATCATGTGCCAATTATCTTGACATTTGAGGAGAGGACACGGGAGCCCAGCTTGCAGTTGAGGATCCCAGAGAGGGTACTTACAGATCCCAGAGAGGGTACTTATAGATCCTAGTCTCGCTGAGGACATTGAGAGGATCTGGCATGATAGTCAGTGCTGTGACAAGGATGCAGCAGGCCAGTGTGCCCAGGGACTCATCGAGCTTAGATCTTTTCTGCACGCTGTAGCTTTGACACGGCTGGGTGAGATTCGTGAGCGGGAGCATCGGCTGAGATGCAGCCTTGCTTCGCTTCAGCGCCTTCAGGAGCAGCAGCAGCTTGCATGTGAGTGGGTGGCGTCCCAGCTAAGCCAGGCACGCCAGGAGGTTAGAGAGGTAGAGGAGCAGAGACATGAGTTTTACTATCGTCGCCAGGCCTCTCAGTGGATGCAGCTTTGGTGATAGAGTGACTGGGGAGTTTTTTGAGATTACTGGACCCCTCCATGCTCGAGCAGGAGTCTGTCAGCTTGCGAGGCAAGATGGATCGGTAGGTACTGAGCCTGGGGAGATCAGATCCATTGCCACTGGATTCTATAGAGACCTGCTTTCAGTGGAGCCAGCCACTGTGAGGATCGGGATGCTTGCAGACAGACTGTGTGGGCCCATGTGCAGAGAAGGGTCACAGATCGTATGCGTACAGTTCTTGGTGCGCCTCTTTCAGAGGTTGAGCTTGCTAAGGCCTTGAGGGTCCTACCCCGCGACATAGTTGCCTAGGGGAGGACGGACTAATGCCTGCCTTTTTTATGCGCTATTGGGACCTTTTGGGGCCAAGCCTCCGTAGGGGCTTTCAGTATGTTTTGGACACTGGGGTGATGCCACAGAGTTTTTCAGAGGGCTTGATCTTTCTTATCCCCAAGGGGGAGGGAGTATCAGATGATATTCGGCATTGGAGACCTATTACAATCCTCAATACTGTCTACAAGGTCTTAGCAAAGGCCTTGAGTTTGAGGATCCAGCCCTTCCTGGGGAGGAGTTGATTCATGCTACCTAGACAGGATTCGTCAAGGAGCGCAGTATCCTTGACAACACCTTCACCTTCTGGAAGGCGACGGCCCGAGCTAGATTTCTTGGTGGGGACTTGGTCGTGATGCTTCTCGATTTTGAGAAGGCATACGATAGAGTCGATTGGGGTTTCTTAGAGGGCACTATGCTTCGCCTGGGCTTTGAGCAGGTTGGATTAGAGGGGTGGCGGCTCTGTATTCCACAGCTCATAGCCAGGTGTTGATTTGCAGGAGGACGGGGGCCGAGTTTTGAGCTGACCAGATCAGTCCGTTAGGGGTGTCCCCTCACCCCTTTTCTTTTTCTCTTCTTTGCGGAGGCTATGAGCATGTATTTGACGGCAGAGGAGGTTGGTTTGAGAGGACTCCAACTCTGAGTCCGGGGGGAGGACCTGCTCGATGCTGAGTTTGCACACGACACGAGCTTATTTTTTCATGGCCAAGAGACCAATCTTCTTTGGGCAGAGTAGTCGCTCCAGGTTTTTAGTGCAGTTTCGGGAGCATTGATCAATTGGCGCAAGACAGTGGCCTTTTGGATCAGTAGCGCTCCCACTCTGGCATGGAGCCCGGACCCCGGTTTTAGATGGATTCCTCCTGGCACAGCAGTGCGGTATTTGGGATGCCAGATTGGACTAGATTTGTCACCTGAGAAGCAGATTGCCCTGCTTCTTCTGAGCATTCGGAAGAAGCTTTTGTATTGGAGTACAGCTCGACTATCCTTGGCTGGGAGGGTGGTGGTGGCAAATCAGGTTCTGTTAGCGACCATGTGGTACATTACATCTTGCTGGATCTTCTCGAGCTCTTGCATCAGCCAGGTACAGAGGCTGATCACGAGCTTTCTTTGGTCTGGGTGGGATGGTCAACCAGCCCGGGCAAAGGTTGCATGGGCAGTTATTACACTTCCGCTGGCTCAAGGAGGCTTGGGCGCATTATAGATCCAGTCGATCAGAGTAGAGCCTTATTGGGGAACCTTATTGTTCAGGGGCTGCTTCCAGGTGTTGAGCCTTGGAAAGAGCTTCTCTTGCAACGGCTGCAGGCTCGCGCTCCCCCAGCACGGGGCACTTGGGCACCAGAGATTAGATGGATCTTCATAGAGATGAGGAGGACAGGATTCATTAGAGGATGGGAGGACAGATTTGCTTTGAGCATCCTGAGAGCTTGGGAGCTGCTGAGACCGGGGCTCTCTCAGCGACCTCCTTCTTGTGTTGAGGAGTGGGCCAGACAGCCGCTCATCTGAAGCCCAACGGTTCGCACAGAGCACGGTCATATGCTGGGTTCTCGGCCTCGTCTAGCCTGGGGACCTTTGGCGGCAGGCCCAGCACGTAGCTTTGGAGACTGGCAGGCCTTCTGCAGTCTCCCAGAGGAGATCCAGGTGGAGAGGCTGAGTCACTTCAGAGGGGGGTTGATTATGAGGGATGACATTCAGGAGGCACTCACAGAGGAGTGGTTCACGCCTATCGAGCTAGTGGCCCCATGGTGGATGGGAGCCTTTACACAGTTGGAGATCCTGATTGCTGTCAGAGCTTGCATTGAGGATGGTAGATGCCTCTACTATGAGATTCAGGATGAGGGCAGACTTCAGAGAGTGGAGGTGGAGTCGCCTTTGGTTGCAGAGTGCACCTTTCAGAGGATACGGGTAGTGGCCGCCGCTTCTCAGAAGTGGCATATTGACCCAGACCCTGCAGATGTGCTCCCAGATTGGCGCATATGGGCATATGCAGTGCGCCCCTTGGCCTGGCTACAGTGGGACCCTGGGGAGTACGAGTGGCATGATCCTTATGCATCCCTTGAGGCCACAGAGATCACCTTTTTCCAGTATACTGTTCGGCTGGGGCGGCATATTTTGACGGCGAGGAGGATGGTCTCTCCAGCTGCAGCGGGGCACTGGCGGCTACAGGGACTCTCACAGGAGTTCCTAGAGGATTTTTGGGCCCGGCTCTGGGCTAGTCGACAGGCCCGCAGGATCTCGACTTTCCAGTGGTTGGTCGCCCACAGGGGCTCAGCAGTTGGCACCTGGCACCTGGCTTGTCTACAGCGGTCTTCCGGCGGCCTGCGTCCGATGCGGCCACCCTATGGAGACACAGAGACATTGCCTTTGGGATTGCCCTCAGGCACAGCAAATTTGGCTGCGGATGCTACGTATTCTGGCCCCCCTCTCTCCAGAGGGTATGTTTACGTGGGGTGCCGCTGCTTGGCCAACTTCGTCAGGGCCTGCTATGGGCTATGAGATGGAGCACGACAATCAGGCCATCAGATTCATTATGGGCCAGCCTCGCCTTGTTCCATCACTGGATTTCTCGTCCGCCAACTGGACACAGGAGAGGGATTTACGGTGGGAGCTCCTCAGCAGCCTCACCATCTGGTTCACCTGGAGGGCCCGGTGTTTCAAGGCCTTTGAGGGGAGACTCAAGCCACCAGCAGAGACTGTACGGGGGATTTGGCAAGAGTTGATCCACACCCTGCGAGGACAGTATGACCGCATCCCGGATGAGGCGATCTTGCGGCGCGAGGCCTTTCACACCACCTGGCGCAGCGGCCCCTTCTATACTCTACACGCGGGATCCCCCCGTTGGCATTACAGGCCACCTGTTTGGCTTTCCCCCCTCCTATTGTATGATTTAGCCCCTCAGTTCTTTCTACCGATGCTTGTACTTTTCAGCACCTAAGGAGAGTCTCCCGGGCTGCCTTGCTTTGTTCACTGCTCTATTTTTCTCGTGAGCAGGAGAGGATCTTTTGTAGCCCTACGGGCGTTTTTATATAACTAATGAAAGGATATTTTCTCAGAAAAAAAAATGTTCACAATGAATGTAAATATGCCTGAAGTGAGTGCTATAATGTTTGTAAATGGTTTGGGAGTTGTTGCAGATACAAACATTTGGCATAAGAGAATTGGGCATGTAAATGTGCAAATAATGAAGTCTATGCAGACTAAAGAAATTGTAATAGGGCTACCTAAGTTTAAGGTTGAAGGTATGTAGAAAGTATGTGAAGCATGTCAATTTGGAAATCAAACAAAGCATGTATTTCCACATGACAAAAATGTGAGCTGGAATGTACTAGATGTTGTGCATTCAAATGTATGGGGTCCTGCAAAGATGAGGGGCTTAGGATTCCAACAATGAGGACACCTGGTGTGAAGAAGGCTATGGAAGCCATGAATGCAAAGTTACGAAGATCTAGAAGAGTCAGAAACCCTGTGCAGATATTGACTTATGATGGTTATGTGGCACATCATTATGCTTATATGGAAAAAGTTATGCACGTTGTAGAACCCACATGTTTTGATGAGGCTATTGAAAATTAGTGTTGGGAGAAAGATATGGATGAGGAGATGGATGCATTGCATGGAAATGATACTTAGGATTTGGTGCCATTGCCTAAGACAAGAAATCTATTGGTTGTAAGTGGGTGTATCAGGTGAAACATAACAGTGATGGTAGCATAAGAAGGTACAAGGCTAGATTGGTAGCCAAAGGATATGCACAAACACATGGGATTGATTATGAGGAGACATTTGCCCTGGTTGCAAAGATGGAAACTGTGAGAGATGTGATTGCAGTGGCTATAGCTAAAGGTTGGTTTTTACATCAGATGGATGTAAAAAATGTGTTCTTGCATGGTGACTTGCAAAAGAAGTGTATATGGATCAGCCGCCTGGTTTTGAGGATACAGGTCACCCAGAGTATGTATGTAAGCTTTGTAAGGCTTTGTATGGGCTCAAGCAAGCTCCACAAGCATGGCATGACAAGATTGCTAAAGTATCTTGTCACTATTAGTTTTTTTGTATGTGCGCAAGAGTGATAAGAGTATTGTGATCATCACCATCTATGTAGATGATCTTATTGTTGGGGGGGTGACAATTTGGATGAGATTGAGCATGTGAAAAGTCTTCTCAAAAGGAAGTTTGAGATTAAGGATTTGGGAGATCTGTGCTATTTTTTGGGAATTGAGGTTATTTTCACACCTGAGGGCATTTGACTATCATAGAGAAAGTATGTATTGGACATGTTGTCCAAGTATGGGATGGCTAATTGTAAGTCAATCTCGGTGCCATTAGATCAAAATGGCAAGCGTAGTGCGGATGTAGGTTATATGTTGGAGGAACCCACTATGTATAGAAAGATTATGGGGGGAGTTTTATCTATATCACAATGAGCAAGCTAGATTTGAGTTACACTGTTGACTTGGAGAGCTAGTTTATGCAGGTTACACGAAAAACACATCTTGACAATGTGAGGGCCATTGTTGATTATGCATTGTTTTATGCAGCAGGTACCATTGGTGCTATATGGGTACACAGATGCAGATTGGGCAGGTAGCATCTCAGACAAAGATCTACCAATGGATTTGTTATCATTGGGGAGTGCTATTGTGACATGGAGCAGCAAGAAGCAACTCACAGTTGCCTTGTTGAGTACATAGGCGACAGAGTACACAAGAGCTATGGTGGCAGCATGTGAGGTAGCTTGGTTACGTGCAACCTACTACTGATTTGGGGTTGCATGTGGAAAGAAATTCGGATATATTGTGACAATCTTAGCAGTATACAATTGGCGAGGGACCCAGTTTTCCATGCGCGGACAAAACACATTGAGGTACATTACTACTTCATCAAGGAGAGAGTCTTGGTAGAGCGACATCGACTTGGCCTATGTCAACACACAGGATCAGGTCGCTGACATCTTCATGAAGGCCTTGGGAGCTGCGAAGCTCCGTAGATTTTGAGATATTCTTGGAGTTCATGAGCTGGAGTTGAGCTTGATGGGGAGTGTTAAGATGTCAAGCTTAACATGAGCTGACACTCACGAGGTGCCTACATGACCGTTCGACATTTACATCACTGGCGGGTTTGGTAGCTGGCACCGACATATCTTTGTCAGATATTTTATAGCTAGACTATACCGACTACTCCACACCTATCCACCACTCCACTTTGCGTGTTCACATTATGGGCTGCTTGTATATACTCTATTATGTGTGTTAGTCACTTTTTCTTTGTAGACCTCTTTTGTTGTGTGAAGAGAAGAAGAAGAATTTTCAGCCTCTCACCTTGTGTGTTCTCTTCTAGGGTTTGTGTGAGTGTGTGTGCTTGCAAGAGCTCAATCTCTCTTCCCCCGTGCATCTTTTTAATGTCAATGGAACCCATGTCTAATATAAATAAATCAGCCTCACAAGTGTAATCACTTGAGTATCAAACTCACATCTTTGCATACCAATGTTCAATCCATCTTTTCCCCATTAGCCACTTGAACTTCATGCCATAAGGGTAAATCTATGGGTTGTAACTTTAGACTACACATATATTTTATGTTGATAAAGCTATGTGTGCTCTTGATATCAACCAAAACATGTGCCAACCTTCCATTTATGTATTCCTTAAGCGTTAATGTACTTGCACCCTTGCAACTAGCATAGGCATCAAGAGAGATATTTCACAAAGTGGCCATATTATCCTTGACATCACGAACACACATAGGCAACGGTAATCCATCGCCATAGTCAACTTCTATCTTCTTTGACCTACCTAGATCAAAGGGAAATTCAATATTATTCTCTACATCTTCAACTTCATTGTTGGCATCTTCAAAGAAATCCTTGTACTCACGCACATCACCTTTTCTTCCTTCATTACAAGAGTCGATGAGGATTATGCTTAATGTCATCTTCTTGGCTTTACAAACCTTACAATGATCCTTGTACCATTTTTCACTACACTTGAAGCAAAACCCCTTGTTCATCAAGTCTTCGATGTGATATTCACCAATGACCTTGCTCTTATTGGCTCCTGTAATAGCATCTTATTAGTAGCCATGAGAATTTAAGTGCCACCACCATGCATGAACATTTAAGTGATGCCCATCACACGAGCATAATATCCCTCAAAACGCTCATGAAACCATGAGCATTTTAGTTCCGCTACCACACGAGCACTCAAATGTTCAAGAAACCATGAGCATTTGAGTGCCACCACCACATGAGCATATCCCTCAAAATGATGTAGCAAACAAAACTTTGGCTTGATCAATACAAGGACCAAGCTCAAAGTAAAGCTCTATCTTGTTGATCCATTCTTCAAATTCTTCATTAGAAGAGCCTTCACCTTTGAACTCTGTAAAGGTAATTTTGTCCTTTAGCACTTTAAAATTGTCCCCATCACCCCTATGATGCTCATGATGCGATCTAGCATGATACGATCCAAACTCATTGAATTGATAATCGACCATAGGTGTGGTGCCTTCCAAGTTCCATCCACAATTGGCTCATCGAAAGATAAACCCTTACCTTGTCAAGGTTTCTTCCTTGCATTGATGATGAACCTTGCATCATAGTTTGTTTCATAGGCATTCCATACATGTGTGACCCACCATGATGCATTGATTTTGTGGAGGTAGACTTTCTTTCCCATGTGTAAAACCATGATGACCATGGTCGAAAGGAAAACTAGCTTGTAGAGCATTTGATCCATCCGTGTGCCTTTGCAACCTCAAATGACATATGGGCTTGTGTCCCACTAACTGGAATTTTATTTGATGCATAGATTGGATGGAAAAGACATATGGAATAACCCAATATCATGGGGATTTGCCCAACAGCACTCGACATCATAAATAGTGCAATCGAGAGAGAACCAGTTTATCTTGGCCTAACTCACAAATGCAAAATTGGGATATGTCACACTCACCTCGTAAAAGCAGGTTTTACTTAGGATTCTCGGAGGTAGCATTATTTCCGCGCATACTTGAGAGATCCACTCCCCGCTGCGGCACACCAATGGAAGCTCGATCATCCTCACATCTCAATCTCACACATTCACTCTATCACACACATGCAAGCCAGCTGTAAGATTCCACCCTCACGCTTTTGAGGTGTAAAGGTGTAAGAACCTCCCCTTGTAATTATTCTTCTCTCTGAAATAGAAGAAAGATCTTGTTTTACCCTGTTTTGTCCTAGAGACAGAAAATGTCTAGAGAGAGAGATAATCCAAATTTGAGATATCTTTGGATATCTTTGGATATAAAATTGAGATATCTTTGGATATAAAAATCCTCCCAGTGTCTAAAATGGATTCCCCTGAAACACAAGTTCAAAATGAACTTTCCAATGTGCATTAGGAATTAATTGAAAATGGTATAAGGGACCTTAGCCTAAGGGTCTACATTTTTCAAAAATATTTGGATTATGGTCCAATTAAGGTTCCAATGGGCCAATTGGATTAATCCAAGTGTTGGGATAAGATAAATCCAAAAGAATAAAAGAAAATATCAAAAAAAGAGTAAATGCTCACATAAGATGAAGAGTTGATTGAGTACAAGGTTTATTAGTTAAAAATTATGAGATGTTACTAAAAAAATAAGATATTTTAGAATAATGATGCATTTTTGACACCTTGGTAAGGAAAGGGAGACTCTTGAGGAAGGCGCCTATTTCACATGAGTGGAAGGGTTATAAATTCAAAAAAATTGTGATATTTTTATCTCTCCTCTCTCCTAGATCAAACCAAATCAAAAAGGGAGCCAAACTAGTCCAAATCTTGTCGAAATTGAGTCAAACAAAACTTGAAAAATTTTAGAAACTAGTTGGACTTGGTTAGTGGCCTCCCTCACCTATAAATAGACCCTCAATCATTTTTAATTAAATATTGAAGCTATACCATGCCAGTATTATATTAAAATAATCATATTTTCTATTCTCCCTTAAATTTTCATCTCTCTTGGGAGTTTGGAGCTCTCTCTCTCCACAACAACTCTTGGAGTTGCTCTTCTCCTCTCTTGTCTTGGTGGATCAATTGATTGGTCGGAGGCTTCATTTGCTAATAGAGAATCAAGCCAAACTTGGAGGTAAAATCAAATTCTTATGGTTTTTTGCAATTTATCTCAATGGCTTTCTTATTCTCAACCCCTCTCAAGCTTGAGAAGCTTTCTAAATGAATGTTTTAATTCAAATCAAGATTTTCCTTAAAGTCTCAATGCTTAATTAAGAGAAAGTTAATCTTTATGCTTATTTGTAATGCTTTCTTTAAATAAATCTCTCTCTCTAAAAGAATAGCCATCTTTATGGGTAAATCCCTTGAAAAAGGATGCTTCTCAATGATAGTCTTTTAATTCAAAGCTAAACTCTAGGCTTGATAAGCTAGAGATTAAGAAAATGATATTTTTATGATTTTGTGTTAACAAAATAATGGTTATTTCTTTTAGATTATTTATAAGTAGTTAAAAACTACTTTAATTGATTCTTAATGAGAAATAGATTATCCAATCAATTTGGAAAAAGAGAAATAATGGAATTAGCTTAATCTAGTGAGATAATCATAATTAAGTTTATGATTATGGTTAAAAGTATGATTTTTGATAGTTTGATTTTAAGCATAAAAGAGGAACTACTATCATATTTTCATTACAAGCTTTTATTCTTTTAAAAAAAATTGAGAATTATCAATAATAGCAGTGAAGGTATGGCAAAAATTTTAGAAAATAATATATATCTTATTTTTATACATAATGCTAAAAGAGGACTTCCTACCATATTCTAGGACTGGGCATCCTATGCAAAAGAATGATTTTCATCATATTCATGGAAAATATTTTTTTATAATTATGCTTAATTAATTGATTATGAGAAAAGAGTAATTTTTGGTAAATTTATTTTTATGCAAAAAGAGGAATTCCCATGATATTTGAGATCCAAGTATTTAAATGGTAAAACATGAATTTTTGGTAAATTTATTTTTATGCAAAAAGAAGAATTCCCATGATATTTGAGATCCAAGTAATTAAATGGTAAAACAGGAATTTTTGGCATAATTCAAATTATGAGTATTTATCAAAAGTGAAATTTTGAGCATTATTAATTTTATGGGAAATATGGGTAGAATTGATTTTTATAAATCCCATGAATCTTTCTCAAAAAGAAGAATATTGAATATAATTTACGTGAGAAATTTGAGAAAGAATATGAAAATATCCATCGAGAAAAAGTACCTTTAACTAGGCCAAGCAATTGGCAAAAACTTAGAAAAGTCCCATCGGTATCGGAAGTAAAAAACAGTACTAAAGGTGATGTGATAAGATGTAAATGTGATGTGATAAGATATGAATAAGATGTGAATGAGATGTGATGAGATGTGATGAGATGTAAATGGATGTGGATGTGATTGTGATGAGATGTGATGATATGTGAAAGGATGTGATGTGATGTAAATGGATGAGAATGAGATGCGATGTGATAGATGTGCATGTGGATGAATGGATGGATGTGGATAGATGTGAATGAGAATGAATTAATGGATGTGGATGAATGTGATGAGCTGTGAATAGATGTGGGGTGATATGGATAGATGTGGATGTGATGTAATGTGGATGGAATGAATGTGGTGTGATATGGATAGATGTGGATGTGATGTAATGTGGATGGAATGGATGTGATGTGAACGATGAGGATGAATGTGGTGTGATATGGATAGATGTGGATGTGATGTGATAAGATGAGGATGAATGTGATGAGATGTGAATGAATGTGGGATGTGAATGGGTGTGATGGATGTGAATGGGTGTGATGAGATGTGAGTGGATGTGGTGAGATGTGAATGTGATGTATTGAGATCTGATGTGATGTGATGTGATGTGGATCTGGTTAGATATGAATGGATGAGATATGATGTTGATAAATGAGATGTGATGTGATGTGGACTTGGGTAGATGTGAATGGATGTGAAGTGATGTAAATAGATGTGAACGTGATGTGATATGTTGTGGATCTGAATGAATGTAGATGAATGTCATGTGTTATGAATGGATGAGATGTGATGTGGATATGTTGTGATGTGATGTGATGAGGATAGATGTGGATAGATGCGATGAGATGCAATATGATGTGATTGGATGAGAATGGATGAAGGACGATGGGAATACATATGATTGGATGCGGAATAAGCAATGTGAATTAATGTAGAAGAATGTGGAATAACAAGAAATGATGTGGAAAGATGAGAGTTTGTTAGAAACTGTATTTGTGAAACTTGTTTTTAAATGATTGTTTTATGTCAAGAATGCTGGGAAAGCATTTTGACCATCTTGTGAATGAGGTCGTGGAGACCTAAGTGATAAAGTTGCAATAGCTGACGGAGAGTCAATGGAGGACATCTCGCGTAGCAAGGTCGGCCGAGGTCTTGACCAGCCTCGGTTAGATTTAAATGGTGAGCTTCTGGTACGGTGGATGAGGGACCAAGGAAGCGGCCTATGAGTGAAGCTCTAGGTGACCTGCAAAGGAGCCTAGAGGGTGCTGACCATACGGTGCTCGGGCTCTGGGTCATCGAAGATACCCATGCATGTGTTGGGGAAGAAAATGGAATAAGGAGTTAGAGTTGTTTTTTGAACTCGGGTATGGACCTAGTTGATTGGCCTTGCTGGTCCTCAATCCATGACTCTTTTATATGGATCTATTGGTTGATCTTGCTAATCTTCAACGGAGAGTCCACATCTGGATAAGGGCCAACAAATTGTATGCAAAGGAGAGTAAATTTTCATTCATGTCACAAGAAGTTGAATATCTTGGACATATTGTGAGCAAAGATGGCATTATGATTGATCCTAAGAAGGTGGAGTGTGTCAAAAATTTGTCTTGGGTTTATATTCATTCTATAAGATATTTATCAAGAGATATGTACATATTGTTTCTCGTGTTATGGAGAAGCTTAAGAAGGAGGCTTTATTTTGTGAAACTATTACCAAATAAGAGCTTTGAGGAGCTTAGAGGAATTCTCACATAAGCCCCTATTCTTGCCTAACTTCACAAAATCATTCGTGGTATAAGCTAATGTATGTGGAAGAGGTGTTGAGATATTGCATTTGAGAGCTGAAGTTAAATGATAAGGTGATGTCTATGCATGTCTACTATAATCAAATGTTGGTAATACTTTATACCATTAAGAAATGGTATCACTATTTTTATGGGAGCCATTTCTTTGTCAAAAGTGATCATAGAGTACTCCAGTACTTCTTGTCTGAACAAAATCTTTCTCCTAAGCAAAGAAGGTGGGTGTCCACACACACACACATATTTTGAATAAACAAATACATATAAATATATAGTATAAAGACGTGCATATAAATACAATGGAAACGTGAACACAAACATATATATATAAATAAACAAAAACATATGCATATGCCTATTCATATACAGATACATATATATACATATATATACATTTGTATATATAATATATATATATATATGTATATGTATATCTATACATATATATACATATATATACATTTGTATATATAATATATATATATATGTGTATATGTATATGTATACACACACACACACACACACACACACACACACATATAATATGTATATGTATATGTATACATACATATATATATGTATGTATGTACATATGTATGTATAATGTATGTATATGTATGCACACACACACATATATACATACATAATATACGTATGCATATACATATACATATATGTGTGTAAGTATATATGAATACATACATGTATACCATATGCATATACATATACATATACATATACATATATGTGTAAATATATATGAATACATACATGCACACATACATACATAATTACATGCATGCATACGTACATACAAATAGACATATGCGTGGAATGCTTGTGCGCGCATGCACACACACATAAATGTATTTGACTTATAGTAATATTGTGATCTAATAGTATATAAAATTTTGTAAATATAGTCACGATAATGTTGGTAACCGCCCCTCATATTGATAAAGAAACATTTTTAAAAATGAGGCATTTGAATGCATAATAAATCAAAGCAGACACATCATGAATGATATTATACATTACACTTACTTAACTAGGATTTTTCTTTTCTTGGAAAATATGTTCAATTTATAACATAAGTATGAAATTGACTTACTTTACCTAGTTAGAGAGAATACCTCCAAATTCATGAGTATGTGGAATTACATTTGTTGTATTTACTTGAAGCTGAACCTCCCCTATCTACTTATGTATAATAGTGTGATGATGAATAGCTTATAAAATGAAGAAATGGTTATCATTCAAGCTTATACATTATGTTCTACAATTCAAACAAAAAAAACTTATTACAATCAAAGTTTCTAGATTCTCCTACAAATAGTTCAATTGAAATATTTTGAAAAAAAAACACATAAATTTTTAAAAAGTTTTCTTGTGTAATAATGTGTATTCTTTTAAATTTTGTCAACTTGTACATTCATCCCTTTAACATGATAATGAAATTGAGGGATTTATTAGAAGACTCAAGATCCTACTACATTAATACAATAAATTTTTGCAATTATTGTTTTAAAACTCTCCAACTCGCATAGTTATTCCATCAAATATCATTTAGTTAGAAGAACCCACTACATAAATATAATAAATGTTTTAAACTACCATGAAAAATGTGGCATCATTTACATGTAATGTATATTCAGGGGAAAAGCTCACATATTGGGTGATATACTCTCTCTCTCTCTCTCTCTCTCTCTCTCTCTCTCTCTCTCTCTCTTTTAGTTACAAATCATATGTGCTTAGATGCTGTTACTCCACTATCTTAAAAGAGTTATTTTGGGTGATATACTCTCTCTCTCTCTCTCTCTCTCTCTCTCTCTCTCTCTCTCTCTCTCTCTCTCTCTCTCTCTCTCTTTTAGTTACAAGTCATATGTGCTTAGATGCTATTACTCCACTATCTTAAAAGAGTTATTTTATTCAAATGGCTTACTTCCTTTATGACCATTTCTACAATTATTTCAAATTTTATCATCCATAGAAAATGATGCTTTTATTTTGTCTTAGATAAAGAAATTATTGCTAGCACCCTTTCCTAGTGTCAAAAGCTTCAATTCCAAGGTGCATCATGATATTGGTAAGAAAAAGTCACCAACCTACATAAAACTTTATGTTTAGTGTTGAAATTTCTTTTTAGCAATCAAAGATGAGTGTAATCTATAAATATGAGTGTAAAAGAGAGGTGAATGAGAATAATGTATAAATATGAGTGTAAAATAGAGGTGAATGAGAATAATCTATCATGTAGATACATTATTATGGTATAAAACCAAAACAGTAATTTGACATTTTGAGAGCTTCAAATAGTTTATTGAAAATATGGTCTAGAAATTTTACCCAAGCTGCAAAGAAACGGCAAAATCATTTATGCTTTGAGGTGTCTCCTTGGAAGCGAAAGTATTTTGAAAGTTCTCCATAAAGTTACGCTCCATCATTGTGCTACTCATAAAACTTGATGAACTATTTATTCGTGTCTCGGCTTCTGCAATCTGATTTTTTTGTTTAGAAGTTAATGTACACACACTATGCTCTACTCTTTGTGTTGCTAATTATTGTGCTACTAATTAAACTTGACAAGCTATTTGACTCAACTTCTCTAATACAATTTCTAACTTCATCACAATTAATGTACACACATGATGCTCTAATCCTTATGCTGCTAATTGTTGTAAGTGACATATGCCAACAATACCTTGAGTATTAATAAGCAATTTTCTTATGCACATTTTTTTCCTAAAAGAAAATATGTAGTATAAGAAACAATGTATGCTGTTATGTGTGGAGAGACAAAGGTAGCAACACACACACAAATGCATCAAGTAAATAGGGATATAGAGAAGCATGACGCTTGAAGTAGATTGATGAGAGTGAGTTAAGTAGACGTGTACTGACATGAAAGGTCACTTACACTCACTCATAAGAGGGTGTATGCACGCTTTTATGAGGAGTGAGTGTACTAACATGATAAGGTCACTTACACACTCACTTATAAGAGTGTGTACACACGCTCAGGGAAAAAAAACTCCTAATGAGGAAAAACATTCCTGGATCCATTATTAATATGTTTCCTCACATTAACATCACTACCATAAGAATGTGTATACTAGAATCCCCAATCCATTATTAATCTATACATCCACACATTACTACCATATGAATGGGTATAAAATCCTCCTTACTACGTTGATGATGTGAACATGTACAGGGATCACATGGCTGATCAATCCCCAAATGGAAATAAGTGCAAAAAATTGTAAAAATATTTTACCTTCTCTTGTGATGAGAGAGCCTTCGTGAATATATATCTACCACATTCTCATGTATAGAGACATAATAAAGGATATTCTCTCTTGTAAATTGACATAATGATAATGTACCTTAATGTGATTTTTGTGGGAGCATGAAACATTCCTTGTAATGGCCAATGAACTTTGGCTATCAGTGAGAAGATGGAGGTGGGGGACTACCGTCCCACCACCAACACTAAGATATGCCAAAAGGAATCTAAGTCATACCTCGGGGGGTTCACCTAAAAATATGTAAGTACAGCACGCGAGTTCAAATAAAGCGGTTTTTAAATTCAAAATATTGAGGTAAATTTACAGAAACACATTT
The DNA here is from genome assembly GCF_041138505.1 of Cibotium barometz. Classification (NCBI taxonomy): domain Eukaryota; kingdom Viridiplantae; phylum Streptophyta; class Polypodiopsida; order Cyatheales; family Cibotiaceae; genus Cibotium; species Cibotium barometz. Next base: position 13,940,618 of record NC_141051.1, read on the forward strand.
ACAGAAGGGTTTTTTCAATTGATAAAAAAAAACCTATAAATCTATAAAGAAAAAGGGGTCATTTTATTCACAAGAAATTCACAGGTAAGGGGTTTTTTTAACACCCCTTGAACGCACTTGATACATAGGGTTTCTTAGTAGTGCACCCCCGAGAGTCATACACAGTCCACCGTCGCTATAAAAGATACCAAAAGGCATCTAAGCATACACACTCCACAATCACTATAAAAGATTCCATGTACTTAATGTCACAGCTTGAAGTGGTCATTGTTGGCTACTTCTTCTTGAGACATAATATACATGAATCATCATAATGAAGTAAAAGCTAATAGTGGACACTCGTGTGTTGTAACATCGAGCACAATCAGAGTTATTGAAAGCATATCATCCCTCTTAGTATAGAATAGACCAAGGAATTAAGTGTCATCTAAGTATCAAAAACTCACTTGGCAACCTGCAAATGCTTACTTGCAAGGCTGTGCATAAACCTGCTTGCACTAGGAGACCCCAAACTAAATGTTTGGCCTCATATTACATAGATAGATAAGGCACCGAATGCTAATAAAGTGATACATCAAATGGTTCACCCCTGCATCCTAGACATTTAGCCTAGCACCTATCTCTAGCGGTGTAGCAACATGCTTATAGTCTTCAAGACCAAACTTTGTAAGCAATCTCTATATATACTTTGATTGCAACATCACAATACCATCATCATGTTGTATATAAACTATATATCCAAATAATAATGCAAAGATACCAAATCCGTCATCTCAAATGACACATGTAATTTAGCCTTGAAGGATGAAATTTTGTTTAAGGCTATAAAACGCTTTATTTAACCTACTCTCATCTCTTAGATAGACTATTATAAAAACTATTTTCAATTAAGTATGCATTTATCTTCTCATATCGTGCTCTAGGAGCTTAAGGCCATATAAAACTTTTCTTAACCTGCATACTTTAGATTTCAATCCCTTCACAAAAAAACCATGAGAGCAAGATGCATAAGTTCCTCTTAATGCAAATCACCATTTAAGAAGGCATGCTTGATATCCAACTAATGTACATTCCATAAATGATGCATTGCCAATGCAATAATACACCGGATGGATACATCAGATTGTAGTCATGTGCGATGTGGGAAAAAGTGTGAGATTCCTCCTTAGTCGTGAATAATGTATAAGCTTTTACCTCAATCCCCTAATTCAAAATTCAAGAAAAATATTGTTTTCTCTCGTTTTAACCTAGAAAGAGAAAATATTCTAGAGAGAGGTAATTCAGAATTGATATATTTTTGGATATAAAATTCCTCCTAACATCTAAGATAAATTCCCCTGAAACAGAAATTCAAAATAAACTTTCTAATGTGCATTAGGAATTAATTGAATATGTGTATTAAAGGCCTTAGCCTAAGGTCCACATTTTCAGAAATTTTTGGATAAAGATCCAAATAAGGTTCTAGAGGGCCAATAGGATTAATCCAAGTGTTGGGATGAGATAAATACAAAGAATAAAATAAAATAACCCAAAAATGAGTAAATTCTCACATAAGATGAAGAGTTGACTGAGTATAGGGTTTATTAGTTAAAAATTAAGGCATATTAGTAAAAAAAATGAGATATTTAGGCAAAATGATGCTTTTTGGACACCTCGATAAGGTGGGAAATCCACTTGAGGTAGGTTCCTTTTTTATTATCATTGCTTGGATTTTTTAATTCAAACAACTGTGATATTTTTATCTCTCCTCTCTCCTGGAGCAAACTGGATCAAAAAGGGAGCCAAACTGATCTAAATCTTGTTCAAATTGGGTAAAACTAAAGGTAGAAGGCTCTAGAACCTAGTTGGGTTTGGTTAGTGGCCTCCCTCACCTATAAATAGGCCCTCATTCCTTTGTATTTTCATATTGGAGCATTACCATGGCAGTATTTTCTCTAAATTAGCTTATTTCTATTATCTCTCTAATTTCCCTCTTCTCTTGAGAGCTTTGGAGCTTCTCTCTCCTCCAACCTCGCTTGGAGATTACTCTCTCTCTCTTGGTGGCCAAGGACTTGCTTGGGTTCTTCTCTTCTAGCCAAAGAAACAAGCCCAAATCAAAGGTAAACCTAATTTAATGGTTTATTTTCGATTCTCTCAATGATTTTCTTCTTCTCAACCCCTCTAAAGCTTGAGAAGCTTTCTAAGCAACGGTTTTTTTCCAAATCAAGATTTCCCAAAGATTCATAATGTTTATTTAGATTATTGTTAATTTTTATGCTTAATCTTAATGTATTTCTTTAAGGAAATCTCTCTCTTGAAAAGATTAGTCATTCCTATGGCTAATTCCTTGGTAGAAGGATGATTCTTATTCATGATCTCTTTATCTTAAGCCAAACTCTATGCTTGACAAGCTAGAGAAAGAGGTTAGTTATTTTAATGATTTATAATCTAGGAAACAAAAAGATTAATTCTTTTAATCTTGTTTATGGTATGAAACAATCATATAAATTCATCCTAAATTGAAAGGAGGTTATGCAAAAAATTTCAAAAATGAGAAATGATTAATTTAGTCTAATCTAGAGAATTAATTATAATTATGCTTATAATTATGATTCTAATTATGCTCTATATGCATAAATCTAATTTTAGTTTAAAAGAGAAGTTTCTATCATATTTTCATTTAAATAGAAAGATGAATATTCTCACGAATTGCCAATGAAGCTATGGCAAATTTTTCTGAAAAAAAATATATCTTCATTTTATGCATTATTTTAACAATACAAAAAGAGGAATTCCTACCATATTCTAGGTTTAGATATTTTATGCTAAAAGAATGATGTGTAGTCGGCACTCGCCCCAGCAGAGGGGAGATCCGAGATCTTCTCCAGGCCCACCTTCTTGCAGATGTGGGCAAGATCCTGGACGTTCAGCTATGGGCCGTGGTCACTACCAGATCGAGTTCGAGACTGCCCAGAGTGTGGCCAAGGTCCTAGCCATGAGTCCCCTAGACATCAGGGGTGCTCGGGCATTCTTCAGACCTTGGCAGCATGGCTTTGACCCAGCAGCTACTGAGTAGGGAGAGCGCCTTTTCCATGTTACAGTCTGCTTCCCTGGACTCCGCCGTGAGTACTTGCCGCTCCTTTCTAGGCTAGGAGCATTGGTGGGTTTGGTGCTAGAGACTGGCCCACAGTAGCTTCAGTGGTGGCCAGAGCAGCTGGGCTACCTTCAGTCAGAGTTTTGGTTCCTGACATCTCCTCCCTTCCGAAGGTCATTCAGCTACCTCCGATAGGGGGGGATGGATTGATCAGAGAGTGGAGTTCTCGGGACTCCCGAACCAGTGCTTTATTTGCAGGCAGGTCGGCCATCTGTCCTCGCAGGAGACCCCGACCCTCACCGCAGCAGCAGGCCCCTACCCACAGATGTGGCTCGACAGGCAGCCTCCGGGACACCTACTCAGGCCACAGAGACCTCGGAGTGGCAGCCTGGACAGGGGCGCCGTCGAAGGAGACAGCCACAGCAGCACGCCCAAAGACCGATGCAGCAGCAGCCACAGTCTCAGCATCACTGGGTTCCCGTGAGGAATAGCTTTGCTCCCCTACAGGAGGAGACCCCTGCGAGCGACGACTGAGGACCAGGAGATGCCAGCACCCCCTCCTTCTCCCCCCCCACCCCCATCCCCCCCTACCGCCTCGCTTCCACCTTCGCCGCCTCCCGTCCCCGCTCCGATTTCGACAACGGCTCCTTCTCCACCTCCCTCACCTCCCCCCTCCTCCCCCCCGCCCGCCTCAGCTCCCCGGGAGGCCCTAGCAGTCCCCTGGCGTTCACCTGCAGTAGTTAGGAGGGCCTCTGAGCACCGATCTTGATCGAGCACCGCAGAGGAGACTTACCATGCCAATTCGGGCTTCACGGATATCATCTATCCGTAGTCGGCTGAGTCGCCTCAGCACTAGACAGCGCTCGAAGGCTTTTGATTACTCCTTCACACGGCTTTTTGGAGCAGAGGGCCCCCATGAGCCAGCACCCATCCGAGTTCATGTAGTGATACCTCCGGCCCGCGGGGAGGAGGCACTTGATTCAGCGGTGGCCTTCTCGTTCCCTCTTTGTGGCCCATGTGATCGGAAGGACTCTGGAGCTCACTTTTAGCACCTTGAAGACTCAGGCAGTTGAGTTTTCTCACCATGTGAGAGATCTGGAGGTGACAGATGTGATAGGCCGACTATGGGAGTTGGCTCATTTTTTCTTGGATCCCAAAAGTGTGGATGCCTCAGGGATTTGTCATTTGGTCGTTCGCATAGTGGCAGACTTAGCACGCGACCCTGGATATGTATGTATACACGAGGTTGCTCTGTTTGAGCGGGAGGCAGTCACCATGGGTCATAGCCACTGGCGCTTGATCCGTGATTCTTGCAGTACACCGGGTGGGCAGATTCACAGAGCCGCTCGGATGGGGACTACTCTCCATCCAAGCTGCTTGTGAAGGCCCACCGTACGGCTGAGACAGCATCCACCTCAGCAGGTCATTCATGAGGATCATCTCATGGAATGTACAGGGCCTTGGCAGAGCACATTTTATACGCTATCGTGGTTGCTTGAGGCAAGAGATTCAAAGATGCCTGGTTGGTGGCAGCATTGATATTTTGATGATGCAGGAGCACCACTTGGGTGAGAGTAGGATCCGGAGATATGGTTCGGTGATGCCTGGTAGATGGGACACCTTTTGGTCTGCAGGGTTTGGTCCTTTGGGTGGACAGGGAGGAGTATGCATGGTCATTGCAGATGTATGGCGGTAGGCCATTGTGGATCGAGGGATCATTGTGCCTGGTAGAGCACATTATGTCATTCTGAGGATGCATGATGAGCTATTGGGCGTGCTCAACGTCTATGCGCCCAACCATGCTAGTGCCAGAGCAGAGTTCTGGACCCAGGTTACGGATGCATTGCCAGAGGCCGCACATTGGTGTGTCGGGGGAGACTTCAACATGCTTGAGGACCCGGCCGATAGGGTGGGAGGCAGTCATGTTATAGTGCATGGCACGGAGCTTGCAGCTTGGGAGCGGTTTTGCATGTCACTGAGGATCACTGATGCATGGCAGCATGGGGGCCTTCTCACGCTTTCAGGACAATCTTAGTTTCTCTCAGTCGGATCGCCGGCAGGGAGGGACTAATCTATCACGGATTGATCGCTTTTATGTGGGCGACTGGTTAGGGGAGCGATGGAGCTCGGACCCCGGTTTTAGATGGATTCCTCCTGGCACAGTAGTGCAGTATTTGGGATGCCAGATTGGAATAGATTTGTCACCTGAGCAGCAGATTGCCCTGCTTCTTCTGAGCATTCGGAAGAAGCTTTTGTATTGGAGTACAGCTCGACTATCCTCCTTGGCTGGGAGGGTGGTGGTGGCAAATCAGGTTCTGTTAGCGACCATGTGGTACATTACATCTTGCTGGATCTTCTCGAGCTCTTGCATCAGCCAGGTACAGAGGCTGATCAGGAACTTTCTTTGGTCTGAGCGGGACGGTCAACTAGCCCGGGCAAAGGTTGCATGGGCAATTATTACACTTCCGCTGGCTCAGGGAGGCTTGGGCGCATTATAGATCCAGTCGATCAGAGTAGAGCCTTATTGGGGAACCCCCCCACCAGCAGGGGGCACTTGGGCACCAGAGATTAGATGGATCTTCATAGAGATGAGGAGGACAGGCCTCAGTAGAGGATGGGAGGACAGATTTGCTTTGAGCATCCTGAGAGCTTGGGAGCTGCTGAGACCGGGGCTCTCTCAGCGACCTCCTTCTTGTGTTGAGGAGCGGGCCAGACAGCCGCTCATCTGAAGCCCAACGGTTCGCACAGAGCAGGGTCACATGCTGGGTTCTCGGCCTCGTCTAGCCTGGGGACCTTTGGCGGCAGGCCCAACACGTAGCTTTGGAGACTGGCAGGCCTTCTGCAGTCTCCCAGAGGAGATCCAGGTGGAGAGGCTGAGTCACTTCAGAGGGGGGTTGATTATGAGGGATGACATTCAGGAGGCACTCACAGAGGAGTGGTTCACGCCTATCGAGCTAGTGGCCCCACGGTGGATGGGAGCATTTACATAGTTGGAGATCCTGATTGCTGTCAGAGCTTGCACTGAGGATGGCAGATGCCTCTATTATGAGATTCAGGATGAGGGCAGACTTCAGAGAGTAGAGGTGGAGTCGCCTTTGGTTGCAGAGTGCACCTTTCAGAGGATACGGGTAGTGGCCGCCGCTTCTCACAGAAGTGGCATATTGACCCAGACCCTGTAGATGTGCTCCCAGATTGGCGCATATAGGCATATGCAGTGCGCCCCTTGGCCCGGCTACAGTGGGACCCTGGGGAGTACGAGTGGCATGATCCTTATGCATCCCTTGAGGCCACAGAGATCACCTTTTTCTAGTATACTGTTCGGCTGGGGCGGCATATTTTGACGGCGAGGAGGATGGTCTCTCCAGTTGCAGCTACAGGGACTCTCACAGGAGTTCCTAGAGGATTTTTGGGCCCGGCTCTGGGCTAGTCGATAGGCCCGAAGGATCTCGACTTTCCAGTGGGGCTGGTCGCCCACAGGGGCTCAGCAGTTGGCACCTGGCACACCTGGCTTGTCTACAGCGGTCTTCCGGCGGCCTGTATCCGCCGATGCGGCCACCCTATGGAGACACATAGACATTGCCTTTGGGATTGCCCTCAGGCACAGCAAAGTTGGTTGCGGATGCTGCGTATTCTGGTCCCCCTCTCTCGAGAGGGTATGTTTACGTGGGGTGCCGCTGCTTGGCCAACTTCGTCAGGGCCTGCTATGGGCTATGAGACGAAGCACGACAGTCAAGCCATCAGATTCATTATGGGCCAGCCTCGCCTTGTTCCATCGCCGGATTTCTCGTCCGCCAGCTGGACACAGGAGAGGGATTTACGGTGGGAGCTCCTCAGCAGCCTCACCATCTGGTTCACCTGGAGGGCCCAGTGTTTCAGGGCCTTTGAGGGGAGACTCGAGCCACCAGCAGAGACTGTACGGGGGATTTGGCTAGAGTTGATCCACACCCTGCGAGGACAGTATGACCGCATCCGGGGCGGATGAGGCGATCTTGTGGCGCGAGGCCTTTCACACCACTTAGCGCAGCCGCCCCTTCTATACTCTACATGCGGGATCCCCCCATTGGCATTACAGGCCACCTGTTTGGCTTTCCCCCCCTCCTATTGTATGATTTAGCCCCTCAGTTCTTTGTACTGATGCTTGTACTTTTCAGCACCTAGGGAGAGTCTCCCGGGCTGCCTTGCTTTGTTCACTGCTCTATTTTTCTCATGAGCAGGAGAGGATCTTTTGTAGCCCTACGGGCGTTTTTATATAACTAATGAAAGGATCTTTTCTTGAAAAAAAAAATGTTTACAATGAATGCCTGAAGTGAGTGCTATAATGTTTGTAAATGGTTCGGGAGTTGTTGCAGATACAAACATTTGGCATAAGAGAATTGGGCATGTAAATGTGCAAATAATGAAGTCTATGCAGACTAAAGAAATTGTAATAGGGCTACCTAAGTTTAAGATTGAAGGTATGTAGAAAGTATGTGAAGCATGTCAATTTGGAAATCAAACAAAGCATGTATTTCCACATGACAAAAATGTGAGCTGGAATGTACTAGATGTTGTGCATTCAAATGTATGGGGTCCTGCAAAGATGAGGGGCTTAGGATTCCAACAATGAGGACACCTGGTGTGAAGAAGGCTATGGAAGCCATGAATGCAAAGTTACGAAGATCTAGAAGAGTCAGAAACCCTGTGCAGATGTTGACTTATGATGGTTATGTGGCACATCATTATGCTTATATGGAAAAAGTTATGCACGTTGTAGAACCCACATGTTTTGATGAGGCTATTGGAAATTAGTGTTGGGAGAAAGATATGGATGAGGAGATGGATGCATTGCATGGAAATGATACTTAGGATTTGGTGCCATTGCCTAAGACAAGAAATCTATTGGTTGTAAGTAGGTGTATCAGGTGAAACATAACAGTGATGGTAGCATAAGAAGGTACAAGGCTAGATTGGTAGCCAAAGGATATGCACAAACACATGGTATTGATTATGAGGAGACATTTGCCCCGGTTGCAAAGATGGAAACTGTGAGAGATGTGATTGCAGTGGCTATAGCTAAAGGTTGGTTTTTACATCAGATGGATGTAAAAAATGTGTTCTTGCATGGTGACTTGCAAAAAGAAGTGTATATGGATCAGCCACCTGGTTTTGAGGATACAGGTCACCCAGAGTATGTATGTAAGCTTTGTAAGGCTTTGTATGGGCTCAAGCAAGCTCCACAAGCATGGCATGACAAGATTGCTAAAGTATCTTGTCACTATTAGTTTTTTTGTATGTGCGCAAGAGTGATAAGAGTATTGTGATCATCACCATCTATGTAGATGATCTTATTGTTGGGGGGGTGACAATTTGGATGAGATTGAGCATGTGAAAAGTCTTCTCAAAAGGAAGTTTGAGATTAAGGATTTGGGAGATCTGTGCTATTTTTTGGGAATTGAGGTTATTTTCACACCTGAGGGTATTTGACTATCATAGAGAAAGTATGTATTGGACATGTTGTCCAAGTATGGGATGGCTAATTGTAAGTCAATCTCGGTGCCATTAGATCAAAATGGCAAGCGTAGTGCGGATGTAGGTTATATGTTGGAGGAACCCACTATGTACAGAAAGACTATGGGGGAGAGTTTTATCTATATCACATTGAGCAAGCTAGATTTGAGTTACACTGTTGACTTGGACAGCTAGTTTATGCAGGTTCCACGAAAAACACATCTTGACAATGTGCGGCACACACTTAGATATGTGAGGGCCATTGTTGATTATGCATTGTTTTATGCAGCAGGTGTACCATTGGTGCTATATGGGTGCACAGATGCAGATTGGGCAGGTAGCATCTCAGACAAAGATCTACTAATGGAATTGTTTTCATTGGGGAGTGCTATTGTGACATGGAGCAGCAAGAAGCAACTCACAGTTGCCTTGTTGAGTACATAGGCGACAGAGTACACAAGAGCTGTGGTGGCAGGGTGTGAGGTAGCTTGGTTACGCGCAAGCTACTACTGATTTGGGGTTGCATGTGGAAAGAAATTCGAATATATTGTGACAACCTTAGCAGTATACAATTGGCGAGGGACCCAGTTTTCCATGCGCGGACGAAACACATTGAGGTACATTACTACTTCATCAAGGAGAGAGTCTTGGTAGAGTGACATCCACTTGGCCTATGTCAGCACACAGGATTAGGTCGCTGACATCTTCATGAAGGCCTTGGGAGCTACGAAGCTCCGTAGATTTTGAGATATGCTTGGAGTTCATGAGCTGGAGTTGAGCTTGATGGGGAGTGTTAAGATGTCAAGCTTAACATGAGCTGACACTCACGAGGTGCCTACATGACCATTCGACATTTACATCACTGGCGGGTTTGGTAGCTGGCACCGACATATCTTTGTCAGATATTTTATAGCTAGACTATACCGACTACTCCACACCTACCCACCACTCCACTTTGCGTGTTCACATTATGGGCCGCTTGTATATACTCTATTATGTGTGTTAGTCACTTTTTCTTTGTAGACCTCTTTTGTTGTGTGAAGAGAAGAAGAATTTTCAGCCTCTCACCTTGTGTGTTCTCTTCTAGGGTTTGTGTGAGTGTGTGTGCTTGCAAGAGCTCAATCTCTCTTCCCCCGTGCATCTTTTTAATGTCAATGGAACCCATGTCTAATATAAATAAATCAGCCTCACAAGTGTAATCACTTGAGTATCAAACTCACATCTTTGCATACCAATGTTCAATCCATCTTTTCCCCATTAGCCACTTGAACTTCATGCCATAAGGGTAAATCTATGGGTTGTAACTTTAGACTACACATATATTTTATGTTGATAAAGCTATGTGTGCTCTTGATATCAACCAAAACATGTGCCAACCTTCCATTTATGTATTCCTTAAGCGTTAATGTACTTGCACCCTTGCAACTAGCATAGGCATCACCAGAGATATTTCACAAAGTGGCCATATTATCCTTGATATCACGAACACACATAGGCAATGGTAATCCATCGCCGTAGTCAACTTCTATCTTCTTTGACCTACCTAGATCAAAGGGAAATTCAATATTATTCTCTACATCTTCAACTTCATTGTTGGCATCTTCAAAGAAATCCTTGTACTCACGCACATCATCTTTTCTTCCTTCATTACAAGAGTCGATGAGGATTATGCTTAATGTCATCTTCTTGGCTTTACAAACCTTACAATGATCCTTGTACCATTTTTCACTACACTTGAAGCAAAACCCCTTGTTCGTCAAGTCTTCGATGTGATATTCACCAATGACCTTGCTCTTATTGGCTCCTGTAATAGCATCTTATTAGTAACCATGAGAATTTAAGTGCCACCACCATGCATGAACATTTAAGTGATGCCCATCACACAAGCATAATATCCCTCAAAATGCTCATGAAACCATGAGCATTTTAGTTCCGCTACCACACGAGCACTCAAATGTTCAAGAAACCATGAGCATTTGAGTGCCACCACCACACGAGCATATCCCTCAAAATGATGTAGCAAACAAAACTTTGGCTTGATCAATACAAGGACCAAGCTCAAAGTAAAGCTCTATCTTGTTGATCCATTCTTCAAATTCTTCATTAGAAGAGCCTTCACCTTTGAACTCTGTAAAGGTAATTTTGTCCTTTAGCACTTTAAACTTGTCCCCATCACCCCTATGATGCTCATGATGCGATCTAGCATGATACGATCCAAACTCATTGAATTGATAATCGACCATAGGTGTGGTGCCTTCCAAGTTCCATCCACAATTGGCTCATCGACGAAAGATAAACCCTTACCGTGTCAAGGTTTCTTCCTTGCATTGATGATGAACCTTGCATCATAGTTTGTTTCATAGGCATTCCATACATGTGTGACCCACCATGATGCATTGATTTTGTGGAGGTAGACTTTCTTTCCCATGTGTAAAACCATGATGACCATGGTCGAAAGGAAAACTAGCTTGTAGAGCATTTGATCCATCCGTGTGCCTTTGCAACCTCAAATGACATATGGGCTTGTGTCCCACTAACTAGAATTCTATTTGATGCATAGATTGGATGGAAAAGACATATGGAATAACCCAATATCATGGGGATTTGCCCAACAGCACTCGACATCATAAATAGTGCAATCGAGAGAGAACCAGTTTATCTTGGCCTAACTCACAAATGCAAAATTGGGATATGTCACTCACCTTGTAAAAGCAGGTTTTACTTAGGATTCTCGGAGGTAGCATTATTTCCGCGCATACTTGAGAGGTCCACTCCCCGCTGTGGCACACCAATGGAAGCTCGACCATCCTCACATCTCAATCTCACACATTCACTCTATCACACACATGCAAGCCATCTGTAAGATTTCACCCTCAAGATTTTGAGGTGTAAAGGTGTAAGAACCTCCCCTTATAATTATTCTCCTCTTTGAAATAGAAGAAAGATCTTGTTTTACCCTGTTTTGGCCTAGAGAGAGAAAATGTCTAGAGAGAGATAATCCAAAATTGAGATATCTTTGGATATCTTTGGATATCTTTGGATATAAAATTGAGATATCTTTGGATATCTTTGGATATAAAAATCCTCCCAGTGTCTAAAATGGATTCCCCTGAAACACAAGTTCAAAATGAACTTTCCAATGTGCATTAGGAATTAATTGAAAATGGTATAAGGGACCTTAGCCTAAGGGTCTACATTTTTCAAAAATATTTGGATTATGGTCCAATTAAGGTTCCAATGGGGCCAATTGGATTAATCCAAGTGTTGGGATAAGATAAATCCAAAAGAATAAAAGAAAATATCAGAAAAAGAGTAAATGCTCACATAAGATGAAGAGTTGATTGAGTACAAGGTTTATTAGTTAAAAATTATGAGATATTACTAAAAAAATGAGATATTTTAGAATAATGATGCATTTTTGACACCTTGGTAAGGAAAGGGAGACTCTTGAGGTAGGCGCATATTTCACATATGTGGAAGGGTTATAAATTCAAAAAATTTATGATATTTTTCTCTCTCCTCTCTCCTAGATCAAACCAAATCAAAAAGGGAGCCAAACTAGTCCAAATCTTGTCGAAATTGAGTCAAACAAAACTTGAAAAATTCTAGAAACTAGTTGGACTTGGTTAGTGGCCTCCCTCACCTATAAATAGACCCTCAATCATTTTTAATTAAATATTGAAGCTATACCATGCCAGTATTATATTAAAATAATCATATTTTCTATTCTCCCTTAAATTTTCATCTCTCTTGGGAGTTTGGATCTCTCTCTCTCCACAACAACTCTTGGAGTTGGTCTTCTCCTCTCTTGTCTTGGTGGATCAATTGATTGGTCGGAGGCTTCATTTGCTAATAGAGAATCAAGCCAAACTTGGAGGTAAAATCAAATTCTCATGGTTTTTTGTAATTTATCTCAATGGCTTTCTTATTCTCAACCCCTCTCAAGCTTGAGAAGCTTTCTAAATGAATGTTTTTATTCAAATCAAGCTTTCCCTTAAAGTCTCAATGCTTAATTAAGAGAAAGTTAATCTTTATGCTTATTTGTAATGCTTTCTTTAAATAAATCTCTCTCTCTAAAAGAATAGCCATCTTTATGGGTAAATCCCTTGAAAAAGGATGCTTCTCAATGATAGTCTTTTAATTCAAAGCTAAACTCTAGGCTTGATAAGCTAGAGATTAAGAAAATGGTATTTTTATGATTTTGTGTCAACAAAATAATGGTTATTTCTTTTAGATTATTTATAAGTAGTTAAAAACTACTTTAATTGATTCTTAATGAGAAATAGATTATCCAATCAATTTGGGAAAAGAGAAATAATAAAATTAGCTTAATTTAGTCGGATAATCATAATTAAGTTTATGATTATGGTTAAAAGTATGATTTTTGATAGTTTGATTTTAAGCATAAAAGAGGAACTACTATCATATTTTCATTACAAGCTTTTATTCTTTAGAAAAAAAATTGAGAATTATCAGTAATAGCAGCGAAGGTATGGCAAAATTTTTAGAAAATAATATATATCTTATTTTTATACATAATGCTAAAAGAGGACTTCCTACCATATTCTAGGACTGGGCATCCTATGCAAAAAGAATGATTTTCATCATATTCATCGGAAATATTTTTTTTTAAATTATGCTTAATTAATTGATTATGAGAAAAGAGTAATTTTTGGTAAATTTATTTTTATGCAAAAAGAGGAATTCCCATGATATTTGAGATCCAAGTATTTAAATGGTAAAACATGAATTTTTGGTAAATTTATTTTTATGCAAAAAGAAGAATTCCCATGATATTTGAGATCCAAGTAATTAAATGGTAAAAGAGGAATTTTTGGCATAATTCAAATTATGAGTATTTATCAAAAGTGGAATTTTGAGCATTATTAATTTTATGGGAAATATGGGTAGAATTGATTTTTATAAATCCCATGAATCTTTTACTCAAAAAGAAGAATATTGAATATAATTTACGTGAGAAATTTGAGAAAGAATATGAAAATATCCATCGAGAAAAAGTACCTTTAACTAGGCCAAGCAATTGGCAGAAACTTAGAAAAGTCCCATCGGTATCGGAAGTAAAAAACAGTACTAAAAGTGATGTGATAAGATGTAAATGTGATGTGATAAGATATGAATGTGATGTGATGAGATATGAATGAGATGTGATGAGATGTGAGTGGATGTGATGAGATGTGATGTGATGTAAATGGATGTGGATGTGATTGTGATGAGATGTGATGATATGTGAAGTGATGTAAATGGATGAGAATGAGATGCGATGTGATAGATATGCATGTGGATGAATGGATGGATGTGGATAGATGTGAATGAGAATGAATTAATGGATGTGGATGAATGTGATGAGCTATGAATAGATGTGGGGTGATATGGATAGATGTGGATGTGATGTAATGGGGATGGAATGAATGTGGTGTGATATGGATAGATGTGGATGTGATGTAATGTGGATGGAATGGATGTGATGTGAACGAGATGTGATAAGATGAGGATGAATGTGATGAGATGTGAATGAATGTGGGATGTGAATGGGTGTGATGGATGTGAATGGATGTGAATGGGTGTGATGAGATGTGAGTGGATGTGGTGAGATGTGAATGTGATGTATTGAGATCTGATGTGATGTGGATCTGGTGAGATATGAATGGATGAGATATGATGTTGATAGATGAGATGTGATGTGATGTGGACTTGGGTAGATGTGAATGGATGTGAAGTGATGTAAATAGATGTGAACGTGATGTGATATGTTGTGGATCTGAATGAATGTAGATGGATGTCATGTGTTATGAATGGATGAAATGTGATGTGGATATGTTGTGATGTGATGTGATGAGGATAGATGTGGATATGTTGTGATGTGATGTGATGAGGATAGATGTGGATAGATGCGATGAGATGTAATATGATGTGATTGGATGAGAATGGATGAAGGACGATGGGAATACATATGATTGGATGTGGAATAAGCAATGTGAATTAATGTAGAAGAATGTGGAATAACGAGAAATGATGTGGAAAGATGAGAGTTTGTTAAAAACTGTATTTGTGAAACTTGTTTTTAAATGATTGTTTTATGTCAAGAATGCTGGGAAAGCATTTTGACCATCTTGTGAATGAGGTCGTGGAGACCTAAGTGATAAAGTTGCAATAGTTGACGGAGAGTCAATGGAGGACATCTCGCGTAGCAAGGTCGGCCGAGGTCTTGACCAGCCTCGGTTCGATTTAAATGGTGAGCTTCTGGTACGGTGGATGAGGGACCAAGGAAGCGGCCTATGAGTGAAGCTCTAGGTGACCTGCAAAGGAGCCTAGAGGGTGCTGACCATACGGTGCTCGGGCTCTGGGTCGTCGAAGATACCCATGCGTGTGTTGGGGAAGAAAATGGAATAAGGAGTTAGAGTTGTTTTTTGAACTCGGGTATGGACCTGGTTGATTGGCCTTGCTGGTCCTCAATCCATGTTTTATATGGATCTATTGGTTGATCTTGCTAATCTTCAACGGAGAGTCCACATCTGGATAAAGGCCAACAAATTGTATGCAAAGGAGAGTAAATTTTCATTCATGTCACAAGAAGTTGAATATCTTGGACATATTGTGAACAAAGATGGCATTATGATTGATCCTAAGAAGGTGGAGTGTGTAAAAAATTTGTCTTGGGTTTATATTCATTCTATAAGATATTTATCAAGAGATATGTACATATTGTTTCTCGTGTTATGGAGAAGCTTAAGAAGGAGGATTTATTTTGTGACACTATTACCAAATAAGAGCTTTGAGGAGCGTAGAGGAATTCTCACATAAGCCCCTATTCTTGCCTAACTTCACAAAATCATTCGTGGTATAAGCCAATGTATGTGGAAGAGGTGTTGAGTGATTGCATTTGAGAGCTGAAGTTAAATGATAAGGTGATGTCTATGCATGTCTACTATAATCAAATGTTGGTAATACTTTATACCATTAAGAAATGGTATCACTATTTTTATGGGAGCCATTTCTTTGTCAAAAGTGATCATAGAGTACTCCAGTACTTCTTGTCTGAACAAAATCTTTCTCCTAAGCAAAGAAGGTGGGTGTCCACACACACACACACACACACACACACACACACATACACACACATATTTTGAATAAACAAATACATATAAATATATAGTATAAAGACGTGCATATAAATACAATGGAAACGTGAACACAAACATATATATATAAATAAACAAAAACATATGCATATGCCTATTCATATACAGATACATATATATACATATATATACATTTGTATATAATATATATATATATATATATATGTATATGTATATGTACACACACACACACACACACACACACACACACACACACACATATATATATATATAATATGTATGTGTATATGTATACATACATATATATATGTATGTATGTACATATGTATGTATAATGTATGTATATGTATGCACACACACACATATATATACATACATAATATACGTATGCATATACATATACATATATGTGTGTAAGTATATATGAATACATACATGTATACCATATGCATATACATATACATATACATATATGTGTAAATATATATGAATACATACATGCACACATATATACATAATTACATGCATGCATACGTACATACAAATAGACATATGCGTGGAATGCTTGTGCACGCATGCACACACACATAAATGTATTTGACTTATAGTAATATTGTGATCTAATAGTATATAAAATTTTGTAAATATAGTCACGATAATGTTGGTACCCGCCCCTCATATTGATAAAGAAACGTTTTTAAAATGAGGCATTTGTATGCATAATAAATCAAAGCAGACACATCATGAATGATATTATACATTACACTTACTTAACTAGGTTTTTTTCTTTTCTTGGAAAATATGTTCAATTTATAACATAAGTATGAAATTGACTTACTTTACCTAGTTAGAGAGAATACCTCCAAATTCATGAGTATGTGGAATTACATTTGTTGTATTTACTTGAAGCTGAACCTCCCCTATCTACTTATGTATAATAGTGTGATGATGAATAGCTTATAAAATGAAGAAATGGTTTTCATTCAAGCTTATACATTATGTTCTACAATTCAAACAAAAAAAACTTATTACAATCAAAGTTTCTAGATTCTCCTACAAATAGTTCAATTGAAATATTTTGAAAAAAAACACATAAATTTTTAAAAAGTTTTCTTGTGTAATAATGTGTATTCTTTTAAATTTTGTCAACTTGTACATTCATCCCTTTAACATGATAACGAAATTGAGGGATTTATTACAAGACTCAAGATCCTACTACATTAATACAATAAATTTTTACAATTATTGTTTTAAAACTCTCCAACTCGCATAGTTATTCCATCAAATATCATTTAGTTAGAAGAACCCACTACATAAATATAATAAATGTTTTAAACTACCATGAAAAATGTGGCATCATTTACATGTAACGTATATTCAGGGGAAAAGCTCACATATTGGGTGGTTACAAATCATATATGCTTAGATGCTATTACTCCACTATCTTAAAAGAGTTATTTTATTCAAATGGCTTACTTCCTTTATGACCATTTCTACAATTATTTCAAATTTTATCATCCATAGAAAATGATGCTTTTATTTTGTCTTGGATAAAGAAATTATTGCTAGCACCCTTTCCTAGTGTCAAAAGCTTCAATTCCAAGGTGCATCATGATATTGGTAAGAAAAAGTCGCCAACCTACATAAAACTTTATGTTCAGTGTTGAAATTTCTTTTTAGCAATCAAAGATGAGTGTAATCTATAAATATGAGTGTAAAAGAGAGGTGAATGAGAATAATGTATAAATATGAGTGTAAAATAGAGGTGAATGAGAATAATCTATCATGTAGATACATTATTATGGTATAAAACCAAAACAGTAATTTGACATTTTGAGAGCTTCAAATAGTTTATTGAAAATATGGTCTAGAAATTTTACCCAAGCTGCAAAGAAACGGCAAAATCATTTATGCTCGGAGGTGTCTCCTTGGAAGCGAAAGTATTTGGAAAGTTCTCCGTAAAGTTGCGCTCCATCATTGTGCTACTCATAAAACTTGATGAACTATTTATTCTTGTCTCGGCTTCTGCAATCTGATTTTTTTGTTTAGAAGTTAATGTACACACACTATGCTCTACTCTTTGTGTTGCTAATTATTGTGCTACTAATTAAACTTGACAAGCTATTTGACTCAACTTCTCTAATACAATTTCTAACTTCATCACAATTAATGTACACACATGATGCTCTAATCCTTATGCTGCTAATTGTTGTAAGTGACATATGCCAACAATACCTTGAGTATTAATAAGCAATTTTCTTATGCACATTTTTTTCCTAAAAGAAAATATGTAGTATAAGAAACAATGTATGCAGTTATGTGTGGAGAGACAAAGGTAGCAACACACACACAAATGCATCAAGTAAATAGGGATATAGAGAAGCATGACGCTTGAAGTAGATTGATGAGAGTGAGTTAAGTAGACGTGTACTGACATGAAAGGTCACTTACACTCACTCATAAGAGGGTGTATGCACGCTTTTATGAGGAGTGAGTGTACTAACATGATAAGGTCACTTACACACTCACTTATAAGAGTGTGTACACACGCTCAGGGAAAAAAAACTCCTAATGAGGAAAAACATTCCTGGATCCATTATTAATATGTTTCCTCACATTAACATCACTACCATAAGAATGTGTATACTAGAATCCCCAATCCATTATTAATCTATACATCCACACATTACTACCATATGAATGGGTATAAAATCCTCCTTACTACGTTGATGATGTGAACATGTACAGGGATCACATGGCTGATCAATCCCCAAATGGAAATAAGGGCAAAAAATTGTAAAAATATTTTACCTTCTCTTGTGATGAGAGAGCCTTCGTGAATATATATCTACCACATTCTCATGTATAGAGACATAATAAAGGATATTCTCTCTTGTAAATTGACATAATGATAATGTACCTTAATGTGATTTTTGTGGGAGCATGAAACATTCCTTGTAATGGCCAATGAACTTTGGCTATCAGTGAGAAGATGGAGGTGGGGGACTACCGTCCCACCACCAACACTAAGATATGCCAAAAGGAATCTAAGTCATACCTCGGGGGGTTCACCTAAAAATATGTAAGTATAGCACGCGAGTTCAAATAAAGTGGTTTTTAAATTCAAAATATTGAGGTAAATTTACAGAAACACATTTACAGAAGGGTTTTTTTCAATCGATAAAAAAAACCTATAAATCTATAAAGAAAAAGGGGTCATTTTATTCACAAGAAATTCACAGGTAAGGGGTTTTTTTAACACCCCTTGAACGCACTTGATACATAGGGTTTCTTAGTAGTGCACCCCTGAGAGTCATACACACTCCACCGTCGCTATAAATGATACCAAAAGGCATCTAAGCATACACACTCCACAATCACTATAAAAGATTCCATGTACTTAATGTCATAGCTTGAAGTGGTCATTGTTGGCTACTTCTTCTTGAGACATAATATACATGAATCATCATAATGAAGTAAAAGCTAATAGTGGACACTCGTGTGTTATAACATCGAGCACAATCAGAGTTATTGAAAGCATATCATCCCTCTTAGTATAGAATAGACCAAGGAATTAAGTGTCATCTAAGTATCAAAAACTCACTTGGCAACCTGCAAATGCTTACTTACAAGGCTGTGCATAAACCTGCTTGCACTAGGAGACCCCAAACTAAATGTTTGGCCTCATATTACATAGATAGATAAGGCACCGAATGCTAATAAAGTGATACATCAAATGGTTCACCCCTGCATCCTAGACATTTAGCCTAGCACCTATCTCTAGCGGTGTAGCAACATGCTTATAGTCTTCAAGACCAAACTTTGTAAGCAATCTCTATATATACTTTGATTGCAACATCACAATACCATCATCATGTTGTATATAAACTATATATCCAAATAATAATGCAAAGATACCAAATCCGTCATCTCAAATGACACATGTAATTTAGCCTTGAAGGATGAAATTTTGTTTAAGGCTATAAAACGCTTTATTTAACCTACTCTCATCTCTTAGATAGACTATTACAAAAACTATTTTCAATTAAGTATGCATTTATCTTCTCATATCGTGCTCTAGGAGCATGCTTAAGGCCATATAAAACTTTTCTTAACCTGCATACTTTAGATTTCAATCCCTTCACAAAAAAACCATGAGAGCAAGATGCATAAGTTCCTCTTAATGCAAATCACCATTTAAGAAGGCATGCTTGATATCCAACTAATGTACATTCCATAAATGATGCATTGCCAATGCAATAATACACCGGATGGATACATCAGATTGTAGTCATGTGCGATGTGGGAAAAAGTGTGAGATTCCTCCTTAGTCGTGAATAATGTATAAGCTTTTACCTCAATCCCCTAATTCAAAATGCATGAAAAATATTGTTTTCTCTCGTTTTAACCTAGAAAGAGAAAATATTCTAGAGAGAGGTAATTCAGAATTGAGATATTTTTGGATGTAAAATTCCTCCTAACATCTAAGATAAATTCCCCTGAAACAGAATGTGTATTAATAAAGGCCTTAGCCTAAGGTCCACGTTTTCAGAAATTTTTGGATAAAGATCCAAATAAGGTTCTAGAGGGCCAATAGGATTAATCCAAGTGTTGGGATGAGATAAACACAAAGAATAAAATAAAATAACCCAAAAATGAGTAAATGCTCACATAAGATGAAGAGTTGACTGAGTATAGGGTTTATTAGTTAAAAATTAAGGCATATTAGTAAAAAAAAATGAGATATTTAGGCAAAATGATGCTTTTTGGACACCTCGATAAGGTGGGAAATCCACTTGAGGTAGGTTCCTTTTTTATCATCATTGCTTGGGTTTTTTAATTCAAACAACTGTGATATTTTTATCTCTCCTCTCTCCTGGAGCAAACTGGATCAAAAAGGGAGCCAAACTGATCCAAATCTTGTTCAAATTGGGTAAAACTAAAGGTAGAAGGCTCTAGAACCTAGTTGGGTTTGGTTAGTGGCCTCCCTCACCTATAAATAGGCCCTCATTCCTTTGTATTTTCATATTGGAGCATTACCATGGCAGTATTTTCTCTAAATTAGCTTATTTCTATTGTCTCTCTAATTTCCCTCTTCTCTTGAGAGCTTTGGAGCTTCTCTCTCCTCCAATCTCGCTTGGAGATTACTCTCTCTCTCTTGGTGGCCAAGGACTTGCTTGGGTTCTTCTCTTCTAGCCAAAGAAACAAGCCCAAATCAAAGGTAAACCTAATTTAATGGTTTATTTTCGATTCTCTCAATGATTTTCTTCTTCTCAACCCCTCTAAAGCTTGAGAAGCTTTCTAAGCAACGGTTTTTTTCAAATCAAGCTTTCCCAAAGATTCATAATGTTTATTTAGATTAATGTTAATTTTTATGCTTAATCTTAATGTATTTCTTTAAGGAAATCTCTCTCTTGAAAAGATTAGTCATTCCTATGGCTAAATCCTTGGTAGAAGGATGATTCTTATTCATGATCTCTTTATCTTAAGCCAAACTCTATGCTTGACAAGCTACAGAAAGAGGTTAGTTATTTTAATGATTTTTAATCTAGGAAACAAAAAGATTAATTCTTTTAATCTTGTTTATGGTATGGAACAATCATATAAATTCATCCTAAATTGAAAGGAGGTTATGAAAAAAATTTCAAAAATGAGAAATGATTAATTTAGTCTAATCTAAATAATTAATCATAATTATGCTTATAATTGTGATTATAATTATGCTCTATATGCATAAATCTAATTTTAGTTTAAAAGAGAAGTTTCTATCATATTTTCATTTAAATAGAAGAGTGAATATTCTCACAAATTGCCAATGAAGCTATGGTAAATTTTCCTGAAAAAAATATATATCTTCATTTTATGCATTGTTTTAATAATACAAAAAGAGGAATTCCTACCATATTCTAGGTTTAGATATTTTATGCTAAAAGAATGAATTTTATCATATTTATGAAAAATACTTTTTTGTTTTTATGCATAATTATTTAATTAAGAGAAAAGAGAAAGTTTTGATATATTTATTTTCGTGCATAAAATTTTAGATGTTAAAAGAGGAATTCCCATGATATTCGATATGCAAACATTTAAATGTTAAAAGAGGAATTTTTGGCATATTTCAAATTATGGCTATTTTTATTTATTTAAAAAGAGAAATTTTCATTGTATTTAAGTAGAAAAATGTCTAAATTAATTTTGATGTTAAAAGAGGAGTTTTCACCATAATTTCACGTAGGAAATTATGGTATCCTAATGATGAAGAAAAAATTGATGGAAAAAATATTTTAAGATATTTCTATGTGGATTAATAAGTAAAATGATGCATATTCATCATTGAATTATTTGGAAAAATAGTTATTTTTATAAAATCGCATTATTCTCAAATAGAACTATTTTTAAATCTATTATGGTCAAATAGAATGAATTTCTATAAAATTGGAGTTTCTCTTACGATTGGAAGCCACCGTTAATTTATTTGAAGAAAATCCTTAAGAATCAAAGTTAGAAGTAAAACGAAAATTTTTTGGTTAATCCAGGACCATGAGAATGGCGGGCCAGTAAATAACTTGCCCATCTCTCAAATGTGAATCAAGCAAAATCTCATGACCAATTCCAAATCTTCAATACGAAGAATAGACTACCGTGACTGATTTAGGGAAGTTTTCTTAGACCGATACCATCGAGAAATGAGCTAGAAATTCATTGAAATTGATGGGTGGATTACCCTGATAAGAGATTCATGATTTTCAATAAGAAAATCGGGTTTTCAAGAAAAAGGATTCTTTTGTGGGATTAAGCTCAAAACGGGAAAATTCTATCTTGTATAGAAACTCTGTTTTTGAAAAGGACTGTTTTACGCCAGAATGCTGGAGGAAGCATTTGGCTTATGTTTAACTAAGGAGAAATTCATTTGCAACAACTAGCGGGGAGTCGTCAAAGGACGTCGCTTGCCGACAAAGCAGCCTACCGAGGTCTTGACCAGCCTCAATATGGTTAAAATGGTGTGCTTCCGGTACGATGGGCGAGGACCGACAAAGCGGTCCCTGAGTGAAGTGCTAGGACACCTAAGTAGGATCCTAGAGGGTTCTTACCAAGATGCATAGGCTCGCGGTTGCTAGGACACCCATGCATATGTCGAGGAAGATATGGATGGACTGGAAAGAAATTATCTATGTGAACTGGAATTCAAGATTGGATCTCGTTGGTTGACTAGCTGGTCTTCAACAGAGAGTCCGGATGATATTTTTGTAAAACAATGGACTTGATATTTTGGAGGATTATGATCAGTAATATTATGGTTTCATTAAAAGATTGCTTTAAAGATAGCTGAATCTGTGAAAAAGACAATTTCATATTGGGTGTGTAAGTGGTGTGACTACCTTAAATTTTTCTTGAAGCGCAGGCTAGGGGGCCTGGGAACTCTTTTCACCCATAGGACAAAACATAACCAAATTTTTATATAAAGAGATCCCACCAATACAGTGGTTGGGTGGTTGGTTAACCCATGGGCCGGTTGGTTGGATCGGTGGATTCCTGCAATACATTCAGATACGTCAAGTTACGCTAGTTAGAATAAGTCCCTAGAAGATTCTTGTTATGTGGGAAAGAATCAACGGCGGCTGACCTAAGGGGGGGAAAGCGGTGATTCTATGAACCAAGTGCAAGTCTCTTCCTTGATTTGGCCATGTGATCTACAGGCTTGGTCGGATCAGATTGGATAGTTAAGGCCTTGACCCCTTAGATAAATCTCCCGTTAGATGATTTTCTTGGTGGAATTGCCCGTGCCTTTCGAGCGAGGGAAGTTTTTTCGGGTTTGGTTTCGGAGGAACCGTCGGGCTAGTCTCTTGTCCGGATATTCGTGGGTGAGGCCCCGAGTGTGAAGCCCTGCCCCGCATGAGAGGCTGACGCTGCTTCTGTTGCCAGCGCCCCCCGGAGGGGGCGGGGGTCTCACAGCTGGTATCAGAGCGTTGTTGAAGGCTTAAGAAGGAAAAATGAATTTTATTAAAGATTTATAATAAAAAACTTAGAAAGAGCATTTACATATTGTTTTTTCATTCCTTAAGCTTCATTAATGAAGACTTTTAATATCGATGAATCGGATTTTATAGATGGAAGTTTCATGTTTATCTGGTATTCCCGATCTCACTCCATATCTGAGGATATGACTGCTTTCGCCTTTGAGCATATCCTTTCCTCTATTACGTCTCGAAGTAGCAGAGCAAGGCTCGTGAAACATTTTGAGGAGTTGTATTTTCCCGACCCAGTGTAGAGATGTCAGTGTATGTGGTATTCAGGGCAGTATGTCCACACCTCTTGTAGCCAGGGCTTGATGCTGAGCGAGAATATCTCTTTAGCTATGGTCCTGTTGAGGTTAAAGGTGGTCCAGAGTGTTATCCTATCACCCCACAGCTCAATATTTCAGACTTCCTTGTCATATTTATAGACTTCTTAGCTGTTTTATTCTAAGAAGTAAGATTGTAGCACCTTTAGCAGTTTGGGAACAATTGTACCGCGGCATGTCTGTAGCCCACAGTATCGCCGTCTCATGCATTTCCCGCAGAGGTTTTGATATTCTGGAGCTAGGATGCTCTATGTACATATTGCAACCTTTATTTAAATAAAGAAATGTTTTGTGAAAAATTTCTAGTTATATAAGTGATTTGTCTATTAGAAAAACGAGTTGAAGAAGTAAGATCTATCCATCAGACATATGTCGTAGATCTCTAATAAGATCGATTATCTTATTTAAGTAATTATTTACGAACCTCTTAAGTCTTAGAATCTCGATGACGAAATCAAATACAAATTTAACGATGTATCATTTTTGGCAAAATCATGAGACGCGCGAACCGTGGGGCCGACAGCCAGATCCTCTCACAGATGAGGAAAACTTGACCCCGATGTTCCCAAAGCCCTTCACAGAACTCAGCCAGGTCCCTTCAAGGGTGAAGAGGAGAGCTTGGGCAAGGTTGTGGAGAAGTGGATTGAAGCAATGGAAGAATACTTCGATGTCACCGCGGATACAACGAGAAGAGTAAAATGGCTCTTGCAAGGCTAAAGATAGTCAGAGTGACTTCGCCAAGGCCTTTATTGTTAAGGTCCCGCCAAAGCCAGTTCCCTCATCCTTCAAACGATTCCAGACACCGAGAAGTTCTTCCAACCTTCCGCCTCCAAAGAAACACCAAGATCCCAATCAGAATCAGGAGACGGGAAATTTTAGGAATGAAGGAAGACCTTTTCCTTAAAGCTCTTTTCTAGGAACTCCGACTCTTTCTAGAATGCAGAGGAAAGAGCTTCGAAGTGAAAACAGGTGTTTCGGGTTGTCAAGGGTTTGGGAAAATCAGCTCAAGGATTGCCCAACTCCGTCTTTGGGCCAAGGGAACCAAGGTCCTAGAGTTCAGAGACCGACTCCTTCATATCAGTTCAATCAGGGTCCCCCTTGCCAAAACCAAGGCAACCCCAGAAGAGTGCCAGCTCAACCTGCAACCTCAATGCAAAGTAGCCTCAGAACTCCATCCAAGAATTTGGGTAACAAAAGAGAGAGAGTTCCACCTTAGACTACAACACAGCTAGAGCGTCACAATAGCTGAGAAAGTGGAGGAAGAAAAAGGACTGATCTATGCCGCCACCATTGAGCATTAGGGACCAAATCATCAATTCTTAGTCCTCCAGACTCCAGCAGAGTACAAGGGTAAGCAATTCAAGCTTTTGATTGATTCAGGCAGTACACATTCTTTTATTTCCCCAGGATGTCTGTGTAAGTTAGTCCTAAATAAAAAAAAGGAAAACCTATGTGAGTGGAATTGGCTAGTGGAAAGATTCTTTTCACCCACCTTGAGACAGACCATATTCAATTTAATCTAGATGGGAATATAACAGATTGCCAGTTCAGAGTCCTACCATTGGGAATCTATGATGGAATGCTTGGAATGGATTGGCTCCATAAGAATCAGGCTGACATTCATTGTCACAATGGAACCATCTCTTTCCTTGACCTTCAAAGAAATAAAGTTCAAGGAACTGGAATTTCTGGATCCCCAGTGCTGCAGTTAGTCAAAGCTTCTAAATTGTTAAAGGGACTCAGAAAGAGGCAAGCTATCTATGTAGTTAAGATGAATCCAGTAGATATAAAATTCAAGGCTAAGGGACCAGATTTGTTAAGTGAGTATGCCGATGTGTTCCCTGAAGAACTGACTCAGATGCCTCTAACTCATGAAGCAGATCATGAGATAGAGTTAACCCGTGGAGCTTAGCCAGTAGCCTAGCATGCATACAAAATGCCAGTTCCAGAAGCCATAGAACTTAAGGAGTAGTTAAGATAACTACTAGAGTAAGGATTCGTAAGACCTAGTGTTTCACCTTGGGGTACGCGCGTTCTCTTTCAGAAAAAGAAAGATGGAACGTTAAGACTTTATATTGATTACAGAGGATTAAATCAACTAACAATTAAAAATAAGTATCATATCCCTAGGATCGATGAACTTCTAGATTGGTTAAGTGGAACCCAAATGTTCACGAAGATAGATCTCAAATCTGGGTATTACCAGATTAGAATCACGGAACAAGACATTCCGAAGACACCTTTCAATACTCGCTATGGCCATTATGAATTCACGATCATGCCATTTGGATTGACTAATGCCCCATAGTGACGTTTAACCGTCTCATGCAGGACATTCTCAGAGAATACTTGGATGATTTTGTTCTTGTTTTCTTTGATGAGATCCTGGTATACTCTAAGAATGTAGCTGATCATGAAGATCATGTGCGCAAGGTCCTAGAAATCCTAAGGAAGCACCAACTCTTTGCAAAGAAGAGCAAGTGCACTTTCTCTGCCGACCATGTGGAATACTTGGGATTCATAGTATCAAAAGACAGGATTTCTCCTAACCCCGCTAAAATCCAAGCAGTTGTGGAGTGGTCAGAGCCCAAAACAGTGAAAGAATCAGAGGATTCTTGGGATTAACTGGATGGTATAGAATCTTTATACCGAGGTATGCTCAGATAGCATCCCCTTTGACTAACCTTCTCAAGACGAGCACCCTACTTCAGTGGACTGCTATGTGTTAGAGTGCTTTTGATAAGCTGAAGACCGCTTTAGTAACCAACCCTATCCTAAAATTGCCAGATTTTTCCTTACCCTCTGAGGTAGTGAGACAGATGCCAGTGGTTTTTTCCTAGGTGGTGCACTTATGCAGGAAGGTCATTCAATAGCCTATGAGTCCAGAAAGCTCAGAACGCATGAGAGAAATTATGCCGTCCATGACTTGGAGTTACTCTCAGTAGTATATGCCGTGAAGTTGTGGAGACATTATCTCTTGGGACAAAGATTCACCTTGATATGACAGATCATCAAAGTCTGAAGTGGATCTTCACCCAAGGGGATCTCAACATGAGTCAAAGAAGGTGGATGCAGACCCTGCAGGAATTTGACTTTGAGATAAAGTACCGGCCAGGGAAAGAAAATGTGGTAGCCGATACGCTCAGTAGGAAAGCCTCCTTGCTTGCAATAAAATTGGTGTCAAATCCATTGATCAGTGAAGCAAGAGAGAAAATCATGCAGGATAGATTCTTTGCCCCCATTGCTACCCTACTGATGCAGGAAAGCAAGACTCCTCAAGAAATGACTCGAGTTCTTGGGTACAAAATGCAGGATAGATTCTTTGCCCCCATTGCTACCCTACTGATGCAGGAAAGCAAGACTCCTCAAGAAATGACTCGAGTTCTTGGGTACAAAATGGACGAAGGATGCATGCATTATAATAATCTGCTGTGCATCCTAATGAGGAGGAAACAAAGAGAAAAATTTTGAGGGATGATAGCCCGATAGATGGACATCCTGGGTTCATAAAGACCTGCATGTCTGTAAAGAAGAGCTTCTTCTAGCCAGGACTCAAAAGGGATGTACTCAATCATGTACGTGAAAAGATGCAAGGGGGAAGAGAGCTTGAGCTCTTGCAAGCAGACACACACACTCACAAAACCCTAATAGAGAACACACAAGGTGAGAGGCTGAAAATCTTCTTCTACTTTTCTCAACACTCAACACACCATATACAAGATAAGAGTACACACAATATGAAAGGTACTCAACCAAATACATACAAGGGTTCTCTATAGTGTGAACCCAACTAAATGAGCTGGCGCTATAACTATGCCAGTCTCTAGAATCGCTGTCACACAGCCTGTCATCCCACTGGCCGCATATCACCCAAGATCTCACCAACCATGCCAGTGGTGTAAGTGTGGGGCCTATCCCTCAGGCGGGTCATCAGTGTCCACTGCCTCACTAGACGAGCTCGATATCTCAACACTCCCTCTCAACTCTATCTCATGTACACCAACAAGTGAAGCTCTGAATCTACGGAGCTTCTCTGTACCCAATGCTTTGGTGAAGATGTCAGCTACGTGATCCTGTGTGCTGACATAAACAAGGTCAAGGTCTCCTGCCAAGACCTTCTCTCTGACAAAATGGTAGTGGACCTCTATATGCTTCGTGCGAGCATGAAAAACTGGGTTCGTGGCCAACTGCATACTGCTAATGTTGTCACAGAAAATGACAACTTGTCTATCCACTGATAGACCCAAATCTGCAAGTAGCTTTCTCAACCAAGCTACCTCACATGCTGCCATAGTAGCTCCTCTGTACTCGGCCTTTGTACTAGATAGAGCAACCGTAGGCTGCTTCTTGTTGCTCCAAATCACAGCAGCACTCCCCAAAGAAAACATGAAGCCACTAGTAGATCTTCTATCTGAGATACTACCAGCCCAATCAGCATCTGTGTACCCATGTACACATATCTCTATCCCAGTCTCATAAAATAGTCCACAATGCAAAGTAGACCTCATATACCTCAATATGCATCTCAATGCATCCAAATGCGATTTTCGTGGAACCTGCATAAACTGACTCACCAACCCAACAGCATAGCTCAAATCTGGTCTGGTGATCATCATGTAAATCAAGCTTCCTACTATGCGCCTATACATAGTAGGATCCTCCAAGATCTCTCCTGAATCTGCACTCAACTTGCCATTCTGATCCAATGGCACGGAAATAGGCTTACAGCCTGTCATACCATACTTGGAGAACATGTCCAAGCCATACTGTCTCTGCAGTAATCCAATACCATGTGGTGACGTAATCACCTCAATGCCCAAGGAATATCTGAGCTCCCCTAGATCCTTCATCTCAAACTTCTGTCTAAGCAAGATCTTTACATCAAAGATCTCTGCATCATGGCCCCCCGTAATGATCAAGTCATCTACATAGATGACAACAAGCACAACCCCTCTATCACCATGTCTCACATACAGCGAGAAATCTGCATTGGCTACATGAAAGCCAATAGTGACAAGATATTCAAAAATCTTGTCAGACCGTGCTCTTGGTGCTTGTTTTAAGCCATACAAGGCTTTCTTCAACCTGCAAACATGCTCGGGGTGACTCACATCCTCATAAGCAGGTGGCTGCAACATATACACCTCTTCTTGCAAATCCCCATGCAAGAATGCATTCTTTACATCCATCTGATATAAAGACCATTGCTTTGACGCAGCCACTGCTATCACAACTCTCACTGTTGCCATCTTGGCAACTGGGCTAAAAGGTTCCTTATAATCAATGCCATATGTCTGCGCATATCCTTTGGCTACCAATCTAGCCTTATACCTATTTATGCTTCCATCACTGTTATGTTTTACTTTGTACACCCACTTGCATCCAATGGCTTTCTTTATCCAATAAACACACATTTTTCAGCTTTTGGATCCAGCTTAGTTCTTAGCTCATCTAGCACATGCACATATGCAATGCATCCAAAGACTTTCAGATGAGACAAATCAGGTTTTCTGCCAGTAAACCTCTCCTCTGGAGTTACATCATGTATGGCTGCAGTTGGAGTCCTGTTCATGATGTATATTGCTGTAGAAACAGCCTCAACCCAATAGCTATGCGGCATATTCTTCTCTTCCATCAATGCTCGCGCAATCTTAGCAATGTGCCTGTTTTTTCGCTCAGTAACTCCATTTTGCTGCGGAGTGTATCTGCATGTAAACTGTCTCCGAATACCATTTCTCTTCAAAAATTCATAGAACTCATTGGAGAAGTGCTCTCCCCCTCCATCTTACCTTAGGCACTTTACATATTTCCCTGTTTGCTTTTCAACCAAAACTCTAAAATTCTGAAAGTGAGTGAACACCTCACTCTTCTCCTTCATGAAATATACCCACACTTTCCTTGTGTGGTTCATCAATGAATGTCACATAATACCTACAGCCTCCCATAGACATGGTCTTCGTAGGACCTCATACATATAAATGCACAACATCTAGTGCATTTCTGCTCATATATCTGTTACGTGGAAATACATGCTTTGTTTGCTTTCCAAATTGGCATGCTTCACATATTCTCTGCATACCCTCCACTTTAAATTTTGGCAGCCCTGTCACAATTCCTTTAGTCTACATAGATTTCATTCTCTGCACATTCACATGTCCAATTCTTTTATGCCAAATATCTATGTCTACAACAATTCCTGAACCATTTGCAAACATCGCAGCACTCATTTCAGGCATGTCTACATTCAACGTAAACATTCTACCCACTCTGTTGCCTTTTGCAACCAACGTGCACTTGTCTTTAAAGTCTTCAACATAACAACCATCAGGGTTAAACCGAACCTACAAACCCTGCTCAATCATCTGGCCAACTGAAACCAGATTCTTTGTTATGTTCGGAACGTGAAGTACATCTGCAAGGTACTTCACTTTGCCATCCTGCATAGACAATGGCACATCTCCAACATCGGCAATTGGGGATGAGCAGTGTCATCCCTTGTTTTTCCACAAAACCTGGTCATTCAAGGTTTTTTATCTCCTTGAACCACTCCCCATGACTTGTCATGTGGTTCGAAGCACCTGAATCCACATACCATACATCATCTTTTTGTGTTGCTTCAACATTTTCAGACATGGCATTCACGACATGCTGCATAACAAACAACCTTTCATTATCCTCATTGTTTCTGCTTGAGGATGCATAGTTGTTCTACTGCACTTTCCCATTTTGCATGTCAGCCTACTTCTTATAACATTCAGCCTGCACATGTCCAAGCTTACCACAATAAAAGCATTCATGTGCATCATTATATTGCCTTTGCCAATTTCCACGTCCTCTTTGACTCCACCTGCCTCTGAATTTGCCTCTTCCACCTTGTGTTGTTGATGTTGTTGTTGTGTATTCTGGGACTGTTATTGTTGCTGCTGCTTGCCATAATTCTGATTACTTGTTCGGCCACCTCCTTGACCGCGTCCACGGCCTCCTCTACCTCGTCCTCTTCCTGAACTTGTGTAGAAGGCTTGTTGCTATGAACTATTTTTGTTTTGTGAAGACTGTTGGTCTTCACCCAAGCTCTTCTCTTCTATAATCAGCATAGATTGTTGGTCTTCACCCAATCTCTTCTCTTCTATAATCAGCATAGACACCAAATCTGTAAAGTTGGGAATGTTTTCCCGAGTCTGAATAGGCGTCTTGAACGCCTTGTATTGTGGCCCGAGACCACGTAGATAGACTTCCACCTTATCATCATCATCTACTGACACACCAATAGATCCAAGGGATTCCACAATACCCTTTATCTTCAATGCATAGTCATTCACTCATAGACATGCTCTTTTTCTCCACAGTATGAAGTTCATTCTTCAACTGTATCTTACATGCCTTGGTATTTGTTTCATAGAGTTTTACCAAGGTGTCCCACGCCTCCTTGGGGGACTTGGCATCCTGAATGTGCCCAATCATGGTGTTCTGTATACTAATGGAGCCAATACATAACTTTCCTGGCTCCTTGGTTCCAGTCTTTAAACTCTTTCATATCTGCAGCAGTCAGATTTATGTCCGGTATCTCCAGTACCTCTTCATGCTCACTTTCTATGTAGTCCCAATAGCCCTTTCCCATCAGGAAATTCGTCAACCTGAACCTCCAAGCATGAAAGTTATTCTTATCAAGTTTCTCAGCCACAATCTGTGTTATGCCATCATTTGACATCTTGCTAGACACACAATTTAACCAGAAACAGCACTCTGGTTTGTCCTGCACAAACTGCTGTATTTTCTGCAGCGGTACTGTAGTACTCTCAAATGTCACAACCAGTGACTTCAATATGCATACATACACCCAATGGCAACTGTTGACCTCTTTGCAGCACCCACAGTGTCTGCACAACCAATCTGTCTTCCTGCAGTTCTTAAAACAGATTTCTACAGAGAATCAATGCTTACCCGCAGTGCTCGAAATCGCCTGCTTTCTGAAAAACGGAGGTCCAGACGCACCCGAAACGCATTTTCGGCCCTGGAAATTATTGTCCGACAGGAGAGTATATTTGCCCTATAGCTTTACTCCCGCGAAGAAAGCTCCTCAATCAGAGATCATTTGCCGATGCCTCCCGTAGAGCTCCCGACAAGGGTGTAGTCACCAACACAAATAGGGAAGAGTAGTTGAAGCTCTTACCCTCGTACCGCTTCCTATGGTTCTCTTGCTTACAGCTCAGCCCTTAGCACGAACCAGGCTCTGATACCATGAAAAGATGCAGGGGGGAAGAGAGCTTGAGCTCTTGCAACCAAGCACACACACACACTCACAAAACCCTAATAGAGAACACACAAGGTGAGAGGCTAAAAATCTTCTTCTACTTTTCTCAACACTCAACACACCATATACAAGATAAGAGTACACACAATATGAAAGGTACTCAACCAAATACATACAAGGGTTCTATATAGTGTGAACTCAACTAAATGAGCTGGCACTATAACTATAGAATGGCTGTCACACAGTCTGTCATCCCACTGGCCGCATATCACCAAGATCTCACCAACCATGCCAGTGGTGTAAGTGGCCTATCCCCCAGGCGGGTCATCAGTGTCCACCGCCTCACTAGACGAGCTCGATATCTCAACAGTACATCAGTGCTTAACATGTCAAAGAGTCAAGGCAAAAAGGGTTAACATGCCACGGAAGCTGCATCCCTTAGACATTCCACAGATGAAGTGGGAATGTATCAATATGGATTTTGTTACTGGATTACCATCAGCGCAATCAGGTTACAACTTCATTTTTGTGGTAGTTGACAGATTGACCAAGGTTGCCCATTTGATTCAAGTAAAAGAAACCTACTCTGTAGTGGATATTGCCAGAGTCTTCCTCAAGGAGATTTTCAGACTACATGGCTTACCCAGAAGAATAGTAAGTGACAGAGATTCTAAGTTCACATCAAGGTTTTGGACTACATTCTTCGAAGCTGTATGAACTTCCTTAGATCTCAGTACAACTTATCATCTAGAGACAGATGGTCAGACTAAAAGATTAAACTAGGTAATTGAAGATATTCTTCGGTCATGCTACGAAGAGAGCCCAAAAAGTGGCTAAGCTACTTACATCTAGTGGAGTTTTCTTACAATGCCTCTTATCACATTGAAGTACTTTTTACCATAAGAAAACTTTGCTAAATATCAACTATCATTTTTAAGGATTGAGTAGTACTTATTCTTAAATGACACCAATGATTATTTTAGTGTGCTTTCAGAAAGGAAATAGGTCCTCTTCATTGCATATAATGGTAATGAGAGGATGATCCACAAAAGAATAAGATGCATGATGATGAGAACCTACACATGTCCTTCTAGGCAAAGGAGTAGCTAATTTGCTAGCCCTCAATGCCTACACCAGCCTTTTTGACATATGCTCAGATGCCTTGTGATTCATCCACAAATGCCTCATCCATGTTCTGGTATGTGGAGTGAAATAATTTGAGTTGGTTTCACGTAGTATGGGCTAATTTGCAGCACCTTGTTTGATTATTCATTTTCTCCATATATGGATTGCAGTGTATCAAAGATGTCCTATGAACATACATTTTTTTGTTTTTTAAAATAAAAGCATAGGTTAGAAGTGATCTCTCAACAAATACATCTCTACCATTAGGAGAAATTTGGGCTCAAATTGGTCCCTTTATAGATTGCTACACATTCTCTCTCTCAAAAACTGGGCTCATGGTGATTTTTTTTTTTTTTTGCAAATGGACTCAGAAGTGAGCAGAGTTTGGACGTTTTGAATCTACTCTTCAAGACCTTTCCAATGACATATAGCATGATGGGAAATTTTGCATATTCAAGAAGTCCCCAAATCCTTAAAGGGCCCAATTTGAGTCTCAATTTTCCCTAATGTCACCAAAATCTACCTTGTGGAGTCTATACCCTCTGCCTTTTCTAAGTTGTGCTATTCCATAAAAATGCATTTTACCACCTAATCACCCAGCTTATTCTATCGTTTCTTAGACACAAGAGCATAAGCAAGACGACAAAAAACATGCAAATGAGCCACAAAGGACTTCTTTCCATTCTACGATTCGTAAGGGGTATGTCTGTGGGGCCTTGTTTGGGGCATCATCAATTTAGCATATAAGTGCAACAAGTAATTGCCTCCAACCAAATATCCTAGCCTTTAACAATGTAATGTGCCATCTCCATGACAGATATGTTCTCTTCCTCTCATTCACACCACTTTGATGAGATGTGTAAGCCACCATGAATTGTTGTTTTATGCCTCTTGCCATATATGAATGAAACTTCTATACATATACTCCCTCCCTTGGATATATATAAAGGGTGCCAACTTTACGTTAAGACACATATTCAGACATAGAAACAAAATGTTTAAAGCATGTAGAACCTCTAGATTTACCTTCAACAGATACACCCATGTGTTCCTCGAGTAGTCATCACAATAGAAGTCTCAAGGTAATCCCCTAATCGATGGTATCCTCATAGGACCACATACATCATTATGTATAAGTTATAATTTGTGACAACCCTTACAACAAAGGACCAGTGATACATCACTTTGTGAAAGCTATAATTTATGGATAGCCCTTATTGATCCATCTTTTAAGAATGATTCCCATTGCATCTTGCCCAAAGCTCACCCCTTGTGCATACACATTGGATGGGGTCCTCAAGCTGTGGTGGCTGCAACTTTGACACCATCTCTTGCCTTTTAGGGCACAACAACTATCAAATTTCATGTGAACAAAGTTGGCATGCCATAGCTCCAAGTCGCTCATAGCATGTGTGATAAAGAATTATATGCCAATTTCTCATACATGTCGACCACCTGTAAAGCCCATGGCTTAGATTCCAAGATACTACAATGTGTCTCCATTATTACTCTGATCATGAATTGTACACCTATCTCATCAACAAATCTAACCACTAGGCCTTGATCTCTAGCAAGTGATTGAGATTAACACCAAGTTCTTTTTAATACTTAGCACAAACAATATTTTTGAGAGAGTAATTGTCCCACCATTTGCAGTAGTGGTAGTGGGCACAACATTGCCAACTCCTTTCATTGGATATGAGAAGTTGTTTGGACATGTGGTTGTGAGCCCTTGAGGAGAAACCATAAGGTAGGAAAACAAACCACACTGAGAAGTAATGTGCTTTCTAGAACCACTATCAAAATCATAGACCAATTGATCTATGAATGACATGTATGCGCATCATGGACAGAAGGGTTAGAACTATAGTGCACACTGATTCCCTATCATCGTATGTATAGTTTGTAGAGTCTTTATCTGAACCAACCAAAAGAGTAGCTCAAAGAGGTAAGGGAAAGAGTAAATGATGGAGGAAAGAGACAAGAGAAGTTTATTAGATACCAATTTTTGGAGTAGAGACAAATCTAGCAACACACATACATATTAGATGCACACAAAGATGTAGCAAGCAAGTAAAGATATAGAGAAGCATAACACTCAAAGTGGATTGATGAAAATGAGTGACAAGAGGGGTTATATGATACATTCACTTGTACACACTCACTTATAAGAGTGTGTACACACACGTGGGAGAAAAAAACCTCCTAAGGAGAGAAAAAGTGCCTAGGTCCATTATTAGCCTACGTCTACACATCTTTGTAAAATAAATGGCTATAATAGTTAACTTGTTCATGTTGTATATTAGTTTAATTGATCCTTTTATGATAGAATACACTTAATTTTTGAGAAATAATATTTTTGAGTGCTTTTCTTGATAAGTATGCACTTTGGAATTTTAAAATAAATTGGATGAGAACTTGTAGAACATAATACACAAAATGTTTTAAAAAATGATTTTTCTTTGACAAATATGCACTTTGAAATTTTAAAATTAATTGGATGAGAACTTGTAGAACATAATATTTAAATTTTTTAAATATTTTATTGTATTAATTTTAATATACATATTTGACCAAGTAAATCACATAGTCTTAGTATCTAAGCAAGATAATCAAATAAGAGTGTAACAATTTTTGTAGAAATCATGAGATGTTTCCACTTGAATGAGGAATTTATGAGTTTCTTACAAGGATAAAATGTACAAAATTCTTATAAAACAAGATTTTATATTTTTTCCTTTTTCTTGTTAACTTGATTGATGGTCAAGATAAATAATTCACAATCAATTTGTGAATGATCAGGATAAATCATTCACTAGTGGTACATGGATGGGTTTCATTTTTTCCTTTAATTTCTTGTTAGCTTTAGTGATGAGTGGCAGGAAGACAATCAATTGTGAATGATAAAGATAAATCATTCACTAGTGGTATAAAATTCTTATCACAAGATTTTACATTTTTTCCTTTTCCTTGTTAACTTGAGTGATGAGTGGTAGGAAGATAATCAATTGTGAATGATCAAGATAAATCATTCACTGGTGGCACATGCATAGGTTTCATTCTCATGTTAGATAGATTGAGTCATATGATGTGGATAAGGTAGGTCAAAACCTCAAACATTTCAAATGATACATTGCACAAGTTCTACTTGTACGTTATGTACAAATTAATATACAAACTAAAATGGACACACGTTTTTCAACTTGTACATCAAAATGTTTTACCAATACATGCATACCTTTGATTAATACATTGAGTTGCTGCATGGGTATGCATAGATTTTATACTCATATGTCGAACAACTAGAAGTGTGTATGGAAAACTCAATTGTATACGTGTGATTGCATTCAAAGCCTAGTTTTTACTTTTTTTTAAGATTTAGAGTGCCTTCCAAGCTAGACTTGGTCCTATGTTACCAACCCATGCACCTCACACATTATTTTATGGAATGCTGGTGGTTATGTATCACCTTTACCAAGCTCTCCAATTTGCAACCCATGCTATGGTAGAAATATTGAGATTGGCTGAAGAAATATGGTATAGATCTTTGAAAGAATTTAGTCTCACTTTATATGGAAGAGAAAGTGAATAGTATAGATCATTAAAGTTGAAGAAATAGGAAGATCGGATGGTAAGAGAAGATGGATGAGGAAGAAGGACTTCATCAAATCAAGTGCTCTACTAGCTAAACTAAAGAGTAAGTTACATGGTGATCAATGTCAAGATTCAAGGCAATAGTTTTCCCCAAGTCTACAGAACATTTGGTAATTAAATTATTTAACTAAGGTTAGAGCACTCAGTCTCGCTTCAAATGGAAGAGCAAGTGAATGGTATAGAGCATTTAGTCTCACTTTAGATGGAAAAGAAAGTGAATGATATAGATCTTTGAAAGCTAAAGAAATAGGAAGGGGGTGGTAAGAGAATTTGGATGAGGATCTATAAGAAGTCATCAAATTAAGTCATCTCAAGTGGCTTAACTAAAGAGTAAGTTACATGGTGATCAAGATCCAAGGCAATAGTGTGAAATATTTCCCCAAGTATGGTAATTTAAATGATTTGGCTAAGGTTAGAGCATTTAGCCTCACTTCATATGGAAGATCAAGTGAGTGGTATAAATTTTTGAAAGCTCATGAGATGATTCCTTTGAAATATTAAAATGAGCTTTTATGGTTAAATTTAGACTACACCATCAAAAGAAGCACAAGACAAGGAAGGGGGAGTTTTACTCTTATCCAAGGAATGCACTGATAGAATAGTTGAAGGGGGTACACCACAAAAAATATCATAGTGGGAAAGAAAAAGAGATTTGGAGTTACACTTCATTCCCCTCAATGATTTGATAAATTTCTAAGCAATTGTGGATGTACAGGCTAACAAGTTGCTGTAATTGTGGATGTACAAGCTAAGAAGTTGCTGTAATGTTAAAAAATGGCCTAATGCAAATGAGAGACACACTGCCATGGGCGGGTGTTCATTTGTAGAGGGTTATTCACTATGTCTCCATATAAAACCCCACCACCAAATAAGGGATAGTCAAGGATGATGAAAATCAAAAAGTGCCAATAAAACGTAGAATGTGGACATGGTGGAAATTGCTTTGAATCTCCTAGTCCTTAATAAGAAAATCAAGATTACAAAGTCAACAAAGAAGGGTCAACAAAACTTGGAGTGACTACATGCTATAGCTAAAAGGGGTTTGAGTTTGACGATATAGTGCCACAACACACTATGGTACCAGTTAGAGCTCTACATTTGAAGCCACTTATGCAACATCAAATAGGGAGAAGACACTAAGAGCTACAATGATCAAGCCAACATAACATTGAATAAGTGCCTATAGATGATGATGTGGATGTCTTGGAAATGCACATAAAGCAGCACCTCACTAAACCATTAGCACAAGTAGAGAAGCAGTAATAAGAACCACCACCACGAGAGCTAGTACCATAGCTTCAACCTACACCACTACCTATACCACCACAACAGTGCAAGATGGAGGCCCAATCAATACTTGGAGTAGACAACAAGGGTGTAGGTCACCATCCTAGAATATCAAAGGGAAAATCTCACCATGGAAGCTTAAGCCATAGGCATCAAGGTATTGTATTATCTCATAAAGGTATCAAAAGGTTCCTTTATAACCATGAGCCGTTATCTTAAATGCTTGGACCATTTCACACTCACTTATTATGCCCATGCCCATAAACCTAGGCCCCAAAGCCCAACTTATGAACATGTCCAGGAGTCCATGGCCTCCAGGTCACATTAAAAACCATCCCACCTAAATATGTTTTGTCCTCAAAACATTCTTCTACTTCATTAGTATGAGGATGTCCACTATATGCATGTGGATGTACCATGTAACAAAATTATCCCAAAACTGTCCAAGAGAGCATAGCCATGCTTAAGGGCTTGCAAATATCATGTGATGCTCCCCAAACCACCACCAAAACATAAAAATATATAATATACACTCCCCATGAAGTGCATATGTGAATAGCATCCCAATTGAGCATTATATTGGCCTCCAAACAGTGAATCACAAAAAATTACAGCAAGCATATTCACTGTTACATGGCTCAATTCTCCCCATCGGATGCATTCAATAAGTGCTCATATCCTTCCAACATGTGGGCGGGATCCCATGTTGCTTCATCTCGAGGTATTCCCATTTATTTAACAAGTTATTCGTGCAAAGAACGGTTGCAAAGTACCTTTTCCCTCATGCCCAACACTCTCTCAGGAGTATATTCCACCATGCCATCCTCATTCCTAGGAGGTAGCTCATCCAAGACTTGTATTTACAATCCAATATATGCCTTCAAAATGAGATACATGAAACACATTGCGTATGTTTGTAGTGGATGAAAGTAGCGATTGATAGGCCACTTCACCAACTCTTCTCACCACTTTGTATGGACCATAGAAATGGTGTGCAACCATTGTGTGTCTTTGGAATCCTCAAGAATACATAATCCCCCTCCTTGAATTCCAATGGTCTTAGATGTGCATATTCATAATGCTTCATCTTCTCTTGAGACTTCTTGAGTTTCTCTTTGCATGCTTGCAAGAGATCTTGCATTCTTTCCACTTCATTCTTTGCATTGGGATTCACTTGGTCATTCTTGAATGCTGCAATTGGCACATCTACCTTATACCCATACATAGCCTCAAAAGGAGACATTCCAATGCTCACATGGTAAGTGCTATTGTAGGCAAACTCAGCCAAGTGTAACCAATCAGTCCATGCATGCTGTGTCTCATAGCAATAATTTCTCAAGTAAGTCTCAAGCAATTTGTTTACCCTCTCAGTTTGACGATCGGTGTCCTGGTGATAGGCCGTACTTGGAGCCAATTGAGTACCCATACTCATGCCAAAATGTTCCCATAAATTGGACATCCCAGTCACTCACTATTTGTAGTGGCATGCCATGCATCCAAACATATATTCCATGAATCCATGTGTAACCATAGATACCGAGTATCTCTTTTTTAGGCACAAAATGGGCAGCTTTTGTCAATTGATCAGCCACTACATAAATGTAGTCCCGCCCTTTCTTGGTGGTAGGAAGACCCGTGATAAAATACATTGCTAATGCATCTCATCTAACACCTTCTTCTTGAAAGCCTAATGAGGTACAAGATACACCTTCTTCTTGAAATCTGAATGAGGTGCAAGATACACCTTGTCCTTGAAGTAAAGGATTCCATTCTGCAACTAAAAATGAGGTAACTCTTCACAAGTGCCAATCTATAATTTCTACATCATTTGTGAAGTCTCCTCATCATCTAACATATACTCCTCTTCGATTTCTTCAATCCAATCTTTATGCGCTTCCGTGATGGCAAACAATGTACAAGTCCACAATCTTAAGAGTGAATCAGCCAACACCACATTATCCTTCCCCTTCATATAAGGGATTTCAAAATCATAATTTGGAAGGATTGCCAACCACCACCTTTTCTTGAGGTGTGAGAAGAAGTACTTGAGAACCCTATGGTCACTTCTCACATAAAACTTGCTTCCATAGAGATAATGATGCCACTTCTTGATCGCATGTAAGACATGAATCTCCTTCTCTTTATCATTAAGTTTACGGCTCTCAAATGCAATTACCCCATGGTCTTGATACAACACGACACTGATACCTCTTCCACATGCATCCGCTCTAATAGTGAAAGGCTTGGTGAAATCTGGGCATATCAAAATTGGGGTGGAAGTAAGCATTCTCTTCAACTCTTCAAATCTTTTATGGGCTATTGTATCTAAAAAGAATGCCTCCTTCTTCAACTTATCGATTAATGGAGCTGCTATGTGAGTATAATTCTCAGTGAATCTTTGGTAGAATGAAGAGAGCCCCAAGGATCCTCTTAGTTGAGTGATGTTCTTAGGTATGGGCCAATTCTTCACACATTCTACCTTCTTTGGGTCCACCCTTATGCCATTTTCACCCACAATGTGACCAAGATACTCAACTTCAGTTGCCATGAATTTACATTTACTCTCCTTTGCATACAATTGGTTGGCTCTAAGTGCATCAAAAACCTTGCAAACATGAACCAAATTCTCCTCTTCACTTTTGCTATACACCAAGATGTCATCGAAGAAGACCAAAACAAACTTGAAGAGGTATGGCTGAAGTATTTTGTGCATTAAGGCTTGAAAAGTGGTGGGTGCATATTGCAAAGCCCAAATGGCATCACCATATAATGATACAATCCCCTTTTGGTTCTAAATGCCATCTTAATCTCATCACCACTCTTCATCCGTATTTGATGATAACTAGACCTCAAGTCAATATTTGTGAAGAACTTGTCACCCTTCAATTCATCCAATAGATCACCAATCCTTGGAATAGGATACCTATTTTTATTGTGAGCTTATTCACATCCCTATAATCAATGCACATTCAAAAGTTACCACCCTTCTTCTTCACCAACAACACCGGTGATGCAAATGGTGATTGACTTGGTTCCACCCATCCCATATCCATTAGTACTTGAACTTGCTTAGCCACCTCCTCTTTCTCCACTTTTCACAATCTATATGGTGGCTTGTTTTGATAGGCCTAGATTTAGACTTAAGCTCTATCCTAATCAATCTCTCGCATAGGTGGTAAGCATTTTGGCATTTGAAATATATCCTTATAGTCTTCGAACAACTTTGCCATGCCATCATGTGTGACTGACTGCCTTCATTGCCAATGTCATCCTCCTTGCAACGTTGTAGCACATATACCATACTTAAATTCTTGAGTTTCCTTTTTGAATTGAGTGCAATTGATAAGGTTTAGCTTTGGTGTATGATTTCCCTACAAAGTGACACTTCTTCCTTCATGCATAAAGTCCATGTAACCATGTTGCAAGTTTATGGTTATGCATCCAAGAGTAGAGATCCAATCACAACCCAATATTATATCAATGGGACCCATTTCAAGCATCAACAAATCCACTTTGCAAGTGTAGTCATGTGAAAGCACCAATGCCACATCATGGCATACCATTTTGTAATCCATTTTAGCCCCATTTTTCACTTGTACTTTATGCAAATTGGTCAAACAAATGGGCTATAATTTAAGACTACATATGGATTTTGCATTCACAAATCTATGTGTACTTCCACTATCCCCACCAACATATGAGCAATTATTCCATTGATGTATACCTTAACCCTCAAAGTGTTTGCACCTTTGCACCCCACATACGAATCATGGGACAATGTACATAAGGTTGGTTCCATGCAAGTATCCTCCAAAGTACACATAGGTAAGCCATCATCATAATTCTATTGTGACCATTTTTTAGTGCCACCGGGGTTGAAAGGAAATTCACTATCTAGCTCATAATCATGGTCACTCTCCTCAAAGTCTTGAGAATCATCAAAGGCTTCCGCGTCTTTCTCATTATCATCTTCCAAGACTTTGGAGTACACCATATTATATTAACATTCCTTGCTTTTCAAAATTTGTAAGGCTCCTTGTTGCACTTCTCTCCACATTTGAAACACAAGTCTTTACTACTCAATTTGATCATGCAGTCCTCCTTTATGAAATTTCTCTTATTAGCACCATTGGAAGGCTTTCCATCAACATTTGTAGACTTTTGAGGAGCATGAGAAGCATTGCCAAACTTGTAATTTGACCTTCCTCCGCTTCCATACATTGTTGGAAACTTGGGCACAAAAGAAGTAGATTTAGCATCTATCATAGACTTCCCACAAGTGTTAGGAGTTGAATCATTACAAAAACTACCTCAATTTAACCATGCATTTGAATACTTCTCCTCATATATCTTTGCCAAAAGCATAGCTCCCTTGAGTGTAGTTGGCCTTTGAGCCTTGACATCCACACCAATGTTGGTCCTCAAACCCTTGATGTACTTTGTCTTCTCGAATTCTTCACTAAACCCATTCACATCAATGTAGCATAAACTTCATGAACTTATGGGTATAGTTGCCGACACTGATTTGCCTTTGTTGCAAGTCATCCCATTCACACATAAGATTGTCTTGATGCAATTGAGAGATGAAGGTGTCTCTCATTCGATCCTTGAAAGCATTCCACGTGGTAACTTCATAAGCTAGATTTTGTAAATGCCTCCACCAAGCATGTGCATACCCTTCTAAATGCAATGTTGCCAAGTAAACCATAGCCTTCTCACTTCTAGGGTTCATATCAAAGTATAAGTTTATCTTGTTGAGCCACTCCTCAAAATCTTCATTGGAAGTATTCTCTCCATTATACTCATTTACACTATTTTGCCTTTACACCTTTGAACTCCTCATGCCTTTTGCATGCCCATGATCAAAATCCTCTTGTCAACCATCATGAAAATCATCTTGCATGTTCCATAAAGAGAATGTGGGGGAGAGGGAGAGCTTGAGACCCTAGGAAGCAAACACACACACACAAGAGAGAGCAAGACACAAGAGAGAGATGGATAGCTGAATTTTCTTCTATCTTCTTCTTCTGTACTCAACCAACATAACATAAAGATAAGAGTGCACACTATATGGGTTAGTACTCAACTACTACAACATACAATAGTCGGTCCATAATGTGAACTCGACTAAATGAGCTAGCGCTATAACTATGCTAGTCTCTAGTAATCCAAAATGGCCGTCACATAGGCTGTCATCCCACTGGCCGCATATCACCCATAATCTCAACAACCATGCCAGTGGTGTAGATGCAAAAGCTATCACCTAGGCAGGTCATCAATGTCCGTCGTAGCACTAGTTGAGCTCGATATCTCAACACTTCCCCTCGAGCTTAACTCCACACACTACACTCCAAGTAAGCTCCTAAACCTGTGGAGCTTCTCTGTGCCCAACGCCTTCGTGAAAGATGTTAGCCACTTGATCCTCTATGCTGACATATACCAGATCTACATCTCCTATACTAGAACCTTCTCCCTCACAAAGTGATAATGCACCTCAATGTGTTTCGTTCTAGCATGATATAATGGGTTACTGGCCAACTGTATGTTGCTCATATTGTCACAATATATGACAATTGCCCTATCCACGAGCTCTCCCATGTCACCAAGTAGCTTCTGAAACCAAGCTACCTCACAAACTGCCATAGCAGCACCCCTGTACTCTAACTCTATACTCGACAAGGCAACTGTTGGCTTCTTCTTACTGCTCCAACTCACAGCAGCACTCCCAAATGAGAACATAAAACCACTAGTAGATCTCCTATCTGCAATACTACCAACCCAATCAGCATCTGTGTACCCACGCAACTATATCTCTATACCAGCCTCATAGAAAATTCCATAATCAACTGTGGACTTTATGTACCTGAGGATTTGTCTAGCTGCATCCAAGTGTGGCTTCCTAGGGGCCTGCATAAATTGACTCACAAGTCCAATAGCATAGCTCAAGTCTGGCCTTGTAATGGTCATGTAGATCAAACTACCCACTATGCGTCT
The DNA here is from genome assembly GCF_041138505.1 of Cibotium barometz. NCBI lineage: Eukaryota > Viridiplantae > Streptophyta > Polypodiopsida > Cyatheales > Cibotiaceae > Cibotium > Cibotium barometz. The sequence continues at coordinate 13,984,951 of NC_141051.1, forward strand.
GTATGTAGTAGGGTCCTCCAAAAACTCAGTTGTATCTGCAGAAAGCTTTGTGTTCTGCTCTAATGACACTGAAATAGGCTTACATCCTATCATACCATACTTGGACAACATGTCCAAGCCATATTTCCTCTGTATAGCAAAATTCCATGAGGTGATCTCACCACCTCTATGCCTAAGAAATACCGCAGCGAATCCAAATCTTTCATCTAAAACTTCTACTTCAAAAGCATCCTGACATCATGTATGTCTGCATCACTATAACCAGTGATAATCAAGTCATCCACATAGATGACTAATAGCATGATCCCTCTATCTGTCTTTTTCACATATAGTGAAAAATATGCATTGGATATTTGAAATACAATGGTAACAAGATACTCCTCAATCTTGTTTGACCATGCTCTGGGTGCCTGCTTCAAGCCATATAAGGCTTTGTGTAACCTGCACACAAAATTTGGATGTGCATCACTCTCATAACCTGGTGGCTATATCATGTACACTTCTTCTTGCAAATCACCATGCAAGAAAGCATTCTTTAGAGTCCATTTGATGTAAAGACCAACCCTTTATTGTAGCCATAGCAATGACAGCTCTCACGGTTGCCATTTCTTGCAACAACTAGGTTGAATGTCTCCTCATAGTCTTTGCCATAAGTTTGCGCATAGCCCTTGGCAACCAATCTTGCCTTTCTTGTACCTGCTCATTAAACCATCAGCATTGTGCTTGACTTTATACACCCACTTACATCCAATTGCCTTCTTTTCCTTAGGCAAAGGCACTAACTCCCATGTTGCATTTGCATCCAATGCTGCCATCTCCTCATCCATGGAATCTTCCCATTTCTTATTTCCAATTGCCTACTCAAAGAAAGTGGGCTCAACCTCTTGTATTGCTTTTACCATGTAAGCATAATGATGGGATGTATATCCATTATATCTCAACTTGTCAATAGGGTATCTAACCCTCGTAGACTTGTGTGCACCTAGATCACTACCAGGTGTCCTCAAAACAACCCTAGTTCTCCTTACACAAGGAGTAACCATAGACGGAATGCCAAGCTCCTCATCAAGGCTTTGCTTGGAGCCACTAGAGTCACCATCCACATATGAGTGGCGTGTTGACAGATTAGGCACAAAAGGTTGATCTACCTTTTCCTTCCCTTTCCATGATACATGTGTACATGCATCTTTCCTCAACCTGCCTAACCATGGGCTAACATTGGATCCACTGGTCAAGGACTCCCTAGGTCCACTCAGCACCTGTGATTGCTGCTCTACATGTGATGCAACATCTGCATCTTTTGTTGCCTTCACTACTACTGGTGCATACTAGCTACTCATCTCATCGAAGACAACATCTCTGCTTACTCGCATCTCACAAGTGGTAGGGTTATAGCATCTATAACCTTTTTACTCTATAGCATAACCAATGAAGATCCATTTCTCTGCCTTTGGATCCAACTTTGTTCTCACTTCATCAAGAACATGTACATATGCAATACACCCAAACACTTTCAAGTGAGACACATCCGCCGATCTTATGTTTGTAAACTTTTGTTTAGGAGTCATACCATGAAGAGCTGCAGTGGGTGTCCCGTTCATAATGTACACAACAGTTATTACTGCTTCTGCCCAAAAGTAATGTGTCATATTCTTTTCAGCCACCATCAAGGCACGTGCCACTTCTACAATGTGCTTGTTTTTCCTTTTTGTAACACCATTCTATTGCGGCGTGTACCTGCACCTAAGCTGCCTCTTGATTCCCTGCTTTCTTAGGAAATCGTTGAACTCATTGGAGAAATATTCTCCCCCACCATCTGATCTTAGGCATTTTATTTGCATGCTTTTTTCCTTCTTGAGATGACCAAGGCTTTAAATATCTGAAAGTGAGCAAGCACCTTACTTTTCTCTTTCATGAAATAAACCCACACTTTCCTAGTGTGTTCATCAACGAATGTAACATAGTACCTGCAACCTGCAATTGTTGCAGTCTTGGTCGGTACCCATACATTTGAATGTATGACATCCAATGGCCTTGCACACTGACATGCTTTTCATGTGGGAAAGCATGTTTGGCATGCTTCACATACCTTATGCATACCGTCAACCTTAAACTTTGGCAAACCTGCAACAACATTTTGGGCCTGCATAGACTTCAGTCGTTGTACATTCAAATGACCAATGCGCTTGTGCCATATGTCAATATTTGCAATGACACCTGTCCATGTGGAAACATGGCTGCCTTTATCTCAGACATGTTCACATCCAAAGTAAACATTCTGCCATTTTTGTTACCCTTTGCAACCAAGCGACACTTATTTTTGAAGTCTTCCATAAAACATCCTTAAGGATTAAACCTCACTTGCAGACCCTGATCAGCCATCTATCCCCAACAGAAACCAGGTTCTTTGTAATATTCAGAACATGAAGTACATCAGCCAAGTACTTCATTTTACCATCCTTCATAGACAATGGCACTTTACCAACATGCGCAATGGGATGTGCAGTATCATCACGTGTTTCTACATAACCTGGTTTTTTTATTTTTTGCATATCTCTAAACCACTCAGCATGACTGGTCATGTGGTTAGAGGTGCCAGAATCCACATACCATATATCTTGAGATCCTGACACATCCCCTGTTTTATGGAACTAAGCATGTGCTGCATCACAAATAGCTGTTCACTTCTATCATCACAAATAGCAATTCACTTCTATTATCACAAATAGCTGTTCACTTCTATCATCACCTCCATGTTTGCTAGATGATGCATAGTTGCCTTACTGCAACTTCCCAGTTTTAATGTCATTCTGCTTTTTGTAGTAGTTCTTTGCCATGTGTCATGGTCTGCCACAGTAATAGCACTCTATGCTATTTGCATTTTGATTTATTTGCCCACCTCGGCCTCTTGGGCTCCCCCTGCCTCTAGACTAGCCTCTTCCACCTGTGTATGATTGCTACTGTGAATTATTGGACCGTTGTTGTCCACAATTCTGATTTCCTTGTCGGCCACTACCTTGGCCCTCCTTGGCCATGGCCTCTACCTCTTCCTCTACTTGCATTAGAGTAAAAGCCCTGTTCTGATGTGTTCTTGCTTTGTGAAGAAGAATCCTCACCTAAAGCCTTTTCTTCTATGATCAGCATAGATATCAAGTCCTGAAAGTTGGGAATATTCTCCCTAACTACAATGGAGGTCTTGAATGGCTTGTACTCTTTGCCAAGCCCATTCAGACAGACACTCACCAAATCATCATCCTGTTGAAATATGCAAGTGAATAGGTGTGTGCAGGAACAAGCCCTTAGCAAGAGACTATAAAAGGTAGTCTGTAATTAAGTGGGTAGCAGTGAAAAGGTGAGAGGAATCTACTGATGAGAGAATCAAGGGTAGCATGAGTGAATATAGGGGTGTGGAAAGATTCTAGGAAAAGGTGCCCCAGATGTAGGGGAGGTGGCACGAATAAAAAATCAGTGGGATTAGATTCTTGGCATCTTGTAGATGTAAAACCTATAAATTAAGGCATTGGCCTAATGAGAAATTGCTGGTTTTTGAGTATCCATGCCTACATTAAGCTATTAGATTAATTGTGCACTAATCTCATCTTAATCACCTCTTAATTACATGTTAATCATATTGATTCTTGCATTTGATCCACCATAGCCCACTCTTTCTTGCATTTCAACTTGGTATCAGAGCCAAGCTTAGGATTCATCTATTTTTTGAGCCTAATTATCTTGCTAATCATGATTAAGATTTAAACCTCTTTTTAGTCTTTTTTTCAACCATCCTCTACACCCCCAGCTGGTGGAGAAGCTCCCTCTCCCTCCAGCCTTAACAATAGGCTAAAATAGCTTAGCCTCATCTAGCTACAATCCCTATGCTTCAGACCAATGCATCAATTCGTAAAATTACCGCTAGGAGAAACCGGGAATCACCGATTTGCAGGTACCTTTTTTGGAAGAAAAACCTAGATCTACGCTCCTACAAGGTGAATGAATCTAATTCCTCTTAGCCCTAGGGGTTTTTGGATGATCTCAACATGCTGGTGATCTCAGATTTGAGAAATTCCTCAAGAAGAAGTAGCATCAAGCTCTGCATCAAATCTACAGTGACTTTGATAAAACAGATATCAAGCATTCAATGTTTGGTCAAATCTTTTGGTTCTTGGCTTGATCCTCTACTAGACTAACTGCTATTGATGCCTTTGAAAGGATTTGAGCTCATTTGAACTTTAAGGCACTAGATATGGCCTCCTTGTACACTCTATTTTTTGCACACAAAATAGAAGATTATTTCACTAATCAATGATTAATTAGCACTAATCTCTATATCTTGGTGCAATTGATGGTTCAAATTTACCATTTCATATCTGATACAGATCTCTATCACTTTAGATTATAATTTGGAGATGGTTTGATATCCCAATCATTTAGTACAAATCAATTACCCTTGGCTTTATGTAATTTTTCGTGTATTCATGCTTGTAAATCTGTTGTAATCATAATTTAACACCAGATTTGAGTTGTAAAAGGATAGACACTGCCCTTGAATCTTGAATTGGATTAAGAGGTAAGACCCCCTTCACATCACCATGAGCACTGCACAAGAAATAGATAAATGTAACAGGGAGGAGTTCCATACATGGCAAACAAAGACCATGTATTTGCTCATGAGGAAGAATCTGTGGGGGCTAGTTGATGAAAGAGATGAATGCCTAGAGGAGATTGGGGAGAATGAGTGGAAGAGCAGGAATGAGAAAGCATTAAGGCTCATTGCTCTTAGCTTAAATGATGAAATCATTCACCACATTGTAGGGATACAACGAGGTAAAGATGCATGGGATGAACTTAACAAATTATTTGGCACTCAAGCAAAAAATTCAAAGATAAATCTGCTAATGCAATTCTACAAACTTGACATGAAGGAAAGTGAACCTCTAACCACACACTTGAACAAATACAAAAGCATTAAGCAACAAATGGTAGCCATTGGGAAGAAGGTAGAAGATGACGAGGCACTAGCAGTGCTTCTGATGAAGAGTGTGGACAAGGGAGAATATGAGAACATTGTGGCAACCTTAAAGAATGTACCAGATTTGACAATGCATGATATAGAAGGAGCTCTACTAGAGCAAGAGAACAAGGTCAAAGAGAAGAAAGGATTGGACCCAACAACTAGAAAGGAGAAAGCATTCTACACCCGAGGAGGCCTTGCACGAGGATGAGGATGAGGAAGAGGCAGGGGAGGAGGAAGAACATTCACTTGCCACAACTGTGGGAAGCCATGACACATGGCTAGAGAGTGCTATAGCAAACCAAATGAAGAAGGATCGACATCAAAAAACTTCATGGAGACTCGTAAGGAAGAGGATTCGGAATATCTTTTCTGAAAGAGAAAGAGAGAGAAACCCCAGAACCCAATGTAACCTGCTCCAATAGAGTAAAACCACCTCTGAGCCACCGATGATGTAGGCCATGTGGTAGATGTATGTATGAGCACTTTAGTTAAGGTCACGGGCACTTGTAGTAGCCTTGGACACATAGAGAGAGAGTGTCAAGGACTATGACTCGCGGGCTACCAAACAAGTAAGAGGGAAACTTGGTATAGGGTCCCAGCATGTGTGCTAGAGTTATTCACTTGAGGGGAGGTGTTGAAATATGCAAGTGAATGGGTGTGTGCGGGAACAAGTCCTTAGCAAGAGATTGTAAAAGGGAGTCTATAATTAAGTGGGTAGCAATGAAAAGGTGAGAGGAATCTACTGTGATGAGAGAATCAAGGGTAGCATGAGTGAATATAGGGGTGTGGAAAGATTCTAGGAAAAGGTTCCCCCAGAGGTGGCACAAATCAAGGAGAAATCAATGGGATTAGATGCTTAGCATCTTGTGGATGTAAAACCTATAAATTGAGGCATTGGCCTAATGAGAAATTGTTGGTTTTTGAGTACCCATGCCTACATTAAGCTATTAGATTAATTGTGCACTGATCTCAGACAGCAAATCAAATAACCTACAAATAGACAATTTCTGTGCAACCTATAATAGAGCAGTATCTCAACCTATAATAGAGCAGTATCTCCTGTAATTGCCAATAGCAGTGGTACTTCAGCACAGCCTGTGTGTCACCAAATGTGGCTAGAGTACATGTACATACACCTAGGATCAACAATACATGTGCAAACCCTATCTACACTTCCAAAATGCACTGCTGCATTGCAATAACTAGATTTCGAGCAGAAATAGTTCTCTACCAGGACTGCTGAAAATACCATGCAATGACGAAATAGGGCCCGTAATGTGCCCGAAATGCGAATCTGGTAAAAAAAAATATATGTCCACTAGGACATTATACCTTCCCCCTGTAGCTCCGCTCCTGCGAAGACAGATCCTCAATGGGAGATGTGTAGCTCCCCGAGCTACTGAGGGGGGGTGTTGTACCTAAACCAAGAAGGGGAAAGAGATGATGGTGCTCTTACCCATGTAGTACCACTTCCTTCCTTGTTTGTTCTTGCCTCTTGCTTGCCTCCTTATCTCTCACACGAACCAGGCTCTGATACCATAAAGAGAATGTGGGGGAGAGGGAGAGCTTCAGACCCTAGCAAAGCAAACACACACACACAAGAGAGAGCAAGACATAAGAGAGAGATGGATAGCTGAATTTTCTTATATCTTCTTCTTCTCTACTCAACCAACATAACATAAAGATAAAAGTACACACTATATGGGCTAGTACTCAACTACTACAACACATAAGGGTCGGTCCATAATGTGAACCCGATTAAATGAGCTAGCGCTATAACTATGCTAGTCTCTAATAACTATGCTAGCGCTATAACTATGCTAGTCTCTAATAACTATGCTAGCACTATAACTATGCTAGTCTCTAATAATCCAAAATGGCTGTCACATAGCCTGCCATCCCATTGGCCGCATATCACTCATAATCTTACCAACCATGCCAGTTGTGTAGATGCTGAAGCTATCACCCAGGCAGGTCATCAATGTCCATCGTAGCACTAGTTGAGCTCGATATCTCAACATTCCAATCATCCTCATGCAACTCCTCCCTTTGCATCCTTGGAGCTTTTCCAACATGATTTGAACCCGAATGATGACTAAAACCATGTGCCAGTCCTTTACCTTTTGTAGAAGCATGAGAAGTAAAACCACAAGATGTATTTGGCATAGCATGGTGTATATTCCCTTGAGAAGAAGGAACATTCTCCTTGTTGCCAAAATACATGTCATTCCCATCTCCAATGTTTACTCCTTTTGTAGGCCTTGGCAGCCCATCACCAAAAGAGTCTAAGTGTTGTTGCATTCCATCTCCATGAGGAATTTGATCCATATAAGTACTTGCAAAGGTGTACCATCATGACCATGCATCCTTGCATCTTGATAAGACGGATGGAAAACACCATTCCTTCACTCACTTCTCAACAAATCCATCTCACTTTTGAAAGTGGTGAGAAATTAATTTTGTGGGTTGATGAGTTGGTTTTGAAATTGAGATTACTTATCATTGAAATTATCAAACATTTCCCTCATCATGCACATCATCTCATATATGCCATTGGAAACAAATGGTACTTTTTTGTCTTTAGCAAGTGTTACCTTTGCATTAGTGACATCATACCCTACTCCTTTGCCCTTTGATGCAACCATGTTTGCATAACCTCCTCACATGCATCCTTGCATTTGCCATCTCCAAGCATTTTATCATTAACCAACCCATGTATCGGCATTTTCTCAACATGTACCTCATCCCTAATGTCAAATTCACCATTAATGTCTTCCACAAGTGCCCCTTGATCAAGTTCCAACATCGCTTGAGTTACATTCACAATATTCTTGTGTGGCCTTCCTCTTGGCATAGCTGTAAATTTTGGATTTGAGAGGATGAAAGGACAAATGAGATTGGAACTAGGTGTTCAAGGGTTATATGGAGACTAATGTTGTGTACTAACACAATATGTAAAAATAACAGATTTTTGAATAGGACATATATGCTCTATTTTAGGGTTTTTGAAGTACTACTCAAAATGGAGATTTGGCTATAAGATGACCAAAAATAACCCGATTTTGATGATCTTTAGCTTGTTGGGATTTTCTTGGCAAGTTATATCATCCTCCCAAAAGGTTTGACCAAAGTCAAAGTGAAAGTCAGCTCTGTTTTGACTTTTTTCAAAAAGTCAACTATGTCACTTTGACCTAACAAACGATATTAGAATCGGAAGGTTAAAGGCTTGTTTGGAAGGTCTAAAGGAGTAATAAGTGGATGTGTAAAGATACTTGTGAGACAATCTAGGGTTTATGATTGAATTAGGGTTTGGAAATTTTTGATAAACCCTAATTTGACCCCCCACGGAATCAAGATCTTAAAGGCTTGATTTGGAGTCCTTCTGGAGTAATAAAGGAGGGTATAAAGCTCTTGGAAATACCTAAAAACCCCAATGACTGAATTTAGGGTTTGGGTTGCAGGTATGCAGGGAATTCTTAGAAATTTTGGCAGCATTTTGTTTGCTTTTGAATCTCAATGTATGCAAACGAAACCATAGATTCGCATCAAACACTTCTTCTCATTGCCATCACAAGGAATTCATAATGCATCAATAGGCATCCGTATCCATCCAATTAGTGTCCACAATTATATCCTTCCAAGGCATCCACTTTTCAATGTGTCAAAACCTTGCCCAATGAAAATACATCAATTGCCACAATTAAAGATCGATGAAGCAAAGTCAATGAAGCATGCCGATCTCGTGGCTAAGCTCTTCCAACCCCCCCTTATTCAAGTTTGAAATCCAAGATCAAGGGTTTTGGCCAAGTCTTTCCCACCACCAAGTACCTAATTCTCCACCTTACTACTTTCCCATGGCAATCACAACTAGGTGGATTCAATCCATGCTCCCCTTGGTCTCTCCACAAATGCCAAGGTACCCTCACACACATTATAGCTATCTTTTGAATTGAAAGGTGTTTACAAATGTGTGTGATAACCAATGAATCATATCCAATGAGAAGAATCACTCACATCCAAGGCACTTATAGAGGCATGCCATATAACTCAACCAATACAAGAGTTTTATGTTGATGATGAGGTTAAATGGACATGCAACTCCTTCTTACTTGAATTCTTCTTAAATACTTCTTGATGTCTTCAATGTTTTCATCAAACTGGCTTACTGCACATATACAATAGGCTTTCTATGCATGAATGCATAAAGAAACCCCAAAGATGAAGAGCACTTGGTCTCAATGAGAAAAAACTTGATGAATGATGTTCTCAAAGCTAAAAGTATCGTAACCTATGATTCATGAAGTCAATGGGAATGTGATTATGCAACTGAAACCAATAAAACTCCAAATGTAACCCTAATTTGGTTGGATTTTCTCTAAAACCCCTTTTCAACCAAGATACCCTAATTTGTCCATCATATTGATGCAATGAATGCATAGATGATCAATGAGAAGGCTAATGAACAAGATTAAAGCCCTGAATCCCCAAAAAGTAGAGTGTAAATCCTAATATCTCTCAAGGTATGCAAGATAAATAAGAATCCCATGCTTAAGCAACAATTAATCACATATATGAGTAGAGCTAAGCGTGAAGAATGAGATTATTAAAGAAATTTTCCAAAATTTTATGATAGAAACCCTGATTTCTCATGAGAACCCTAATATGCAAGAACTTGAGAAATTGTAATGATGGGGAGAGAAAGAAAGAGAATGCACTTATAATAGAGTACCACATGACCTCAAGGGAGTACCACCATAGCCATAGAAGCTTGGAGCTCCAAGAAGTATGATTTAATTAGTCAAAATGATAAGATAAACTCATCACCATCTTTCATCCTTATTTGATGATACCCAGACTTGAGATCTATCTTGGAGAAATATTTTTCTCCTTTCAATTCATCAAGTAAATCATCAATCCTTGGAATGGGATATTGATTCTTTATAGTGATCTTGTTGAGATCCCTATAATCGATGTACATTCTATAAGATCCATCCTTCTTATTCACCAACAAAATGGGTGAGGCCAAAGGTGATTGGCTTGGTTGTATGAATCCCATTTCCAAAAGTTCTTCCACTTGCTTTGCCACCTCTTCCCACTCAACCTTTGAAAGCCTATAAGGAGGCTTATTGACTAGTTTTGCATCCTTCTCACAAGCTCTATGGCATAGTCTACTTCTCTAATAGGCGGCAAGCAATTAGGTGCTTCAAACACATCCTTGTACTCTTGCAACAAGGCATCCATTTCTTCATCATGTATTTGCAACCCATTTTCCTCTTCTTGATGAGTGAGTTGTAGCATGTAAACAAGGCATAAATTCTTCAACTCTCTCTTCATTTACTTTATAGAGACACCAAGGTTAAAGCATGGCTGCAAATTCCATCCAAACATAGCTCTTTGCCTTCTTGCATAAGCCACATTTGCATGTGCTTTAAATCCATTGAAAACCTGCCCTAAACCAATGGCATCCAAGCACCACATCAATTGGCCCCATGTCAAGAACAATCAAACGGGCATCATATAGGCATAATCAGAAGACAAAGAAATCCTGGTTTTGCAACCCAACTCTTGCTCAGCTCATGTTGTCCATTTGTAACCTCGACTTTTAGAGGCTTCATCATCTCTATTAGGCATAGTTTTAAAGAATTTATTGATTTAGAGTCCATAAAAACTGTGTGCTCCCCGAATCAACAAGTATATGAATGGATTTTCCCCCAATTTTTCCCACAAGCCTCAAATTGTTGGAACCTTTGCATCCTGCTTTAGCTTCTTGTGAAATGGCACATAGCATGGCTGTCCTTTCTTTTGTTTCAACTTCTACCTAATCCTCTCCATCCGGATCAAATGGAAACTCTTGAGAAGGTTCAAGAGTATTCTCTTCTATCACCTCATTTGCACAATCTTGAAATTCAGCCTCATCCATATAATCCAATGGTGCCTCTTCATCTTCAACCACCTCAAAGATCATGTTAGCTCTTACCTCATTTTCCTTGCAAATCTTTTTATTCTCAGGACTCCATTTTACATCAAGAAATGTAATCTTGTCCTTCACATCTTTGACCCTTGGTGACTTCAATATAGAACGTCCATGGGTAGTGTGTGGTATATCCCATCTCCCACTCACATTATACACACCCCTGGAAGATCCCTCCATGGGATCCAAAACTATGGGCTGCTTTCCAAGCCTAGAACCTAAAACATGCCCACTTTTATGGTCTCTTGAAGGCATATTTGAGTTTCCTTGCATACCACCAAGATTCCCATGTGGATTTAGTGCATGGTCAAATGTGTCCACACTCCTTTGTACACCTAGAATCTGGTCTTCAAGAGTTGCAAACCTTTCATCCATCTTGTCCTCCATTTGATGCATCAACTTGGCATTCTCATTGCCTTGGCGCACAATCTCACTACTAATGTAGAACACCTCCTTTTGGGCATCTCTTTGTGCATCCTTGATTGAATCAGTGAGAGAAATCCTTAGCATATCCAAAGTGATGTTCCCCAAACAATGAGATTTGATCATGTCCACTAGTGTGCACCGGTATTCATTCATTCACTATTTGCCCACTAATGTCATGTAGAGGTACCCTTTCTTATTGCATCGCCCTTGAGTTTTGCCCATGTTCGACAATGGAATGTGGTGCCACATTTTGACCATGTGGATATTCACCCACAATATGTACCATGTCATCCACAAACCACCTCATTAACATCATCTTGAACTTGGTTCTCTTCCATGATGACGGGCACTTTTGGTTGAGCTTTCAATGGCTTTCCATGGTTTCCCATGCTACCAAGTGGTTAGTATAGCAAACGACAACCAAATTGGGAGTTCTTTAGTTTTTCGTATTTGTTTTGATGAGAGGAACACTCCTATCACCCTGAATCACCACTTTGAGCACTCCTATACCTCTCTGTTTGACTTTTAGCTAAAAGTCAACTATGTGAGGTTGACCATCCAAAAGGTAACGGAATTGGAAACTTGTTGGCTCATTTGGAAGCTCTTAGGTAGTGCTCTTGAGCTCTGTAAACACCTTGAATTCAATCCGCACTATTTTTGACTGAATTAGGGTTTTCAGTCTGACCAAACTGTTCCCTTTGCACCTTGAAATGGTGTCCAAATCAACCATTTGATAGCTTTTTAGATTTGCCTTAAGATGCCTTTTTAAGTCTTCCAAAGGCCTTTGAGATATCTTAAGTGGTTTGGGACTGAATTACACTTTTGCACTCACTGTAGAGTGTAGGAAAATCACAAAAAATTGGCCATAAGCTCCCCACAATACAGACCATACCTCAATCATGATCCACTAGCATTTGTCCAATGTCCAATCATGACATAATGCCCCAAGTAATCACCATCAAAAGCATACACTTGCCCATGCAACTCTTATGCTTTGATCATTATCAAGTGTCCATGACACACTCAATCAAGTAACATTTGGCTTCCATAGCCTCGGCATGCTTGCAATATAGTCGAGTTGTGTGTCGAAGGAGGAGCGCTTTATGCTTGCCGATCTCCCGGCTAAGACTTCCCACCCTCATACCTAGTTTGAATCTAGGCACAAGTTGGGGTCAAGTCTTCACATCCAACATACCTAATCCCCCTCCTTTCCGCTTTTCCAAAAGCACTCACGACAATCTCCCCTCGGGCGTCTCCTCCAATGCTTGAGGTACCCTCACAAGCATACTAGATGCTAGGAATTAAAGTGAGAGTACAAGTGAGGTGTTGTATGTGGATGTAACTTCAAAAAGAGAAGGTAGGAGCACTTACAATGTGTTTAGCATGACTCATGCTATTTTTATTTTATCCATTACAAAGAGCATGTACTCATGCTTTCCCTCAATCATCCAAAATAGCTCCGATACACCAAATCACAACAAAACAACATCCAAACAGCATCCAACACTATGTGAATCACAAGGCATATGACTTGCAAGGATTAGCTTCAAGTAAGGACTCCCAAGATCAATGCAATCATTGGCTCATCCAAAATAGCTCCGATACACCAAATCACAACAAAACAACATCCAAATAGCATCCAACACCATGTGAATCACAAGGCATATGACTTGCAAGGATTAGCTTCAAGTAAGGACTCCCAAGATCAATGCAATCATTGGCTCATGTAGGCACTTGCATGTTCTTGCTTTAGGCTAAGATTTGGCAATAATATGAAGCCACAACTCACTATTTTCATGTATATCACTTCATCCCTTTGCCTTTACTTCATAGCCTCATCATTAAAGAACAAAACTATTATCCAAATGGCAACTAGAAGCTTTAATGGCTCAATGATCACACAAGGTGTGATGCTTGGTTTTAATGCTAAGCAAAAACTCATGAGAAGGCCAAGAAATTGTAGCCTCAGCTGTACCATATGCATGCATCCCCAATTCATTCAAGGGTGGACAATTTAACCGTGTGAAATCTTCCAACTATCATGGTATAACATCATTTCATGTAGCATGTAATTGATTGGAGCAATGGTATTGCAAGAGCTTATGGAAATCTTTAAAAAAAACGCAGCCTTAATTATGCTTATTAATGGCATTCACCATTAGAAGATGCCTTACTGTATGCATGGCTGACTTGCTTGTAGAAGGTCGAAGATGATGACCATGTGAGTACCCTAATTGAAGCTTGAGGACATCGTTGCGCACAGCCACCACTGTAGAATACGCGGCATCATATTTGCTGAAAATCGGTGCTTGTTGGCAATATTAAGGCCAAGCTTAAGCAAGACCACACTTGCTTTTTTGCATTGAATCGAAGTAAAAAACGACAACCATGCTCTCCAAAATAGTGCAATTCAGCAGCCATCGAAGCACACATAGCAACACCCAAATCCGACCATGAATCAAGCATTCACCACTCCTTGTTCTTGATTAGGAGGGAAATGGCTGAAACCCTAGGTAAATGCTTAGATCTAGATGGAAGAAACCTTATTTCTCAGAGGATCAACATGAGGAGAGAAGAGAGAGAAAATCATAAATATTTTGATTAAGGAACTAATCATGATTAGTAGTAAATTTCCCCCAATTTTGGTCATGCTCTTCAAATTTTGGAGCGACTACCCCAAATTTTGGTCCACAGTGACCCATAGCCCTCCAAAACTTAGATCAATTCTAAAATCAAGGAAATTTCCAGCATCCCACAATCCCCATGTCCCATTTTTCCAAGAAACTCAAGAAAGATCAAGAAAATGCAGAAATTTTGAAAAATTTTAAAAAATTGGATCAAAGACAAAGCTTTGATACCACTGTAATGATGGGGAGAAAAAGAAAGATAATGCACTCATAAATGGAGTACCACATGTACTCATGATGGAGTAGCACATGCACTCAAGGGAGTACCACCATAGCCATAGAAGCTTGTAGCTCTAAGAAGTATGATTTGACTAGTCAAAATGATAAGATATCCCTAATTACAATTTGTTCCCTTATATACTTGCCCACCTTTTCACACTTAGTAAAGTTAGGCCCCATACTTGCCTAGCCATATCCATGCCCATGGGCTTCCCTTATGTTTAAACCCAAGCCCCTTGGGGAGAGAAAGAAAGATAATGCACTCATAATGGAGCACCACATGCACTCATGATGGAGTACCACATGCACTCAAGGGAGTACCAGCATAGCCATAGAAGCTTGGAGCTACAAGAAGTATGATTTGATTAGTCAAAATGATAATATGTCCCTAATTATAATTTGTTCACTTATATACTTGCCCACCTTTTCACACTTATTAAAGTTGGGCCCCCATACTCGCTCGGCCATATCCATGCCCATGGGCTTCCCTTATGTTCAAACCTAAGCCCCTTTCATTATAGAAATGGAAACATTGAAGAGAGGAGTGTATTTCTTACACATTAGAGAGGCATTACCATGAATCTTTGGTAACCAACTTGTGAAATTAAGGCTCCAATCTTCAACGAAATAGCGCACAGCTCACGGATTCCCTTACAGCTAAAATTGCAAACTATATCACCTGTGGAGGAGCTCCTTGTTGTGAAGCTTAGAATATGCCCCAAGCTAATGACAAAGCTATTGCAAGGGTTTGGACTCATTGAAGAGGCTTCATATCTCTCAAAGATCAAACAAAGAAGACAGAGAAAAAAACGTTTTTGATTAGCAAAGTAGTCAAGATTAGTGAAAATTTTTCCAATTTTGGTCCTAAAATTTAAAAAATTGGTGCGGCTCCCCCAAAATTTGGTCCATAGTAAGCCCAAGCCCAAAAGCTTTAGAAATTAACCATAGGAAACAAACTTTCACCATTCAAGGTCACCATAGTTATCTTCTTGATCAATAAAATCAAGAAAATGATGAGAATGGTTGAAAATAGGAAAAACAATGGATCAAACAAGAGCTATGATACCACTACAAGATGGAGACCCACTCAATA
This sequence comes from Cibotium barometz, assembly GCF_041138505.1. Classification (NCBI taxonomy): domain Eukaryota; kingdom Viridiplantae; phylum Streptophyta; class Polypodiopsida; order Cyatheales; family Cibotiaceae; genus Cibotium; species Cibotium barometz. The sequence goes on from NC_141051.1 coordinate 14,000,361, forward strand.
CTTGAAGTAGACAACAAGGGTGTAGGTAACCATCCTAGAATCTCAGAGGAAGAATCTCACCATGGAAGCTTGAGCCATAGGCATCAAAGTATTGTATTATCATAAAGGTATCAAAAGCTTTCTTTACAACTATGAGCCATTATCTTATATACTTGTCCCATTTCACAATCACTTATTATGCCCATGCCCATAATGCTAGGCCCCAAAGCCCACAACTTATAAACATGTCCATGAGTCCATGGCCTCCACCACATTACAAACATCCTCTACCTCAAGGTGGAAATGACATTTTCACACTCGAGACTCTAGTGTTGCTATGCCATAGCTCTATCTAATCAAGACTCTTAGGGTGTCAAGTACTCATGAGTAGGGAGAGTCACAAAGCTAACATTTGAAGATAAGCTAAGAAATGCTTATTCCTATATCTCCATACTAAAGAGGCTTTGAAAATATGAGAATGAACCACAAGGTTTTGAAAAATCATAGAAGGAATCACAAGGCTCATCTCAAGCTTTGCAATGAATTCAATGAGACACACTAAAATGAACTTACCAAAAAATATGCGGAGATCTTAAATTTAGATTATGAAGAGATTTCAAAACCTAAGCTACCAAAAATTTCTGAGAAAAAGAGCTCAAGAAGAGGGCCAACCAAGTGTTAAGCTAAGCCACAGAAATGGGTATGTTTTCATGCTCTCTCCCAAATCGCTTTTGTAATCCTTAAACCTTTCTACTTATGTACTGACATGGGTGTGTTGTTATGCTCTCCCAAATCATCTTTGTAATCCTTAAACCTTTCTACTTCTATATTGAAACTTTCATTTGTTCAATGTACTATTAACCACACAAATCCACTACCACCACATTGCATCACAAGAATCATTAATCAGACCACATTGTATACTCATCTCTTCGTGGCCATGGAATTTTCCCATGTCACTCTATAGTTTGAGACTCCAAGGAACATATTTGATTTACCTCTATTCATCCAAAATTACTAGTGTTGCATTCTCCAAGATTCTCAAGTAGTAGATGAAGAGTTAATATTGGAGCTCTATTACAAAGGTACCACATTGACACCAAAACCAATAACGTAAGATATACTCAAGGAAAGTCTACAAAAACTAGCAAACGTAGGGTCATAAAAAGAAAGAGAAATCAGAAGAAATTTAGAGATCTACCCCACAATGCAATCTCTACAATATGAGGGGGATCATAATAATGTACCATAGAGTTTTTACTCGGGTGCAAACCAATGTGGAAAGAAGGGCTGGTTTAATGAAAGAAATAATCCTTCCCCAGTGATGTTGAAGACAAGAACCATTTTGAAAATGATGGTTATTTGAGAACATTGAGAAACCAATAGTTAAAGACAAGGAACCACACATCTTGATGGAATCCTGAGCATCCATAAATGACCTCAACCAAAAGGAGATTTCTCACACCACCCCCACCCCCACTATCACTACAATCTTCATAACCATCACATCATACTCTTTTTATTTCTCCTCGATCTTCTTCTATTTGCACTAACTCTCTCAAGAGGCACCCTTGAAAAAGTATAGCAACTTACAATGATATAGAGCTTGAAGAAGAAGGTGAAGTCATTGCAGCTACCCAAAAGACCATTTATCAGCATTGGTGTGCTCTACCTCCTCTCACTAATTATTTATACAAAATCTATAAAGCTCACCATCTAGGCTTTGAGAATAGAAAGTACTTCAAAATTGGGAGCGTGTTAAGCTATCTTGTACCTCTATTATTGTAGAGGTCTCTCATACTATTATTTTTATGTAATACTATGTTAAGGCAATTAGGACAAAATCAATGTAACTACTCTATGATGTCAATGTGTACACCAAAGTGGATATCACAAAGCCTCTAAACCAGTGTTGGTGGCATATCACCCATAATCTCACCATTGTGCCAGTGGTATGAGTGTAGAATCTATCACCCAAGTAGGTCTCACCAATGTCTACAACACTAGTTCATGTACTTGTATAAAAAAAATGGCATCTATTGATATATTATTGAAATACAAATCAAGTTGACAAGACATTAAGAAATGTACCTTCTTGCCTAGATCTTGGGCTTGCACTTCGAGCATTTGCATCTAAATGGTTTAAAATATAAAAGAGAGTGAATTATGGCACACATTGCATTTTAGTAATAAAGTACTTATGACATAATTTTAAACATGCTCACTTTTCTCTCTTTTATCTTATTGATTACAATTTGGAGCTTCAATTCAAGTATCTCAAGGTCTTTGAGATGCAAAGACATGAGGTTTTCACCCATCAAAAATCTGTAGAAAAGAAAGAAAATGTATTGAGGATAAATGTCTACAAATACATCTAGTCTTGTATTATTCAAGATCCAACTTTTAAGGTACAAAACATGTACTTGACATTACAACTAAATCTTAATATGTTTTCTTACCTTTGTTGACTTTGTAAGTAGTCAATCTCCTTCTCTAACAAAAGAGCCTTGCCTTTCCAATACTATCATAAGTACTCCCATATAAACATAATGAGC